>NW_028270175.1:23032336-23703037 GCF_037043375.1 Chiloscyllium plagiosum | reverse complement strand
AGGTTAAATTCTCTTTGGGATATTGCCTGATACTTGCATGGCATGAAACTTATTTGCTAGCCCAAACCTGAATATTCCCCATATCCCAGTGCCTACGGGCATAGACCTTTTGAGTATGCAATGGAGCTAATATTGTACACAGATACTTTTCTTTTTTTTCTTAGAGACGCTCTACTTTGGTACTTCTTTGCCATGTTTTTCTCCAGTCTTTAGATCTTCCCGCATTTATGAAACTTTGAGTAACAGTGTATCTATTTCTTAAGGTCAATGGAAGTTATAATTATGTGTCTAATGATCTACTCAATTCTGTTTTTGTCTACCTTTAATTGTGTATTGAACTGTTTCCCTTCAGTTCCCTCGAAGTTATAGTTGGGCTGGAAAGCAACAGCAAAATATTCACAGTCAATGTGCACGGGCTACTTCAGTTACAGGTTAGTAGACATCAGTAACACACCGGGCTTCACAGAAGTGATTATACACGTGACAGTTTAGTGGTTCCATTCCCGCAAGCCTGGTACAAATTCACAGCAAATGGAACAAAATATTCTTGATTGTTTCATGGTGGAAGAAATTGGCTTCTTGGCTATTACAGCGTAATGGGCAAGCGACTTGAGTTGTGACTCACTGGACAGTAATGCTGGTTTGATGTCAAAAGCATGCCATGAGATGTTTAAACCACGTTTCCCTGCTAATGTTGTACTTTATTGTGGGGTATCATTGTGGAAACCAATGTGAATTTCTTTTGCTGGATTCATTAGATCTGTGTGACTATCAATTCCAGAATCTAGGAAAGCAAGGCAAGAGATTTTACAAACCGGTACAAAGTAAGGTATTTGAAATTGTTGCAAAACAGCACATTTCAATTGATCATAGTAGAAAGATGTACTAGGGAAGCTGAACGATTTGTGGAATAATTAAGCAGAAAGAAAGATCAGAAATATTTTATTGTGTGTATATTTTTAAATTAATAAACAAGAAAGGCCAGTCAGCCCCTTGAACTTGAATCACAAGTCAACTAACTCATGGCTGATTTGTACTTCAATTTGATTTGCCTGCCCATTCCTGTGATAATTTTACCTAATCAAAATTTGGTATCTCGTTCTTGAAATTTTAAATAGCTCTATTTCTGAGAGGAGAGAATTCCAGATTTCCACTACCCTTGTGGGAAAAAGTCATTCCTAATTTCAATCCTTAATGTCCTAGCTCCAGTGTTAAGATTGTGCTGTCCCGTTCTGCCATTAGAGGACATAGATTCTCCTTCTATGCCCTCACTACATTCTTCCATCATGTTAGACCTGTCAATTGGAGCACCCCCTCAGTCTTTTTAAAGTCTGGGGAGTAGGAGCCAGTTTATGGAATCCAACCTCTTTATTGAACCCTCTAAGTCCTGCTGTAAATCTACTCTGCACTGCACCCCATGAAAGGCCAGTATAACTCTTTCCTGAGGTGTGGAGAAAGTGAGATCTGCACATGCTGGAGATCAGAGTCGAAAAGTGTGGCGCTGGAAAAATGCAACCTGTCATGTAGCATCTGAGGACCAGGACAATCAACATTTCAGGCATACGCCTGATGAAGAGCTTATGCCTGAAATGTTGATTTTCCTGCTTCTCGGATGCTGCCTGACTTGCTGTGCTTTTCCAGCGCCACACTTTTCGACTCTTCCAGGGGTGTGATGGCCAAAACTGAACACTGTTTCTGATTGGTGTCTGACCAAGAAACTTCAAAAACTGATGTATAAATTTCTCCCCTTTGCATTTCAGCTCTTTTGACATAAACATAAGAAACAGGGTTAGGCCCTCAAGTCTGATCCCCTTTCAGTAAGATGATCTGTCTCATCAACATTTCTTTTGTGCCAGCTACTTATATCCTTCAACTCTCTGATATTTCAAAACCTTATGTCAAGTGATCTAGCCTCCACGACTCTCTGGGGGAGAGAGCCATAGACGTTTACTACAGTCTGAGAGATGAAATTCCTTCACACCTCAATTTTTAAATGAGTGTCCCCTTATTTGCTAACCTGTCCTCTAGTTCGAGATTCCCCATTGTGGAAACATCATTTCAGTATCTATTTTCTCAAGCCTTCTCAGGATTTTGTATGTTTCACTAGGATCACCCCTCTTTCTTCCAAACTCCAGGGAATAAAGGCTGAACCTATTTAGCTTTTTTCGATAGAGCAATCCCTTCATTCCAGCAACCAGCCAATATTCGATTAGATTTTGATTACTTTGTGTACCTCTGCATTAATTTTCTAATGATTTAAGGATGTGTACATCCCTTGCTTCTCCTGTTTCTAATTTCTCATCATTTTTTGAATTCAAAATGACTATTCTAACTGCACTGATTCAAAATTAAGCCCTTAAAGAATTTTCAGAAATTGGATTTTTACTTAACTCCACTGTGTGAATTTATTTCAGTGATGTAAGAAATTTTCTATTTAAGTTGCTGACCTAGAGAAACAGCAGTCTCACAAGATTCAAGCTGAGAAACACAAGTGCATCAAATGATAAGGTAGAAGAAAGTTTACAACAATTATGATTCTTACATTTGGAAACTGCGAAGGCAGCCAACAGAGACTGGAAAATGAGATAATTGCTCCAAATAATTGTGGCTACATTCATGTGTCTGAATTTTCAAAATTGTTTGAAAAGCTTTGAAGCACTGGAAACAGTTTATGACTGCAATGGAAACTTTACCCTTCAAACACTTTGCCATGGATCCTTTAATTTCTTTTTATTCATTCATGGTGTCTCTGGCTAGGCACCATTCATTGTCCATCCCTAATTGTCCAGAGGGCAGGTAAAGGTCAGTCACATTGTAGATCTGGAGTCACATGTAGGTCAGAATAGGTAAGGATGACAGTTTCCTTCCCTAAAGGATGGGCTTTTCCCTAACAATGATCATGGTTATCATTAGACTCTTAATTCCAAAATTTTTATTGAATTCAAATTCCACCATCTGCTGTGGTGGGATTCAAACCCAGAACTTTCCCTGGGTCTCTAGATTAACAGTCCAGCAATAATACCA
Organism: Chiloscyllium plagiosum; assembly: GCF_037043375.1. NCBI lineage: Eukaryota > Metazoa > Chordata > Chondrichthyes > Orectolobiformes > Hemiscylliidae > Chiloscyllium > Chiloscyllium plagiosum. The sequence continues at coordinate 23,700,013 of NW_028270175.1, read as the reverse complement.
GTAGGCCATCGCCGCCTCCTAAGCAGATGCTCGGCTTTGGATCTGTTATGCCTGAGGAATTTGCCAATCAAGTACCAACAAATCAAACAATGACATAATACTATTTTGAAACATGATGGTATTAACTGAGGGCCCCTAAAATGCTGTTGGGAAAGTACATACACATTGTCTAGATCAGATTTCCAGATCTTGTAGCCTGTATGGTGATCGCGGTAGAATCGTAATCATTGTTGTAATTTTAACCTTGACAAGTGACTTCTGTCAACCAGCTCATGTTTAGCTGGAAGCCGTTAGCTGCTGTGAAATGAATGCACTTTTTACCCTGATGGGTTTGTCCTGAAACATTGCTAATCTTGAATGAATGCAAATGAACTTTAGCACTGAATGGAATTTAACAATTATCCTCAGCAAGATGAAGAGCGCTTAGTATTCTTCATTACTTTCTAAAGATTGCTTTCACACGATGTACTGAACAAGCATCAGTCTGGCACTCAGTTTAGGGAATCCATAAAGAGTTGTGATTTTCCAGTCGGCCAGTATTGCTTTACATCACCTGTAATAGGTCCATCGAGTATTCTGAGGGGATAATGTTGCAGTCACATCAGGCTTTCTGGCAACTTTACATAATCACAAGCATTTGTTAACTTGGTTAAGGTATCCTTTGACTTTACCATACATTCTAATTACATTTTTTACCTCTAAGACTTGAAGTATTTTTTATGTGGGGATAAAAGTGCTAGGAGAGACTACAAAGGCTGCTATGATTTTCAATGTACATTTTGACCTTTGCAAAAGTGTTATGGAAGCAGCACAGATGTCAGACAAAAGCAGACTATAATAGCCACTAACAGTCTGGCGTCACGATGGATGTTTGTTTGCACATTGAAGCAGACACCAGTCTCTGTAACTTTCTATCTGGTGACTCAGTGCTCACCCGGTTCCATGCCAGTCAATAGTAGACTGATGGGCTTCTACATGCCATTGTGAATGTCAGCTAATGGGTGAAACCTAATCTACTTGATCTCTTCTTCCTCCCCGATCCCAAATAAAAAGCCTTGCAAATAAGGTCATGGTAAGAACCTCCTCATGCCAGTATTCTGCCCTCTCCTGGGGCTTCTTGGACCATTTACGTACATTTTTTAAAACACGTCAGGCAGAATCTGCCTCTTGCTTTGCAGGGTTCTGAGGGCAGAAACGGAAATGGCATCACAGATGAAACACCTAGCCATGCCAGTTAGCTATTCACAGCCAAGGAGCCCCCGACAATCATGCACCAGGGATAGACAGGAAGTGGACAGCCCCAGGGTCAAAGGTTAGGGCATGAAAAGGAGCACCCAGACAGACATCCACTTCCATTCAACAACATTCGACATTTAAAGAGCTTTTGTACGTCAAACTATTGGTACCTCCTGCTCCAATAACTGTTCAGTCTGTCCAACCTTTTCTTTTCCTTTTTATTTTCTTTGAAGTCTGGGCCTCTTCTACTTAATGCTTCAGTGGTTGTTTGACCTCCTCTCTGTCCTGCTTTAGTATAATTGCTGGCCTTTATTTTTGAAAGAATGTTCTCATTAATGATTTGTAGTTTTTTTGTATGTGCTGTGCATCTCCACCTGTATTTGCACGAATGCTATTTTCTCCAGCATTGCTTCAAACTCAAGGTGATGTTTCCATAGCTGCTCCTGCTGAGCATGATTGACTTCATACGCAAGTTCCTCCATATCCTCTTGTAAACAGGCAATTGTTTCATCTGATCAGATAAATGAAGCTTATAATCTTCCCGCTTTTCTTTCTTTCCTTGTGAGTTGAGCGGTGGTATCACCTAAAGACTTCACCTCATTTCAGTACTCTCAGGATTGGATACGATTTCGTTTTTAGCCTCTTCCTCTTGAACTTACATTTTTCTCTCCGCAGCAGAGAGCTGAGATTCTGGCACCACTAAATCAGAAGGAAGTGAAGTGAATCATAGAAAGCCGGCCATTTGCCCCACCAAGTCCACACCAACCCTCTGAAGAGCATTCCATCCAGACCAACCCTATCATTGTAACCCTGCATTACCCATGGCTAATCCACCTAGCCTACACATCCCTGGGCACTATGGGCAATTTAGCATGACCAATCCACCTGAACATGTACATCTTTGGACTGTGGAAGGAAACCGGAGCACCCGGAGGAAACCCATGCAGATGCAGGGGAAAATGTGCAAACGTCACACTAAGGGTGGAATTAAATCCAGGTCCCTGGCGCCGTGCCACCCACACTGTTCGCAGTCGTTACACCCACATTGTTCTGTTCTGTCATATTCAGTTTTACAAATATTTTTGAATAGTTTGAAGAGATATCTGTTGGGTATCTCTGCTTGTCTGATTGATTCCATGGATCATGATAAGTGTTAGAATGGTAGATTCACAATTGACACTTGAGCAGTATCTGCAGTGTAGAACATCTGTGACATCAAGGCAAATTAACTGTATTTGCACTGCAGAACTATCAATCCTGCATGTGGAATTGGGGAACTGTTCTATGCTGAAAGTTTTACTTTTTGAGTTTCATCCTGACTTCCCATGTCAGAATTCACAGGGGAAGTACATTGGCAATTCAATCTTAGACAACTGTGAAGGTGTCACCAATTTTCTGAGGACGGATAATTTGAGTTTTTGCAAACACTTTGGGAAGTGTGATAGCATTAATGTTTTTCATGAGATTGAAAGTGTGAGACGTGTTCATCAGCCTTTGGCGCATCATGTAAATCATCAAACCCCAGTTTCTCGATCCCTGCATAGACACATGGGATAACAACTGGTCTTTATCGTAGCTTGAAGTCATTCTGTTTGGGCACGTACATGGTTCTTTGTTGCTCCTGGAGCTTTTGCTGCAGTGTACTGCTTCAGCCAATGAGATTTTCTGCCATATGCCTTGCAAATTTATTGAAGGCAAATCATTTCCTTATTGCGTGTGGACAGATATCCTGTCCACGGGCCTTGATATCTTTGGGTATACTATTGATTGTGCCAACCCTCAAGTTTGTCTGTAGGATCTGTAAGTTTTATTGACCTATGAGGATTATCTATCCCTCCGGTATCTCTGGTTGGTTTCTCTTGCAAACCTTCCTGAAAAGCTTCCACTAGGAGAAAGTGAGGACTGCAGATGCTCAAGACCAGAGTTGAAAATGTGGTGCTGGAAAAACACAGCAGGCCAGGCAGCATCAGAGGAGCAGGAGAATCGACGTTTCATGAATCCTGAAGAAGGGCTTATGCCCGAAACATCGATTCTCCTGCTTCTCGGATGTTGCCTGGCCTGCTGTGTTTTTCCAGCACCATATTTTTCAACTCTGAAAAGCTTCCACGCCAATGGAAGCTGTCACCAACTCAACAACTGTTTGCTACCCTTATCTGAAAAATCACATAATGAGACCTTTTCTCAATCATGTACACAGTATAACATCTCAGATTCACATATACAGTCTGGTATGCTTACTAGGACTACTACTATATTACATGCAATATTAAATGGATGCCTTAATGAACAGAAACTAAGATGAAGATCTCTTACACTGGACCATCACTGCTCCTCGGATGCTGCCTAAACTGCTGTGCTCTTCCAGCACCACTAATCCAGAATCTGGTTTCCAGCATCTGCAGTTATTGTTTTTACCTACCATCACATGTTGTGGTGTTTTGTAGCTGTCTTAAAACTCTAGTGCTTTCCTGAGATCTATGCAAGATTGCAGCACAGCATACACTATTACTGCTTATCTCCTGCACCAGTGTCTTTCAGTGTGCAACTTGAGGCACATTTTCTAGGATCATGGAATCCCTACAGTGTGGAAGCAGGCCATTCAGCCCATCAAGTCCATACCAATCTTCTGAAGAGCATCCCACCCAGACCCACCCACACCCCCTCCCCAATCCCTGTAACCCTGCATTTACCATAAGTAATCCACCCAACCTACATATCCCTGGGCATCATGGGCAATTTAGCATGGCCAATCCACCTAACCTGCACACCGTTAGATCTTGTAATTTGACATAAGCACTAAGATTTCTTGTTTACCCAAGCAATCTTGCTGAGTAAAGCTTTCACTGCAAAAAATATGTCAATTGCTAACAATTTTGTTAAGAAGATAGAGCTTAGAGAGAGAGTGTGGGGGGAGGAGGTGGGAGAGAAAAGGAAGCATTGAGGTATTGCAGAAAGTACAGCCCAGAAGGCATCCACCCCATTGATACTATGTCTTCAACTCAAGCTGTCCATTTTGAAACTGGTTTCTGGCTTATTGCAACTTTATTATGTGCAATTTAAATATGTATCCAATTGTATAGTGGATTGTGTCTCGATTAGTTGCGGCAAAATGCACTCTTATTCTCACTTCTCTGAAAGTGGTGGAGGTGATTTTGAATAAAAGTTCAATTCTGAAAATGCTGGAAATCTTAAATAAAAATAGAAACTGCTGGAGTAACTCAATCAGAATCAAGTCAAGTCTGATATGATTCTTCTTTAGAATTGGTTTCTCTGCCCAGAGGAAGTTGAGTGAGAGCATGCTGTAAATCATGGGGAAGAACTAGCACCTCAATCCTTCTATCTCATCATCAATGCGGGCCAACCAAGGTTCTCAATAGATATCTGAAACTGTGGTCCAGCTAATTTAGATGTCAAATTGGGCTCCTATCAGCTTAGCTTTCAGTTAGAGCCAAGCTAAAGAGAGGCCCAAAAGTACTTTCAGTGGCCCCATGGAATAGGATTGTTCCTTTCCTCTGAACAAAATAACCTGGGTCATTTCTGATCTGGAAACACCTGCCCCCCACAACCACCCTTTTCACCCATCCCAACATTACCAACCTGTTTCTTCACATTCTCCCTTTTATCTGGGCCTGGGCTTTGTTTGGACTGCTTGATATTGCAGTGGTTTGGTGATGATGGGTTGTCCTGGCACACTTGCTTCTGCTCCTGGCCCTCCCCACTCTGAGGTAATGAGGTCTACCATTCCAAATGGGACTGGCCTCCATTGACAGCATTGGGCATTCTTCCAGTTGCTTACCTGAAGATTACATTGAGGGGCAAATCTTGTTAATCATCATTTTTGTTTATCTTCCCTCTTTGGGTGCTCCCTTCTTAGAAGTCCATTAACAATCTTTCATCATCCAAATTTGCCCGCTATAGAGTTGGCTGCTGTACATATTGTCCTATTTGAGGTTCCAGGAGTTTACCTCAGTAATTGGAAATAGAGAAAAAAAAAACTAAACTGAGGAAGTCTTGTGGTGAGTGGGTTCTGTTCTTGCATTCGCGTTCATGTTCCACCCCAAGACACGATGATTGTGGAAACCATATTCCCACCGTGGCCAAGCAGGTTGAGTGTCAACTTATAAATTCTTTCAACCGACATCAGTGATAGTTGGTCAGGATGGGGGAGTATCTGGTCAACTGTGATGGACAGAATTGGAGCCTCTATTACCACAGTCCATAACTGCAAACTACAATATGCCTGGAAAAGCGTACGTTGCTCAGCAACCCGGATTTGTTTGGGCTCCCGATTGGCTGGACGTCTGGTATGAATCAGATAGGTATAAACAGTGTGGGTTTTGATCCCTGCTCCGACTGGGATGGATTTGGGACTAGCCTCCTTGCCCTATACTAATGACAATAATGATATTGTGGATCGGACATACCACTGGGCAGAGAACTCAAGAAAACTTGACTTTAAACCTGGAAGTAAGTGGTTCTGCTATTAGGGGAAAGTGAGGACTGCAGATGCATTCCTGAAGAAGGGCTCATACCCGAAACGTGGATTCTCCTGCTCCTTGGATGCTGCCTGACCTGCTGCGCTTTTCCAGCAACACATTTTCGGTTCTGCTATTAGAACCACTTTATCATGTTGTGCCCATTTGGGGGAAGATGGTCAGTTATTTAGCAATTTTACATGGAATATTTCACCCGACAACAAAATCTGAAACAAGAGGCTGGTCAGTGTTAAAGAGTTGAATTCATCAGGAGCTTGTGAGGGTGACTCCATGGAGCACTGCTTAAAACCCTGAGGTTAAGCTGGAAGGCCATGCCAGTGATATGCCATGTGGGAGATAAAGGACTCCAGAGTGAATTTACTATTGAATTGTCAGTGGCAGTGCAAGTCACCATGACCCAGTATTTTCTATGCCTTCAAGTTGTTTCTGGCAGGGACTGGAGATGTTTGCAATGTGAGCCAATTTTCCACACAGGCTGGTGACTGATGCCTTATTCTGTAAAGTTATTTATTTTTCAGTGCACCAACTCCCACTAGGAGAAGTCTCCCGGTTTTATAAGAGCTTGGGAATCCAATGACTACAGCCAAGCTCCCATGCCCGAGGGTTTGTTGTACGTTGTTGCAGAGTAGCTCTGAGAATATTGATGCAGTAATAGATGAATGTCCACTTTCCGGGAGTTTGTATTACGTTTTCAGGACAATTTTGTGCGTCCTTGCTATCTTAAAGAAGAAGAAAATCAGTTCCCATGAGTCCGGCGGCAGAATTAGCAGCTTTTAGAATGATCTATGAAGCAGGTTCTCTGACAGCAAGTGTGGGATTAGGATCTCAAATATTCCTGAGCCTCAATCATATCATAAAGCGAAGAATCTGTGCTAAGTTCAAACATGGCTCGTTGTCCCTTTGTGTCACTTACCCAGCAAATGTTCAGTGCAAGTTATGCAACTTCCAAGGTCAGTAATGAATATATAGTTGAGGTACTAATGCAATTACTCAAGGCCTACTTGCCTCTGAGGCTGGCATAACACTGTAATGTGCTCTAACTGTACTTCTGCCCATGTTTTCGATACCATTCGCTTTCAGTTACCTTCATTTTAATTAGAAATGTACCTTCACTGAAGCTTGCATAGTTAACCTGTGGTTCAAATATTAATGGTTAAAGAAAACAGGCAAATTTGTTTTAGTCAAAAAAAAAGATTGCTTCCACTTGCAGATGACAGAAGCTGACCCTTACATTAGATTTATATATTTTTTTCTTCTTCTGTGTTTTTCAGGCTGGCCAATATACCTCCATATTTGTGGACAACAGTGCAGGAGCACCCATTTCTATCCAGAGTGGATCAGATTTTATGGGAATACTTGTTGGAGTATAGCAAGTCATATCCTCTTTTGAAGAAATTAACTTTGATGCCAACTTTAACGTTAGAATTCTGCTCTTTTTAAAAAAAACGTCAGTGATGGAATAATTCAAGTAACTGTTGACATGAAGAAAGACTGGTGGGATTTTACCTTCAACAATTGCTACCTTTTGTTCCCTGCCTCATTGTTCTTTCATCAGTCTTTAAGAAATCCATATTGGTTAGAACTTCAAAAAAAATACGCAGTGCCACGCTCAGTGGCAGGTTGTCATCTGCAACACTGGACTGCAAAATGCTAAAGTGATTGTACATAACTTTCCTTCAGGCACAGCAGTAGAAAGGTTAACCAAGACATGCACATTGAAGCTGTTATTGCCTTGCTAATGGTAAAGCTCCTCACAACAACAAAAAAATTAATTTTATTGATTAAATATCATTGTAATATTGGAATGTTGATTCTACATTATTGTATGCTCAGTGATATAGTATCTTGCAGCTTTATTAATGGCTCATTGCTGCCCAGCAATTTTGAGTTGTTTCAGTGGACACTGGGTTACTGGTATGACTTTTGGATTCACTAGCACACCTACTAATTGTGCAGAAACTCTAAGCTGCACATGGGAAAGGAGAGAAGAAACCCTACATTACACACTACAACTTGAACGAAAATGTTGTGGTTCACAATGCGAATGTCCAGATTAAAGAGGATTTGATTGATGACAAACATTGGTATTTGAAATGAGCTATGAGATGTGTAACCGTGTACAGAGTTGAGAAAATGTAAGGGGCAAATTCCTCGATTTGGAAGTGGACTTGCAAGCAAGTTTTATTCCTAGCATTTAGACTTGTGACACTCTGGTGCAATTTCAAGCATTTTTGAAGCCAGACTTTGACATATTACATGTACTTATACATATATATAAGGTCTTGTGTTATATGTGTACCCTGCTGAAACTTTGCTATGTAAATAATTGCAATGGAACACTGAGTACCCCAGAGCTGTTACCTGTGATGCTACTAGATGGCACAGTACTCAAATGGAAATTTCAGTGTTAAAATACACCACTCTTGAATGGAAGCACAATTAATAGACATAGTATTGTGGCCCCACAAATTACTTCTACTGAAAAATATTTGTCGAAAGCAAAGTCCACATTTTTTCTTCATAACTGAAGTTACTAATATCCATACTAAAGGTTGCAATCAAATTTTACAAAACATTAAAAATGGCATAACAATTCCCCACTGAATTGTCTTTATAAAACCTTCATTAACTTCTTTGTAAACTTTGAAACCTCAAGAGCTGGGTCACTTTACCAGCCGGCTGTCTAAGCTGTTATTAGGCTTATGTTGCACATTAACACTGGGGTATAGACCCAGATAAATCAAATTACCTTTCTATGCTGTAAATTCAATACACTTCTGAACGTATATAACTTGCAGTTTCATAGCATGTAATCTTGTACATAAGCAGGGGTTGAAAGAAAAGGTACAGTCCTCTGACGATTGGAACATTTGAGAGTGTGCTTGATTTAAAAAACTTGGAAAGCTACAACTGAATTCTTAAAGGTTTTATTGCAGACAAACTTTTTTTTAATGTAAATTAGTGATTGATGTAAGTAGCATCCTTTCAGAAATAGCTGCCATTACTTACAGTGAAATTTCATTGTCACTTGCTTCTCTGCAACTTTTATTTTGCCAGCTACCAAGTGGGATTACTCCATTGATCCATCTTTTGTACACGAGTCTACTAACTATAAAGCCGTATGACCTCTGACTCAGTGTGAGAAATCCCACAGGACATTACCAAATAATGTGTGTCAAGTGCAAAACCTCCTATTGTCACACTTACTAAGCCCAAGTCTTGCTATTCTTCTGCTTTCAAACAGAGTTCAGTGTGAATGCCAGGTTGAGTGTAAAATTGGGCAGGTGTAACAGGTGGAGTGCCACAGGGATCAGTGCTGGGGCCACAATTTGTTGAGGAAAGTAAATGTTCTTTAGCCAAGTCTGATGTGCGAAGGCATTTGCTGAGGATGTCACAAAGAGTCTGCAGAGATATATAGACAGATTAAGTGTGTAGCCACAAGCTTGGCAGATGGGGGAAAAAAGTGGGAAAATGTGAGGTTATGCACTTTGGAAGGAAGAATATGTATGCTGGATATTATCTAAACGGAGAAAGCTGCAGCACAGAGAGATTTGGGAATCCTCGTGCAAAAATCTCAAAAAGCGAACATGCAAGTTCAGCTGGTAATAGGGAAGGCAAATGATATGTTGACCTTTATCTCAAAATGGAGTGTAAAAATAGGGAAGTCTTGCTAAAATAATCCAAGGCACAAATCAGGCCACAGCTCGAATACTATAAACAGTTAGGGGCTCCCTATCTAAGGAAAGATATCCTGGCTTAGAAGCAGTCCAGAGCATGTGCAGTAAACTGATCCAGGCGTGGAGGGACTGTCTTATGTGGAGAGCTTAAGTAGGTTGGATCTACATTCATTGGACTTTAGAAGAAAGAGAGGCAGCCTTTTTGAGATATACATAGGGTTCTGGAGAGGCTAGATACATAAAGGTTGTTTCCCCTTGAAGGAGAGGCAAAGACCAGAGGGCGTCATCTCACAATAAAGGGTTGCTCTTTCAAAACAGACAGGAGGAGGCATTTCTTTTCTCAGAGGGCAGTGAACTTATGAAATGCTTTACCACAGCGAGCTGTTGAGGCTGGCTCATTGAGTATATTCAAGGTCGTGATAGATTTTTAATCAGTAAGAGAATCAAGGTTTCTGAGGAAAAGCAGGAAAGTGGTGTTAAGGATTATCAGATCAACCATGTTCTAATTGAATGGGAGAGCAAACTGGATGGCTTGAATGGCCTGCTTCTGCGCTTTCGTCTTATGGTCTTTTAGGGTGTAGAGCGGGTGTATGATCCAGAACTGTTCTGTTCCTGGTTTATTTAAAATCAGGACTTTATTTTCAAATGGCTGCTTCTTGTAGCTCCATTCTGTCACCCGACTCTTGACCGTGATGTAAAGTTCTGTTTTCAATGTGTTAATCCTTCCCTGACTCATGCTAAAGCCTGTTGTGGGTTATGTATTTGAAACATCTCTCTTTGGTTGAGCCAATGAGGATTCCCAGCGATCTGCTGGGAGGAAAATGGTTCATTTATTTCCTGTAGCCAAGCTGTTGTGGCCCTTTAGTGTTGGCTGGAAACAACACAAACATGAAATGGTTTTGCCACGAGGTTATATGCGATGAGCTTGGTAGTCAATTAACATGAACAGGTTTAATGTTGGCCCTGCAATGGGAGCTGCGGTGTCAGCTCAATGTTAAACTCTATGCCAGTTTCATGCTGTATTTAGATGCTAGCTCCAATATCAACGTGAAAGGAGAAAACTTTGCCTGAATGCTGCAGTGACATTGTCAGTAGAACAGCCTTGAACTGACACCGCAGTTACAAATGCACCTCAAATTTCATTGTCAGCGTTGCACTGGCCATATCCCTAAGCACAGTGGCTTCAGTCTTCAGTTGTCAGATAGTCTGCCTGCAAATTCCCAGTTAGAAACACAGGTTCCATTTTGTATTTTCCCCCTCTGGACGTGAGCTGGCCTCATGTCCAGGGTCCCAGCTCTGAATGAGCCAGACTTGGAACAGCATTTAACATTTGTTCTTCAGCTATGAGCCAATCTTGCCCCAAGTCTCCATCTGTACAGAATATGAAGGTCGGTGAACAATTTTTCTTTTTGCTTTTCTGGACTTGTAACTGGGAATTACAAGTATTCATTATCTGATGTGTTTTTGAGACAAGGATTGGAAAGAGAAATCTTGCTGTCCTGTCTGTGTTTTCCTCAATCTAGCAGCCTTGTCTGTGATTTGCATTAATAGGTCTAGTTCTGAGGGGGGTTTTTTTCTGTTTGTTCCCAAAGTCTCTATTTGCTTCTAAGTTCCCTTCGCTGTTTGTTCCTAAGTCTCCCTCTGCTGCTTTGTGTATAAGTCGTCTGTGTTGTTTATATTCTGTTCTGGTGTTTGGTAAATCATCTTCTCAACTTTCAACTTCCACCTCTGGCTGCTAATGCTCCCATATCACATAAAACCCATTTCCTGGTCTTCTTGCCCCATCTCCCAAAATGCAACTCATTCTAAAACAGCATTCATTGCTCGAAGATTTCATAACCATGCCCCACATCTTCCAAATCCAGCATCAGCTTCCCACAACCATCGTACACACTACTCCCACATCCTGTTTCTTTCAAAGTGTTTTTGGAAAAAAAGGCACACTGAAGATTCTTACAGGATGAGGCCACAGTGTCTGTTAATCCACTAATTACACACTGTTAAATTCTGCAACCAACCCAGAAAGCTCTTACATTTTGGGAGATAAAAATAGATTGTTGTAGCCCAATCTTTTGAAACAGTGAGGCCTCAGAGCCCAAACCCTTCATCAAAGAGATCATGGGCACAGAATGCAATGTCGGAGCTAATGTTAATCAGAAAACCCAAGCTTTTAAAACTCATTTTAAATCTTTTAATTTGGACAGTGTAGATCTCAGCTACTGTTTAACAGTGAAAAAGCCTTTGGGTGATTCAATTATGTCACTGTGAGAGCCTCAGAAAGCTGTTTGCACACTCGAATTCAATTATCCATGTTTACATATTGAACAGAAAATGAGGCTGTGGATAGCTTGTCTATATACCGAGGTTGGAATACAGGATGGGCAAATATAATTCAGGCCCTTTTCTAAAGTTAGGCATCCCATCCTTTTACCTAATATTTAGATATTATTTAAATGATTAGCCTGATCAGTTTGTGTTCCCAATCTACCATTGGCCATATTGGATTTGGGTGGCAGCAGTGGGGCATTTTGTTTTGCATGAGGGCTAGCCGTCTTGAGTTTTGTTAACGATGTGCCTATGGCCACTGTTTACTACTGCTGGAATTACCAACCCCTACCTGCTGAGGTACAAAGGCCGTGCTGACGTCCTCCCCACTACCTGTCCCATTAGCCCATGCCCTTCTCCCTCTATGTTAAGGACCTAAAAAAGTGTACCTGTCTTTGAAAATTCAGAACACTTTCAAATCCAAATCCCCAGGCGGTAAAGGATCCCGTTACATCTTCTGGCCTGAACAATATTTATTCTTCAATCAGCATAATTCAAATAGATTATCTTGTTCTTATCAAGTTGTTGTTTGTGGGAGCTTGCTGTACAAACTGGGTGCAAGTTTCTTACATTAGAACTGTGATTCCATTTTAAAAGTACTTAATTAGCCGTAAAGTTCTTTGGAACATTCTGAGGTTGTGGAAGTTTCTGCACATGCACCTTTTAATGTAAAAGCAAGTTCTTGATTTTTATTCATCTAGACCCCAGAGCTAGTCAGCTTTATCCAGGCTACTTTGATGGCCAATATAGCTCACTTCTTTGAGGTTTCCAATATTAAGTCAGATTTAATCTGAGTCACTGAATTAGGAACACCTAGTGACAAAAGACCCCGATATCCAATTTTGCAACACTCAGGAAGCCTGACTTGGTTGGGAATCCCTGCCTGATTTACAGTGGGAGTCTGACCAAGCCTAATGGGGGGAGATTTAAAGTAATTGTGTGTAGTTATTTTACAAACCTATGACAATTTAGGATGGAGAGGAGTCAAACTGGTTTGAGAGCAGGGAGCAAGGATTTCTCTGTGTCACAGGCTAATAATTGAAACCCACCACAGTAAGCATGTACAATACCTGCATGATAATTTACATGAGCATTTTCCATTATAATTTATGACATGGAAGTTTATAATGGATGTGCATGCAGGCATATGATTATTAATGTATTATAAATAGATATATTTATTCTGCATACAAACATAAGCACTATACAAACATACATAAAGTTGTTTAAATATGCTGTTATATATTTTAAAGTTGGTTTATTCCTGAACTTCTTTAATTGTACAAAATATTTTAATTATGTAGTGTTTCCTATTTTTCATTCCACACACTTCTGATTCTATATAACCTCTCATTATCATTTTTACTCATCATTTCAATTATCCCCAACAGCCTAAATATGCCACCATAATAAAGTATTCACCATTATAACATTAAAATTGTCATGTGTTGTAATGAAAAATCCAATGTAAACATTCCCACACAAACGTCACGATAAAAAGACCTGGTACTTCTTACCTTTTGGTTCACTATAGCTAGAATTCCAATGATTACCTGTGGGTGTAGGAAGGGGGTGAAATTTGCCTCTTTACACAAAACAGGCTCGACTCCAGTCGAATAGAAAATTAAAGATCTTGTAAAATGGGGGTTGATTCACATTGAACCCATTTAGCATCACTGGTACATATTCATTGCAACTCTTTTGCCCCATTCTAATCATTCAAGCTTTTTAAACACATCATTGCAAGTTCAAAACAAAAGGTGACAGCTTCTTAAATTCCTTTTCTTTCAACAAATCGATCAAACTTATTCTGAAAATATTGCCGACTGCAAAATCCCTTTTTGTAAATGAAATTTCCAATGTCCAAAATAAGGCTATAAATAATAAAAGGGTTTGAATTGTTTGTGTTGGTTTATGTTTCTTTAAAGTGGAGCCCTTAAAGTGGAGTCTAAAACCCGGCTCAGAGTTTTGATATTTTTAGCTGATTTTAAATAAAGTAATTTGAAGGTACGAATTTTCCATCATTACCATTTAGTAGTGAATTGGCGAGATACTTTTCCTTGGCTTCCCGCAGTTGTTACTTGGGAAGCTTCCAAATTGAAGGAACGCTATAGTTTATGTTGAAAGGGAGCGGAATGCTGAGTTAAATTGAAAGAGGAAAAGTCTGAGGGAATTGAAGGGGCAAAGAGTTTCTGATAACTGGGTCTGGGGTGAGGGGGATCACTCTTTCCATCTGTAATCTTGCAAGACCACCAGGATTCTGTAGACAAGCTCCTGTTGGTGTGCAGAGCACTCCTAGGACCCCAGCCTAAACCAAGGATATAATTGGAGAGTTATATTTCAGCCATAATGGCAGAATGGGCTCCATCAAAACACCACTGCTGAGAGGGTCATCTCAACCTCTCAGTGTTTTGGGGAGGCTACTGTAAAGTTCAAATGGCTATAAACCAGTGAAGTGGGTGATTGAAGGAGTTGGATGGAGAAATTACGTGATTTTCGAGTGCAATTTTAGTTTTTGTTCTTACTACGTTACCTTGAATTGGGCTCCTTGAGTTTGGCAGTCAGCTCGATGTCCAGTAGCTGGGAGCCTGACCCGGTGCGCAGACCGAACGCAAGGCCAAGGGCCAGTACAGACGACACTTGGATTGGGGCTTTAGCAGCCAGAGAGAACAGGAGCAAGCCCAACACAGCAATGGAAGTTCCCCCAACATTTGCAGCGATGATGAGAGCAGATCAGATTGAGCCAGCACGGGGAAAACATGCTAAAGCTGAGGTGAGTCGATTCCCTACAGTGTGGAAACATGCCTTTCAGCCCAACAGGTCCACACTGACCCTCAGAAGAGTAAACCACCCAGACACATTTCCCTACATTTACCCTTGACTAATGCACCAGCACTATGGGCAATTTAGCATGGCCAATACACCTAACGTGCACATATTTTGGAACGTGAGAGGAAATCAGAGCACCCGGAGGAAACCCACGCAGACGCAGGGAGAATGTGCAAACTCCACACAGACCGTCACCCGAGGAAGGAACTGAACCCAGGTCCCTGGCATTGTGAGACAGCAGTGCTAACCACTGAGCCACCATGCAGCTACTGTGCCGCCTGTGATCGAGCCCTTGTCGAAAATGCAGTCCTAGCATGGCAAAGCACTTAAGAAAGACTGCAATGTTTGAACTTTTAGCTTTATTTATTTATTTTTCAATGTAATACTAAGGACTGTAATTGTCATAGAGTCATAGTGATGTACGGCATGGACACAGACCCTTCGATCCAACTTGTCCATGCCGACCAGCTATCCCAACCTAATGTAGTCCCACCTGGCAGCCCGGCCCATATCCCTCCAACCCTTCCTATTTACATACCCATCCAGATGCCTTTTAAATGTTGCAATTGTACCAGCCTCCACCACTTCCTCTGGCAGCCCATTCCATACACGTACCACCCTTTGCATGAATAGGTTGCCCCTTAGGTCTCTTTTATATCTTTCCCCTCTCACCCTAAACTTATGCCCCCTAGTTCTGGACTCCCCCACCCCAGGGTAATGTTTAACTTTGTTCCTTATTTCTTTCTACCTTACCCTTAAGTTGTTGTACGGAGGTTCTTGTAGCTAAGATGGCACCATGTGTGGTGACATTGAAAGCTTTTCACTGTACTCCTGTACTTTTCCACTTGAGGAAACATGGCAATAAAGTCTAAATCTAAAACTGAGGATGATCTAGTTTGTCTATTGAAAAATCAGATGTCAGTGATTTTGCCTATCATTTTAAATAAATAAAAAAACAACAGCAAAGCATAAAATGCTTTAGATTGAACAGATTGGATTATTTTGAATGTCACAACGCTTAGGGAGCTTGTTTGCAGCATCGTAACATTTGTCATAACATTCAAAGCTATGGCCCTAGTGCAGAAATTGGGACCAGTATACATAGTAGTATGTTTTTGATCGTGCAGACTAGATGGACTGAAGGGCCTCTTCTGCACTGTATGATTCAATGATCCATCACATCCGCCACCACATGAGGAAGGATGGAAGATGATAAAATTTGTATAGAATGCGGGCAATTCAAAAGTGGCTTCCCAAATCCTGACTGGAATGGTCTCAAGAGATTAGAATTAAATCCTTGATTCGTTATTCAGCAATTTTAAATCCTATCTCTCTCCTGAAACTCCAGCAGTAATTAACTGATTATCTGCTGTAACTGAGATGAAGCATACTTAAAATATGAAGAAAATTATGAATTTATTAGTAAATTAAAATTAGCAACTGAATATGTCTTCCAATTTAATTGAAAATAATAAAATATCTCTGTAAATTGTAAGCTTCAAAATCACAAAAATATGTACCAATGGTCAAAAAGATATTTACTGAGGAACCAAATCATGTCTTCTGTTTGAAATTATTGTATTTCCAGCAGCTTTTCACCTACTTATGAAGACCATTTTTAAAAAACAAATTATGCTTACCTGGAAATATTTTGGATCAGCAAATGTTTGCCATGGAGTTGGGAGCAGAGGTCAGGACATTTCCTCAGCACTGTGTCTGTATGGTTTGGAGTTGCCTGCTTCTCTCACTGTGGTGGCACGGTGGCTCAGCAGTTAGCACTGCTGCCTCACAGCACCAGGGACCTGGTTCGATTACAGCCTCGTGCAACTGTCTATGTGGACTTTGCACAATCTCCCTGTGTCAGCATAGGTTTCCTTCCCACGGTCCAAAGATGTGTAGGTTAGGTGGATTGGTCATGCTAAAATTGGCCATAGTGATAGGTGCATTAGTCAGGGGCAAAATACAGGGGAATGGGTCTGGGTGCGTTACTCATTGGAGGGTCAGTGTGGACTTGTTGGGCCGAAGGGCCTGCTTCCATACTGTAGGGAATCTAAACATTGTCCACTTTGAAAACAAAACCTCCAAGAACAAGTGAAGGTGGAGCTGGAATTGGAAGGTGAACTATGTTGCATCATAATGTTCTAACTCCCATCATGAGCTGAGCCCATGCTTTGATGGACCATCCCACTTAGTTGCCCTCTGAAGATCAGTCCTCAGCTGAGGCCTCACCTTCATTCCCCTACGCTCTTGGATTAATGAGTTCAACACGCGGCGTGACATCGAACAATTCTTCCGCCGCCTTCGCCTCCGTGCCTACTTCTTTAACCAAGACTCTCGCCCACCCTCTGACGACCCCTTCTCCCGCCTCCAACACACCCCATCCACCTGGACACCCCGTGCTGGCCTCCTACCTGCTCTTGACCTCTTCATAGCCAACTGCCGCCGCGATATTAACCGCCACCTGAACTCCCCCACCCCTCTCACCCACTCCAACCTCTCACCCTCGGAACGCGCAGCCCTCCACTCCCTCCGTTGCAACCCCAACCTCACTATCAAACCAGCAGACAAGGGAGGCGCGGTAGTAGTTTGGCGCACCGACCTCTACACCGCTGAGGCCAAACGCCAGCTCGTAGATACCTCCTCCTACTGCCCCCTTGACCATGACCCCACCCCCCACCACCAAACCATCATCTCCCAGACCGTCCATAACCTCATCACCTCGGGGGATCTCCCATCCACCGCCTCCAACCTCATAGTCCCACAACCCCGCACCGCCCGCTTCTACCTCCTGCCCAAAATCCACAAACCTGACTGCTCCGGCCGAACCATTGTCTCCGCCTGCTCCTGCCCCACCGAACTCATCTCCGCATACCTTGACACCGTCCTGTCTCCCTTAGTCCAAGAACTCCCCACCTACGTTCGGGACACCACCCATGCCCTCCACCTGCTCCATGATTTTCGCTTCCCCGGTCCCCAACGCCTTATTTTCATCATGGACATCCAGTCCCTGTACACCTCCATCCCCCATCACGAAGGACTCAAAGCCCTCCGCTTCTTCCTTTCCCACCGTACCGACCAGTACCCTTCCACTGACACCCTCCTTCGACTGACTGAACTTGTCCTCACCCTGAACAACTTCTCTTTCCAATCCTCCCACTTCCTCCAAACAAAAGGAGTAGCCATGGGCACCCGCATGGGCCCCAGCTATGCCTGCCTCTTCGTAGGATATGTGGAACAATCCATCTTCCGCAACTACGCTGGCCCCACCCCCCACCTTTTCCTCCGCTACATCGATGACTGTATCGGCGCCGCCTCGTGCTCCCACGAGGAGGTTGAACAGTTCATCCACTTCACCAACACCTTCCACCCCGACCTCAAATTCACCTGGACAGTCTCAGATTCCTCCCTCCCCTTCCTCGACCTTTCTATTTCTATCTCAGGCGACCGACTCAACACGGACATCTACTACAAACCGACCGACTCCCACAGCTACCTGGACTACACCTCCTCCCATCCTGCCCCCTGTAAAAACGCCATCCCATTCTCCCAATTCCTTCGACTCCGCCGCATCTGCTCCCAGGAGGACCAGTTCCAAAAACGCACAACCCAGATGGCCTCCTTCTTCAAGGACCGCAATGTCCCCCCCGACGTGGTCGACGATGCCCTCCACCGCATCTCTTCCACTTCCCGCTCCTCCGCCCTTGAACCCCGCCCCTCCAACCGCCACCAGGACAGAACCCCACTGGTCCTCACCTACCACCCCACCAATCTCCATGTACAGCGCATCATCTGCCGTCATTTCCGCCACCTCCAAACGGACCCCACCACCAAGGATATATTTCCCTCCCCTCCCCTATCAGCATTCCGTAAAGACCACTCCCTCCGTGACTCCCTCGTCAGATCCACACCCCCCACCAACCCAACCTCCACTCCCGGCACCTTCCCCTGCAACCGCAGGAGGTGCAAGACTTGCACCCACACCTCCCCCTCACCTCCCTCCAAGGCCCCAAAGGAAACTTCCATATCCGCCACAGATTCACCTGCACCTCCACACACATTATCTATTGCATCCTCTGCACCCGATGTGGCCTCCTCTATATTGGGGAGACAGGCCGGCTACTTGTGGAGCGTTTCAGAGAACACCTCTGGGACACCTGGACCAACCAACCCAACCACCCGGTGGCTCAACATTTCAATTCCCCCTCCCACTCCACCAAGGATATGCAGGTCTTTGGACTCCTCCATCGTCAGACCACAACAAAACGACGGTTGGAGGAAGAACGCCTCATCTTCCGGCTAGGACCCCTCCAACCACAAGGGATGAACTCGGATTTCACCAGTTTCCTCATTTCCCCTCCCCCCACCCTGTCTCAGTCAAATCCATCAAATTCAGCACCGCCTTCCTAACCTGCAATCTTCTTCCCGACCTCTCTGCCCCCACCCCAGTCTGACCTATCACCCTCACCTTGACCTCTTTCCACCTATCACATTTCCGACGCCCCTCCCCCAAGTCCCTCCTCCCTACCTTTTATCTTAGCCTGCTGGACAAACTTTCCTCATTCCTGAAGAAGAGCTTATGCCCGAAACGTCGATTCTCCTGTTCCCTGGATGCTGCCTGACCTGCTGCGCTTTTCCAGCAACACATTTTCAGCTCTGATCTCCAGCATCTGCAGACCTCACTTTCTCCTCTGAAGAGGCCAAGTAAGCCACTTAGACCACAGAGATTCGGAATGTTAGCTAACCATATCAGCGATAATCCTCTCACTAATGCTCAGATTGAGTTCTGACAGGTCCATACAGATGCTGATTACAGCCTCGGATTAAACATGGACAAAAGATCTAGATTGAAGATGAGGGCACTTGACATCAAGGGCAGCATTTGACTGAGTGAGGCTTCAAGGAATCCTTGCAAACTTGGAGTTAATGAGAACCAATGCTGCAGTAGTTCAAGAAGGCAGCTCACCCCCACTTCCTCCAGGGCAATCAGGAATGGGCAATAAGTGCTGCCTCAGACAGCAACACCTCCATCCCAGGAAAGAATAAATAGAAAGAAAAATAATTTCTCAGTGCAGCCAGCAAGGTTGGGATTTATTCAGTTTTTAGCATTTAAAATTGAATCCCGAAGACTAAACCTTTTGTCAGGAAATGATCACATTTGTAAAAAGAACAAATAACAAATTAACAAATTTTATTAAGCAATAAAAATGATAGTTAACATTCAAACAATCAAGCTATTTATTACAGAAGGTCAAATCATCTTGTTCTGTGAGCATCCTTTCATATATGCTATCTAACTTATAAACACTTAGACGTTAAGTACAAACCTTAACTTTTATACAGACATAAATTGTATAAACTCCTCTACTGCTTTAATATTTCATCTTTAACCTTGTAGAATATCTTAATGGCTAGAACTGCCAACTTCAGCACCAAATTCTCAAAGGGAATTAGAGATAGGTAATATCTGTTGGCCTGGTACCAGCCAAAGAATGGCAAGGTTCTTCAGCCGGAATTTAGTTGCAATGAAGACATGGTTTATGAGTCAATCTTATTAGTGACATATTTGATAAATTAGATTAGATTAGATTACTTACAGTGTGGAAACAGGCCCTTCGGTCAAACAAGTCCACACCAACCCTCCAAAGAGCAACCCACTAGACCCACTCCCCTACATTTACCCCCTCATCTAACACTACGGGCAATTTAGCTTGGCCAATTCACCTAACCTGCACATTTTTGGACTGTGGGAGGAAACCGGAGCATCCAGAGGAAACCCACGCAGACGCGGGGAGAATGTGCAAACTTCCACACAGACAGTTGCCGGAGGCGGGAAATGTCTTTCAGAAGCTTCTTCGTGTTTAAATGCCTTGTTGCCTCCTCCCTTCCTATGTTCCATCTTGCAGCCCTGCAACCTCTTCTTTTAACTCTATTTGCATATCTATGTCTTGTCCCAACATTTGCAGCCACGCCTCCAACTATCTATTCCCTCCCACACCTTCCCAACTCTCCGTTGTCAGTTTTTGTGATCCTCTTTCAATGCCCACACATTGGGCTTCCCCTTCCCCTTCTCTGAGTTGCCGTCTCTATTCTTATACTTCTGTTAAGTACAGTTGAAACATTTTTATCTTTGTTTACAGGTTTCCAGATAAATGCACATTGGTGTTTTTGTCGTAGTGGTTCAGAGTGAGGTCCCCTCACTATCACTGAATCATGTGGGATGCCTGTTCTAACCCAGTGAGTTAAAAGACCCCATTAAGACACGAGAGAGTGACCTTGTTGTTTTCATTCAGATGCACTAAGAAGCGGACTACGTGCAAATGGATCTTTTAGGAGAAATAAGATTTGGAATCTCTATTTTCACACTTGGCTCAGCTCCCATAGCTTTGAATACTTTAGCTTTAACATTGTCAGCTTCGGCCTTGAGGGGAAGGTGGATTTTAATATCTGAGATTTGATCAGAAAGCATCAGATGGCACTTATTTTCAACTGACCTGAGCACTTAGACCAGCTACGACAGAATGTTAGCAACTCATTACAGTGACACCAAAACGACTCACTACACCTAGCAATCCTGGAGATGGAAAGTAGCTTTTTCATAGGTTAGTACGGTTTTCAACATGGTGGAAGGATTTTATGTGTTTCACTGGAAACCTTGTGACAGTCAGTTAACCTGACCGGGGATCTCACCCATCAATTCCCAAATCCTATTGGTGTTTATTTTCACCTGTTCTTCAGAGGAGGTAAGATGAGAAGCCAATGGGATTCCTTTAAGTATGGGCATCAGGCTTCCATGGCACAGTCGCCATTTAAACCCAGGGCCTGAGCAGGGAAGGACAATTGGAGCCCAGCCAGGTGAGCGTTTTCATATTCTGTATTTTTACATCATCAGTCTCCCACATGCCTTCATTCACCATCTATATTACAGCCCAAACCTGCCTCCTCCAAGAGGCAACAGATCTACACGGATCCAGGGATAGACTAATATGGCAGTTTTGGCAAAGACATCCACAGAACAAGAGTCTGTTGTTAGAAATTTCCTGTTGGGGTGGGGCTGGAGATTTCTGATGTTTTTTAGATTAGATTCCCTACAGTGTGGAAACAGGCCCTTCGGGGAAACAAGTCCACACCAACCCTCCGAAGAGTAACCCACCCAGACCCATTTCCCTCTGACTAAAGCACCTAACACTATGGGCAATTTAGCATGGCCAATTCATCTAAACCTGCACATCTTTGGGAGGAAACCAGAGCACCCAGAGGAAACCCATGCAGACACAGAGAGAATATGCAAACTCCACACAGACAATCACCTGAGGCTGGAATCGAACCTGGGACCCTGGTGCTGTGAGGCAGCAGTGCTAACCACTGTGCCGCCAACACTATAGCAGACCATTAATGGAACCCCTTACAGAACTGGATGAATTAGCTAAAACCCACCATTTACGTCATAGAAGAAGGCCATTCAGTCCAAGATGCTCATATCGATTTCCAGGAGGTTTTCCAGAAGCCAGTTTGTGGTTGCAATTATAGTGGGTGAGTGGAAGAATCCACTGTGAAAATTCTTCTCCACTGGCACTCAAAAGCTTGTAATCCGAGGGCTCAGAGAGCTTTGCATCTCCAGTACTGCTGCCATTGCATCTCTGGCTCCAACCCACAGCTTATATCAAATTCAGGATTTCATTGTCATTGCCTGGCCCACTTTGTTGGGGAATACTCCAGCAGTTTACCTGCAGAATTAAAACAGCAATATATTAGCAGAACCAGGAGGAATAAATAAAGATTAAACATAAATAAATAATCATCTATAAACACGGGTGAAGTACCAGAGGACTGGAGAGTGGCTAATGTTGTGCCATTATTTAGGAAAAGCTGGAAGGAGAACTATAGATCTGTGAGTCTGACATCAATAATGGTATGTTGTTGGAGGTGATTCTAAAAGATAGGATTTACATACACTTGGAGGGGCAAGGATTGATTAAGGATAGTCAGCATGGTTTTTTGCGAGGAAAAGTGTATCTCACAGACTTGATAGAATTTTTTAATGGTGTAACCAAAAACATTGATGAGGGCAGAGCAGTAGACATTGTTTACTTGAATTTTAGTAAAGCCTTTGACAAAGTTCTGCATGGTAGACGAATGAGTAAAGTTAGATCACATGAGATTCAGGGTGAGCTTGCTAATTGGAAAATTAAATTGGCTTTATGGTTGGAGAAAGAGGGTAGGGTGGAGGACAGTTTTTCAAACTGGAGGTCTGTGACCAGCTGTGTTCCACAGGGACCACTTTGTTTGTCATTTATATAGATGACTTGAATGAGAATATACGGATAGTAAGCATGCAGATGACATCAACATTGGTGGTATAGTGGAGAGTGAAGAAGGTTATCTAAGACTACAAAGTGATCTTGATCAATTGGGTCAATGGGCTGAGGGGTGACAGATGGCATTTAATTTGGATAAATGTGAAGTATTGCATTTTGGTAAAACAAACGAAGACAGGATTTATATTGGTAATAATAAGGCCTCGGGTAGTGTTGTAAAACAGAGAGACCTAGGGGATCAAGTCCATAATTCTCTGAAATTTGTGTCAGAGGTAGACAGGCTGGTTGAAAAAGCATTTAGCATACCTGCCTTCATTGCTCAGACCTTTGAGTATAGGAGTTGGGGTGTCATGTTGCGGTTGTACAGGATGTAGGTGAGGCCTCTTCTGGAATACTGTGAGTGATTCAGGTTGCCCTGTATAGGAAGGATATTATTAAATGGGAGAGGGTTCAGAAAAGATTTACCAGAACGTTGCCAGGAAAGGAGGGTTTGAGATATAAAAATAGTGTGGAAAGGCTGGAACTTGTTTCACTGTAGTGTAGGAGGTTGAGGAGTGACTTTATTGAGGTTTATAAAATCATGAAGAGCAAGGATAAGGTGAATGGCAAGGGTCTTTTTCCTAGGGTTGGAGAGTTCAAAACTAGGAGGCATATGTTTAAGGTGAGAGGAGCAAGATTTAAAAAGAGCATGAGGAGCATCATTTTTACACAGAGGGTGGTTCATGTGTGGAATGAACTTCCAGAGAAAGTTGTGGGTGCAGGTACAGTGACAACATTTAAAAGTTCATGAATAGGAAAGGTTTGGCAAGTTATGGGCCAACCACTGCAGGTGGGACGAGTTTAGTTTGGGAATATGGTTGGCATGGACTAGCTGGACCGAAGCGTCTGTTTCCACGCTGCATGATCTATGAATAACTGTCCTCAGAAACCTTTGAGTAACCCACTGTGAACCCATAGACACCAATTTCCAGACTCTAAATAATATTTTTATAATAAGCAGATATGAGACAGAATGGAACTCACACTGTCACATAAAAATATTTAGTAATGTGATACATTCGAGACTTTCTACACTCAGTTGATACTAGACAGGACTAAGCCTGTTTTAGGAGGTGTAAAGCTATGCAAAGACATCAATCTTTTATTGCTGGCTGAATATTAATGGAGCGTAAGAGGCTCAATTCCCCAGAATCAAGTTAAAACATGAAATTAAATCCAAATGTTGGATTTGTCGTGGCATTGTTACTTAATTTGAAGCATTGCATTATGTATTAAACTGAGGCAAAGATTTTTTTTATTCTAATGGGCTAAACAGTACCATGGCTGAGTAGGTAATGCCCAACCCCACTGGATGGTTAAATAACAACGAAAAGTGTTGTTATCTAATTTGTGATCAGGTTGGAAATATCAGAGCTCTGTAGGCAGGACTGGAGCTTGTTGAGTAGCACCAGATCTGGTTAGATAGGACCAGAACATAATACTAGACCTCATCAGCATAGTATCTGGGGACGTTATACCATGCCAAACATGTCATTGATATGTCGAATATGAATGGCTGGAGCACTTCATTGTATTTGCCCTTTTTTGGAAGGTTTTTGTGATTATCACAGTATTAACCTTCCAGTTGCTTGGAGCAAAACAAATTGACACTAACTTTCTTGATCATATTGACCTGGTCACACTTGGCAGTGTTTTCATTTGGGAACTGATGAATTTGACCATACACCAGTTTTACTCACTTCCTCTTCTGACTGGTGAGAGGTTTGGTGTTGCCAAGTCTCGCCATGTTTCAGCACTCGTGGGCCTTCTTTTGAAGGTGGATAGTTTTGAGAATGGACTGTGGTTAAAAATAGTGCTAAAATCAATATTTAATCTGTCATAACTGCATTACTTTAGGCTGCCTAGGCTTGTGGTTGGCTACATTCATTAATGCTCATTTCTCAAATTGGAATATATCTGATCACATCACGTAAAGCTGTATATAGTGTCCCTACCTCTGGGCCAGAAGCTCTGAGTTGAAACCCCACCTCAGGCCTTTAAGCTTATAATGTGGCCAAGCAATTGGCACTCAATCTGAACCTCCTTCAGATTCACCAATGGCAGGCAGTAAGGGCAGGGCAGCCAGATCCTTGTGGTGGGTACAAACCAACAGCTTTAAAAGGGGTCCAGAGAAGGTCACAAGAATGATCCCGCAAATGAAGGGCTTGTCATATGGGGAAGGGTTGGGGACCTTAGGTCTGAACCACGATGGAGTTTAGAAGGATGAGGGTAGATCTGATTGAAGTTTACAGAATATTGAGAGGCCTGGATACAGTGGATCTGGAAAGAGACTAGGTCTGGAGGGCACAGGCTCAGAGCGAAGAGGTGACCCTTTAGAATGGAGTTGAGGGATATCTTCAGCTAGAGGGTGGGTTCATGTGTGGAACTCATTGCCACAGAAGACTGTGGAGGCCAAGTCATTGAGTGTATTTAAGACACAGATAGATATGTTCTTGATTGGTAAAGTGATCCGAGGTTACATGGCAAAGGCAGGAGAATGAGTTTGAGAAACATATCAGCCATAACTGAGTGTCAGTGCAGACCCAACGGGCCAAATAGTCTAATTTTGCTCCTATATCCTTGGTTTTATGGCTTTCTGAGAGGAGAAGACTCCACTCACTGGCTCTTGCCATGAGCGAGCGTCCCCTTCATTCTGAAGAATTACTATCTATACAAAATACACACTCTGCTCGCTTTCTGAGCTTCATCAATCATATGACATTAGCAGTTATTCATTAGTCAATGATATGGGGGTGGCTCAGTGGTTAGCATTGCTGCCTCACAGCACCAGGGTCCCAGGTTTGGTTCCAGCCTCGGTGTGGACTTGTTGAGCCGAAGGGCCTGTTTCCACACTCTAGGGAATCAAATCAAATCTATTCTAATCTAATATAGTTATAGATGGTTTGGTGTGTTTGTAGCTGTTTAATTGCATTGCACGACATGGTCAGTTACTTTTGTCACTAAGTGTTCCCTCCCAAGGAGAAACTAAAGAAAACTTTATGTTTGCAGATTGGTAAGTAACCAGATATGGGAAAAAGAGGCTCACAGCTCAATCTTGCCGAGATTTCTGTTTATAACAGTTACCAGCTTGAGATTTGCCCCATAGCTTCAGAGTATTAGATTGATTAATGTAGCGTGGCCCTTGAGTAGATAAGGTTAATAACATAAGACTAACCCAGCACATGCGTTGAACTTAGAGATCTGTCTTTCTTATTATAATTTAGACATCAACAAAGTGAATGAAGGAGCATGGAATGGATTTAGAGATCTGTATTTTGTCAAATTGATTGCAATCTGGCAAATCCAATTGCTGACCTCTGGAAGTTCAGTTGAGTGACACCTTGGAAAAGGGAGCGAGTGATTAAAAAATCTCATTGTGCTTTGCAAGTAATGGTCCTGTCCTGTTCAGTGAGATTTGCTGAATAAAACGGAAGGTATTTAAGGACCTGTCTCACCCATCTGAAAGGATCATGGATGGGTCAGAAGGTTAAAAAAAGTTATAAACAGCCTTTGACTTATAATAACAAAGAAAACAAAGAAACAAAGAAAATGTTGAGTGAAAGATGGAAAGTTAAAAAAAACATTGAGAGGAACTACAAATTGTATTGTAATTGTTGGTTCATAGCTTAAGTATTGACCTATAGAAAGAAATGGCTGTGTCTGATTAAGGAAGGGTTTAAAGGAAATAATTAAAGAAAGACGTCTGTAATTTATGTCAGAGCTGATGCACCTGGATCTCACTGGTCTTTCCATTGGGTTTTTCCAACTGGCCTCTCAGGGAGGCAAGTCTCTCAGGGAGATTGAGTGAAGGTCAGCTAATTTTGAGAGCTTTTTATTAATCTCCCACTACCAGCCAGGTTTCACTGCAATGTTATGTCCCTGGTCCTCAGGAGGGTTTCCAAAGGGTTCAGTGGGAGTATATGCTGCCCAAGCCCTGATGTGGCGGGAGGGGTACAAGATCCACTATAACCTCGACAGCTAGTCCCCCAGGAATTGCCTCAACAACTTTCAGCAAGTTTCCAGCTCTGAACCAAAGCAGACATTCTCCAAGTAGTGATTGTGGTGTCTGGTTAGATGGCAAGAAAGTCCTCAAGGGAGTCTGGAGCACTGACAGCAACGGGGCCAATCTGCATGCTCCTGGCTGGTCGTAAGTGACTGTATAAGTGAGGCTACTTTTAAAATTCAATATGACACTGGAAGATGTGAGAGTGTTAGATGTGAATCTTATTCCCCAGTCCTCCTTGCTTGGTGTGCCACCCTGTACTATGGATCATGCTGAATTGCAGAGTGGGCTGTTAAGGTCATTTGAGGGTTGAGTGGGGATGAGAGTGAAAAAGGAGAACGTGAATACAAGCAACATGTGGGCCATTTATGAGACAAATTATACAGTTGGAGACAGTTTCTTCTTTAGATTATTTTATTTGCTGCTTTTTCTCCCCTAGTAGTCATGATTTGGAGATGCCGATGTTGGACTGGGGTGTACAAAGTTAAAAATCACACAACACCAGGTTATAGTCCAACAGGTTTAATTGGAATACTAGCTTTCGGAGCACTGCTCCTTCATCAGGTGGCTGTCACCTGATGTCAAGTGTCACAACCACCTGATGAAGGAGCTGTGCTCCGAAAACTAGTGTTTCCAATTAAACCTGTTGGACTATAACCTGATGTTGTCTGATTTTTAACTTTGTCTCCCCTAGTGCTCACAGTCATTGAACTTGTTCATTTGTGACAGACGCAAGCACTGTCCTTTGGGTTTGGTGCTAAATTGGACAGCCTCATATGGAGAAAAATCATTCTCTCTTGCAGAGGCCAGATAACCGTAAAATTAAACCCAGGCTTTTTATGGGTGATAGCAAGATTCAGTTCTTCGCAGAAAAGATTGTGGAATTCTGAAACTCTCTTCCAACAATAAGGGCTGCTGGGAGTCAATTGAAAATGTCAAAACTGTGAATGATGAATTTTTGTTAGAATCATAGAATCCCTATAGTGTGGAAGCAGGCCAATTGGCCCATCGAGTCCACACCAATCCTCTGAAGAGCATCCCACCCAGACACAACCCCCCCATATCCCTGTAATCCTGCATTTCCCATGGGTAATCTTTTCAGCCTGCGGATCCCTGGACACTGTGGGCAATTTAACACAGTCAATCCACGTAACCTGCACATCCTTGGATTGTGGGAAGAAACTGGATCATCTGTAGAAAATCCACGCAAACTCCACACAGACAGTCATCCAAGGGTGGAATCAAAGTGGGTCGCTGGCGCTATGGGGCAGCAGTGCTAACCATTGAACCAATGTGCCACCCCGAAGAGGTAGATAAGTATTACAGGTCATTCTGCTCTAAAACGTGTTTCATTAACGTGAATTTGCTATAAGGCTATCAATGGATTGGGGACACTGTTTCTAAAGTGTGTGTTGGCTGTAACATGATTATATCGCCAACACTTTAAGCACTGATTCTCAAGTGCGATTTTTCCATATCATGGGGTTGTGCAAGAATGCAACCATCGCATTATAAAATAACTACTTGTACAGAATCACTGCGGTTTGTGGAGGTAACTGATTGACTAGAACAGGCTTGTGTTCTTATGTTCCACCTTCGAACCCACCACATACAGCACCAAATCCAATTAGCATCCGCCAAAGGGGAGGTCCAATGCTGTACTTGGCCAATCGTTTACACACAGAATGATTCCGCATTCAGAGCTGGAGTTACTCTCCATTGTTGGCTATTTCAAAGGTTGCACTTGTGATAAAATCAGCAGCCAACAGTAACAAAATAAATTGCTAAAGAATAGAGGAAGCCACATCTCAGATTTCCAAGGAGTTCATGGGCAAGAGGCTAGATGTAATTTCACGTGGATTGGACAGTGTTCTCACCTGACATTAATTGGTGATCCTTGGAAAACAAGCAAGTTCAACATAACCCCTCCCACAACAGCAACACAAATCGATTCATAAAGCACATTG
The DNA here is from genome assembly GCF_037043375.1 of Chiloscyllium plagiosum. Classification (NCBI taxonomy): domain Eukaryota; kingdom Metazoa; phylum Chordata; class Chondrichthyes; order Orectolobiformes; family Hemiscylliidae; genus Chiloscyllium; species Chiloscyllium plagiosum. Next base: position 23,671,126 of record NW_028270175.1, on the reverse strand, counting down.
CCTTTATGAAGACTTGCACTTCCAGCCACTACCAAAGTTAGGCATCCGTTCCCAGTTTAAAATAAAACACAATTTATGGTTTGATCAGGACAAAATCACCAGTTTTGATAAGTTAGTGATCGATCTGCCTTTCCAGCTAATCCCATTCCCCAGAGAATGGCAGAAGAAGTGTTTTTCAGACTGGAGGTCTGTGACCAGCAGTGTGCCACAAGGTTCGGTGCTGGATCCACTGTTCTTTTTCATTTATATAAATGATTTGGACGTGAATACAGGAGGTATGTTTGATAAGTTTGCAGATGATACCAAAGTAGGTGGTGTAGTGGGCAATTAAAGAAAGTTGTCTCAGAGTACAACAGGACATTATTCACATGGGCCAATAAGCCAAGACATGGCAGATGGAGTTTAATTTAGATAAATGTGAGATGTTATATTTGGTAAGGCAAACCAGGACAGGACTTATACAGTTAATGGTAGGGCCCTGGGGAGTGTTACTGAACAAAGAGACCTAGGGGTGCAGGTGCATAGTTCCTTGAAAGTGGAGTCACAGGTAGACAGGTTGGTGAAGGGAGCGTTTGGTACACTTGCCTTCATTGTTCAGTACATTGAGTATAGGATTTGGGAGGTCATGTTATGGCTATACAGGACATTGGTGAGGCCACTTTTGGAATACTGCATGCAATTGGAATGTATAGGAAGGATGTTGTGAAACTTGAAAGGATTCAGAAATGATTTGAAAGGATGTTGCCAAGGTTAGAGGGTTTGAGTTATAGGGAGAGGTTGGGGCTGTTTTCCCTGGAGCACTAGAAACTGAGGGGTGACCTTATAGAGGTTTATAAAATCATGAGGGACAGGAATTGGGTGAATAGCCAAGATCTTTTTCCTGGGATGGGGGAGTCCAAAACTAGAGGTCATAGATTTAAGGTGAGAGGGGAAAGATTTAAAAAGGTTCTGAGGGGCAACATTTTCATGCAGAGAGTGATGTGTGCACGGAATGAGTTGCCAGAGGAAATGGTGGAGGACAGTAGAATTACAACATTTAAAAGGCATTTAGAATAGGAAGGGTTTAGAGGGATATGGGTCAAATGTTGACAAATTGGTCTAGGTCAGATTGGGATGTCTGGTTGGCTTGGATGAGGTGGACTGAAGGGTCTGCTTCTGTGCTGTATCACTCTTTGATGATTTAACTGGCAGCAGCAATATGGCAAAAACAGGGTGTTCACCATAGCTGAACCCAGAGCCCCCCTGGGAGTGACACTGTTTTAGCTCCTTCCACTTGACAAACACTCTGAGATTAGAAACTGGCCATCTCCCCCATCCCTATCATCGAGGTCAACACACTGAAACAATGTTACAAGGACACAATGTTGCAATTCAAAAAAAAACTTTGCAACATCTTTGGGACATTTACTGATAAATTGTTTCCCAATTAGACTTGGGGACAGAAGTCATGGGAATGGGATCATGCATTCAGAATGATCGGACATCAGCTGGTATCGGATATTTATCTTCCTCTCCATGTGGAGCCATTGCTCCTCTTTGGAATCTGTCGGCTGCATAACTTCCTCTACTTTAATGTTAGTGATCTAAAGGTAAACTAAAAGTCAGCTTTGCCCTATTGGACCATAGGTTGCTGTCATATCAGAGGGAGACAACTGCTGCTGGTTTAACCTGAGGGTCATCATGCCTCAGGTGAGGAGAGAAGTTGAGAAGGAGAATCTTTCATGGTAACCTTAGCCAATGCAGGAAATGAACCCATACTGTTGGCATCACAGCATCAGTAAACCAACTGAGTAAGCTGATTGTCAAATACTGTGCAGGATGCCATAAAAGCAAAGGATTCTTTCAGGGCTGGAGGGTAAGATCTACTTGATCTGTTCAGACAGCCCAGTTAGGGATTGTTCAAGTTAGTACCAGTCAGCAAGAAAGCCTAGCAATATCCATGTCTAGAATTATAAGATCAAAAGTTCATGGGCTAATTTGCAGTCACTTGCATTACTCAGATGGAGGGGGGTGTGTGATAACCTGCAAATTGATCAAATTAAATCCTTTTGAAAATGCATATCTGCATCTGGGTTATTGGTTATGATCTTGATATCAAAATCACATGTTACTTACGATGCTCACTCTATATGATTGTCTCCACATATCCACTTGAAGTACAATCATAGAGTCTTAGAGTCATACAGAACAGAAACAGACCCTTTGGACCAAACAGTCCATGCTGACCATAATCCCAAACTAAACTAGTTCCACCTGCCTGCTCCTGGCCCATATTCCTCCAAACCTTCCATATTCACGTACTTATCTAAGTATATTTTAAATGTTGTAACTGTGCCTGCATTGACCACTTCCTCTGGAAGTTCATTCCACACATGAACCAACCTCTGTGTAAAACATTCCCTCATGTCTTTTTAAAATCTTCTCCTCTTCCTTAAGAAGGAAGTTCTCAAAGTAACTACACACAGGTATCACGTATAATCTTACCTCCAAGTTACTAAAAAGAAAGCTTTGCAAATATTTACACCACCCAACATTTGAATCATTCTCTGACCTGCTCTGCTGCATCTAAGTTCTTAGTTTCAACATCATAACTCCAAATTCAATGGAGTTTTCTTTTAAGCCCCTCTGTCCCTGACATCCACCGCTCAACAGGCAGTTGGATAGAGTTAAAATTGCAAGAATTAACTGATTGATTCAAAAGGCAATATTTTAGCACAGACACACAAGACCAACTCATTTGCTGAGTGTTAGGATCAAAAATTCTTGCTGCAAGTACTCTGAGTGGAATCTTAACTCCCTCACTGACTGAGATCAGGAAAATATATCCATCAGTCCAGGCGCTTAATGAGTATATTCAAACCACAGTGTTCTTGAGGCCTTGTTAACTAAACAAAAGGCAAATTTCCCAGGAATGGTTTTATTGACATGAATGGAAGAATTCTTTAAAGGTTCACTCACCAGTGGAGACTTGGTTCATTAAGGTCTCTGTACATTTGTGATTAGTGGTTTTGCTGAGGCATTTCTGAGCCTCAAGATTGTGCTTTGAAGTGTTTGCCTTATTCATCGTGACTCGGCATTCTCAACTCATTTTGGGTGTTATGTTTGCTTCTTTATTCTGGGTGGATGATAACGTATAGGCAGCAAGGAAAAGACGTTGGGAATAAAAGTGAGAACTGGTCCCTTGGATCTTTCCAGCAGATGGTGAAGGAGAGGGAATTGTTCAGCACGCTGAACCGGGATGGCATGGTAGAGAGATCAACTGATAATTAATGGGCAGTGCTTACCCTTACCACTCTAGTCAAGTCACTTTCTGCACTGTAGCTGGGTCATAAACTATACCCGACAAAGGACTGGTTTTCTATTGGCAACCAATGTCTCAGAAGGCCCACCAGCCCTGAAGTTTAAATACTTTGGAAATGTTTGGCTGCAAAGAGTGAACTTTAAACTATAACCAAGTCTCACCATGACCTGATCCAGAGTTAAAATCAGGGCTGGTTTTGTAAAAGCAGAGACTCTTACTGAACAAAATCAGTCAACATGGGACCAGCTTAGAGTAACATAGAGCCAAATGTCCTCCCTGGGCATCCCCCTAATTAATTGTCAAATATTTACCCACTTTCTTTTGGTGCCTGGCCTGAATAACTTTGGCACCTTTTGACTTAAGAAAAGCTTAGATTCAACAAGCGAGTGAGGAAACCAAGCGACGGAAAGTGAAAAATTGTGCAGAAGGCTAATCCCAGTAAATGTTTGTGAGTTTAATGGATTTGCCTCCTAATCCTCTTGTTGATAGACAAGCTGGTGCCTCTTGAGAAAGTCACAGGATTTGTTTTTCAGTTCTTGCAGAAGCTCTTAAAAAAAACAGCAATTGTACCCTTTTAACAAAACACATCTGTCTTCCACTTTCTGTCGTGATTACAGTTAATCTCTCTCCATCTAACCGAACAAACTGATGCCAGCATTCATTACATTCTTAAACATTAGCACAGAAAGATGGACGTTTCTGTCTGGTCAAAACATATGAATATGAGATGCCTGGCTACAAAAATGCATTAACAGAAACTACAGGCTAAACTGGAACAAAAAAAAGTTAATGAATACAATATTTCATACAAGGAAGATTTCATTATTGATTCTCTTCACACTTCTCTGGTTATTTGCTATTTGACTGACGTGTGTTAGCCCTGGAAGGAATCATTGTGTTGAAACTTACTGGCCATCGTATAACATAAAGACACAGTCACAGAGTCACACAGCATGAAAACAGACCCTTCGGTCCAATTAGTCCATGCCGACCATAATCTCAAACTAAGCTAGTCCCATCTGCCTACACTTGGCCCCTACCCCTCCAAACATTTCTTATTCATGTACTTATCTAAAGGTCTTTTAGACATTGTAACTATAGCGGCATCTACTATTTCCTCTGGATCTTCATTCCACACATGAACTACTCTCTGTATAAAGAAATTGTCCCTCGTGTCTTATTTAAAATCTTTCTCCTCTCCCCTTAAACATATGCCCCTCTAGTCTTGAAATCCTTTTTAGGAAGGATATTATTAAGCTGGAAAGAGTTCAGAAGAGATTTACTAAGATGTTACTGGGAATGGAGGGTTTGAGTTATAAGGGGAGGCTGAATAGGCTGGGATTTCTTTATGTGGAGTGTAGGAGGTTGAGGTGTGTTCCTTTGGAGGTTTATAAAATCATGAGGGGTATAAATAGGTCATGGTTAGGGTTAAGTGGCAGGTGAATGGTAGATACCTTTTCACTAGGGTGGGAGATTTCAAGACTGGGGGCATTTGGTTTGGCAAGGTCTTGTGCCTGGGAATTAAGCAGGAAACCAGCTAGCTATGGCTCACCCTCTGACATTGGCACTGCTGTTGAAGATGTCCTTTGAATCCATTGAATCCTTCTACACCACTCACTTACCTACCCCCAGCCTCGACTGCATCCACTCCTCTCCCCCAGAGAAGTTTCATTGAAGGAAAATCTAGAGCCAGATTTGTCAAGGTTCCCTAATCTGAAGAGTACCCTGGTCAATGGACTTGAAGTTCTGCTCCTATAATTTTAATAAGTACCTTCGGGAACACATGTAGTCTGCCTCTCAGCAGGACTATTGTATGGCCCAGGGTAATGTAAAAGAGGTAGACTCCCTTTGGGGGCAAGGGTCAGGAAAATTGGCCCCACACTTTGCTATTAGTATGGAAATTGTGAACAGACAAAAGCATCGACAGCTCACTAAGAGTAGTACCATGATGATAATGTTCCTCAATATTTAGCCGTTTTGAAATGATAACACTCAAAGCAAAGCCACAGCACAATCCTCAGTGAAGACCATTTGTCCCCATTGAAATGCAGCCGTCTGGAGAACTTGCAGTTTTCCCACTCCACCACCCAATTATTCTGGAAGCATTCTGGCGTTTTGGCACAAGCACATCTCCTATCCACTATCCCATCCCAAAACGGAGGAACACCCAAAAGTCAAAAAGGATGAGTAACAAAGATGGCCTTGCGTCTGAACATAACAAGGCATTGAGTGGGGGGACCAGGAGAGGGGGTGAGAGTCCATCACTGCCTTGGACACAAAGGAATGGTCCCCAACATCAGCCCAGTGCTTTCTGAAGAGAATACTCAAATGCATGGCAGTGTGGGCAGGGACAGAGGTTAAAAAAATGTGGCACTGCCAATGATGTCATTGGATCGTTATAGTGTCCACCTATTCGGGAGAGGGGGGGACATTGATGGTAATTTAAAAGTGATCCTCAATGAATCTACAAATAAATCTCATATTAGGCTAAAACCTCTTTGGTTCTGCCATTGAGCTGCTGTAGGTCTTTTTAAGAACATGGTTGAATGTGCATTTCCATTTTGTCCTCTCCTTACACTAGTTGTTGCAGCAATGTTTCAGGCTACAGGTGATCATCACTACCCTGGCCTACTCTATATGGTAACCATAAGTGCTACTGAGCAAGGTGGCATGACACAGCCCTACATACTCAGTGAAAGCAGTTCCCTGCAGTCATTGCCAGGTATGGGACAAAGTTTGCAGAAAAGGCTTGTGGCAGTTTAACACATACAGCCAGGTAGGCCATACTGCTCATTGATCACATGGATTTACGCAGCACAACTTCAAACATGGCAGACTATAACCAGGACTCATCCGAGAGAATACGGTACAGGTAGTCAGGCATTCACAGTGTTTCATCAACAGAGCTGGTGTTGTTTTTGTCGAGCAGATTATTTCATAGCTGGCTGCAGGCATGGGCATCCAGCTACCAAGTTGGGGAGTATCTCCCACCTAGCCTGCCCTCTGCAGTAATGTCGAACTAGAGGGTGAAAGCAAGGAGGCGGTAGTAAACTTGTATAAGACACTTATTAGATCTCAGCTGGTTGGTTGTACACGTCTGAATGCTACCTTACAGGAAGGATGTGAGTGCATTGGAGAGATTGCAGAAGCAATTTCTGCAAATGGTTCCAGAGATGAGGAACTTCAGTGATGAGGGCAGATTGAGGTTGGTACTCCATGACTTGGAGGTGCCGGTGTTGGACTGAGGTGGACAAAATTAAAAACCACACACCACCAGGTTATAGCCCAACAGGTTTATCTGAAAGCACTAGCTTTCAGAGTGCTGCTCCTTCATCAGGTGGTTGTGGAGGTTAAGATCATGCTCACAGAATTTATAGCCAAAGGAGTCCAGTGTCACGGAGATATGATACAGGAAACAATCTTAAATTAAAACTTTTATCTTTTATAATGGGATGTGCTGGTTTCTGTTCTTTGATATGTAAATCCCAGAAATTCTATGAAATTACATTCTCAGGATAGCTCAGGTTTTTAAACAATAGGTATAAAGTCTGTCTGTGTCCAATGCTATGTCAGACTGACAAACCCTCTGTATAGTTTTACAGAATTTTACCTGAATTCATGCAGTTTTTGAGCAAAATAAAATGTAATTCTGCAAAAACAAATTCACCCCATAAGCTTATTTGTACGTGGATGTAGGAGTGACAGATTGAGTGTGCACGTGTGTGTGTGTGTGAGTGCACGTGATAGCTTGGTTAAGTGTGTGAGGGTGGGGGTGTATGTGTGTGCATATGAGAGAGACCTTGTGTATGAGGGAGGGTGTGTGTGTGTGTGAGAGAGAGAGAGAGAGACAGAGAGAGTGTATTGTGCAATGGGGCCACCTGTAGCGTGACATGAACCCAAGGTCCCAGTTGAGGGACTGTTCTCCTTGGAGAGTAGATCTAATAGAGGTTTCCAAAATCATGAGCAGGCCACATAGAGTAGGTGGGGAGAAACAAGAACAAGAGGGCATAGATTTAAACTGAGCTGCAAAAGAAGCAAGGGTGACATGAGGAAAAACATTTTCACACAGCGAGGAGTCAGGCTATGGAATACGCTGCCTGGAAAAGTGGTGGAGGCAGGTTCACTTGAGGCATTCAAAAGGGAATTGGAAGAAATAGTTATGGGAGGAATATGGGAGATTGGCTAATGATGCTCGTTTGAAGTCTGGTGGAGGAGTAATGGGCAGAATGGCTTGCCTCTGTGCTGTACCACTTCTGTAACAGCCGAGTTCCCATGACGGCCTTCAATGTGACCAGTGGTGATGCGCACTGTGGTTGATATTACTAGCAGAGAAAGACCCATGTCAGCCATTGATATGAGCAAAACTGCCTCACATCCTTCCTGGCACCTGCCCTTCACCTTAGAAGAGCTCAACTCTAAACAAACATGCAAGGAACGTTCACAATCTGAACTTAGATGGTGGGAATGAGAGCCACAGCTTTGAGAGTGAGTCTCCTGGAAGACTGGCAGAATATTGGCCTTTAGTGGTCACTGTTCAGGGAAGACCGGAATGCATTACACTTTCCAGCATGCAAAGCCGGAAGTCCCAGAAGAAATAAATCGCATCACATTAATGGTAAAGTCGCCGTTTAAATTGAGCTTCAGCAAGTGAGGCAAATCTATAAGGCTGTGTCTGGAAACATCCTGAGCAATGAGACTTGAATGGAGATCTGGTGAAATAGATCCTAGCCTGAGTTTCTGGATCCCAGATTGTCGGCTTGGCAGGTTGCCTATACTCTTGTTTTTTAAAAGTTAAACTTTGAAAGGATTTTATTTCACACAGTTTGCAATTCTATTGTGTCAGATTCCTCCTCATGGTGAACTCACGGCCAGTGTAAAATGCCAGATGAATTAAATATCAGCTGCTTTTCTATTGCTGTCACCTTGCTTTTCCGAGCTGCACTTTGATGTGAAGCGAACTGTGATTTGGAACTGGAGCAGCAGGTATGGATGGCACTACTTGTCTCTGACTACAATTTATCAAGTTCCACTCGCAGTCTCTCGCTGACTTTGCACTTGATGCTCTGCTCCCAGACTAGCAACCAGACAGAGTGGGGCTCCGAAGAATCTTAGAGCTGTTACCGAGGCGCCAACACTGACAATCCTGCGAAGACGAAGGAGAAGGATGACAGAGGATCCGTCTGATACTGACTGACAGTTCTGGCCTCCTGCCAGAGCAATCAGCCCTCCATAGAATCGGATTTTTCCGTACACAAGTGAGGAATTCAATACGGAGACGAATACCAAAACACAACCCCCATGCCCACGCACCCACCCTCCCTCAGGTTTAAGTAATGGGAAGAGGAAAACTGAGGAAAATCCCATTCCATGGACAATCTACTGTTCCATGTAGTGGGTAAAACTGTCAACTTCTAACTTGGTAAATCAGGCCTACACTTCAGTTCTGATGTGCCCTAGCACTGTGTTCTGAATGGCTGTATAGATGGCTGCTAAGGCAGTGGGAAACACGAAGAGGTCATGGAAAGGTCACGGCAAATAAAGGTAGATATATTTTAGCCATTCCATTTCAGCAGTTGCCTCTTTATTCCCCCTTAGGTTCTATTGAGCCTTTGTGCCAGTTGCTAACAACTCTGCCACCTGGCACAATAGATGGCAGCAATAGGCTTTACCAATGAGCCAGCCAGGTGTGGAAAAAGAGGATATCCCAAGGCGGTGTGACTTCTGACAGGTCAGGCTACTTGAAAAATGCCCTGTACCCAGACACTTGCATTTATAGACATAGTTCTCAGGCACAGACAGCTGGTACAGATGGAGGATTGCCTTCCTAAAGAAGGCTGGAAAGCAGGACAGTTGACATCACCCAGAAATGTGAATGGGTGACTGACAACAATTCAGTTACCTCCAACTTGATCATGGTTGTTGCATTATGGCATGGGTTCTATACCAAACAGGCCACTTAGCTTTCAGTATTGGATGACAACATGATATGTGGTGTTCCAGCATAAACGCATCAGCCTCACCTTCAGTCACTCTCTCTGTGCCATGGAATTAGTGTAGTGTGTTCAGCCATCAATTATGTGTGTTTACAATGACATTAGTAAACTCAGAATGTAGGCTATGCATATCAGTATGTGACATCAGAGCCTTGCAAATAGTTAGTCGTGTATCTAAACTTCAAGATACCTGACTCCACAGTATCCAGATTTTGTGGTATATGGGCTAACTTATAGAAAATCATAAACTGCATGAACAATATTTCTGCTACATGGTGATGCAGAATGAAAAATGTCAGTGTTTCGTTTCCCATTGGTTGCACTGAATTGTTTTACAATCACTTTATACTCCCTCATTGACAAGTATATCATTGCTTCTGTAAGAATTCCAAAACTGCACAGAAAACCCCTGGCTCAGGTCTCACCAAGGCTCTATACAATTGCAGCAAGACTCCTTCACTCCTTAACTCAAATCCTCCTGTGATAAAGACCAAACTACCCATTTGCTTTTCCAATTCTTGCTGCATCTGCATGTCAGCTTTCAGTGACTGAAGAACCAAGGACACCTAGGTCCCTTTGGACTTCAACATTTCCCGTCTCTCACCATTTAAGCAAACCTTGGCGTTCCTGTTTCTTTGTTTTCGGACCAACATGGATAGCTTCACATCTTTCAACAGTAGATTCCAACTGCCATGTTCTTTCTTGCCTACTCACTCAGCCAGTCTAAATCCCCTTGAATGCTGTTTGCACCCTCCTTACAATCCACCTTTCCAGCTGGTTTAGTGTCATCAGTAAACTTGAAAATATTACATTTAGTCCCCACATCCAAATCATTGATACAAATTATTGGGCCCAAGCACTGATCCTTGTGGTACCTCACCAGTTGCAAACTGCTGACCTGAGAATGACCCATTCATTCTTACTCCCTGTTTTCCATCCAATAGCCAGTTCTCAATCTATGCCAGCAGATTACCATCAGTCCAATGAGCTTGAATTTTGCCCACTAAGCTTATTGAAAGTCTTCTGAAAATCTAAGTAAACCCCACCCACTGGCTGTCACTTATCTATTCTGCTAGTAGCATCCTCAAAAAGCTCCCAACATGCTTTTCAAGCACAAATCCGGTTTTGTAAATCCATGTTAGCTCTGCCAAATTCCACAATTATTGTTGAAGTACTGAGTTATCACATCCTTTCAAACTGATGCTAGCGTTTTCCCTATCCCTGATATCAATACGACTCTCAGTTAGGCTAAACGTACGGCCTCAGCAAGACTTCGCTCTATTAAAATCGTACTCAGTTGGCTCAAGTTCTAAACGTAGACACATGGGGCCTTGGTCCTGTGTTCCAGTTGACATGGAGTTACACAGCACAGAAGGGGGTCATTTGACCCATTGTACCACTGTGTTTTTGTCAGAGCAGCCTATTAGTCCCACTCCCCTGCTCTTTCTCCATAGCCCTGCAAATCTATTCTTTGTAAGAAGTCAGCCAATTCCCTTTTGAAAGTTGCTGTTGAATCTGCTGTCACTGCCATTTCAGATTGAGGCAGTTGCCTCGACACTGATGACAGTTATACTATAAACACGCAGCTATTTTCAATCAACTCCGGGTGTTTTTTCACTATTTTGACTGGAGGCTTCAGTGCTATCCTCAGGTATAGTTTGTCAGATTGGCAGTGGATGTTTTTGGTGATGTTCATTATAAATTTTATGGGGAACAATCGACAAAGTTCCACAGAAACTATCATACATGGGTCTGTAATAACAAAGATTAGGCTCAGAGTCTCCTGGTATATAATCACCTCGCCATTACTAAACTGATCACAGAAATGGGAAAACTAATTATAAAGTTGCCAAACAACATCAAAGCTTAGGTGAAAAACAAGTATTGTACATATATTGAACATTGATAAGTAAATCACAGGAATGGATTGGTGATGACAGGGTCGTGAAGAAGATGTTTGGCATGCTCGCCTTTATTGGTCAGAACATTGTGTATAGGGGTTGGGATATCATGTTGCATTGGTGAGGCCACTTTTAGAATACAGTTTACAGTTCTGGTCACCCTTCTTTCAGAAGCATGTTATTAAACTTAAGAGGGCGCAGAAAAGATTTACAAGGATGTTACCAGGATTAGAGGGATTGAGCTACAGGGAGAGGCTGAATAGGCTGCATTTTCTTTTTCTCTGGTGCATCGGAGGCTGAGGGGTGACATTATTCAAGTTTATAAAATCATGAGGGGCATGGACAGGGTGAAAAGCTAAGAACTTTTTCCCAGGATAGGGGAGTCCAAAAGGTTTAAGGTTTAAGGTGAGAGGGGAAAGATTTTAAAAGAACCTGAGGGGCAACCTTTTCACACTGAGGGTGGTGCGTGTATGTAACAAGCTGCCATAGGAAGTCGTGGAGCTGGGTACAATTACACCATTTAAAAGGGTATCTGGGTGGGTACATGAATAGGAAGAATTGGAGAGATATGGACCAAATGCTGGTAAATGAGACTAGGTCAGACTGGGATGTCTGGTTTGCACAGACGAATTGGACCAAAGGATCCATTTCTGTGCTGTTTGACTTTATAATCTACGACTTAACACATCCTCTCTAGTCATTCTTACAAACTACCTGTCCATCCTGCAATTCTCCTCAATTGCTGTTTGTACTGGCTGCTTCATTGCCTTGCAAAACAATCTGATTCAAAGCTATACCAGCCTGTATGGAATACAACTGACCTGAAACTGTCTATAAAAGATCACTCTTTTGAGCTTCATCTTATGCACCATCTTCATTCTAGTCAATTTTAAAATGGTTTAAGGGTTCAATTCAGCGAGATCATCAAGAATGGTGAACTTTGTCACATATACCCCAGAACAATTCCTTTTTCAGTTTGTCAATTTGCCTCCACCTCAGATGTTTTAGAGAAATTGCTGGAGAAATTCAGCAGACTCACTGTATGCAGAGAGAGAAACAGAGTTAACATTTCAATTCCAATCTGGCTTTCCTTTGGAACTGAGGGGGACACTGCCTGAGATATCAGTTTGGATGGTTGTCGCTTTGTTGCAATTTTGCAACCAGAACTGTACTCTACAGCATTATTTGAAAAAAAAGTGTGAGGATCTATTGGGGTCTCATCCAACATTTCCCCTTAATCATTACCATAGGGTTTTCATTTCTCTCATTTGAGGTTTGAGTAACCGGTTTTCATTAGAACAGCTGAGGAAAGCAGTTTATCGGTCATGAAATGGTTTCAGATATCCTGAGAATGTGAATAAGATGCTGCATCAAAGTAAGTTGTTACTTCTTATCATTATTGTCTTTGTGCTAAAAGCAAATTGCTTGTATCATTTTAAGATTTTGTTTTCCTCCTTATTTGCTAAGAAAAAGAATTTCCCTGAACTGATCCAGATTGCTGCAGAATAATGCATAGTCATTAATGCTGTTAAAAAAAAGGTCACAAACTTATTATGACACAGAAGGAGGCCATTTGGCCCATGAAGTCTGTGCTGCCTCTCAATTCGACTAGTTCCATTGCTTTGCTGTATCCCCATAGTCCTGGCTTATCTAAAACTGCCATAACCTTGTCAGTCTTATCACTTTTCCTCTCGATTATTGTATTTGACCTGGTTCTCACGAGAAAGTTCACCTGATATTAATATTTTCTTAGTGAGTTTTGAGAAGATTTGTAGCTCAGGTTGAGAATCTGGATGTAGGTTTGCTCGCTGAGCTGGAAGGTTCATTTCCAAACGTTTCGTCACCATACTAGGTAACATCTTCAGTGGACCTCTGGGTGAAGCACTGCTGATGATTTCTGCTTTCTATTTATAAGTTTGGATTGGTGATAGCACTTCCTGTTGGGATGTTATTTCCTGTGGTGATGTCATTTCCTGTTCTTTTTCTCAGGGGGTTGTAGATGGGGTCTAACTGGATGTGTTTATTGGTAGAGTTCCAGATGGAATGCCATGCTTCTAGGAATTCTCATCCGTGTCTCTGTTTGGCTTGTCCTAGGATGGATGTGTTGTCCCAGTCGAAGTGATGTCCTTCCTTATGAACATCAGCTAGCCACAAAATGACATGACTCTCTCTCACTAGTATCCTAACATACAGATAAGGAAGGACACTGACTGGGACAACACATCCATCCTAGGACAAGCCAAACAGAGACATGCATGAGAATTCCTAGAAGCATGGCATTCCAACCGGAACTCTTTCAACAAACACATTGAGTTAGACCCGATCTACCACCCCCTGAGAAAAAGAACAGGAATTGACATCACCACAGGAAATGACACCACCAACCCAAAGAAACCCAAACATTTAATAGAAAGCAGAAATCATCAGTAGTGCTTCGCCCGGAGGCCCACTGAAGAGGTTAGTTAGTAGGGTGATGAAATGTCTGGAAATGAACCTTCCAGCTCAGTGAGCAAACTTACATCCATTAATATTTTCTATTTCATCATGCTCAATCTTCCACATTGTCCACGAGCCCTGGTTTTGGGTTCTCTGCCTTTTACCTTTGTCTGAACATATCCAGCTTGTACATTAAATACCTCATTGTTTGTTACAGTTTTCCCTGTATTATTATATTTACTGATATGATTATAGTTCCTGTGTTATTCTTTTGATTCTTAGATTCCCTCTCAATGTGTTGAAGTTAGCACTCCTCTAATTAAAGAGTTATACTTTAGATTGTTTCTTACTTTAGATTGTTTCGTGGGCGGCACGGTGGCACAGTGGTTAGCACTGCTGCCTCACAGCGCCAGAGACCCGGGTTCAATTCCCGCCTCAGGCGACTGACTGTCTGGAGTTTGCATATTCTCCCCGTGTCTGCGTGGGTTTCCTCCGGGTGCTCCGGTTTCCTCCCACAGTCCAAAAATGTTCAGGTCAGGTGAATTGGCCATGCTAAATTGCCTGTAGTGTTAGGTGCAGGGGTAAATGTAGGGGAATGGGTCTGGGTGGGTTGCACTTCGGCAGGTCGGTGTGGACTTGTTAGGCCGAATGGCCTGTTTCCACACTGTAAAGTAATCTAATCTAATCTTACTGTTCTCCATTACCGCATTACTGTCTAGTCCCAATAATCTTCAATTCCCAAGCCTAACAAGAATCTATCTACCTTTGCCTTAAATATATTCAATGACCCCCATCTCCACTGCCTCCTGAGGCAGAGTTCTAATGTCATAAGAGTCTCTTAAATTGTTTCCAAATGTGTTACAGTCAGTTAGATTCTTTCGGTGTGAAGTCCCAGAGATAATGTTTGAAGTCTAGTATTTTGTTTCAGATTTCCAGCATCCGCAGTATTTGCTTTTATATAAACATTAATAAAACTGATCTATGACTTTTACTGCGAGGCGTCTTCACAATTCTGTTGTTATGAGGCAGATTAAGGTTGCTGAGAACAAGCTGTAATAACCACCTATTGCATTATAGGAGCAAATTTTACTTTCTCATTGCATTCCATGTCCTTGCCTCATGCATAGCCTCAATTGTGAAGTATCCCTATCCGCATTCCCAGAAGTCTCCACTTTATTCTCAAGATATTAATTGTTCAAAGTTTGTGCGAAGATTTGTAGCTCGGGTGCTCGTTGTTGTGGTTCTGTTCGCCGAGCTGGAAGTTTTTGTTGCAAACGTTTCGTCCCCTGGCTAGGCGACATCATCAGTGCTTGGGAGCCTCCTGCGAAGCGCTTCTTTGATGTTTCCTCCGGTGTTTATAGTGGTCTGTCCCTGCCGCTTCCGGTTGTCAGTTTCAGCCGTCCGCTGTAGTGGTTGGTATATTGGGTCCAGGTCGATGTGTTTGTTGATGGAGTTTGTGGATGAATGCCATGCCTCTAGGAATTCCCTGGCTGTTCTCTGTCTGGCTTGCCCTATGATAGTAGTGTTGTCCCAGTCGAATTCATGTTGCTTGTTGTCTGCGTGTGTGGCTACTAAGGATAGCTGGTCATGTTGTTTCGTGGCTAGGTGATGTTCATGTATGCGGATTGTTAGCTGTCTTCCTGTTTGTCCTATATAGTGTTTAGTGCAGTCCTTGCATGGTATTTTGTACACTACATTCATCTTGCTCATGTTGGGTATCGGGTCCTTCGTTCTGGTGAGTTGTTGTCTGAGCGTGGCTGTTGGTTTGTGTGCCGTTATGAGTCCTAGGGGTCGCAGTATTCTGGCAGTCAGTTCCGAGATGCTCCTGATGTATGGTAGTGTGGCTAGTCCTTTTGGTTGTGGTATGTCCTCGTTCCGTGGTCTTTCTCTTAGGCATCTGCTGATGAAGTTGCGCAGGTATCCGTTTTTGGCGAATACCTTGTATAGGTGTTCCTCTTTTTCTTTTTGCAGTTCTGGTGTACTGCAGTGTGTTGTGGCCCTTTTGAATAGTGTCCTGATGCAGCTTCGTTTGTGTGTGTTGGGGTGGTTACTTTCATAGTTTAGGACTTGGTCTGTGTGTGTGGCTTTCCTGTATCCCCTTGTCGTGAATTCTCCGTTCGGTGTTCTCTGTACCATCACGTCTAGGAATGGGAGTTGGCTATCCTTTTCTTCTTCTCTCGTGAATCGGATTCCTGAGATATTAATTCCGTGGTAGTCTCACTGTTGGGACTGTGAGGTGGATGGACCAGGAGCATTTCAAGAATTTGATAAAGTTGATTAAATTAAAATATTCAAACAGAAATGCACACCAACTTTGTTCAGAGGGGGAAATAAAACTTCAATTTGGACACAAATCAAGTTTACACCACCCCCATTCTCAGCAGGAACTTTGACAGGAATTTCAATATTCCTACTGTGCAGGTTGGAACTTTTCTGTACAGTAAAATCAGGATGACTCACCCACTATTAATACAACAATCTGCCAGAACACCCAGGAAAACATAACAGATCTGGGCTCAGGACCTGGCAGGAATGATCGCACATACCGGATGACTAATGTTTTATACATTTATTGTCATGATGCCAACTGACTGAACGAAATTCATTTCTTTCTTAAACAAATGCTTTTTCGATATTACTTCATCAAATAAGCTTAATACCTCTGAATGCCTTCTTGCTTCTGTTGCATAACCATGGAAATTTGCTAAACTGCTCGCGAGAATAGACAAGAATAGTTAGACTGTGCCCAAAGAAGTATTTTTGCTCGAGGGAAGTTTATATTTTCAAGTTGTCAAGCATAAAAGCCCCTGTATTCTGTTAGAAGATGCTGCTCTCCACTTTTTGCATAATTGTAGAAATATCTTTCTTATGAGGAAGCCAACTTGTAAAAAAAATCTATTCCTGGATGATTGAGCCATTAATTGTCACATCTCATTCACAATCTGTTTGCCTCATTTTTGTTACCCTGCAGCCTACGTTGCTGAATCATGTCAGTGGTGGCTTGACTAGTAGCACACTCACCTCTGGACTAAAGTGGGTTCAAATCTAACTCCAGTAAAATGATGGACACTGGTGGACATTGCTGGTGATGAACAGTTGGTTTCCATCATTCAGATGGGATGCTATACAGAGTCCTTGTTTGTCCATAAAACATCTTGCGGTACTGTTTTGAGGATGAGCAAGGGTAAGATCTCTGGTATCAAAGACAATATATCCCTCAAACAACATCCAAACTGCAGGTTATTTTGTCACAATCCCATTTCCTTTGCCCCACTTTTGGTGGCCATGAATTCAAAATATTGGCCCGAACCTCTGGGTCCCTTCCCTAAAATCTTCTGTTTCTCCACATTTATTTGCAGGAGCTTTTCAAGTGTAAAATTGACTGCTGTGTTTCCACCTTTATAACAGAGACTGTTTTTCGAAAGTGCTTCATTGACTGTGAAGTGCTTTAGGACGTCCAGTAGTGGTGAGAAGTGCTATATAAATGCAACCTTTTTTGCCCAAGTTACATGAAAGATCTCTAAGCAAATCTTTATCCTTGGCTCTGCTTCATTACAGCTTGTGGATGGGAAGGGCACAGCTTATTACCTGTGTAATATCTGTTGCAGCTTGAAATTGGCACCATGTCGGGCTGCTGTTCAGCTGATTAGGAAATGATGGTGATGCAATTATTTCCAGCATTTTTGTCTGGTTTTGCAGGTGTCTGCAAGGCTAGGCCTAGAAGAAGTCAAAATCTTAACGGTTGATAGTCTTTACTGCTCTTGCCAAGTAACAGTGCTCTCCTTATGAGTCTGTCTCCAGCTCTTTCTGAAGAAGACCTCATGGTTCTGTACTCTTTGGCTGTTTTGCGTCTACAATAGTAATGTGTACTTATTTGTAACCTTAAATCCAAGAAAGTTCAGAGTCAATTTACAAATACAAAAGCTGACACTGAGCTAATGAAGGAAACAAATGGGGCCAAAAGCTTGTTTAAGGAGCTGGGTTTTAAGGGAGCAACTTTCTGGAAGAGATAGAAAGGTTTAGGGTAGGAACACAGATATTAGGGCCAATAGTTTGAATGCATGGCCACCAAAAGAAATGGGATTAAGAGGACAATGTTATAGGAATGGAGATACTACACAGGGCTGTAGAGATTGAAACGGCTACAGAGAGAGGCACCTGGTGAACTTTAAACAGAAGGTGAGATTTCTAAATATTGAAGCACTGGGGAACCAGTGCAGGTCGCTGAGTACAAGCCAATGATTCAAATGGTAATCACAATCCATGTGGATTGTAGGAATGAATTATTATTGTAAAACAGAAAACCAGTAATTTGGTGCACTCTCTTCGTAATAAGTAATTGAACCTGCAGCAACCATTCCAGTCTGTGCATCCCCACAGACATTTCACAACGGTTGGAAATTGGTTTGGGAACTTGTGAAAGATCGGTACTGGCCCTCATTTGCTATCTTCACAATTAAAGAAACTGAAAAGAACCTTTTGACTAGAGTCCTACATGGGGCTATGGGCCTGGAAGCCTTACTGATTTGGACCATCCTCGTGTTAGATTTGAAATATGGAGCTATGGAAAGTTCGAGAGGTTTATGAATTTTCAAGAGGTTGGGTTGAGGGAAATGAGGAGACGTCCTGTTAATTAGGAGAGGGAGCTGGATGACAACGCACCTTTCAGAGAAAACGGGACAGTTCACAAAAGGCCAGCAAGGTTGTAGAGCTTTATGTATTCCCACATGGAGAAGAACACTACAATAGTCTCATGGGGTCTGAGTCAGTCAGTTACCATTCAAATAGTTCAAGAGGAGATTCCAAAGGTGCACTTTCAATATGCAGCCACTTCCAATCAGTTACATCAACAGGTAAAGAGAGGGTCCTGGGAAATTTCCTGGCGCACAGTATATTAGGAACTCAAGGTGAATCAAACGTCAAGTTTAGCAAGCTAGTTTCCTTGAAGAAGTGATTGAAGCAATACAGAGAAACCTCGATTATCCGAACGAGATGGGTGGGCACTATTTCATTTGGATAATTGATTATTCGGTTAATTGATTCAATGCCTCTCCTCTGGGGCCTGGAGTTTTCTGAAGTTTCCTTTTTCCTCACTCTGCCTGCCTAGCTCCCTCTCTCTGTCTCAGGGTTTGTTTCTGAGCAGACACACACTTTTGTGTAAGGGACCTGCAGCATTGCTGAAGCCTCCCACCACCCCACATCAGTTCAATGGGATTGACACAGCAAGCACTTGCTAATTCTGCTCCCTGTTCAGGAGACTAAGCAGCAGGAAACCACATGTGAGCCCCCCAACACGCTTCCGCCACCCAGTCCGCACCCCTGTTTGCCATGCACTTCCAGCCCCTGGACACCAACAGTAAGAATGCTGCTGCCTTTAGGGGATAAGTTTCCAAATAGCATGTGCAAACACACACACACACACATACACAGACACACACACACACGCATACACAGACACACGCAGACACACATACACAGACACAGACACACATACACAGACACACAGACACGCACATACATACACAGACACACACACAAAAACATACACAGACACACGCACACACACATACACAGACACATACACAGACACACACACATACGCAGACATACACACACACATACAATAGACAATAGACAATAGGTGCAGGAGTAGGCCATTCAGCCCTTCGAGCCTACACCGCCATTCAATATGATCATGGCTGATCATTCCTAATCAGTATCCTCTTCCTGCCTTATCTCCATAACCCTTGATTCCACTATCTTTGAGAGCTCTATCCAACTCTTTCTTAAATGAATCCAGAGACTGGGCCTCCACTGCCCTCTGGGGCAGAGCATTCCACACTCTCTGGGTGAAGAAGTTTCTCCTCATCTCTGTCCTAAATGGTCTACCCCGTATTTTTAAGCTGTGTCCTCTGGTTCGGCACTCACCCATCAGCGGAAACATGTTTCCTGCCTCCAGAGTGTCCAATCCTTTCATAATCTTATATGTCTCAATCAGATCCCCTCTCAGTCTTCTAAACTCAAGGGTATACAAGCCCAGTCGCTTCAATCTTTAGTGTAAGGTAATCCCGCCATTCCAGGAATTGACCTCGTGAACCTACGCTGCACTCCCTCAATAGCCAGAATGTCTTTCCTCAAATTTGGAGACATACACACACACATACACAGACACACACACACATAGACACACACACATACACACACACATTGAGACACATACATACACAGACACACATACACACACACAGACACATAGACACACACACATACACACACACATTGAGACACATACATACACAGACACACATACACACACAGACACACACACATATACACACACACATACACACATACACAGACAGACACACACATAGACACACACAACACACATACACACACATTGACACACATACATACACAGACACACACACATACACACACATACACATACACACACACAGACACACACACATACACATACACACACACACATATAGACACACACACATACACACACACCTAGACACACACACATACACAGACACACACACATACACACACACACATACACACACACACATTGAGACACATACATACACAGACACACATACACACACACACATTGAGACACATACATACACAGACACACATACACACACATACACAGACACACACACATACACACACACACACATAGACATACACACACACATTTTTATTGCAACGTTTTGACAAGTTCCATCTTTGCCCTGTACTGGACAATGTTGGAGAGATTATCTGGGGAAAGGGGGTTCAGGGTACATGCCCGTACAGAACTCCAGGGAAAGTGTGGGGAGACAGTGAGGGCAGAGATGATGCCTGGAATTCCATCGATGTCCAGGACTGTTCTTGGCAGCATTTCCGTAAGCCGAGTTCGTATTTAATCATTGTAAACAAAACACGCGGTCAGTGTTGGAGACACCTCTTTGATGTAATGTTTCTATTGGGACCTTGAGATCTCCTTTGGATAATCCGAAAATCGGATTATTGATATTTGGATAATCGAAGTTCCTCTGTAGATCATTTACACGTTTCGTAATTTTAAAAATTCATTTGTGGGATGAGAGTGCCGCTAGTTAGGCTAAAGTTCATTGCCCATCTCTAATTGCCCTGAGGTCAGTTAGAGTCAACCAACTGTGAGTCTGGAGTCACATGTATGCCAGACCAGGTAAGGATGGCATTTCCTTTCCTAAAGGATCTTAGTGGTCATCTTATTGGATTTGGTACAAGCTTATAAAGTGCCACATGACAGCCCTCACCTCAACAGTGACATTGTGGTTTCAGTGAAGGGGATTGCCCTGAGGTCTTACATATTTAAGGTGTGATGCCTCTGAGGGGTGACGATTCTGAAAGATACGATTGTACAGATGAGCTAAATACAAGACTTTTAATTATACAGAGTTGACTGCATGATGTCACAAAATGCTAAACTTAAGCTTAAAAAAGAGATTATTCCTACAGGTACGTGATTAAAAAGATTGGAGCCAACTTTCAGAATGCGGACTGAGTGATGCATCAGACAGTACTTAATAGTGTTTTCACTGGGATTTGCTCTCATTTCTTTAAGCTTGGCAAAGAATTCTTAAGTATCAGTCTTCCAAGCAAATTGTACATAAATAGAGTCAAAGAGGTGGGGGTAAAATGGGAAAAATTGGCAGGGAAGGGAGGAGAAAGGATATTGAGAGGAAGGAGGAAATTAGGGGAGGAAGGAATTGAACCTGATTTTACCAATTGGTTAATGGATGTCACAAGGAGGAAACTATAAGTTCAAAGCACTATAATTAGTTATAATTCTGACTGTGCCTACTCCTCCATTCTGTTAAGGCAAAAATTCACATTCTGCTCCTGGGTGAGTCAGCACAGAATATGGCGGCAAAGAGAAGCTTTCTACTTGACGTGGAAAAGTGCAGCACAATTGACTCTTGATAAATGAGGTTCTGGTTTCGCCAAGAATGTTATGCTTGATAGGGATCATGCCATTTTAAGGTAAAATTAGCCAATTATGGAATATTTGTGCTGTGGCCCATTGAATCTTTCATCCAGCAATTAAACATTAAAAACAAAAAGACCCTCTGTAAAAATGAATGTTTTGTATAAATGATGCTGTCTTGAGTTGTGACTACAATGGACTAGCTCCAATGAGCAATACAATGAAATACTGACAGCACAAGTGACTGGAATAAAAATGTGTTGTTCTCAGAATCAAAACTGGGACAGAAGAGAGAGATACTTGGAGCTGTAAGGGGTATAAAACTGGATCAGTGGCTTGTCAATTTGGAGTGGATGATATAAAATCACAATCTGAGGGAGGTTATCTCCTTATATTCCTTTCTGTCGTATGTGGGGAGGAAGTTATTCACTTGCCAAGGATGCTGCAAGAAGAAGGAACTGGGAGTCACAGTGTCATCTCTTGACCTCCTCAGGCTGCAAGGGGATATCCGAGGTTCCTCTGGATAGGTAAACCTAGATAGGGATCAAGGAAAGACAGCAGGAGAATGAAATTGAGAAACATATCAGCCATAATCGAATAGCAGAGCAGACCTGATGGCCTGAATGGTCTAATTCTTATACCTTATGGTCCAAATCTTACCCAATTTGTAATGTTGATAACCAGGTGAGGACAGCCTTGGTGATGAAGCAGGAAATATACTTTGCTCCACTGCAAAGGTAAATATGTTTATCTTCTGGCCCTGAAACCCAGGATGCCACAGGGGTTAAATTGACAATGGACGTGGGAATTGTGCTACGTGACGCCGCCATCCCCACACACTGTGTTGAAGGCAGCTCATTAAATTAGTGCTGTCTGCTGCCTTTTGTGTTTTGCAGCCAGCACTGTCTGTGATGTTTATTGGCTGCACCCAGGATGGCGAGTGGCCAGAGCCACTCAGAGGCAGAATGAGGTCACAGGCCCTTCAGGCAAGAAGCTGAGGAGCAGGATTTCGAAGGAGACCATGAGAAGGAGGGAGTGGAAGAGGGGATTGTTTTAAAGCAAGTGGATGAAGATTGAGTGGAAAGGAAGCGACAATGTCAACAATCTCTTGCTCCCTGCTCTCATGATCAAATAATTTATAAACAATACCATCAACTTGAACCACAACTTCCCATTGATTAACAGTCTCACAATCTCCACCATTTAATCATCACTTTTCTCCTGTCTCATTAGTTCCTCTAAGTTGTACAGTCCCTGAACCTTCCATTAAATGGGGACAGTAGCACTGTGGTAATGTTCTTGGCAATTAATTCCAGAGGCCTGGTCTTATGGTTTCAACTTATGAGTTCAAATCCCACCACCGCATTTAAATTTTAATAAAAAATCTAGAATAAAATGCTCATCCCTATAATAGTTACCATGGATTCTCATGAAAAACCAATTCTGTTCATAAATGTATTGCAGGGGAGGAAAATCTGCCCTCCTCACCTGATGTGGCCTACATATGGCTTCAAACCCATAGCAATTTGATCGACTCTAACTGTCCTGTGAAAGGCATATCTGGCTGTCACATAGAAACAAGCCACTCAAGACATAGTTACACCAGAAAGACTGTAGTAGTTCAAATGGCAGCTCACCAGCATCTACATAAGAAATAGGAGCAGGAGTAGGCCATCTAGCCTATTGCGCCTGCCCCTCCATCCAATAATAACATAGCTGATCTTTTTGAGGACTCAGCTCCACTTACCCACACTCTCACCATAACCCTTAATTCCTTTACTGTTCAAAAATCTACCTTTGCCTTAAAATCATTCAACAAGGTAGCCTCAATTGCTTCACTGGGCAGACAATTCCACAAATTCACAAACCTTTGGGTGAAGAAGTCCCTCCTCAAGTCAGTTCCATATCTGCTCCCCTTTATTTTGAGGCTATGTCCCCTAGTTTCACCCACCAGTGGAAACAACATCCTTACTTCCATTCTATCTATTCCCTTCATAATTTTACATGTTTACATAAGATCACACCCTCCCCCCCCCCATTCTTCTATAGTGTTCTATAGTCCCAGTTTACTCAATCTCTCCTCGTAAGCCAACCTTCTCAACTCCAGAATGAACCTTGTGAATCTCCTCTGCACCCCCTTCAGTGCCAGTACATCCTTTCTCAAGTAAGGAGACCAAGTCTACACACAGTACTCCAGGTGTGGCCTCACTAGCTTCCTATACAGCTGCAGTATAACCTCCCTGTTTGTAAAGTTTAGATCAGAGTGGTACTACAAAAGCACAGCAGGTCAGACAGCATCCGAGGAGCAGGAAAATCGACGTTTCGGGCAAAAGCCCTTCATCAGGAATTCTGTACCTCGGATGCTGCCTGACCTGCTGTGCTTCTCCAGCACCTCTCTGATCTAAACTCTGGTTTCCAGCATCTGCAGTCCTCACTTCTGCCTCCCTGTTTTTAATCTCTAGCTATGAAGGACAATGTTCCATTTGCCTTCTTAATTACCAGCTGCACCTGCAAACCAACTTCTCGATGCCAATAAATGCTGGCCTCGCCACTGATGTTCATATCTTAGGGATGGATCAAACAAAACACCCTCCCCACTCCGATATGTAGCAATGGCTTCTGATGATGAGTGAATTGTCACTCGAACCACAGTACTTCCTCTTTCTGGGTTGCACCAGAATTCAAGAACAAGCATATCTTCCATTCTGTTTTATCTTCCTCTCAGTTTGGGCAAGGGGGAAGCTCAGTCACCAGAGGGACCTAGATGCTGATCTGACATTAGTCTGCCTGCTCCGTAATTTCAGATTACCTGGTTGTGAGATTTTAGCACTGTCCCTGCTGCAATGGTGGCTGACAGCTGCCTGCATTGTTCTGTTCTGGTGGTTTGAGATCACCTGGAAAGTGATGCAATGTGATTAATAATTTTGGAATGCCAAGAGGTTGTTGGTCAAAACAACGATGATTGCCACCATTGCAGTTTTAAGGACCCAGTAAAGGTTATAAATGCTGCCCCTTTTTCTCTAATTGCATTCCTTTCCACAGGGGTAGTAATGTTAGTCTAGCAAGCATCATGGCCTGGCCCTAACAATTCCACTGTCCACTTTCCATAATATCCCATTTTAAGATTCATTGCTATGACCTTATTTTCAAAACCTGATCTCTCCATTTTCATCTACTGCCATACTATAACTAATCAATGACTAGAGTAAATGTTGCCTTGATTTTTGGTGTTTCTTCATTGCCCTTGCCCTTTCTTTCAACACTGTTGAGGGCTCAAAGCTCCATCAGCTGATCACTGCTGCCATTCAGCTCTTTAACATTACGCTGTCTGGAGTCTGATCAATTCTATGCCTCCTCTACTTTCTCCATTGCCATGCAGTCATGTTCAAAGTAATTATGGACACCAGCTTGGCAATAGCTTACAGAAGCTTGGTATTATCTTCCACATGTGTGTAACTCTTTCTACCTGGGTTAATCCAATATTGGTGGAGAAAGTGAGGTCTGCAGATGCTGGAGATCAGAGCTGAAAATGTGTTGCTGGAAAAGCGCAGCTGCCTGACCTGCTGCGCTTTTCCAGCAACACATTTTCAGCTCTAATCCAATATTGGTACCAATCGTGTATGGAGTATGGACTGGTGCTAAAAGGGTTTCCTATAAAACTTTTGGCCTCCAATGTCTTCATGCTCCACAAAGTTAAAAATCACACAACACCAGGTTATAGTCCAACAGGTTTATTTGAAATCACAAGCTTTCAGAGCGCTGTTCCTTCATCAAGTAAAGTCAATAGACAATAGACCATTCTGCCCTTCGAGCCTGCACCACCATTCAATATGATCATGGCTGATCATCCTTAATCAGTATCCTGTTCCTGCCTTATCTCCATAACCCTTGATTCCACTATCCTTGAGAGCTCTATCCAACTCTTTCTTAAATGAATCCAGAGACTGGGCCTCCACTGCCCTCTGGGGAAGAGCATTCCACACACCCACCGCTCTCTGGGTGAAGAAGTTTCTCCTCATCTCTGTCCTAAATGGTCTACCCCGTATTTTTAAGCTGTGTCCTCTGGTTCGGCACTCACCCATCAGCGGAAACATGTTTCCTGCCTCCAGAGTGTCCAATCCTTTAATAATCTTATATGTCTCAATCTGATCCCCTCTCAGTCTTCTAAACTCGTGTATACAAGCCCAGTCGCTCCAGTCTTTCAGTGTAAGGTAGTCCCGCCATTCCAGGAATTGACCTCGTGAACCTACGCTGTACTCCCTCAATAGCCAGAATAGTCACTCCACTTGACAAAGGAGCAGCGCTCTGGAAACTCTGAAATTTTGAATAAACCTGTTGGACTATAACCTGATATCATGCAACATCTGACTTTGCCTACCCCAGTCCAACATCAGCACCTTCACATCCTGCTCCACCACATTTCTCCCCTGACAAAGATCCTATTTTTCCTAAATTGATTCTGACCATGTTTCATTGAGGACTTTTTGCCTCTGAATAGAGCAGCTGAGAGAGTAGGTATTGAAAAGCCAGAAGCAGCATTTGCTTGATGCAACTGAGCAAGCTTAGAGCTCAGAATAAAACCCCAGCAGCAGGTTTTATCTTGGTAAAGTTAGCTGTTGGTGAATGGCTGGTCTTAACACATGCAAATAAGTGTTGGGGTGCATTTTTCTGCAATGCAAGGAAAGCGTAGCAGTACAGGAGCAGTCATTGAGGCAGTATATGTCAGAACAGCTCTGGTGAGGGAATTTCAAGGCCAGATCAGCAAAACTGAAGAATTGTAATCCCTTGTGAAGTTTAATAAGATCTGATGACCTGCCATGTCATTAACGTCTGGGAGTTGCTGAGAAACCTGTTGGATCTATCTTGATTGCATTTGTTACTTAGTGTGTGAGCTGTGAGGTGTTTGATCACAGCATATTACCCATGTGCTTACCACATGCTCATTCTGGGTATTAGAAATCTATTATACATGTATTGTTGATTGTCTTACTGTTCTAACTTGTATATTGTAAAGTATTGTTGTTTGTTAAGAACTGTGGCTTCATTCTCTTTGTCAGTCTCCTCGATATCAATTTGGTCTGCTTTAAAAGCAAAAGTGTTGGTCCCTAACCAGATATACCATAATTTGGGAGTCTCACCCAGGATCATAACAATAAAGGGGACAGTTTGTTCTGGACTCATACAGACCAACTTTACGTTGCAGATTTATGGATTGAAATTAAATTCCAAAACTGCCTTAGTAGGATTATGAACACGTCGCCATAGGATATGGATTATTAGTTCAGTAACATTACTCCTTAAAATCTATCACTTCAATCAAGTTTTTGGTAATCATCTTAATACTCTTCATGTGACCCAGAGGTAAGCTTTGTTTGATAATGTTCCTTTTGGATGACTTGGGGCATCTTCTCACTGAAGACACTATGTAAGCACAAATTGGTTGTGTTTTGTGGATCTGTGGTAGTGTCTGTACCTCTGGGCCAGAAGGTCTGGGTTCAAGTCCCACTAGCCCTTGTGTCGTTGGGGAGGTTTTAAATAGATTTGGCAGGGGTTGGGACCCCGAGCAGATGTAAAGTCAGGAGCAAGGCCCCATCAGATGTAGAAGGAATGCTAGGACAGTCCAGTCGGTGGCGCAGACATGGGCAGGAGAAAGCACTTGGACATCTGCCAAGTTAAATTATATCTATTTTAATACAAGTGGCCTGACTGGCAAAGCAGATGAAATTAGAGCATTGATCAGTAAATGGGAATGTGATATTGTTGCAATCACTGAGACATGGTTGAAGGAAGGACAAGATTTCAGCTCAACGTTCAGGATCGATGTGGGAAGTGTAAGAGACGTGAGGCATTGCATTATTGATAAAGGAAACTGTCACTGCAGTAATGGGTAGAGCTGACAAATAAAATAATAGAAATAAGGTTACCTTGCTGGGATTATATTACAGGCCTCCTGACAGTCAGAGGGAGATAGAGAAGTAGGTATGTAGGCAAATCACAGGTATGTGTGAGAGAAAAGGCCTATAGTTCGAGGAGATTTCAACTTCCCTAACATGAACTGGGATCGCCTTAGTGTGAAAGGGTCAGGTGGAATGGTATTTTTAAAGTATATCCAAGAGAGATTTTTGTGCCAGTACATGGATCTATCTGTTGTTATCACTTTTGATCCAGAGATTCCCCATTCTCCTTAACTCCAAGTAGATAAACAACTTTATAATACAGATAAGCAGATTCCCTCACCTCTACAGAGGCTTGAAAAGAATGAGGTACTTTTCCTCATTGTAATTTCAAGTCTGAATAAGTACAGCGTGCAGGCAAGGTCCTTGGGAGGATTAGGATCAGGTCCAGAGATAGACATCACGAAGATTATGGGCAGGATCCTTCTGTTTCCACACTGAATCGGAAAGTGGGACAGACTGGAGGAGGTGAACCTCTGGCCTGTAAAAGCCTCACTGGATTTCTGGCTATCAAAGAGAGTTGATTGGCTGCTGCTGGACTTGCAATCAGCACTTGGACCTGGGGTGAGGAAATCCAGACTTTCAAACAGAGAAATTGTAGTGAGTGTAATGTGGTCAGCCAGCTTGACCTGTTCGGGGCTGTTAATCTGGTCCAATCAGGCAGCACTGGCTGGTACTAAAAGGTGAATGTCAGGGATATTGGGTTGCTGAATGCCTTACTCAGTGAGAGGCAGTGCTATTGTCAAAGGCTATGCTGTGGTACATAGAAGGTGACTGGTGATGGGATGCCAGCCCCTGAAGAGTTATTTCAGTGGCGACGAGAGTAAAACATGATCCTGAAGTATCGTCAGCCTGCTCAATTTTTCAACAGATGATGAAGAACATTTTGCAAGGTCTACCTCAGGTCACCATTTACCTAGATGACATCATGATAACAGGGAAAACTAATAAGGAACGCTTAGAGAAGTTGGATGTAAGCCGAAGGCATTTTTCCAAGCAGGCATATGCCTAAGAAGGAAACAACATGTGTACTAGACCCCCAAGTGACCTATTTTGACAAAACTGGATTACACCCACTGGAAGATAAAGTGAGGGTGATCAAAGGTGTCCCAACTCCCACATCTGTCCAGGAGCTTAGGTCGTTTCTTGGATTGGTAAATTATTACGGTAAGTTTATACAGAACCTATCCTCCATGCCTTGGAAATGGCCTCATAGCCAGGCCCTATCTTTTGATGAAGTAAAGACACAACTATCATTCTCTAACGTGTTGGCACACTTTGATTCCAAGAAAGACCTGGTATTGACATGTGATGCCTCCCTGTACAACATCAGGGTAATATTAGTTCATTGGTGGCCCGAAGGAGAGGAACATCCAATAGCGTATGCGTTAGGACTTTGGCTAATGCAGAGCATAAGATTCTCCAGGTAGAAAAAGATTGGCAGCCATATTTGAAGTCAGAATGTTCCACCAATACCTTTATAGGCTAAAATGTGTGATAATTACAAACCACACACCCTACTTCATCTGCTTGAAGATGTTAAGGCATTGCTACCCTTAGCTTCAGGCCACATTCAGTGGTGGGTTTAATACTAATTAGAACTTGTCTAGGAGGCTGAGTAGTGAATTCAGATGCATTGAGAAGTCTCCCATTAGCAGATACACCACCAGTGGTGTCCTCAATGGAAGATATTATATTTTCTGGACAAGCTCTCAGTCACAGCTGACAATATCAGACTTTGGACAAAGATAGATCCAGTCCTTTCCAAACTGAAACAATTGGTGGTGACAGAGAAAACTAAAGGGCCTTCGCAGCTAGATTTAAATCCTTTTTGGACCAGGAGAGACCAGATCATGTTAGAGGACGGCATATTGTTGTGGCGCGCACAAGAGTGATTGTCCTGAGCAAAAGTCACCGTCAAGAACTGGCTAAACTCCACCAGTGTCATCCAGGGGTCTCCAAAATGAAGATGCTGGTGAGAAGTTCTGTCTGGTGGCCAGGCCTGGATACAGACATAGCCACACTGGTGGGGCAGTGCCAAAACTTGCCAGCAGCACCTCCCCAGAATGGTTGGATAAACCTTGGACTCAGTTGCACATCGACTGCGAGTCTTTCATGGCTTCAATGTTTTTAGTCATGGTAGACGCCCACTCAAAGTGCTTGGATGTGACTACAGTTCATTCATCAAACATAGGGATGATGGCAGAAAAAGTGTGCACATCTCTTGAGACCCATGGAGACCCGGAGGTGTTGGTCACATATAACGGGCCATCGATAACCAGCAGGGACTGAGAATGGGATTTAACATAAAAGGACAGCTCCATACAACCATCATCTCCTGATGTGGCAGAAAGACCAATCCAAACTTTGAAGGCTGGGTGAAGAAACAGCCTACAGCCTCACTAGATACCAAGCTGTCACGGTTCCTATACAACCCACCCCACATGCAACTACAGGGATAGCCCCGGTAGAGTTGCTAATGGGGAGAAGAGTCCCCAACTCTGATCTTCTCAGACCTGTGCTGGGGAGGGTGAAATGCCATCAGGAATGCCTGTGCCAGACTCAAGACTCCACCAAGAAAGAGAGACAGTTTGATACAGGCGACAAAGTCTGGTGCAAGAATCATGGAAATGGCCCCATATTGGTAAGAGCCATGATCAATGCGAAATCAGGACCAACAATGCATTAGGTTTGGGTCGGTGCAATGGTCCTGAGAAAGCACGTCTTCCGTATAAAAGCTGCAAATCTGCAAAATGGTGCAGGGGAAAATGTTCCCTGCCCCTTGGAGCCTTCAGAATTATTTCAGGGCCACATTGATTCACCATATCCATCAAACATTGTCGAGCTTTCTGAATCAGAGAGGGACATGACAGACGTAGCCACCTCGACGCCTCTGCCTGCAGAAGGAAGTTAAAGTCTACCGAGGCATTCCAGGCAGATGAGGTAATCTCCCATTCATTGTACATCCATGTTGGACTCTGAATTGGAATAGCCTGACCCAGAGATTAAACACCTGAGGAGGCTCTCAAAGAAATCACACTACCCTGTGTATTGGACTCAGAGAGAAGGATATAGTGATTGTAATGAGGTCAGCCAGATGCACCTCAGAAAACATGAGTTCCCTGACTGGGGCTATTAATCTGGCTCAGTTGGGGAGCCCCGGCTCACATAAAATGATGAATGTCAGGGATATTAAACCCTTGAATGCCTGGCTCAGTGCGAGGCAGCGCTATTGTCAGAGACTGTGCAGTTGTAAATAAAAGATGATTGGTGATGCGATGTCAGCCTCGGAGGAGTTCTTTCAGTATCACTCACAGAAAAGAAATGCATTGATTGAGGGATACCCCGGGGGTTAGGGTCACCGACAGATTGGGGATGGGAGAGGAGGTAGCATGCAGTGGCCACCACCATTACCCTATGTCAATCTGTGGATTGTGCTGAAGGCAGTACAGATTGAGGGACCCTCAAACCTCACAACAATGGGTCTGCCCACAGTGGTTGACCAGAGTTGAGAGTGTGTTGCTGGAAAAGCACACCAGGTCAGGTAGCATCCAAGGAGCAGAAGAATCGACGTTTCAGGCCAGAGCTCTTCATCAGGATGAAGAGCTCCGGACCGAAATGTCGATTTTCCTGCTCCTCGGATGCTGTCCCACCTGCTGTGCTTTTCCAGCAACACACTCTCAACTCTGATCTCCAGCATCTGCAGACCTTACTGTCTCCACAGTGGTTGACGAGTTGAGTAGGCCATCTCCATCCCCTTCAACAAGGACCTCAAGACAACGGCAACCCCAAATGAAAACGAGCCTTTACAATTACATTCATTGACCAATAAAAAGCTTCAACCGGGGCCAGGGCAGGAAGGTCAAGCCTGGCTTGCCTCATCCCAAATTTAATCTGGGAAGAGGCATGGAGATGGTAAGGTACAGGGCAGTGGGCATCTCAGCCATTCACGCTGCCTTCCTCCACACCATGCATGCAGCTGACCTTGCTGCACTGTACTGAGAGATTTGAATTTGCAGTATTCTTACTCAGTGAGGTGTCGAGTTCTCAGTCAATGGGTGTTGTGTTCTCAGACAGTGGGTATAATACGCTCAGTGGATGCAGTATTCTCAGACAGTGGGTGTAATATTCTCAATAGATGTTGTATTCTCAGACTGTGGGTGTGGTATTCTCCGACAGTGGGTGTTGTATTCTCAGTAGGTGTTGTATTCTCAGTCAGTGGGTGTTGACTTCTCAGTCAGAGGATGTGATGTTCTCAGACAGTGGGTGTTGTATTCTCAGTAGGTGTTGTATTCTCAGTCAGTGGGTGTTGACTTCTCAGTCAGAGGATGTGATGTTCTCAGACAGTGGGTGTTGTATTCTCAGTAGGTGTTGTATTCTCAGACTGTGGGTGTGGTATTCTCGGTCAGTGGGTGTTGTATTCTCGGTGGGTGTGGTATTCCCAGACTGTGGGTGTGGTATTCTCAGACTGTGGGTATTGTATTCTCAGTGGGTGTGGTATTCCCAGACCGTGGGTGTTGGATTCTCAATCAGTGGGTGTTGTATTCTCAGTGGGTAGAGGGTATTTTTGTGGCTGTCCTGAATTTTCCACCAGCACCAGAGAAGAAAAGCATTTTTGAGCAACTGGGACTGTCTTTTAATCTGGAGGTACTTGAACGAGGCATTATGGGAGAATTCACCCTCGGGGATTGGTCCATTGTAACAGTGCTGGGATCTAGAATTACTTGAAATTCTGCAGTGTTTTATTAGCCTTGAGAGAGACTGTTGAGATTTGGATCATGAGCAGGACACTAGAATCTAGCATAGAGTCATAGAAATGAACAGCATGGAAACAGACCCTTTGGTCCAACCTGTCCATACCGACCAGATATCCCAACCCAATCTAGTCCCACCTGCCAGCACCTGGCCCATATCCCTCCAAACCCTTCCTATTCATACACCCATACAAATGCCTCTTAAATGTTGCAATTGTATCAGCCTCCACCACATCTTCCGGCAGCTCATTCCATACATGTACCACCCTCTGCATGAAAAAGTTGCCCCTTGGGTCTCTTCTATATCTTTTCCCTGTCACTCTAAACCTATGCCCTCTATTCTGGACTCCCCAACTCCAGGGAAAAGACTTTGTCTATTTATCCTATCCATGCCCCTCATAATTTTGTAAACCTCTATAAGGTTACCCCTCAGCCTCCAATGCTCCAGGAAAAACAGCCCCAACCTGTTCAGCCTCTCCCTGTAGCTCAGATCCTCCAACCCTGGCAACATCCTTGTAAATCTTTTCTGAACCCTTTCAAATTTCACAACATCTTTCCGATAGGAAGGAGACCAGAATTGCATGCAATATTCCAACAGTGGCCTAACCAATGTCCTGTACAGCTGCAACATGACCTCCCAACTCCTGTACTGAATACTCTGACCAATAAAGGAAAGCATACGAAACACCTTCTTCATTATCCTATCTACCTGCGACTCCACTTTCAAGGAGCTATGAACCTGCACTCCAAAGTCGCTTTGTTCAGCAACACTCCCTAGGACCTTACCATTAAGTGTATAAGTCCTGCTAAGATTTGCTTTCCCAAAATGCAGCACCTCGCATTTATCTGAATTAAACTCTATCTGCCACTTCTCAGCCCATTGGCCCATCTGGTCCAGATCCTGTTGCAATCTGAGGTAACCCTCTTCGCTGTCCACTACACCTCCAATTTTGGTGTCATCTGCAAACTTATGCTCGCATCCAAATCATTTATGTAAATAATCATCTTGGAGTAGTGGTATTCAGAGGTCTGGCTAAAATTGGGATGCTGAAGTATGGCAATGTTGGCATGTCAAAGTTTGCCAGCCTTGTGGGTGAGGGTCAGGCTAGGAGATTGTGATCTGTACTGCTGCTGGCTCTGTCAATATTCTCAACCTCAAAATCCTCATCAGCCATTTGTCCCCAGGGTATCTTCAGCCATTTTCCCTCCTCCCTGGCCCTCTGCCATTGCTTTGTGGCTCCTTTTTAATTCTGCGCTGAAGCATTTTATCTTCAATCTACAGTCTTTTAAAACGAACGGCTATGAAATTATGGCTCAACAAGGTGTTTTTTCCTGACAGCTGTGCCCAGTATGTGGAGTGGCAGTCTGTTTGTTGCACCATTAAAGGAATCTGCCAACATATTCCACCCCCAATAACTATACATCTCCATAAATACGCACAAATTATCTCATGAAACATGAGAAATTTGATCACTTATGCAGCTTCCAAGTTGTTATTCATAAAAAGAAAATCCTTGTGCCTCATAAGTCACTACATTATGATCTTGCCACTTCCTTTACTTCCAAAGTTTTGGAGCTTAAAGCTATTCAGAGAGAAAAAGCACTTGTTTGATTTTGGAGATGATTTGATGGCTCCTGAAAATTATATATCTTGCATACAACAGTGAAATGCAATACTTTGGAACCATTCACCCTCTGTCATTATATTTTGGCAATTTTTAATGTGAAATCTCCTACCAGTCTGCTGTCCAAGTGATAATAGATAGAAGGCTGGTTGGCATT
Organism: Chiloscyllium plagiosum; assembly: GCF_037043375.1. Lineage (NCBI taxonomy): Eukaryota > Metazoa > Chordata > Chondrichthyes > Orectolobiformes > Hemiscylliidae > Chiloscyllium > Chiloscyllium plagiosum. The sequence continues at coordinate 23,637,036 of NW_028270175.1, read as the reverse complement.
CGGGAGACTGCAGTCTCCAATATCTGAGGTACCCGTTGATAAGCTAAATACTAATCCCAGACTCTCCAAGGCACCAGTCATGCAGGTACAGACAAATTACTGATAGATGCTTCCAGCAAAATAGTTGCAATTCATTATAAAGTCCCACTGGCAGCCAGCATGCCTGGGATTATAGAGATGAGTCCCTGTCTGCTCTATCTCCCACACAAATATTTTGGCTGCTGCCACTCATGCTATCAATAGCTGTGTCACTGAGGAATACAATGTCCTTCTTGATAAATGCAAATTGTAAAAGCTGAGAGCAAAATGATACAGTGCAATTCGGATAATGTTTATTTACTGAATTTTAATCTTCTTTTGTGTTGATATCATTATTTATGCTTAAGAGGAGTCCATGTGAAGCGTAAACACTCATTAATTTGAAAGGAAGGGATTTAAGAGTGCAGAAGACTGCAGGGAATATATGGGAAAAATTTCCTTTGGTGCAACAAAGTCGAAGATTTGCCCCACTAAAAACAGGGTGTGGTTATGGACGAGTAACTCAGAGGGTTAGAGTTCATAACCCTACTGCAAGGAATTGCATTTAATACATCTGGAGATTTGTGAGCCAGCATTGGGAAAATGGCCACAAAAACCACCGGATTGCTGCAACAGATATAACTGATTAAACATTGTCCTTCCAGGATATATCTCATATTCATGTTTACAAAGCTCCATACTACATAAAGTCATAGAGTCAAAAAGCTGTACAGCACGGAAACAGACCTTCGGTCCAACTTGTCCATGCCAACCAGATATCCTAAATTAATCTAGTCCCAATTGCCAGCATTTGGCCCATATCCCTGTAACCCCTCCCTAATCATATAACCATCGAGATGCCTATTCGATGTTGTAATTGTACTAGCCTCCACCACTTCCTCTGGCAGCTCATTCCATACACGCAGCACCCTCTGCGTGAAAAAGTTGCCCCTTAGGTCCCTTTTAAATTTTTACCCTCTCCCCATAAACCTATGCCCTCTAGTTTTGGACTCCCTTACCCTGGAGAAAAGACCGTGGTTGTTCACCCTATCCATGCTCCTTATGATTTTATAAACTTCCATAACGTCACCCCTCAACCTCCAAGCTCCAGGGAAAATAGCCCAAGCCTATTCAGCTGGCCAGAGGAAGTGGTGGATGTGGGTACAGTTACAATGTTTAAAAGACGTTTAGATAAGTACACGAATAAGAAATATTTGGAGGCGGGTGGGACTAGTTTAGTTTGGGAAGATCGTTGGTATGGACTGGTTGGACCGAAGAGTCTGTTTTGGTGCTGAATGACTCTATGACTCTAGCAGGCACAGCACAAACTAGCTAGAAATGGGTCAAGTTTTCGAAAGGGCTATCAGAAGTGGCAAAAACACATCAGGTTTGAGTCACAGAGAGATCTTCCTTAATTTGTGTTAATGGAGGAACTGAGAGAGATCGAACAGTATCATTTTCAACATCTTTATGATGGGAGCACGATTGGCAAGGCCAGCGTTTTTCATTCATCTCTAATTGGTCTAAAGAAGATGGAAGTGAACTGTCTTCCTGAACCACTGCAATCCATGGAGATGGGGGAAATAGTGTAGTGCTTTTGGGGAGGGAGTTCCAGGATTTTGATCCAGTGACACTGGAGGAACAACGATGCAGTTCAAGTCAAGTTGGTGTGTGACATGCAGTAGATGGTGTTGTTTCTGCATACTGCCCTTTGAGTGCCAGAGGTCATGCATTTGCACAGTGCTAGTGTACAAGGAGCCTTGGTGAGTTGCTGTAATGCATCTTGTAGATGGTACATACTCTGCATTGGTGCATTGGATGATACTGCTGACTCGGGCCTTGGTGGACAGGCATTGGAGAGTCAGGGGGTGAGTTACCAAAGAGTATCCAGCCTCTAACCTGCTCTTGTATCCAGAATATTTATATGGCTAGCCCTGTCATTGTCTTAGTCAGAGGTAAGCAGCTCCCCCAAGATGTTAATAGGAGGAGATTCTGTGACAATAATGCTGTTGAATGTCAAGAAGAAATGGTTAGATTCTGCCTTGTGGGAGATGGTCATTACCTAGCTCCTGCGAGACACAAATAGTTACCTTCTGTTACAGGTAGTTCTCCTCTAATAGCGTAGTTCCATTCCAGTGAAACTTTGCTTAATAGAAAATCGCTTACTAGAAATGGGAAAAATTGGGTTGGGGCAGACCAGCAAAAAATATCACTCCCAATCGCTCAGAAATCACCCAAAAGCCAAACACAAAGTATAGCATAGCCTGAATGAAGGTTTAAATCATATTTATTAATGAAACAAAAGTAAACTTAACACATTACGTTGAAAAATATTGTTCATGCAGGGACAGAGGGCCATCATTATCATCACCTTCAGGTACAGTTGTAGTTGCAGAAATGGGACAGCTGTGTTTGATTGTCTTCTGGCTGTTTCTCGGGGGTTAGTTTAATAAAGACATCCACTTTTTGCAGCTTTGCCCTTTCTCTTCCATCTTGAAGAAGCTGTTATTGGAGTGCCAGATGTTATCTTTTTGAACAAACTGCTGCATTCTGTGTTGTAATCATTGTCCTCTAAGAGTTACTTGCTATCATTCTTTTTTTGCAAAGTAAAGGATAATCTAGGAGTACATAGTGCAGGCACAAGAACAAATTACAAAGGCAAGTGGTCTGTATAAGAGTAGTGCAGTCCTGCAGGAATTATACAGGACTTATACAGGAATTATACAAGAATATTCTTGTCTCAGAGGGAGAGCAATGAACATTCATTAGTTTAATTTTTGAGATGACATGACTCAATGTAAAGTACTGTACCTCTCACATATTCTGACAGGAGCTGACATCGGTGCATGTGCAAAACAAAGCATGCCAAATGATTGCTGCTGGATTAACACTATTGCAAACAGAGGTAAGCGTTCTCAAAAATACTGTTCCCTAATTCTTCAGCGACATTCTAGCCAAATCGCACTGCCAAAACATGCTTTATACGAGAACAACCTGCCTACCAAACCAGAGTCATTTTTGTAATGCTACAGCTTCTCAAAGAGACAGTATGGGTTCAAGTGGAGTGCCACAAGGATCGGTGCTGGGTCCTCTACTTTTTGTCATTTACATAAATGATTTGGATGCGAGCATAAGAGGTACAGTTAGTAAGTTTGCAGATGACACCAAAATTGGAGGTGTGGTGGACAGCGAAGAGGGTTACCTCAGATTGCAACAGGATCTGGACCAGATGGGCCAATGAGCTGAGAAGTGGCAGATGGAGTTTAATTCAGATAAATGCGAGGTGCTGCATTTTGGGAAAGCAAATCTTAGCAGGACATATACACTTAATGGTAAGGTCCTAGGGAGTGTTGCTGAACAAAGAGACCTTGGAATGCAGGTTCATAACTCCTTGAAAGTGAAGTCGCAGGTAGATAGGATAGTGAAGAAGGTGTTTCGTATGCTTTCCTTTATTGGTCATAGTATTGAGTACAAGAGTTGGGAAGTCATGTTGTGGCTGTACAGGACATTGGTTAGGCCACTGTTGGAATATTGCATGCAATTCTGGTCTCCTTCCTATCGGAAAGATGTTATGAAACTTGAAAGAGTTAAGAAAAGATTTACAAGGATGTTGCCAGGGTTGGAGGATCTGAGCTACAAGGAGAGGCTGAACAGGTTGGGGCTGTTTTTCCTGGAGCGTCGGAGGCTGAGGGGTGACCTTATAGAGGTTTACAAAATTATGAGGGGCATGAATAGGATAAATAGACAAAGTCTTTTCCCTGGAGTCGGGAGTCCAGAACTAGAGGGCATAAGTTTAGGGTGACAGGGGAAAGATATAAAAGAGACCTAAGGGACAACGTTTTCACTCAGAGAGTGGTATGTGTATGGAATGAGCTGCCAGAGGATGTGGTGGAGGCTGATACAATTGCAACATTTAAGAGGCATTTGGATGGGTATATGAATAGGAAGGGTTTGGAGGGATATGGGTCGGGTGCTGGCAGGTGGGACTAGATTGGGTTGGGATATCTGGTCAGCGTGGACGGGTTGGACCGAAGGGTCTGTTTCCATGCTATATCCATACATCACTATGAATGTATCACTCAAAGTCCCAGCTGAGGGTGAAATACCAAGCTGGCACCCTTGAGTGCAAGGCTGAGGAGTGGTGTCACCTTTTAGGTCAGACGGTAACCTGAGCTGCTCAGTTGGACATAATTGATCCTGAGCACAATTCTGACAAAAGTAAGGCTGACATCCCCAGTGCAATGACTGATATTTATCACTAAAACCGGTTGTCAGGTCAATATTACATGCTACTTGTCAGAGCGTGCTGTGTATAAATTGGCTGCTATATTTCCAATATTACAACAGTGATTACCTGACAAAAAATACTTCATCTGTCACAAAGTGCTTTGGGATGTTCTTAGATCATACAAGATCTTTTATGACAAGTCTTTCTTTCATGAGAAAGACATGCCCTTGGACATCAATAGCAGCAAAATCCACAAATATAATTAACTTTAAATTAAACAAAGGAATGAAGGGAGTATCCTTCACAACAATGCCTCCTACATCTGTTCTAGATTTGGCACAGGGAATGTTATATGACTCTTCGTGGTGTGATAATGCAACTGTGAAGCTTGTATCAACAGTGTTCCTCACAGTCACTGTTCTCCCAACATAGCGCAAAACCTGCACTACAAATAAGAGAATCAGTGTTGTACAAAAGTGGGGTTGGTGAACAGTTTTAAAGCAAGGAGTACTTGTTGTTTTAAAATCATATAAACACGCTTTAGGTATGTTTCAATTCTAACACGATATAACTATTTTCTGTGCAATATTGGAATTGCAGTGCTTGAACCATCAGTAACAATCCCAACCATTATTTCGTCAGTGCATAGAGTAAATCCCTCCCAACTTAGTTGTTAGAGGTAGCAAAAGTATAAACAAGTCTTAACAGTTTTACTGTAAACTCAATTAAACCCTGCCATCTTGAATCTGATGTGATATCCCCTTTGAACAATTAGAATCATGGAATCCCTACAGTGGAAGCACGCCATTTGGCCCATCGATTCCACAGCAACTCTCCAAAGAGCATCCCACCCAAACCCATCCCCCTACCCTATCCTTGTAACCCTGCATCTCCCATGGCTAATCCACTTAACCGACACATGCCTGCATACTAGCATTCAGAACAGGTTGTGAATAAACTGCCCATGACAGCTGATGCAAAATAACAGGAAGCACAGGGAACAATATTAAACAGTAAATGATAATTCTTTAAGTCAACAGAAGTGAACCAGACAGAACTAGCCAATATAAAACTCTCTACTCTTCCTTCCCACTCGCCCAAGCCCACAGAAATCACGAACAAAATTTCTGAAGGAATTTACAGAGTTAGGAATCCAGTTCTCCTTCTGTGGAATCCTACCCATTAGACCAAACTGTCTTTGCCATCTTCCAGATGAGGGATTAAGGCAAGTATTTTGTCTGCTAGGATTATTCCTGCTGTTGTGATTTGCTGAAATTGGGTGTTTACAGATGATCTTTTAAACTAGTCTAAACTGCTCTTACACAGAATATGCAAGAGTTTATTTGAATGTCACATTTAATGTTAATAAGACTTGGGGGAATTCTGATCACCTCGCCAACAAGGCGCTATGTACTCAGCTCATGTTATTAATATAACAACATAGCTCCAGGCACTAAGTTCTTAAAGCTGCATTTTTGATTGCTACGAGCTAAATTTGGGACTTGAAAGAGATTATGGAAGAAAATGATGTATGAAGAGATGTAATGCCGAATTGTTTATGAACAGTTTGTAGCCATTATCCATGTAGTCCGTAAAGCCATAAGAATGTAGGAACAGAGTAGGGGAAAGTGCATGGGGGAGTGAAATCCTTTTAAGAGCACACTGCAAACTGTGAACCAGGACAATGTATGATCACATTGAATTGCTGCTGGTCACCCATCAATGGGCTGTCAGTAATTGGTATCCATCCTGTTGATGGATGACATAGAATACGGGGCAAAAGCTTGAATCTTCATATGAGGGGAGTCTATCACAGAACTTCTGACAAAGAATTAACACTGAGCCAAAGGAAAAGATAGTACATTAGACCCTGAATGTTCACTTGTTTTGTCAATTGAGCTTTATATCCAAGCCTTACGTTACCAGTGTTTGTCTCCTGCTGTTTCCTGAATTTAATGATGATACCAACATGTCCTCTAGCAGTGAATCCATGGTTTGTATAATGCAGCAATGATTTACAAACCAGCTGCCCCTCATTCTGCTCAGATGAAGATTGACCTCAAACTACATTCAATTTGCCCACTAGAACATAGAACATAGAAAAGTACAGCGCAGTACAGGCCCTTTGGCCCTCGATGTTGCGCCGATCCAAGCCCACCTAACCTACACTAGCCCACTATCCTCCATATGCCTATCCAATGCCCATTTAAATGCCCATAAAGAGGGAGAGTCCACCACTGCTACTGGCAGGGCATTCCATGAACTCACGACTCGCTGAGTAAAGAATCTACCCCTAACATCTGTCCTATACCTACCACCCTTAATTTAAAGCTATGCCCCCTCGTAATAGCTGACTCCATACGTGGAAAATACTGCTGGAAAATTGGCATTAGACAGAGAGCTCTTTACCAGTGTGGTTAAGTCACTGGTCTTGTAATCTGGGGCCTGTACACAGGACACATCGCTAAATTTCGTTTCCCACCTGGTAATTCATGTTACGAAATGTGGTTAAGTTGTTAAAAACAGGCCAAGAAGAGTATAAACCCCCTCAATGACCATAAAAACACATCTGGTTCCTGGATGTCCTTTAAAAAGTGAAATCTGTATCAATTTTGAATTTAACCATGAACACAACGCTTGACTGAGGCTCTCCAACAAACACTGTTCCCATTTGTACAGTAACCTACCAATGCCAATGTTTGTACAACAGCCTAGCACTGCCCCTGTTTGTACAACAGCCCAGCACTGCCCCTGTTTGTACAACATCCTAACACTGCCCCTGTTTGTACAACATCCTAACACTGCCCCTGTTTGTACAACAGCCTAGCACTGCCCCTGTTTGTACAACAGCCTAGCACTGCCCTGTTTGTACAACAGCCTAGCACTGCCCCTGTTTGTACAACATCCTAACACTGCCCCTGTTTGTACAACAGCCTAGCACTGCCCTGTTTGTACAACAGCCTAGCACTGCCCCTGTTTGTACAACAGCATGGCCCTGCCCTGTTTGTGCAACACCCCAGCTCTGCCCCATTTGTACAATAGCATTGTGCTGTCCTGTTTGTACTGGTGGTGAGGAAGCGGCGGTGGAGGAGGCCCAGGACCTCCATGTCCTCGGCAGAATGGGAGGGCTTTTGCCCGAAACGTCGATTTTGCCTGTCCTCGGATTTTGCCTGTCCTCGGATGCTGCCTGAATTGCTGTGCTCTTCCAGCACCACTAATCCTGTTTGTAAAAACAATGACTGCAGATGCTGGAGACCAGATTCTGGATCAGTGGTGCTGGAAGAGCACAGCAATTCAGGCAGCATCCGAGGAGCTTCGAAATCGACGTTTCGGGCAAAAGCCCTTCATCAGGAATAAAGGCAGAGAGCCTGAAGCGTGGAGAGATAAGCTAGAGGAGGGTGGGGGTGGGGGTGGGGATAGAGTAGCATAGAGTACAATGGGTCAGTGGGGGAGGACATGAAGGTGATAGGTCAGGGAGGAGAGGGTGGAGTGGATAGGTGGAAAAGGAGATGGGCAGGTCGGACAAGTCCAGACAAGTCAAGGGGACAGTTTTGCTGGAGGTTAGAAACTAGGATGAGGTGGGGGAAGGGGAAATGAGGAAGCTGTTGAAATCCACATTGATGTCCTGGGGTTGAAGTGTTCTGAGGCGGAAGATGAGGCGTTCTTCTTCCATGCATCTGGTGGTGAGGGAGCGGCGGTGAAGGAGGCCCAGGACCTCCATGTCCTCGGCAGAGTGGGAGGGGGAGTTGAAATGTTGAGCCACGGGGCGGTTTGGTTGATTGGTGCGGGTGTCTCGGAGATGTTCCCTAAAGCGCTCTGCTAGGAGGCGCCCAGTCTCCCCATGTAGAGGAGATCGCATCGGGAGCAACGGATACAATAAATGGTATTGGTGGATGTGCAGGTAAAACTTTGATGGATGAGGAAGGCTCCTTTAGGGCCTTGGATGGAGGTGAGGGAGGAGGTGTGGGCACAGGTTTTACAGTTCCTGCGGTGGCAGGGGAAAGTGCCAGGATGGAAGGGTGGGTCGTAGGGGGGCATGGACCTGACCAGGTAGTCACGGAGGGAACGGTCTTTGCGGAAGGCGGAGAGGGGTGGGGAGGGAAATATATCCCTGGTGGTGGGGTCTGTTTGGAGGTGGCGGAAATGTCGGCGGATGATTTGGTTTATGCGAAAGTTGGTAGGGTGGAAGGTGAGCACCAGGGGCGTTCTGTCCTTGTTGCGGTTGGAGGGGAACTCCCCACATACGTTCGAATCCAGGAATTCCCCACATACGTTCGAATCCAGGAACTCCCCACATACGTTCGAATCCAGGAACTCCCCACATACGTTCGAATCACCAAACCATCATCTCCCAGACCATACAGAACCTCATCACCTCAGGAGATCTCCCACCCACAGCTTCCATCCCCATAGTCCGGGAACCCTGCACTGCCCGGTTCTACCTCCTTCCCAAGATCCACAAGCCTGACCACCCTGGCCAGCCCATTGTCTCAGCATGCTCCTGCCCCACTGAACTCATCTCTACCTACCTCGACACTGTCCTATCCCCCCTAGTCCAGGAACTCCCCACATACATTCGAGACACCACCCACGCCCTCCACCTCCTCCAAGACTTCCGTTTCCCCGGCCCCCAAAGCCTCATCTTCACCATGGATATCCAATCCCTCTACACCTCCATCGCCCATGACCAGGGCCTCCAAGCCCTCCGTTTTTTCCTCTCCAGACGTCCCCAACAGTACCCCTCCACCGACACTCTCATTCGTTTGGCCGAACTGGTCCTCACCCTTAACAATTTCTCCTTTGAATCCTCCCACTTCCTCCAGACCAAAGGGGTAGCCATGGGCACACGTATGGGCCCCAGCTATGCCTGTCTCTTTGTTGGCTACGTAGAGCAGTTGATCTTCCGTAATTACACCGGCACCACTCCCCTCCTCTTCCTCCGCTACATTGATGACTGCATTGGCGCCACCTCGTGCTCCCGCGAGGAGGTTGAGCAATTCATCAACTTCACCAACACATTCCACCCTGACCTTAAATTTACCTGGACCATCTCTGACACTTCCCTCCCCTTCCTGGACCTCTCCATCTCCATCAGTGACGACCGACTTGACACTGATATTTTTTACAAACCCACCGACTCCCACAGCTACCTGGATTACACCTCTTCCCACCCTACCTCTTGCAAAAATGCCATCCCGTATTCCCAATTCCTTCGCCTCCGCAGTATCTGCTCCCAGGAGGAGCAGTTCCACCATAGAACACACCAGATGGCCTCCTTCTTTAGAGACCGCAATTTCCCTTCCCACGTGGTTAAAGATGCCCTCCAACGCATCTCGTCCACATCCCGCACCTCCGCCCTCAGACCCAACCCCTCCAACCGCAACAAGGACAGAACGCCCCTGGTGCTCACCTTCCACCCTACCAACCTTCACATAAACCAAATCAACCGCCGACATTTCCGCCACCTCCAAACAGACCCCACCACCAGGGATATATTTCCCTCCCCTGTTTGTACAACAGCCCAGCACTATGCCTGTTTGTACAACAGCCGAGCACTGCCCCTGTTTGTACAACAGCCCAACACTACTCTGTTTGTACAACAGCCTAGCACTGCCGTGTTTGTACAACAGCCCAGCCCTACCCTGTTTGTACAACAGCTTAGCATTGTTCTGTTTGTACAACAGCCCAGCCCTACCCTGTTTGTACAGCAGCCGAGCACTGTCCCTGTTTGTTCAACAGCCCAGCACTACCCTGTTTGTACAACAGCCTAGCACTGTCCCTGTTTGTACAACACCCTAGCACTGTCCCTGTTTGCACAACAGCCAAGCACTGTCGGTGTTTGTACAACAGCCTAAGCCCTGCCCTGTTTGTACAACAGCCCAACACTATCCCTGTTTGTACAACACCCAAGCACTGCCCCTGTTTGTACAACAGCCCAGCACTATCCCTGTTTGTATAACACCCCAGCACTGCCCCGTTTGTACAACAGCCCAGCACTATGCCTGTTTGTACAACAGCCGAGCACTGCCCCTGTTTGTACAACAGCCTAGCACTACCCTGTTTGTACAACAGCCTAGCACTGCCGTGTTTGTACAGCAGCCCAGCACTACCCTGTTTGTACAACAGATGAGCACTGTCCCTGTTTGTACAACAGCCCAGCACTGTCCCTGTTTGTACAACAGCCCAGCACAGCCTGTTTGTACAACAGCCTAGCATTGCCATGTTTGTACAACAGCCAAGCACTGTCCCTGTTTGTACAACATCGTAGCCCTGCCCTGTTTGTACAACAGCCCAGCACTACCCTGTTTGTACAACAGCCCAGCACTGTCCCTGTTTGTACAACAGCCCAGCACTACCCTGTTTGTACAACAGCTTAGCACTGTCCCTGTTTGTACAACAGCCCAGCCCTACCCTGTTTGTACAGCAGCCGAGCACTCCCCCTGTTTGTATAACAGCCCAGCACTGCCCCTGTTTGTACAACAGCCTAAGCCCTGCCCTGTTTGTACAACAGCCTAGCACTATCCCTGTTTGTACAACACCCCAGCACTGCCCCTGTTTGTACAACAGCCTGGCACTGTCCCTGTTTGTACAACAGACTAGCACTGTCCCTGTTTGTACAACATCGTAGCCCTGCCCTGTTTGTACAACAGCCCAGCACTATCATTGTTTGTACAACAGCCCAGCACTGTGTCTGTTTGTACAACAGCCTAGCACTGCCCCTGTTTGTACAACAACCCAGCACTACTCTGTTTGTACAACAGCCTAGCACTGCCCCTGTTTGTACAACAACCCAGCACTGCCATGTTTGTACAACAGCCCAGCACTACCCTGTTTGTACAGCAGCCGAGCACTGCCCTGTTTGTACAACAGCCTAGCACTGTCCCTATTTGTACAACACCCTAGCACTGTCCCTGTTTACACAACAGCCAAGCACTGTCCCTGTTTGTACAATAGCCTAGCCCTGCCCTGTTTGTACAACACCCCAGCACTTTCCATGTTTGTACAGCAGCCCAGCACTGCCCCTGTTTGTACAACACCCCAGCACTTTCCATGTTTGTACAGCAGCCCAGCACTATCCTGTTTGTACAACACCCCAGCACTGCCTTGTTTGTACAACAGCCTAGCCCTGCCCTGTTTGTACAACAGCCCAGCACTGCACCTGTTTGTACAACAGCCCAGCCCTGCCCTGCCCTGTTTGTACAACAGCCCAGCACTGTGCCTGTTTGTACAACAGCCCAGCACTACCCCTGTTTGTACAACAGCCCAGCACAGCCTGTTTGTACAACAGCCTAGCACTGTTCCTGTTTGTACAACAGCCAAGCACTACCTGTTTGCACAACAGCCCAGCTCTGCCATGTTTGTACAACAGCCTAGCACTACCCCTGTTTGTACAGCAGCCCAGCACTACCCTGTTTGTACAACAGCCCAGCACTACCCTGTTTGTACAACAGCCCAGCTCTGCCATGTTTGTACAACAGACTAGCACTGTCCCTATTTACAACACCCTAGCACTGTCCCTGTTTGTACAACAGCCGAGCACTACCTGTTTGCACAACAGCCCAGCTCTGCCATGTTTGTACAACAGCCTAGCACTGTCCCTGTTTGTACAACAGCCCAGCACAGCCTGTTTGTACAACAGCCTAGCACTGTCCCTGTTTGTACAACAGCCCAGCACTGCCATGTTTGTACAACAGCCAAGCACTGTCCCTATTTGTACAACATCGTAGCCCTGCCCTGTTTGTACAACAGCCCAGCACTACCCTGTTTGTACAACAGCCCAGCACTGTGTCTGTTTGTACAACAGCCCAGCACTACCCTGTTTGTACAACAGCTTAGCACTGTCCCTGTTTGTACAACAGCCCAGCACTACCCTGTTTGTACAACAGCCTAGCACTGTCCCTGTTTGTACAACAGCCCAGCCCTACCCTGTTTGTACAGCAGCCGAGCACTGCCCCTGTTTGTACAACAGCCTGGCACTGTCCCTGTTTGTACAACAGCCTGGCACTGTCCCTGTTTGTACAACAGCCCAGCCCTGCCTTGTTTGTACAACAGCCCAGCACTGCCCTGCCCTGTTTGTACAATAGCCCAGCACTGTCATGTTTGTACAACAGCCCAGCACTGCCCCTGTTTGTACAACAGCCCAGCCCTGCCCTGCCCTGTTTGTACAACAGCCCAGCACTGCCCCTGTTTGTACAACAGCCCAGCCCTGCCCTGCCCTGATTGTATAACAGCCCAGCCCTGCCCTGCCCTGTTTGTACAACAGCCCAGCACTGTGCCTGTTTGTACAACAGCCCAGCACTACCCCTGTTTGTACAACAGCCCAGCCCTGCCCTGCCCTGTTTGTACAATAGCCCAGCACTGTCATGTTTGTACAACAGCCCAGCACTGTGCCTGTTTGTACAACAGCCCAGCACTACCCCTGTTTGTACAACAGCCCAGCTCTGCCATGTTTGTACAACAGCCTAGCACTACCCTGTTTGTACAGCAGCCGAGCACTGTCCCTGTTTGTACAACAGCCCAGCACTACCCTGTTTGTACAACAGCCCAGCACTGTCCCTGTTTGTACAACAGCCCAGCACTACCCCTGTTTGTACAACAGCCCAGCACAGCCTGTTTGTACAACAGACTAGCACTGTCCCTGTTTGTACAACAGCCAAGCACTACCTGTTTGCACAACAGCCCAGCTCTGCCATGTTTGTACAACAGCCTAGCACTACCCCTGTTTGTACAGCAGCCGAGCACTGTCCCTGTTTGTACAACAGCCCAGCACTACCCTGTTTGTACAACAGCCCAGCACTGTCCCTATTTACAACACCCTAGCACTGCCCCTGTTTGTACAACAGCCAAGCACTGTCCCTGTTTGTACAACAGCCTAGCACTACCTGTTTGCACAACAGCCCAGCTCTGCCATGTTTGTACAACAGCCTAGCACTACCCCTGTTTGTACAACAGACGAGCACTGTCCCTGTTTGTACAACTGCCCAGCACTACCCTGTTTGTACAACAGCCTAGCACTGTCCCTGTTTGTACAACAGCCCAGCCCTACCCTGTTTGTACAACAGCCTAGCAATGCCATGTTTGTACAACAGCCCAGCACTGTCCCTGTTTGTACTGCAGCCTAGCACTGCCGTGTTTGTACAACAGCCCAGCACTACCCTGTTTGTACAACAGACGAGCACTGTCCCTGTTTGTACAACAGCCCAGCATTTCCCTGTTTGTACAACAGCTTAGCACTGTCCCTGTTTGTACAACAGCCCAGTCCTACCCTGTTTGTACAACAGCCTAGCACTGTCCCTGTTTGTACAACAGCTGAGCACTGTCCCTATTTGTACAACAGCCCTGCCCTGCCCTGTTTGTACAACAGCCTAGCACTGTCCCTGTTTGTACAACAGCCCAGCCCTACCCTGTTTGTACAACAGCCTAGCACTGTCCCTGTTTGTACAACAGCCTAGTACTGTTCCTGTTTGTACTGCAGCCTAGCACTGCCGTGTTTGTACAACAGCCCAGCAATACCCTGTTTGTACAACAGACGAGCACTGTCCCTGTTTGTACAACAGCCCAGCACTATCCTGTTTGTACAACAGACTAGCAGTGCCCATGTTTGTACAACAGCCCAGCACTATCCTGTTTGTACAACAGACTAGCAGTGCCCATGTTTGTACAACAGCTTAGCACTGTCCATGTTTGTACAACAGCCCAGTCCTACCCTGTTTGTACAACAGCCTAGCACTGTCCCTGTTTGTACAACAGCTGAGCACTGTCCCTATTTGTACAACAGCCCAGCACTACCCTGTTTGTACAACAGCCTAGCACTGTCCCTGTTTGTACAACAGCCCAGCCCTGCCCTGCCCTGTTTGTACAACAGACTAGCAGTGCCCATGTTTGTACAACAGCCCAGCCCTGCCCTGTTTGTACAACAGCCTAGCACTGTCACTGTTTGTACAACAGCCCAGCACAGCCCTGTTTGCATAACAGCCCAGCACTGCCATGTTTGTACAACAGCCTGGCATTACCCTGTTTGTACAACAGCCCAGCACTGTCCCTGTTTGTACAACAGCCAAGCACTACCTGTTTGCACAACAGCCCAGCTCTGCCATGTTTGTACAACAGCCTAGCACTACCCCTGTTTGTACAGCAGCCGAGCACTGTCCCTGTTTGTACAACAGCCCAGCACTACCCTGTTTGTACAACAGCCCAGCTCTGCCATGTTTGTACAACAGCCTAGCACTACCCCTGTTTGTACAGCAGCCGAGCACTGTCCCTGTTTGTACAACAGCCCAGCACTACCCTGTTTGTACAACAGCCTAGCACTGTCCCTATTTACAACACCCTAGCACTGTCCCTGTTTGTACAACAGCCGAGCACTGTCCCTGTTTGTACAACAGCCGAGCACTGTCCCTGTTTGTACAACAGCCTAGCACTGCCCCTGTTTGTACAACAGCCTAGCACTGTCCCTGTTTGTACAACAGCCTAGCACTGTCTCTGTTTGTACAACAGCCTAGCACTACCCCTGTTTGTACAACAGCCTAGCACTGTCCCTGTTTGTACAACAGCCTAGCACTGCCCCTGTTTGTACAACAGCCTAGCACTGTCCCTGTTTGTACAACAGCCTAGCACTGTCCCTGTTTGTACAACAGCCGAGCACTGTCCCTGTTTGTACAACAGCCTAGCACTGTCCCTGTTTGTACAACAGCCTAGCACTGTCCCTGTTTGTACAACAGCCGAGCACTGTCCCTGTTTGTACAACAGCCTAGCACTGTCCCTGTTTGTACAACAGCCTAGCACTGCCCCTGTTTGTACAACAGCCTAGCACTGTCCCTGTTTGTACAACAGCCTAGCACTGTCCCTGTTTGTACAACAGCCTAGCACTGTCCCTGTTTGTACAACAGCCTAGCACTACCCCTGTTTGTACAGCAGCCGAGCACTGTCCCTGTTTGTACAACAGCCGAGCACTGTCCCTGTTTGTACAACAGCCTAGCACTGCCCCTGTTTGTACAACAGCCTAGCACTGTCCCTGTTTGTACAACAGCCTAGCACTGTCCCTATTTACAACACCCTAGCACTGTCCCTGTTTGTACAACAGCCTAGCACTGTCCCTGTTTGTACAACAGCCTAGCACTGCCCTGTTTGTACAACAGCCCAGCATTACCCTGTTTGTACAACAGCCTAGCACTGTCCCTGTTTGTACAACAGCCTAGCACTGTCCCTATTTACAACACCCTAGCACTGTCCCTGTTTGTACAACAGCCTAGCACTGTCCCTATTTACAACAGCCTAGCACTGTCCCTGTTTGTACAACAGCCTAGCACTGTCCCTATTTACAACACCCTAGCACTGTCCCTGTTTGTACAACAGCCGAGCACTGTCCCTGTTTGTACAACAGCCTAGCACTGTCCCTGTTTGTACAGCAGCCTAGCACTGCCATGTTTGTACAACAGCCTAGCACTGTCCTTGTTTGTACAACAGCCTAGCACTGTCCTTGTTTGTACAACAGCCTAGCACTTTCCCTGTTTGTGCAACAGCCTAGCACTGCCCCTGTTTGTACAACAGCCTAGCACTGTCCCTGCTTGTACAACAGCCAACACTACCCTGTTTGTACAACAGCCTAGCACTGTCCCTGTTTGTACAACAGCTTAGCACTATCCCTGTTTGTACAACAGCCCAGCACTACCCTGTTTGTACAACAGCCTAGCACTGTCCCTGTTTGTACAACAGCCCAGCACTACCCTGTTTGTACAACAGCCTGGCACTGTCCCTGTTTGTACAACAGACTAGCACTGTCCCTGTTTGTACAACAGCCCAGCCCTGCCTTGTTTGTACAACAGCCTAGCACTGTCGCTGTTTGTACAACAGCCTAGCACTGTCCCTGTTTGCACAACAGCCAAGCACTGTCCCTGTTTGTACAACATCGTAGCCCTGCCCTGTTTGTACAACAGCCCAGCACTGTCCCTGTTTGTACAACAGCCTAGCACTGTGCCTGTTTGTACAACAGCCTAGCATTGCCCTGTTTGTACAATAGCCTAGCACTGCCCCTGTTTGTACAACAGCCCAGCACTACTCTGTTTGTACAACAGCCTAGCACTGTCCCTGTTTGTACTGCAGCCTGGCACTGCCGTGTTTGTACAACAGCCGAGCACTGCCCCTGTTTTGTACAACAGCCCAGCACTATGCCTGTTTGTACAACAGCCGAGCACTGCCCCTGTTTGTACAACAGCCCAGCACTATGCCTGTTTGTACAACAGCCGAGCACTGCCCCTGTTTGTACAACAGCCCAGCACTATGCCTGTTTGTACAACAGCCGAGCACTGCCCCTGTTTGTACAACAGCCCAGCACTACCCTGTTTGTACAACAGACTAGCACTGTCCCTATTTGTACAACACCCTAGCACTGTCCCTGTTTGCACAACAGCCAAGCACTGTCCCTGTTTGTACAATAGCCTAGCCCTGCCCTGTTTGTACAACAGCCTAGCACTGTGCTTGTTTGCACAACAGCCAAACACTGTCCCTGTTTGTACAATAGCCTAGCCCTGCCCTGTTTGTACAACACCCCAGCACTTTCCCTGTTTGTACAACACCCCAGCCCTGCCCTGCCCTGTTTGTATAACAGCCGAGCACTGCCCCTGTTTGTACAACAGCCGAGCACTGCCCTGTTTGTATAACACCCCAGCACTATCCCTGTTTGTACAACAGCCTAGCCCTGCCCTGTTTGTACAACAGCCGAGCACTGCCCCTGTTTGTACAACAGCCCAGCACTACCCTGTTTGTACAACAGACGAGCACTGTCCCTGTTTGTACAACAGCTTAGCACTGTCCCTGTTTGTACAACAGCCCAGCCCTACCCTGTTTGTACAACAGCCTAGCACCGTCCCTGTTTGTACAACAGCCTAGCACTGTCCCTGTTTGTGCAACAGCCTAGCACTGTCCCTATTTGTACAACAGCCTAGCACTGCCCTGTTTGTACAACAGCCTAGCACTGCCCCTGTTTGTATAACAGCCTAGCACTGTCCTGTTTGTACAACAGACTAGCACTTTCCCTGTTTGTGCAACAGCCTAGCACTGCCCCTATTTGTACAACAGCCTAGCACTGTCCTGTTTGTACAACAGCCTAGCACTGTCCTGTTTGTACAACAGCCTAGCACTGTCCCTGTTTGTGCAACAGCCTAGCACTGTCCCTATTTGTACAACAGCCTAGCACTGCCCTGTTTGTACAACAGCCTAGCACTGCCCCTGTTTGTATAACAGCCTAGCACTGTCCTGTTTGTACAACAGCCTAGCACTTTCCCTGTTTGTGCAACAGCCTAGCACTGTCCCTATTTGTACAACAGCCTAGCACTGCCCCTGTTTGTATAACAGCCTAGCACTGTCCTGTTTGTACAACAGACTAGCACTTTCCCTGTTTGTGCAACAGCCTAGCACTGTCCCTATTTGTACAACAGCCTAGCACTGCCCCTGTTTGTATAACAGCCTAGCACTGTCCTGTTTGTACAACAGACTAGCACTTTCCCTGTTTGTGCAACAGCCTAGCACTGTCCCTATTTGTACAACAGCCTAGCACTGCCCCTGTTTGTATAACAGCCTAGCACTGTCCTGTTTGTACAACAGACTAGCACTTTCCCTGTTTGTGCAACAGCCTAGCACTGTCCCTATTTGTACAACAGCCTAGCACTGCCCCTGTTTGTATAACAGCCTAGCACTGTCCTGTTTGTACAACAGACTAGCACTTTCCCTGTTTGTGCAACAGCCTAGCACTGTCCCTATTTGTACAACAGCCTAGCACTGCCCCTGTTTGTATAACAGCCTAGCACTGTCCTGTTTGTACAACAGACTAGCACTTTCCCTGTTTGTGCAACAGCCTAGCACTGTCCCTATTTGTACAACAGCCTAGCACTGCCCCTGTTTGTATAACAGCCTAGCACTGTCCTGTTTGTACAACAGCCTAGCACTGTCCTGTTTGTACAACAGCCTAGCACTGTCCCTGTTTGTGCAACAGCCTAGCACTGTCCCTATTTGTACAACAGCCTAGCACTGCCCTGTTTGTACAACAGCCTAGCACTGTCCCTGTTTGTGCAACAGCCTAGCATTGTCCCTATTTGTACAACAGCCTAGCACTGCCCTGTTTGTGCAACAGCCTAGCACTGTCCCTATTTGTACAACAGCCTAGCACTGCCCTGTTTGTACAACAGCCTAGCATTGTCCCTATTTGTACAACAGCCTAGCACTGCCCTGTTTGTACAACAGCCTAGCATTGTCCCTATTTGTACAACAGCCTAGCACTGCCCTGTTTGTACAACAGCCTAGCACTGTCCCTATTTGTACAACAGCCTAGCACTGCCCTGTTTGTACAACAGCCTAGCATTGTCCCTATTTGTACAACAGCCTAGCACTGCCCTTTTTGCACAGTAACCTAGTATTGTCCACCCACTTTGCAGAAAAAGCATGATTCAGGCACTGTGCCAGAAAATATTCCCAACCTCATATATTGTACCAAATAAATCCACAATGGAACAGATCAACTGACGTCTAATCCTAACCTTAATCTGGATCCTAAACCTAACCCTAATCCTAACCATAATCCAAACCTTAAATCTAACTCGAACACAAACCCCACCCGTAATCCTATCTCGAGCCCTCACATAAACCCAAACCCTAACCCTAACATTAACCTGAACCCTAATACAAACACTAACCCTAGTCCTAATGCGAACCTTAACCCTAATTCTAACCTTAGCCTAACCCTAACCTAACTCTAACCCTTACCTTAACCCTAACTCTCACCCTAACCCTCACCCTAACTCGAACTCTAACTCTAACGCAGCACCAAAGCAGTCTTAGAGCCAAAGGAGAGTCACATGTTCAATGATAAAGAGGGATTGAAGAGGGTAATGATGGGCTAATGTTGCTTTCAGCCCTCAGCTCAACTGAGTAGAACTGAAGCTGCACTGAATTATCTTCAAATTGAAAATCTTAGACCAACAGCTTCACCCACACAATTGTACAGCCCAACGTGAAACCAAGACAGTGAAGGAAGGACCTATTCACCTCAGAGTTGAGACCCTCTAACCCTGAGATGAATAGGTCTATGTTTCCAATGAATGCCTGGCCTCGCTTGTTTTATGTCTAGTTAAAGTGTTTGGTAGATGGGAGATCATTCCTAACTGAAAGGAGCAGTTATATAACATTTTCTTTTTGCTGCTCCTCAAATTCCTCACT
Source organism: Chiloscyllium plagiosum (assembly GCF_037043375.1). Classification (NCBI taxonomy): domain Eukaryota; kingdom Metazoa; phylum Chordata; class Chondrichthyes; order Orectolobiformes; family Hemiscylliidae; genus Chiloscyllium; species Chiloscyllium plagiosum. The sequence continues at coordinate 23,617,580 of NW_028270175.1, read as the reverse complement.
GCTATGCTCTGTCTATGGTGAAGACCTTCTCTCCTTAATGTACATGTGGCTGGGTTACAAGGTCCTTCAACGCAAGTTGCAATGTGACCCACATGGATCAACTCCCTGACTCTTAGGGGTGAACTTTATTATTGTAAATCGACAGCTTCGTCAACTCACTTCCAAAGTTGGGAATTTGAAACTTCGTTCCAAACATGGCTGAACGGGCAGCCAGCCAATTTCCAGTTGCTGTCTTTTGCTGTTGCCCATTGCCAGCTCCTAATTTAGGTATTAGCCTTTTGTGACACATAGTCACACCTGCAGCTGCAAACTTCTGCCACTAGATAGAGCTTCAAATCCTTCCGAAGCTCCAGCTCCACGCTACCTACAATCGAACATGCTCAGAGAGCCATTTCCACGGTCCTGCTTTTCTTCAGCAAAGCCATAGAGTCATAGAGTCATAGAGATGTACAGCTCGGAAACAGACCCTTCAGTCCAACCCGTCCATGCTGACCAGATATCCCAACCTAATCTAGTCCTATTTGCCAGCACTTGGCCCATATTCCCCTAAACCCTTTCTATTCACATACCCATCCAGATGCCTTTTAAGTGCTATATTTATACCAGTCTCCACCACTTCCCCTGGTAGCTCATACGATACACGCACCATCCTCTGTGTGAAAACGTTGCCCCTTAGGTCCCTTTTAAATTTTTTCCCTCTCACCCTAAAGCTATGCCTTCTAGTTCTGGAGTTCTCCACCTCAGTGAAAAGACCTTGTCTATTTATCCTATCCGTGCCCCTCAAGATTTTATAAACCTCTATAAGGTCACCTCCTAGCCTCCAATGCTCCAGGGAAAACAGCCCCAGCCTATTCATGTTCTCCTCCAACCCTGGCAACATCCTTTTCTGAATCCTTTCAAGTTTCACAACATCTTTATGATAGGAAGGAGACCAGAATTGCACGCAATATTCCAACAGTGGCCTAAGCATTGTCCTGTACAGCTACAACGTGACCTCCCAACTCCTGTACTCAATACTCTGACTGATAAAGGAAAGCATACTAAATGCCTTCTTCACTATCCTATCTACCTGTGACTCTTCTTTCATGGAACCATGAACCTGCACTCCAAAGTCTCTTTGTTCAGCAACACACCCCGGGACATTCCCATTAAGTGTATAACTCCTGCAGTGATTTGATTTTCCAAAATGCAGCATAATGCATTTACCTAAATTAAACTCCATCTGCTATTCCTCAGCCCTTTAGCCCATCTGATCAAGATCCTGTTGTACTCTGAGGTAACCTTCTTCGCTGTCTACTACACCTCCAATTTTGGTGTCGTCCGCAAACTTATTACTATACCTCATATGTTCACATCCAAATCATTTATATAACTGATGAAAAGAAGTGGTCCCAGCACCAATCCTTGTGGCACACCTTTGGTCACAGGCCTCCAGTCTGAAAAGCAACCCTCCACCACCACCCTCTTTCTTCTACCTTCAAGCCAGTTCTGTATCCAAAATAACTGTCAGTAAATTCAAATGAGTTTTTGCAGTGATAGGAGCCTGAAAATCACCAATGATAATGTCTTCTTCCTGAGTTAGTTGTGCAAGAGGTAGTAATAACCATTAAAGCAGAGAACAGACCAAAGAGGTTGAAATATAGATCATTCAGGCTCCTCAAGTCTACTCCACCAGTCAAGGTAAGATTATGGCTGATCTGACTAGCCTTAAGTCCACTTTCCTGCCCATTAACTCCATAACCCTACTAATAAAACATCAGCCTAACTCAACCTTGAATTATTAATAGCTGAGGCTCCACTGCACTTTGGAGACAGAATGACAAACACGCGTGATTCGCTGAGAGAAGAAATTCCTCATTCCTGTTATAATGAGTGGGAACCCATATTTTAAATGGGTTCTCCCCACAAAATATACATCCTTTCAACATCGAAAACCCACTTTAATTTCCACACTGACAGCAGTTACAAGCAAAAACAGTTGCTTTTCTACATTCATGGCTCATTGAGTGGAGCAGGTTTATGAGTGGGAGTCACACTATTTTATAAACCCTCCACATCACAAATGTGATACATTACCAAATCATGTCTAGCTTTGCTCACAGGTAATTTGCTACAGAACAGGATCACAGCCTGGAGTATTTGACAATAAGAGATAATGCATTTAGTGCACCATTTGCATTTCAACTCAGAAAAGGAACATTAGCAAAAGCAAAGAGGAAGGCGTAACCTGACACACTCTGAGCATCATGAGGCAATTCATCAGAAATGCTGTGCTCAGCACGGCTGCTGAGAAATCTCTGAGAACCTACACAGGGAGTCTATGAATAAGCTCTGCCATCTCCTAAAATCAGAAGTCAAGCATCCGGACAGCACGGCTAGTGGCCCTGGAAGTTACTCCAGCCCTGAATCCTGTGCAAAAGAGCTCTTCCAATGCAAACAAAGCAAATTGCAAGATGTCAGACAGATGGCTATATACAGATATTTCAAGAAGGCCACTGATGTATTTTCAGTTTTGATAGCAACTTCTTTACTTTCATTATTGATCAGCAATTGAACATGTTTTAACAATATTTTCTGACACAGATTACAAAGAGACCCCTGCTGAACCTGTTTAAGTGTACAGTGTGATGCCCTGCATTAAGCACAAAGGTCTTTAATTTTATTCCAGAATTACTGAAAGGTTAAAATGTGGAATCCATTTTGACTTTTATTCTTGACACAAGCAGTGGTCCTACATCAATGTACTCCCCTTGTTCCTCTACTGTGTTATCCTCCTTTATTTAAAACAGTATCCACTGTCTGAGGTCTTTCTGCTGAGGTTAAATGAGGTCCACTCAGTTATTGGACTCTCCCACTGTCTCAAAAGCATGTAAATGTAGTCTTGTATGCATAAGAGATGTCTTTGGTTTGTTGAATAGAGTCAAAATCCAATATTTGTTTGTTTCCTTGATATGCTACCGTACAGAACTGAACTTAGTCTGTGACTATGTATATATAAAAAGGGTTTTTTTAGTGAATAAAATATACATTTGAAATTTTAAAAAGTGTTATCTTCCTTTATTTATTCAGCCACCTATCAAATGTAGGTTTGATATGGTCTCAGTTTGAATCATTATTCCGCAACATCAGAGCCTTCTGTATCATAAAGTTGCTAAATATCTTGAATTTAATCTTGCAGTTATCTCCCCTCATTCTAAACCCCTCAGCCACTGGAAACAATTTTCTACTGATAGGTGACCACCAACATAGACTGGGACAATGGAATGACTGCCTTCTTGGGAGGTCCCAGCAAGCATTCTAAGATATCATCTGATGGGATTGGGCGAGTGAAAGCATGGTTCCTAGGAAAGAGTAATAAAGAATGAGATCATTGGTTTGATTTCCCATTACACACATTAGCCTGGATTTTGAGATCAATAGCAAAACAAGAGTTGTTGACCACTGATCTGGAAGAAGATTGCCCATCAGGATCCAGTGATCTGTGCATTGTGCTTTGCTGTTCAATGCTCACAGGTTAAATCTGGCACATGGTCAAGAGGATCTCTTGACATGCAAAAGTAATGATCTCAGCAAGCAGTTAGACAGCCAATCATATTGAAGAGCTCACCCGCAGCAAAGCCGGAAGTTAAAAGCAGGTAAACTCCTTCACTTTCAATGTCAGTTTTCAGTTTGTGAAATAACTTATGTCTGGATTAGAATAGAAGCTAAAATTAAAAAAAATGAACTTCTGAGAACAAAAAAATGCATTTCTTGGGAAACATGTGTTCAGATATGACAATCTACAAATATACGATTAGTTTTTCAGGGCCAGTGAGGGTATTAAGCAGCAATTGTGTTGCATCCTGTTAAAATCTCAGTCACAATTCAGGGTGTAAGCTCTTCAAGGGTTTAGATTAGAGTGGTGCTGGAAAAGCACAGCAAGTCAGGCAGCATCTGAGGAGCAAAAACATCGATACTTCGGGCAGGAGCCCTTCATCAGGATCTTCATCATTCCTGATGAAGGGCTCCTGCCCGAAATGTCAATTTACCTGCGCCTCAGATGCTGCCTGACCTGCTGTGCTTTTCCAGCACCACTCTAATCTCCAGCATCTGCAGTCCTTACTTTCACCTCTTCAAAGGTTTATGCAGTGAGACAAACAGCATTAGGGATGTTTTCATCAAATTATAATTGCAAGAGTGATAGCAGCCTGCAGGAATCTCTACAGCAGATTCTATAGAGAGGCAAAGATTCCATGACAACAACTTCTGAATTTCCATTGTGGTCTGTACATATGCAGACTCCCAAAGATATTGTCAGTATTAGTGGAGCAATGACAGTGAATGTTGAGAATCACCATTATTAAATAGAATCATTAGAGTGGCCAAGAAGCAAAACAGCCTCACAGGGCCATATGACTTCTCCAAGTTTGCTTTTGCAAAGTGCTACAAGTACTAATATCTACATTGCAACAGAAATTCTGTTAATTAGTGTTCCAGCCTTGGCTATTGTTAGACAAAGTGAATGCAAAATTGTTGAGATCAACCTGTTCATTACAGCACCAACTTGACCTGAGGGCTCATGTCTGAATGGGAATGTGAAACACAGAGAGTGGGTAGAAATTGGTCTTAGTTGGTAGCATGATGCTGGTGATGGTGTATCAAGAGGTAATTTCATGTCCTTGCCCAGTCTAATTTTCCACTGAAGACTGGATGCTGGCTAACCAGTTCACTGTTCCCAATTCTGAACCAGGACAGAGGACGTATATCAACTCACAACCTCTTTTAGGATTCTTTCTGATAGAGCTTTACAGGTTTTTGGCAGTAATGTCAAGTCTCTCGAGTCTAAACAAAGCCAGTCTAAGGGATAAAAACTGCAGATAGAACTGCTGATGCTGGAAATCAGAAACAAAAACAGAAATTGCTGAAAAGCTCAGCAGGTCAGGCAGCATCTGCGGAGAGAAATCAGAGTTAACATTTCAGTTCCAGTGACCCTTCCTCAGAACTGATCAGAACCAAAATGTTAACACTGATTTCTCTCCGTGGATGCTGCCAGACTTGCTCAGCTTTTGCTGCAATTTCTGTTTTTGCTCCAGCCTAAGAGATGCTTGTTATCAACAGCTGAGCAATCAGAAGCCTCCATATGAATATTTATTCATTATTGCCTGAGCTTAGGGAATCAGTGTACAACCAACAGAGAGTCTGGGCTGTTTTGACTTTACAGCAGTGACTCAGTGAATGAGAAATAAACAATTATTTTCAAGATGCAGTATAGATGGAGAGGTAGTCCTGTGGCTGTATTCATTTCCCAAACACATTAAAATGAGCAAGATGTCCAACTTGGATGTTGGAGCCCAACACTGTTATATTAATAATGGCGATATACATGTGGGAGATACTTTCACTCTATCAATAACTTAGACCTACTGCTAGTACCACTGAGTTTACAAAGTGCTGAATCATAGATGGTAACGCAGAGAATCATTCATCCAAAACTATACAGACTAGGATTGTGGACTCTTGCACAATTCTTCCATGACCTTGACAGAGTTCCCAAGGTTACAGACCATTGGAGGCGACACTCATTGGGCTCCTCCCATCAATCCCATGCATCCAAAAATGTTCATTTAACTCACATGACTCTGCCAATTTCAACAGGTGCATGGAAATACCATTGCCTGTGAGATCCCCCTCCAAGTCACACACCATCCTAACATGGAATTGTATCACTTTTCCTTCATCGTCACTGGGTTAAGATCCTGGATCTCCCTCACTTACAGTACATAGGCTACAGCGGTTCAAGAGGGTAGCTCACCACCACCTTCCAAGGGCATTTAGGGATGGGAAACCAATGCCAGTGACGCCCATGAATAATTTAAAAAATCTCATGCCTGGGTAGTGGAGGAAGACAATCCTTGGCTGGAAAAAGTATTGATTATTTTGTGTCGAGCAGGTAAATGAGCAAGATTCAGCCCAATGGTATATTTACAGTAACTTAAAGATTTGGCGATCCTTTGTGTTGTATCACAGTTTAAAAAATGCCTTGACTGAGAAATCTTTCAACGGAAGCAAATCCCTAAAATGCACACTCCATGTTTGCATGACAAAACACTAACCAAGTCAGATCAGGTGAGTACCTCTGTCAGCCAAGAGCTGGAGACTGACTAACTGGACTCAAACATCAGCGCACAATGCAAACCATCTAACTGGATCTGTCTGTCAGGGACACTGCAGCTGCCATTGACTTTGCCCAGTTTTCAGTAGATTTGCTGCTCCATTTGAAATGACAATGCTCCCAGTACTTGGTGTTCTCATCTATGCCATGGGACTTGACTGACAAAATCCAGCAAAGACATGTCAGAACAGGAAGTATTTGCATAGTAGCTTTAATTACATAGACTGGCTGCCATTTTACTATATTCAAAATAAACAATATGGGGGAGCAAGCCAAAAAACCTCTTGTAGCTCAGAATCCTCGGAAGAAAAGGTTGGCTGCTCGAACAATTAGTATTGTCTGTTATGAGAGAGGAATTAATTGAAAAGTTATTATCACAATGGATATATTTATATCCATTTTGTATAATCCATCTCAGCTTGAGGCTGGTGAGCCTGATATTACAATGGGGCTCCAATGGTTTCCCATTATAACCACCACATCACATCAGGCAGGCAGACAGTCAACTGAATGGCTTCAGGACTGACTATATCCCTGCTAGTCCAGTGGAAATGGGTGAGCAAACCAATAGCTCTGAAACTATCCTCCAGTTTCCACACAAAGCACAGATCTGGCATGAAGCAATTGCATAATCAAGACCCCATTGCAATTTTAATCAGGCTGCCTGAACAGGAAGTGACATGTTGAGTGTTTCGAGTTGGAATTAGAACAGCCCCAAGCAGCAAAGTTCTTTTAGTTACTTTGGGAGACCAGGAAAACAATTCCACTCTCCGCAAGGAAGGCTTAAATATCCAATGCCAGAGGTTTGTCCCAGTTCCATCTCCCACCCATCCCCAACTTCCCAAAATCAAGCCAAAAGAGAAAATGCTGGAAAATCTCAGCAGGTCTGGCAGCATCTGTAGGGAGAGAAAAGAGCTGATGTTTTGAGTCTAGGCTCGAAATGTCAGCTCTTTTCTCTCCTTACAGATGCTGCCAGACCTGCTGAGATTTTCCAGCATTTTCTCTTTTGGTTTCAGATTCCAGCATCCGCAGTAATTTGCTTTCTTCCTAACTCAAGACCCTTCTAATCACAGCCCTTGTGATTGAAAAACACGAAAATTAGGAGCAAGAATTGGGACAGTTTGGTGTTTAGCACTGCTGCCTCACAGTGCCAGGGACCTGCGTTCGCTTTCAACCTCAGATCTGTGTGGAGTTTGCACATTCTCCCTTTGTCTTTGTGATTTCCTACCATGGCCCAAAGATATGCTGATTAGGTTGACTGGCCAAGGGAAATGCAGGATTATAGGGAAAGAGTAGGAGAGTGGGTCTGAACAGGGTGCTGTTTAGAGGATTGGTATGGACTCGATGGGCCAAATGGCCTGCTTCCACATTGTAGTGTTCTATGATCAAGGAACAAGGTGGTTTGGGCCCTGGAGCTTGTTCCATTATTTGATAAGATCATGGTTGGTCAGTATGGCTTCAACTCCATTTGCTTGTCTGTGTCTCCTTCCTCCCCCCACCAAAACCCACCCAACACCCCTCCCCCACCTCCCAATAACCCTTGGGTACCCATTTTGATCAAAGATCTGTGTAACCTAACTTTGGCTATACTCAATGATGCAGCATCCATTGCTCTCTGGAGTTGAGACTTCCACAGACTAATGGTTCTCTGAGGGAGAAGTAAAAATCACCTTATCTCACTCTTCAATGAGTGACCCCCTAATCTTTAATCGGTCTCCTCTGGTTCTAATCTTCCTCACAAGGTTATGCACTCTGTCAGGTCCTCTCAAATGCTTACATGTTTCAATAGGGTCACCTCTCACTCTTCCAAACTCCAGTGCTCAACCTTTTCCAGGAGTCAGTGGAGTGAACTTCCTTTAAGGAGGCCAAGACTGTATCCAATGTTCCTGATGTGGTCTAACTGGCACTTCCCTGCCAGTCAATCCTGATCTCAATGAACACCATCCAGACACGTTGCTATCCATTTAAGTCAAGTCCATGAATCTAAGTAGGTGAGACTGAATTACGTGAGCAGGAGGCTTGCAACTCCACATTGAAATTCATAGAATCACTACAGTGTGGAAGCAGGCCATTCGGCCCATCAAGTTCACACTGACCCTCCCTGAAGAGCATCCTACCCACACCCGCACTCACCCCTCTACCCTATCCCTGCAACCTTGCATTTCCCACGGCTATCCACCTGACTTGCACATCTTTGGACTGTGGGAGGAAACCCACACAGACGCAGGGAGAATGTGCAAACCTCACACAGACAGTTGCCTGAGGGTGGAATTGAACTTAGGTCCCTGGTGCTGTGAGGCAGCAGTGCTAACCACTGAGCCACACTACCACCCCATTTTTCAAAACTCCAGCGGCAGTTAGAACTGGGGCGTATCGATAACTTGGTGGGGGGAGTGCTATTTTTCATCAAAACAAGCTGGGTCATTTCCTGTGAATGAGTTGGATTTGAACTTATTCTATGGAACAAAAGAAGCTGGTGCTTTGGATAGAAATGCTTCAACTATAACGGACGGGGGGGGAGGGGGGGGTTGGGGGGGGGAGCATGGCAGGTTCGATCCTGATGATTATGAGTTCCATGCTTTTGAGGATATAAACACATTTCGACATTGCCATTTGGAAGGTACTTTGACAGTCTAAATCCCCCTTGTGTGCAGTCATTATGCTGAAGCATGTAGAGTCTGGCAGGGTTAATTTGGGCCACACATATAATGCTCTGGTGTGACACAAGCTTTCACGTCAATAAAACTGCAGGGCACAATTCGTGTGTGGCATTGAAACAGTTCACACGTTCATCATCAGGAGAAGGAGTTGTCACCACACGGTCATTTTGAGACACAATATAAAAATGTGCAGCACGCAGCTGTGGCCCAGCAGGCAGGGACCAGTTTACACACTTTCATTGCAACAAGATAAACAGGTCCCATTTCTCGGGAAGCAGAGCTCTTTTAAGAACCTGCTGCCTCACAAAATTCCCCCCCAGCAATACCCTGTCCCCCAACTCCACAATACCCCAACCCCCAAACCCCCCATTACCCCATCCCCAACCCCCAATACCCTTACCCCCAACCACCTATACCCTGCCCTCCAAACCCCCAGTACCCCACCCTCAACCCCCCCAATACCCTGCTCTCCAAACCCCCAGTACCCCACCCTCCAACCCTCCATTACCCCACCCTCAACCCCCCCAATACCCTGCCCTCCAAACCCCCAGTACTCCAACCTCCAACCCTCCAGTACCCCACCCCTCAACTCCCCAATACCCTGCCTTCCAAACCCCCAGTACCCCACCCTCCAACCCTTCATTACCCCACCCTCAACCCCCCAAAACCCTGCCCCAACCCCCAGTACCCCACCCCACAAACCCCCAATACCCTGTCTCCAAACCCCTATTACCCCACCCCACAAACCCCCAAAACCCTGTCTCCCAACCCCCATTACCCCACCCCATGAACCCCCAATACCCTGTCTCCCAACCCCATTACCCCACCCCACAAGCCCCCAAAACCCTGTCTCCCAACCCTCCCATTACCCCACCCCACAAACCCCCAATATCCTGTCTCCCAACCCCCATTACCCCACCCCACAAGCCCCCAAAACCCTGTCTCCCAACCCTCCCATTACCCCACCCCACAAACCCCCAAAACCCTGTATCCTAACCCCCCCATTACCCCACCACACAAACCCCCAATACCCTGTCTCCCAACCCCCATTACTCCACCCCACAAACCCCCAATACCCTGTCTCCCAACCCCCCCATTACTCCATCCCAAACATCCAATACCCTGCTCCCCCAACCCCTCAATATCCCAAGGTGATCATGGAGCAACTTACAAGCAGTCATGAAAGACCAGATCTTCCTATTTGCAAAAATAATCCCACTGGGTCTGCACACTCTCTTACCAGCTGTCAGTCAACCCACCCTAGATATTCACTCGTGCTAAAACTGACAATCTTCACTGCAGCATGTCTACGTGAAGCAAAGAGACAACAATTTCATTAGGTTGGATAGCTTTCAGCATTGTAGGAATTCCTTTTCCAAACTTTAATCAACACATGCAATTTAAGATACAATCATCCTTTGCCTTGCCATATTCTATTGAATTCAAAACAGTCACTTGACAAGATTACAATTTACTAAGCACTGAACTGTTTGAAAATCACATTCATATTTATCGACAAGCCCTTATGACAGAGAATGTCGAGTTTTAGGTTGCGTGATCTCACTCCCCCTCCTGGCTCCCCCTCATGTTGACATATAAAGAACACATGGTAAATTTGGAAATTAATCGTCTGGAAAGGTAGCGTATTCCTTGGCCTGAGGGAACATAGTATCATCAGAAGCAGCAGCATCTATCAAATAAGATGTGTTGCTCAGTTGAATGGAATTTGCTTCATTAAGCTGTGATTGAGATAGAGCCAGCTTTACTCGTTTACACAATACTTATCTGGTACACCATCAGTTTATCACAAAAGAACTATTCACTGTCATTGCATGGTAATCATAAGGCATTACTTGTAGCGACACAGCGGCTGTAATTACAATCATTTTGCTCGTTTGTTGTGATAAATACCAATATCCTGTATTACCCGGGTGTGCAAGCTCTTAGCATGCTTACCTGGGCTCAGATAACACATGAAGATTATTGGGTGTCAAAGTAATTCAGTTGTTCATTGAAAGAAAATGCACCAGCAAGAAAGATTGGCTGATTCAGGGCACCCAAAGTTAACAGCAGAAAGTGTGATTGTCTCCTGCAGAGAGATCATGGCATGGGTGAAATGTTAAGCAATGAAAACCATATTGCACACAGAGGTGAAGGATTAAAGCCTGATGTCATTCAGCTATCAAGAGAAATGACATGATTCCTTACTTATCTCTGAAATGTGCAAACTGTAAAATCACAGGAATGCTGTTTGGAAGTGTGCAATTTGTAAGGCGGTGAATTAATACTTACCGATTATGAGGTAACCAGAACAATAATGTTTTAACTTTTCTCAAAAACCGCGTAATTAGTCCAAGTGTTCAAAGGCTTGTTAACTTGTTGGTGGAGTGTATAATTACTGGCGAAAATTCTGGTAGATGTCAAGAAACCAAAAATGAGGCCCTCGAGAGCTTAGTTATTTGCAAGTTCACAGCAGGTCAGTCAGTAGCACCATTGCCCCCAAGTCACATGGTTCTAGATTCAAAGTCTGACGTCTCACCTGTCGATAATCAAGGGCCTCATTAACAGAGAACTGCACTGTCACAAGATGAGGTCTTTTGGATGGGATGCTATACTGAGGCCCCATTCCCCTGCTCAGGTTAAAGATCCTGTGACACTGTTTTGAAGAAGAGTAGTACACTTATCCCAAGATTTATCTCTCACTCGCAATTCCAAAATAGGATTCACTGGTCTATCTCACCTTGCCATTAGTGGGAACTTGCTGTGCCCAAATTGGCAGCTGTTTTTTCCTACAGCACAACAACAACTACGCTTCCAAAGTGCTTCATTGACTTTAAAGCATTTTGAGGCATCCAGTGATCATAAAAAAAACACTGTACAAATGTAAGGCTGCCTTTTAAAAAATTTAATACTTTAGAATGATGCATGTGCAATTCGGCTGGAAGAGGGCAGCCCAGACGAGCCTAAATATGGGAAGGCCAGAGACACACTTTCTTATTGAACTGAGGGGTCATGGTGAGGTCAGTTGCCATACTAACCAGGAAAAGTCCTTCCTCTCTGCCACTGGAAATTATCACTGGATTCCAAGTCCTTTTGTGGCCTTCTGAAAGTCCCAAGCTTCCACTAGGATATGGTTTCTGAGGTCCTTATGGCATTCTGTAACTTGACTCCAGTGGGGTTTTTGCTTCACTTTGGAAGGGCAAATTGACTTGGCTGGAGCAGCAGTTTCAATATGTAATGATTGTAAATGAAGTCAGCCAGCTGGACCTCATTGAAAATGAGTTCCCTGATTGGGGCTGTTAATCAGGTCTAATCAGGGAGCCCTGGCTGAGAGATATAAACAGCAGTGTCAAACATCCTGTTCACTTGGAGAGTTGGTTCTGAGGGAGCTGGATCTGGTGTCAAAAACACTCCACATGTAAATAAAGAGGGACTTGGTGATGGGATACCGGCCTCCATGGAGTTAATTTAATGGCTACGAAAGAAAAGCAGGCTCCTGAAGAAATTTGCTCGCAGTAGTTGTCTTTGAGTTGGAGTAAGTATTTCTGGCATCATGTTGTTATTTGGGAAGCTTAATTTGTTTGATCCTGCCATTGAAGATTGGGCCCAGTATGTCGAGAGAATGTGATTTTTTTCTGGGCAAGTGACATTGGGGCAAATGAAAAGCAACAAGCAATTCTCCTGAGAGTTGTGGACCCGATGCTTTTTCAGTTCTTCAGAGCCTAACTTTCCCAGAGGCACCAGATACTAAGAGTTGATGGATTTAGTTCAGGAATATTATAACCCCAAGCTTCTTCTATTGAGAAGGTATCAGTTTTACTCAACAGGGGAATCCATGTCAGGAGTTTTGACAAGGTTAAGATGACTGGCAGAGGCTTTGAGTTAATCTTTAGTGAGATGCTGAGAGACCGTTTTGTATGTGGGAGTAATGATGTAACTATGCAGAAACACCTACGAGCTAAAGCCCAGCTGAACTTCAAACAGGCTCTCCAACTGGCTTTATCATTGGAAAATGCAGCAAATAGAGTGTATGAGTTACAGGGTATTCACATGCAATGCCTCCCCATGTAGCATTGGGGTAGTATTAGCTCTTGGGAGGCCCAATCATGTATGCATCCAGGACTTTGGCTAATGCAGAGTATAAATAGAGCACAGTGGTCATATTTGAAGTCAGGACGTTCCCCCAATACCTTCACAGACATAACTTTGTAATAATATTGAACCATAAACCCCTGCCCAATCTATTTAAAGAGGACAAGGCAGTGCCACCATAGCTTCAGGTCAAATTCAGCGGTAGGCTATAATACTAAGTGCATATAATTACAAGTTGGAACACCATTTGGAAGGCCAAGTAGTAAATGCAGACACATTGAGCCGCCTCCCACTGACAGATACAACGCTGGTGGTACCACCGCTGGAAGAGTCCATAATGGTTTTAAATTCTCTGGACACACTTCCAGTTATAGCTGACAGTATCAGAGTTTGGACTCAGAAAGATCTGGTCCTGCCAAAACTAAAATAGTTGGTGATGGTGGGGGAAACCAAAGGGCATCACAACCAGAGCTGAAATGTTTTTTGACCCAGCAAGACCAGATCACAGTAAAGGATGGCACATTATTATGGGGAGCCAGAGTGATAGTCTTGAGCAAAGGTCGCTGCCAAATACTGGCTGAAATCCACCAGGGTCATCCAAGGGTTCCCAGAATGATGATGTTGGTGAGACATAAAGTCTGGTGGCCAGGATTGAATGTAGATATAGCCACGTTGGTGAGGCAGTGCCCAGAGTGCCAACAAGGACAGAAATTATCACCAGCAGCTCCTCCACATTCATGGGAATGCCCAGGTAAGCCCTGTACTCAGTTACACATCAACTACGCAGATCCGTTCATGGGTTCATTTCTCTTAGTTATTGAGGATGCCCACTCAAAGTGGTTGGATGTACATAGAGTTCATTTGTCAAACACGGAGATGATGATAGGAAAACTATGCACATCTTTACGCAGACTCCCAGAATTGTTCGTCACAGATAATGGACCATTGTTTACAGCAGGGAGTTGGAGTGTTTTCTAAAGTTGAATTAGATTCGACACATAAGGACAGCTCCCCACCATCCATCATCCCATGGTGTGTCAGAAACAGCAGTCCAAACTTTGAATGCAGGGTTGACGAAACAGCTTAAAGCTTCACTAGATACCAAACGGTCCCGGTTCCTATTTGATTATAGGACTGTCCCTCATGCAACTAGAGAGATAGCGCCAGCAGTATTGTTAATGTGGGAAAAAACTCCACCATCAAGTTAAACCTGATATTTTTGGACTAGGGTGAGGGGAAGGTGGAAAGGCATCAGGAACACCAATGCCAGACACAAGACTCAGCTAAGCAAGAGAAACAGTTTACTTCAGGGGATACAGTTTGGTGTCGGAACCATAAGATTGACCCTGCATGGGTAAGGGGCATAGAACATAGAACATAGAAAAATACAGCGCAGTACAGGCCCTTTGGCCCTCGATGTTGCGCCGATCCAAGCCCACCTAACCTACACTAGCCCACTATCCTCCATATGCCTATCCAATGCCCGTTTAAATGCCCATAAAGAGGGAGAGTCCACCACTGCTACTGGCAGGGCATTCCATGAACTCACGACTCGCTGAGTAAAGAATCTACCCCTAACATCTGTCCTATACCTACCACCCCTTAATTTAAAGCTATGCCCCCTCGTAATAGCTGACTCCATATGTGGAAAAAGGTTCTCATGGTCAATTCTATCTAAACCCCTAATCATCTTGTACACCTCTATCAAGTCACCCCTAAACCTTCTTTTCTCTAATGCAAACAGCCCCAAGTGCCCCAGCCTTTCCTCATACGATCTTCCTACCATACCAGGCAACATCCTGGTAAACCTCCTCTGCACCCGTTCCAGTGCCTCCACATCCTTCCTATAGTATGGCGACAAAAACTGCACACCATACTCCAGATGCGGTCGCACCAGAGTCTTATACAACTGCAACATGACCTCAGGATTCAATTCCTCTACTAATAAAAGCCAGTACGCCATATGCCTTCTTCACAGCACTATTTACCTGGGTGGCAACTTTCAGAGATCTGTGTACATGGATACCAAGATCCCTCTGCTCATCCACACTACCAAGTATCCGACCATTAGCCCAGTACCCCATCTTCTTGTTACTCTTACCAAAGTGAATCACTTCACACTTACCTACATTGAACTCCATTTGCCACCTTTCTGCCCAGCTCTACAACTTATCTATATCCCGCTGTAACCTGCCACATCCTTCCTCACTGTCAACAACTCCACCGACTTTTGTATCATCCGCAAACTTGCTCACCCATCCTTCTAGCCCCTCCTCCAGGTCATTTATAAAAATGATAAACAGCAATGGTCCCAAAACAGATCCTTGTGGAACACCGCTAGTAACTGCACTCCAAGATGAACCTTTACCATCAACTACTACCCTCTGTCTTCTTCCAGCCAGCCAATTCCTAATCCAAACCTCCAACTCACCCTCAATGCCATACCTCCGTATCTTTTGCAGTAGCCTACCATGGGGAACCTTATCAAACACCTTACTAAAATCCATATACACCACATCTACTGCTTTACCCTTGTCCACCTCCTTAGTCACCTTCTCAAAGAATTCAATAAGGTTTGTGAGGCACGACCTGCCCTTCACAAAACCATGCTGACTATGCTTGATCACATTATTCCTATCTAGATGTTCATAAATCCTATCCCTTACAATTCTCTCTAAGACTTTGCCCACAACAGAAGTGAGACTCACCGGCCTATAGTTACTAGGGTTACCCCTACTGTCCTTCTTGAACAAGGGAACCACATTTGCTATCCTCCAGTCTTCTGGCACTATTCCTGTAGACATCGAGGACATAAAAATCAAGGCCAATGGCTCTGCAATCTCCTCCCTTGCTTCCCAGAGAATCCTAGGATAAATGCCATCAGGCCCAGGGACTTATCTATTTTCACCCTTTCCAGAATTTCCAACACCTCTTCCCTACATACCTCAAAGCCATCCATTCTAAGTAATTGTGACTCAGTATTCACATCGGCAACAATGTCCTGTTCCTAAGTGAATACTGACGAAAGGTATTCATTCAGTGTCTCCCCAATCTCTTCAGCCTCCAAACGCAACTTCCCACTATTCCTACCCTAGTCATTCTTTTACTCCTGACATACCTATAGAAAGCCTTAGGGTTTTCCCTAATCCTACCAACTAAGGACTTTTCATGTCCCCTCCTTGCTGCTCTTAGCTCTCTCTTCAGATCCTTCCTGGCTACCTTATAACTCTCAAACGCCCCAATTGAACCTTCACACTTCATCTTTACATAGGCCGCCCTCTTCCCTTTAACAAGGGATTCCAATTCCTTATTAAACCACGGCTCCCTCACACGACCCTTTCCTCCCTGCCTGACAGGTACTGACAGGGCATGGTTGATGTTCGGTCAGGTCCAGTGACGTATAAAATTTGGAAAGGTGTGACGGCCATGAACAAGCACATGGGCCATGCGAAACCTGAAAACTCACAAATGGTGTGGGAACACAACATGTCCAGCTCCTCAACAGCTTTCCAGAACCCATGGGCTCTCTCTCTCCTCAAACATTGAAGATACCTTGGAAGCTGAGATGGACACGGTGAATGTCCCTGCCTCGATGCCTTTGTTGCCTGAAAAAGAGAATGAATTTCTTCTGAGATCCTCCAGGTACAAGGAGTGTGCTACTGTGAGTTACACACTGTCCATATCAGAGACAGAGTTGGAGGGACCTGATCAGTGATAAAAGGCCCCAGGAGGAACTACAGAAAGAAGAACCAGCCCATGCCATTGGATCCAGAGGGAGATGGCTGGAGTGATTATAATGTGATCGGTTAGGTGGACCTCATAGAATCTGAGTTCCCCAGTTGGGGCTGTTAATCGGATCCAATCAGGGAGCCCTGGCTGACAGATAAGAACAGGAGTGTCAGACATCCTGTTCACACAGAGCTGGCTCTGATGGAGCTGGATCAGTTTCAAGGACTCTCCATGTGTAAATAAAGGGTGTCTTGGTGACAGAATACCAGCCTCTGTGCAGTTAGTTCATAACACATCTTCAAAAACCCTGACTTTGTACCTATTCACATCACCAAGGTGTTAGACACATCCACAGCTCTGCACAAGACCTCGTGACACGACTTGCACCAGAAACTCTTGAGACTGTGCATTGAGAGAAGTGCGGGATCTGATTGTGGCAGTTGCCTGATGGTCTGCTATTGGACTTGCATTGGGAACATAAAATCCAGCTTTGTGTAGCAAATGGGCACTCTCCTTTTTACAACCGGCTGCTATATTAGTACAGGTTGGAAATAAAGTGCATTGAATGAACATCTTCTGTATCTCAAGTATGAGGAAGGAAACTGTTTGTGATAATAACTATCTGAGCCATAAAAGCATGCACAATTGCAAAGATCCTATGTAGCTTCTTGGATGTTGCCAAAGTAGTATATTTTATTTTAGGAAGAAAGACAGTTGAATCTTTTAAGGTCTTCACATACAGAAAACAAGAAGTCACTGTCTGTGTTATCCGATTCCAGAAGTTAATCTCCATGTGAATGAGTTGTGGTAGCTGTCACAAGCATCATCTGAATACAACCTAGCAATAAACAAATCGGCACTGGTCAGATCAGCTCATCCTAAATCAGTTAGACAATTATCTCTGGGCATTTATCCTGCTTTCCATCAGTGTCTGAAAGCTTTGTGCTTCTTTAGCAATTGGTTGGATCATCTGTTTAGACAGTGCAGCCTCTCTCCAACACAAAGACTTTATAATGTTTTGAAAGTTAATCTTGTAAAGTCTAAGTGGCTGTGAGCTGCTGCATTGGGAGTCATAGGGCAAGATCCAGCTATTCTAATTTATGCTGAAGTCCAGAAGAAAGATAGTTCAGTGTACAAAGCATCAGGGACAGGTCACATAAGACAGGGAGAAGATTTTAAAGCAAGGAACAAGTAAAACAATCAATCCAATTAGTGCCTGGTATAACCCGCCCCTCATTGATTTTTTTTCCAAGCTCCTCTCTCACTGTTGGCAGGGCTTTTATTCATCAATTTACAATCTGCCTTCTTGCAGTTTCATCAACTTACAGCCCAGAAACAGGCCATTTGAACCAACTATTCCGTACAAATATTAATGCTTCACACAAACCTTCTATGCCTCTTTATACCACCCTATGAGAATGGTCCAACTTAATCACTTGCATTATTTTCCTAGCTTCTGGTTAAATGCATTGTTGATTCTTGGCTCAATAACACCACTTTCAACCAAGTTTCACTTATTTCACTAATCTCTTAGAGCAACGATGTTTCTCCTGAACTCCCCATTGGACCTATTAGAGACTATCTTGTATTTACATTCTACAGGCTGATATAGATAGACTCTTAATTGGGACAGGACTCAAGGGTTACAGGGAAAGGATACACACAGAGAGTGGAATGAGCTGGCAGAGGAAGTGGTGGAGGCTGGTACAATTGTACCATTTAAGAGGCATTTGAATGGGTATATGAACAGGAAAGGTTTGGAGGGATATGTGCCGGGTGCTGGCAGGTGGGATTAGGTTGGGTTGGGATATCTGGTCGGCATGGGCGGGTTGGAGCGAAGGGTCTGTTTCCATGCTGTACATCTCTATGAATCTATGACTCTATGATAGAAACGTGGACATGAGGAATGTCAGATCAGCCATTCGTATTGAAAGGCAGAGCAGGTCTGAAGGGCTGAATGGCCTGCTTCTATTTCTTATGATCTTATAGCCTTACATTGGACTCCCCAAGAAGTGAAAACTATATAATATTTCATGACCTGGCAATCAGATCACCTCATAGGTTTTAGAGTAAGCATCTCTGTCATTGAATTTTTTATCAACCTCTGGTTAGATCATGATGAATGTATGGTATTCAATTCTTGTCAGCACACTTTAAGAAGGATCTGAGAGTCCTTCTGAGGTGCAGAGGAGATGTAGCAAGAAGATTCCACAGAAGAGGTTTGGTTGGAAAAGTTGGAACCGTTCTCCTTGGAGAGAAGGAGTTGAAAGGAAGATTCAATGGAGGATTATGAGATTATGGGAGGATTTATGGGAGGCTTGGGGAAAGGCAACGTATAAACAGTGTTCTCACTTGCTAATTCTACAAGGGTTGGAGGACACAGATTTAAGATTTGGGGCAAGAGTTGCAGGGTGAATGTATGGAAGAACTTTTTGTCTGTGGTGAGTGTTAATGAGCTGGAACCTACAGCCCACAATGGTGGTGGAATTAATCAATGATTAAAAAGGAAATCAGATGGACACTCATGGGCCATGTGGATAGAGCAGTGGAGTAGAACTAACTGGATGCCTGTACGGAGAGCTGGCATGGACTCAATGGCTGAATGGCCTCCTTCTGTGCCATAATGACTGTGACTCCAATTAACACTCCCATGTTCCATCCTCCATAAAGTCTGCCTCCCATATCTTACTCACAGCATAATCCTGTTCCCCTAACATCCTGGTGCTAACTGACCTACTTTGGCTCTCATTAAGCAACATCTTGATTTTAAAAATCTCACTCTTGTTTTCAAATCTCTTCATAGCCTCACCCCTCCCTATCTCTGACATCCACTCTGGTTTCACAATCCTTCAAGATATCTGTATTCCTCGAATTCTAGCCTCTGCAATTCCCTCCATACATCTCTCTGCCTGTTTCTCAGAGCGTAACTCTTTGACCAAGCTTTTAATCATCTGCCCAATTCCTCTGTAAGTGGCGCAGAGACATTAGTTGTTTGAAAATGCTCCTCTAAAGGAATCTTGATGTGTTTCACTACATTAAAGGCGCTAGACAAATGTGCAGTATTGTTGCTGTGTGACTGTACCCATCTTAGGCTTTCCTCTTTAGCCTATTGGTATTGCTATGGGCAAACTATTGGCATTGCTATGGGCAATGGGTGACATGGTGGCTCAGTGATTAGCACTGCTGCCTCACAGCGCCAGGGGCCAGGGTTTGATTTCAGCCTCAGGTGATGACTGTCTGTGTGGGGTTTGCACAATCTCCCTGTGTCTGTGTGAGTTTCTTAGATTTAGATTACTTACAGTATGGAAACAGGCCCTTCGGCCCAACAAGTCCACACTGACCTGCCGAAGCGCAACCCACCCAGACCTATTCTCCTACATTTACCACGTAACCTAACACTACAGGCAATTTAGCATGGCCAATTCACCTAACCTGCACATTTTTGGACTGTGGGAGGAAACCGGAGCACCCGGAGGAAACCCACGCAGACACGGGGAGAATGTGCAAACTCCACACAGTCAGTCGCCTGAGGCGGGAATTGAACCCGGGTCTCTGGCGCTGTGAGACAGCAGTGCTAACTGCTGTGCCACCATGCCGCCCTTTTCCTCCAGGTGCTCTGGTTTCTCCTATGGTCCAAAGATGTGCAGGTTAGATGGATTGGCCATGCTAAAAACATTTCCAGGAATGTGCAGGTTAGTTGGCCTTGCCAATGGTAAAATTCCCATGGGAAGGGCTGGGGTGTGTCTGGGTGGGATGCTCTTTGGAGGGTCGGTGCAGACTCAATGGGCTGAATGACCTCTGTCTGCACTGTAGAGATTCTATGATTCATTCCCTGATGCCTTGAGTGGTAGACTCATCTGCCACCAGCCTGTCTCTAACCCAGACCTCCGTATTCACTTGCATCATCTTCCAGAGAGGAAATGAACAAAATAAAATCCTGAGAATGTTGAAAAGGAAAGAAACAAAACCACAAAACAGGGACAAAGTACGCTGAGATCACGTATAAACCACAGTCAGCATTACTTCTAATGATGATAATTGCTAGCTTGATTATTCTTTTCAATCATTAAAATGTGAATGATGGAACAGTGTGTTTCCAGAGTACATTGCTAACTTTGCAAGCTTTTTCTTGGCTGGGTTTCAACTCCTGCATCTTTCATGGTCGAGCTGCTTTCTATTCTTCCCAGGATGACACCAAGTGATATCTGAAAGGTGATTAGCTGGATGTAACACTTTGCTTGAATTACCCCCGGAACAACCTCAGTCTGTCCTGTAATAACTGCCACAGCTGTAATATGAGATTGCAAATCTGAAATAAAGCATAGACAGGCCATCAGCTGCTCCCTGAGGTGTAGACAATGCTCCTTGAAATTAATCTTGTTTATATTTTTACTTAGAACCGATAACTGCCTACCTGCTTGCTTTGACATTTCTGTATTTAACCCTTAAAGGAAATACAACTACCAAATAAGATTCCAAGCAAACTGAATTTACTCTGATACTCTCTAGCCAGAGTCAATAAGCAGCCAACGTTCTTCAACAGGAAAAGACTGCATAGGAGAACCTCACAGCAGTTAGAGTCATAGAGTCATACAGCACGGAAATATGCCCTTCGATCCAACTCATTCGCACCAACCAGATATCCTAATCTGACCTAGTCCCATTTGTCAGCATTTGGCCCATATCCCTCTAAACCATTCCTATTCATATACCCACCCAGATGCCTTTTAAATGTTGTAATTGTATCAACCTTCACCACTTCAGCTGGCAGCTCATTCTATACACACACCACCTCCGCATGAAAAGGTTGCCCCTTAGGTCCGTTTTAAATCTTGCCCCTCTCACCTTAAACCCATGTCCTCTGGTTCTGGACTCCCCCACCATAGGAAAAGGACCTTGACTATTCACCCTATTCATGCCCATCATGATTTTATAGACCCCTATAAGGTCACTCCTCAGTCTCTGATGTTTGAGGGAACAAAGCACCACTCTATTAAACCTCTCCCTATATCTCAAACCTTTCAAACCTGGCAATATCCTCATAAATCTTGTCTGCACTCTCTTAAGTTTAACAACATCCTTCCCATTAAAGGGCAACCACAGTTGTATGCAGTAATCCAGAAGTGGCCTCAATAATGTCATGTACCATCCCAACATGACATCCCAACTCCTATACTCAATGTTATGACCAATGACGTCAAGCATGCCAAACACCTTCTTCACCTCCCTGTCTACCTCTGACTGCACTTCAAGGATCTTTGCATCTAGATATCTCTGTTCAGCAACACTCCCCAGAGCCCTACCATTAAGTGTATAAGTACTGCCCTGGTTTGCCTTACTAAATGAAACACTTCACATTTATCCAAATTAAACTCCATATGCCACTGGCAGCATCTGTAAGGAGAGAAAAGAGCTGACATTTTGAATCTAACTGACTGCTTTGACAAAGGGTCAGTTAGACTTGAAACGTCAGCTCTTTTCTCTCCTTACGGATGCTGCCAGACCTGCTGAGATTTTCCAGCATTTTCTCTTTTGGTTTCAGATTCCAGCATCCGCAGTAATTTGCTTTTATCCATATGCCACGCACTCCTCAGCCCATTAGCCTATCTGATCAAGGTCTGTTGTACTCTGAGGTATTCTTCTTCACTGTGCATTACACCACCTGTTTTTGTGTCATCAGCAAACTTACTAACCATACCACCTATATTCACATCCAAATTATTTAAATAAATGACAAAAAGCAGTGGAACCAGCACCGATCCTTGTGGCACACCACTGGTCACAGTCTTCCAGGCTAAAAAACAATCGTCCATCACCACCCTCTGTCTCCTACCTTCAATTGGGTGGCTCCTGCAGTTACAAACCCTCAGGGACAGCTCTCAATAAATTTAATTGTGTTTCAACCATGGCTCAGTCGCCTCTCAGCTCTGTTTCTGAAGCTTTGGATTCAATTCCCACTACAAAGCCGTAAACATCTAGGTATTGTCATGTTGGATGCTCTGTTTTCTGTGTTGTCATTAACTGAGCTCTTGTCTACCCTCTCCATTAGTTCCATACCATGATTGGAAGAACTGAAGGGTAGTTCTCCCCAGTACCCTGGCCAATCTTATTCTTCAACCAACATCACTGAGATTAGCTGCTAATTCTTTTTTTTTTGCTCTTTGAGGAATCTTGTCGACAAAATTTGAATGCAGTGTTTCCGACATTGTCATACACACTACATTGTCCATTATGACATCCTGACATCGTGGAAAAATGTGCATTTCAATGTTTCCCCTGCTATCCCTGCCCCAGTGCCCTCTCACACCCTTACAGTGTAACAAAGTCAGACAGCTATATCCCTCCTGCTTTCAACTTAACATTAAAACCTGAAAGCATAAACACAAACTCCACAGACGCAAAACATATTTATTTTACCAAATAATATGCACTAGAAACTGTCAGAATTTCCATTCACCCTGCTTTTGGCAATATGTCTAACAGTTAATTGTCTGCCATTCCTTATCATAAACACTTCCTGAGCAAGATACTGTTGAGTAGTTGGGAGCTGAACAAATGGCAGTGTCCCTGTGGGTTGGACGTGACTGTTGAGCTAACTTTTGAGTAAGTATTGGTGTGCTGAAAATCCAGCTAGCATTGCTATTTGCTTTTTACATTTAAAAAACTACGAGTGGTAAATAGTGTATGGTAAAGTAAAATGCATCAGTTCAAGATTAAAAATGCAATGTGTTTCCAGGGACGCAGCCCTTGATGCTTTCCTATTCACAACACACATGGATAGACCAGCAGTTTAATTACTTCAACAATTGACTTTCCTTCTTTCGATTTGCACTTACTTTATGAGATAAAATCCAAGTTAAGGTTGTGACATATTCCGAAAGCTTCAGTTGCAAAACCATTGTAACTATGCTTTTTCACATCAAGAGTTTATTTTGAGTGATCAGCTTTTTTTCTGGGGGAATAAAGGTTTGGTAGCTGACTTTTCTGAGATGTTTGGTCAATAGCTGCAAGGTTGCATGTGAATCACAGATACTTGACAATGTAAGAAGGTATTACTGATGGATCCAATCCTGCATCACTTGAAACGACATGGTGGCAACTCATGACCTTTCATCTACCAAAACAAATGGATAGACATTGTCAGTTTCAGTTTCCTGATAATTGTTCCTATTAGCTGGAAATCCCAGAATGGGAACGTTCACTGAGCACCTTAACAGTGCAATTGCATTGAGTTTAATTTGATTTAACCTATTATTGTCATTTGTGCCGAGATACAGTGAAAGGTAAGGTTTTGCATGCTAACCAGATAAATCATACTTTACATAAGTACAACAGGGTAATAGAACAGAATGCAGAATAGAATGTTACAGCTAGAGAAAGTGCAGAGAAAGATCAACTCTAATATATGTAAACAGAAGCTAGGCAAAACTTTACAATAGAGTTCAGTGTTCCTTAAAATCATGACTATGTGAGAGCCTCTGCATATCAGAAAATTGCACTTTCTTTGAAGATGTAATTGTAATTTTTGCCCTTTCCTGCCTAAACATTCTATAGCTAGCTATAAGTAGTGAGACCAGCACAGAAAAAGCAACAAATACATTGCAAATCCCTGTTTTCTTTTTATATTTGGCATGAGGGTTTAATGTTCATGCATGTACATACTATTGTTACACTGTCCAGTTATTCAAAATGTGGGACAGGCTGAAAATATGGGAGCCCATTCAACCTATAACTTTCCATTGAAGTTTCACAATACAGTTGTGAATCTTTTAATCTTTGCCAGACATTGAGTCTCCAGACCTCTGTTGCAAAATCTTTCACTGTAATTTAAGATGTTGAGTCTGGCAACATTTGTAATGTCCTTTCAGTAAACAACAGAGTTCCTTTCACTGTGATTTAAAATACTATAAACCAAGTCTTCACCCTCCATGTCCCACCAATGGGTCAAAGTTTTCTAAACCTGATACCAGACCTGGGTTTCTAGGATCCGATGAGCCCAAATCCTATTTAATCTGATTTGTTTCTACTAATTTTAAAAAATATTTCAACTGCAATATGTTGCAATAGATTGTTGAAGAAGCAATGCCAGATATGGCATTTAGTAAGATTGTTTGCAGCTATTCTTTTGCTATGAAAATTTAGCTAAATAAGGAACTTTATTCAAAGCAGTTGATAGCTTATACATGATTAGTGTTTAGTGGCATGGGTTCAATCATCTAACAAGGTCAAACAGAAAATTTCCAGGTTTTTTTTCTCTCTTCTTGGCTCTTTCTTTTTACTGGTTCACTGATGAGATTGTATAGCTGCAGTTAGGTAAGGGATATTTAATCCCAATACTTCAGACATCAAGACAGTGTGGGACTAGATGGTCTGTTCCTGCTTGTTTGTCGTTAAGCTCCTACATAATAGATGCATTGAAAAGTTAAAAGCCATTGAGACTGTGTGTCCAAGTGTTTGTACATAGCTTCCAACAATGAACCAGCAGGAGAATGGAAGGGTATTTGTCAGAAATTTACTTAATTATGTTTCATTCTGTCAGACTAAAGATGAAATCAGGAGAAGTAATGTATTTGTAAATTAGATGACAGGAATTATCTTGTCAGTACTAACATTTGGGGAGCCATATTAAGACTATGCACCACGTATGCAACATTATGTTGCAGTCTATAGGCAACTATTTATTCGGAAACTCAGGAGGGGAGACCTCAAGAGACCTGGACACTCATTACAATAAAATCAGAGAAGACCAATTATTTAAAATTTTCCTTGACTTTAATGGTAATATTCATTCTATAGGATCAAGTCTCTCAAGTGGGTGGCACAGTAGCACAGTGGTTAGCACTGCTGCCTCACAGCGCATTAGGCGACTGACTGTGTGGAGTTTGCACATTCTCCCCGTGTCTGCGTGGGTTTCCTCCAGGTGCTCCGGTTCCCTCCCAGTCCAAAATGTGCAGGTTAGGTGAATTGGCCATGCTAAATTCCCAGTAGTGTTTGGTGAAGGGGTAAATGTGGGGGAATGGGTCTGGGTGGATTGCGCTTCAGTGGGTCGGTGTGGACTTGCTGGGCCGAAGGGCCTTTTTCCACACTGTAGGTAATCTAATCTAATCTAAAAAGTTCACATACCCATTAATACATGATATATTTTCAAATATTTTAACACGTTGGTCAGAAAATCCTCACTGCACCACTTCAGCAAAACCAACGGTCTGTTATTGAATTGAACTGAGAAGAGATGCTGTAATTAGTGATCCCATTGTTGTGTTGTGACAGGATTTACAATCAGAAAGAAGTCAATAATCTCGAATGGGAGGAATTGAGTTGGATATGAGTGGGCAAAGTCATCAGTTATGAGGAAGGAACAAAGTAAGGGAAGAACGTTCATAGAGATTCAAGATGAAGGAGTGGTGCTCTGAAAGCTAGTGCTTCCAAATAAACCTGTTGGACTATAACCTGCTGTTGTGTGATTTTTAACTTTGCCCACCTCAATCCAACACTGGCACCTCCAAGTCATAGCTAAAGGGGGTTGAAATTAAGATGAACCTAAATAGCAATGAGCATGAGCCTGATTCTGCCCCAAGTTTAGGATGTTGCTTCGATTCAATTATTTTCATTTGATCGAAATGTTATGGACCAGGCCAGACCCCCTCAGAACATTTCAAGAAAGTAGCCCAGACTCTAACTTCGTAAGTTGTTTTAAGCAGGTGTAATGTAGATATTCCAGGAGGGATGCAGTTGGTCAAACCACATAGTTTGAAACAAAACAGAATTTATTTACAAGATTACCAGAGAAAATACAAACAGAAGAGAACTGAATACAAAGTAACTTAACCTATCCAAAAACCCAACAGATCATCCCAACTTAATGATGCTGTTCCCAATACTTGCACAATCCCCATAAACACCCCTTGGCAGAAAGGATAAAGTCAACCCAAGGTCTTACAGGAGAGAAGACAGAGAGAGAGGAGGATCAGCCTGGACCTGCTTCTTTGGGGTCAAGCAGCTTTTTTCAACTCAACTGTGCTAAAACCAAATCAAACTGGAGAAAAGCTGAGCTGGGGGAGCTGGCCGCTTTCCCTTCATTGTGCAAGTTTTTTTTAATTTAAAAGCTTTTTGCCTGAGGCAGTATCTGTTAGCTATAATCAAATTGGCCTTAAAACTCTTCAACTTAGACTTTTCGCAGTCCGTGTCTTTTATGACCTCACTGAGAAAAAAACCCAAAGCCAACAGAACCTTGTTAAAGGAGCAACATCATCCCATAAATGCCTATTTAACAGCACTGTTAAATGAAAAGGTACAACAAAAAGTTGCAGAGGAGCCAACTTCACTTTCAGGGCTTTATGGATGCACTCTACATTCTTCTAGTTCTACCTTGGTATCACAAGGATACAAAACTCCATTTTCATCTGTCTTCAATTTATGACATGGCTTTGAAAACTCAAAGTTCACATCATCTCATCATCAATCCCCGATGTCTAATCTATAGGTTTTGGCATCTGACAAATGTTTTGCGGAGAAAGCAGATTAAAACCTCGGCAGGATCTTCCCAGGCTGTGAATGATGTGGGCTATGGCGAGGAATCTGAGAGAATTGTAAAGATATCCTACGAAGTCTTTCTTCATGTCCAAACTGATAAAGTCGCAATTTCCCATTAAGTTATAGAGTCATAGAAACAAACAAACCCTTCGGTCCAACTCTTAGATGATATCCTAAATTAATCTAGTCCCATTTGCCAGCACTTGGCCCATTCCCTCCAAACCCTTCTTTTTCATATACCCAGCCAGATGCCTTTTAAATGTTGTAATTGTACCAGCCTCCACCACTTCCTCTAAACAATGCCCGCTGCTGGAGTGGGACCTGCAGTCTCAGGGAGTGTGCCCTTCAACTGTTACACGACTGATTCCTTCCAATGCACTACTGGGGTCCTATGAGGGTCACTCAATCAGCCAGTCACAAATGCATCAAGGCAGTGACCATTTGTTCCAGATCATAGTACTTCATCTGGTTTGCCAGTGAGGGGGTCAGTGATGTAGCCCAGTCAGTTCACATCAGCAAAAGAGCTGCAGGGCATTATAGACTATACACATGTCATACTGAGAGGGCTGTATCACAGCTCGATAGAAAGCCCAACAATGTGCATGTGATCTAACATCATCAGTACCACTTTGAAAGTTGCTTTTGGTAACCTGGGAGCTGTCGTGATGCTTGCAACCTTGAGAACTTGTGTGCTCCTGCTGTGTTTGAGAGTCCTGTTGCCTTCGGACACAACCACCATCCTCTGTGACTATGTCTGAAGATTCTGTGACACAATCCTGTGTGTGAGGCTGAGCACATATACACTGCCGCCCTTTGGCTGGCCAAAGTCACAGTGGGTCAGGTGATCCTGTGCCTACATGTACACTGATGCCCAATGGCTGGTCAAAGTCAATGTGGATCAGGTGATCCTGTGCCTATATATACACTGCTGCCCATTGGCTGGCCAAAGTCACAGTGGGTCAGGTGATCTTGTGCCTACATGTACACTGCTGCTCATTGGCCAGCCAAGGTCACAGTGGGGCAGGTGATCCTGTGCCTGAAGCCAAGCACATATACACTGCTGCCATTGGCTGGCCAAAGTCACAGTGGGTCAGGTGATCCTGTGCCTGAGCCCGAGCACATACACATTGCTGCCCATTGGCTAGCCAAAGTCACAGTGGGTCAGGTGATCCTGTGCCTACATGTACACTGCTGCTCATTGGCCGGCCAAGGTCACAGTGGGGCAGGTGATCCTGTGCCTGACGCCAAGCGCATATACACTGCTGCCCATTGGCTGGCCAAAGTCACAGTGGGTCAGGTGATCCTGTGCCTATATATACACTGCTGCCCATTGGCTGGCCAAAGTCACAGTGGGTCAGGTGATCCTGTGCCTGATGCCAAGCACATATACACTGCTGCCCTTTGGTCAGCCAAGGTCATGGTGGGACAGCTGATAGGTTTGCTGGAGGTGAGTGTACTGCTTGGAGCAATCTGATGGGGCCTTGCAAGGTCAGAATATGCCACTTACTCCTTACACACTGTGCTATGCACAGCTGGAGCAGGCTAAGAGGGTATGTGAGGAATGCTGAGGAACTGGGAGAGGCGGAACAGGCATCCGAGGAGAAGGACATTAACCAGGAAGGACATGACCCTGTCTACGATAGAGCACAGCACTTAGCTGATATGTAGTTTGAGAAGATGAGGGCTTGATGCAGTGATCATTCATTGACAGTAGCATCATTGGTGCTTGGTATAAGCAAGCAGTTCATCTGTGCTCTCAGAGGCAAATGCAGCTTCCGATCATTTGATTTCTGTTCATTTTTGGTCATTTGCAAATTGAAGTGAATGTTTTAACTGATGGGCTATGGTGGGTAATGGGATAAGTATAGCAGCAACTTAGAGAGGAAGGTAAGGTGAGATGTGGTTAAGGACAGATAATCTGTGTATGGCCTGGTGCATAAACAGTGATAGGTGTAGGAATATGCAGAGCATGTGCAAGATAGTGTCAGCCGTGCTCAGGCACCTTCCTCCCACAACCAGAAAAATGCAAAATCTGCCAGCACACCACCCCCCTCACTCCATCCAGGGCCCCAAACCGTCCTTCCAGGTGAAACAGAGGTTCACCTGCCTCTCTTCCAAAACAGTTTACTGCATCAGGTGCTCCCGATGTGGTGTTCTCTACAATGGGGAGACCAAATGTAAAGTTAGGGAATGGTTCGTCATGCTCTTAGCCAGACCCGCAGGAGCCAACCGGATCTCCCAGTCCCCACCCATTTTAATTCCCCTTCCCACTCCCTTTCCAACATGATCATCCTTGGCTTCCTCCATTGCCACAATGAACCAAACCATAAATTGGAGGAACAACCCCTCATCTTCCACCTGGGCAGCCAACTGCCAAGAGGACTCAACATTAAGTTCTCCAATTTCAAATAACCTCCCTTTCCATCCCCTGACTCCCCTCCCAGCCCCTCACCCTCTCTTCCACACCTACCTACCATCAACCGGATTCATTCCTCCCATTGACCAACCAGGTCGCACCCTCTTCCTGTCTTTACATATCCCCACTTCACCACCTTGCCCCTGCCACCCTATTTATCTGCAGCTCCCCTTACACTCACCCCCACCCCTGAAGAAGGGTTACACCCGAAACACCGATTTCTCCACCTCCTGATGCTGCCTGGTTTGCTGTGTTCTTCCAGCCTCCTGCTTGTGCCCCCTTTGTGAGCAGTGTTGGTTTTGCAGCTGCGTCCCTTTACATTGACAGTGAAGGCAACTCTGGACTGCCATTGGCTTAACCAGAGACACAGTAGAGATTCCGAGATGGCACTGGTATTGGGTATACCCTGGTAGTGGCAAATACATCCAGCTACAGTGAGCAGGAGAATTGAGCTAGCATCGGATGCCATGGGGTGTGGGAGACAGTTAATGAGGTGTGCTTGGGATGATTGTGTGAGAAAACCTGCTAGCTCTCGCAGAGAGAAACCCTCTCAGAACATCAATGGAAATGACACATCCGGAATTTGATCAAAGTCAGCCTCATGAGTGTTTTTTTGAGAAAGGTGGATATGAATGTCAATTTAGAGCAGACGTGTCATAATGTACCTCACTCGGGCTGAACATGTGATGCAAATACAAACCAGATGCTGCTCATAGCAAATCAATCTTAACCTTTACAAACAATTCAGGAATCAAAGCCAAGGGAGAATAACAATCACAGATGCTTGAGAAGCTGGAAAGACAAAGAATGTGGAGGACCAGAAATAACAAGTTACAGGAAGAACAAGTTACAGATGCTGGAGATCAGAGTCGAAGAGTGTGGTGCTGGAAAAGCACAGCCAGTCAGGCAGTGTCCGAGGAGCAGGAGAGTTGACGTTCCAAGCATAAGCTCTTCATCATGAAACTGATGAAGGTAATACGTTACAGTCCACTGTTGTCTCAGACACTGAGTAACCACTCTGTAACTACCTTCCTTCAAGTTATTCCATATTTTCTGCCTCCCTAGAAACCTCTGTGTTATAACATTCACCAACTTCAACATAAACTAACTTAATGTAAACAAGTTAATCTTAAATAGTTCAACCTTTTGACAGTAAAAGCACACTGGATGTAGTGAATTTGAAACTACTTTTACAATGTAATTTCTTCATTGAACAAGGGAATTTTCCCCTTTACCTTTCCTCATATTTCAGATGGTAGAGGCTGGTGAAGTTGAAGTCAAGCTGCTCCTTTTTGCATTACCTCCAATGACTCATATCCTGTACATAGCACCCCAGATATGGCATAGTATGGTATCTCAGTGGCTAGTGGTGCTGCCTTGCAGTACCAGGGACCTGGGTTCAGCCCCAGCCTTGGGTGACTTTCTGTGTGGAGTTTGCACATTCTCTGTGTGAGTTTCTTCGGGGTGCTCTGGTTTCCTCCCACAGTCCAAAGACTTGCAGGATGGGTAGACTGGTCATAGGAAATATAGGGTTATGGGGATAGGGGATCTGGATCTGGGTGAGGTGATCTTTGGATGATCAGTGTTCATTCAATGGGGCCAAATGGTTCCTTTCCACACTGTAGGGATTCTATGATTCTATAATGTGGCTGTGACCAATTCCCCTAATCCTCACCCCTTTGCGTGCTGGTGTCCATGACTGGATAATATTCAGCCTCCTCATGATAGCCACACAGTAGCTCAGGTAACAACTAAACCTCCATGCACCCTGGTCATGTCCAAGTGGCTCAGTCTTGTGCCATCCTTGTGCCCAGTTTTGGCATAGTGGTCTTCATTAGCACTGAACTCAGATACTGAGTATTTTCTGACCCCCATTGAATCAGAAGACACTGCTACTGTGAGGTTGCCAACCAACCTGGAGTTTCCAGAAATTTAAGATCAATTTTTTTTCCCTTAGTGAATCATAGAGATGTACAGCATGGAAACAGACCCTTCGGTCCAACCCGTCAATGCCGACCAGATATCCCAACCCAAACTAGTCCCACCTGCCAGCACCCGGCCCATATCCTCCAAACCATTCCTATTCATATACCCATCCAAATGCCTCTTAAATGTTGCAATTATACCAGCCTCCACCACTTCCTCTGGCACCTCATTCCATGCACGAACCACCCTCTGTGTGAAAAAGTTGCCCCGTAGGTCTCTTTTATATCTTTCCCCTCTCACCCTAAACCTATGCCCTCTAGTTCTGGACTCCCCATCCCAGGGAAAAGACTTTGCCTATTTATCCTGTCCATGCCCCTCATAATTTTGTAAACCTCTATAAGGTCACCCCTCAGCCTCTGCTCCAGGGAAAACAGCTCCAGCCTGTTCAGCCTCGGACATCAAAAGAAAAATTGTCTTTTCGTTTTTTTTTTGTCTGTTGGTGATAAAAGTCTCGGGTGAGAAATAGGAAAAGTTCTTAAACTGGGTAAGGGCTGGTCATGTGATGAAAAAGGGCTAATGCCCGAAACGTCGATTCTCCTGTTCCCTAGATGCTGCCTGACCTGCTGCGCTTTTCCAGCAACACATTTCCATCTCTGATCTCCAGCATCTGCAGACCTCACTTTCTCCCCATGTGATGAAACTGCCATGATTAAGGCGGATCAAAGTTGGCAATCCCTATCTATTGACATGCCAGCTGCAATGCTGCTGTGGTCTTCTCCATGTTGCCATTCAGCCCGTTGGGGTTAGTCTCACTGGCCCCTGGAGCCCTACTCCTCAGCCTTACTGTTGGGCTCTGCTCTATTGCCTCTCTTTTATTCCCACCCCTCCCCGTACCAAAACAGCTTTCTAAATTATGTCCCCTGTCATGGTTGTCTAAATATAAAACGCCAACATTGGCCTCACAATTACTGATTCACATTTCTTGGCTTTTAGATCTTGATTTTTTTTATTAAGAACAGCAAGTGCTGGCAGTGCACTTTGTAGCTTCTTTATTTTAGGACCAGGTCACGTATTAAAAATAACCTTCATGATAAATAGCTAGTTGTCATGTTGTCTCTTGGACTGTGGCTGCTATTGTTTGTAGCTGTTCTGTGCCAGGGGATTTTCCTCAAGACTTTGTGGGAAAAGGAGAGGAAGACCAACAAGATTCCGGCAAACCAGAGAGCATCTTTCACTGAGTTGATGGTCAGTGCAGGTTGGCCAGCTGCTCACTCTTTACCACTGGGGTGTACACATTAATTAGTCTCAGGGGAGCATTTCTGCGCACGATGTCTGCTACGAGGAGGCAAGGAGTTGACCTTGACCGAGTGTTGCAGACTGGCACAGTCTAAGGTCCAGGACAATGTGCTGAGGGACGCACTAAAGCTTGGGGCAGATGCAGCCAAGGCGCAGTGGGGTAACACCAAGTTAAATGTGGGTCCATTCGCTTATCAGATCCCCAGTGCCTCAAATACATATAAATATAACCTGGCACAAGTAAGAAATGCCTCAAGTTTGTTTTCTGGATAGAGTCAAACTCTAATGTTTGTTTGTTTCTTCATCTGCTACTGTACAGACCCAAACTGTTTTAGAGGATATGTATATGTATAAAACTATTTTTATGAATAAAGTATATTTTTGAAATTAAAACTATTACAATGCTCATCTGTTTTGTACCATCCTCAGCCATTCACTGCCGCTCTTCAGCAACTATCTGTGACATGCATCATCCAACCACCGAGGTAGGCCTAGACCCCTGCTCTTATTTCTTACGTCTTCAAATCCTCTCAAAGATTTACTGCAGAATTCTTGTCCATTAAGAAAAGGTAGCTCATAGCAAACAGGAGCAGGAGCAGGCCATTCAGCCCTTATAGCCTGCTCTGCCATTCATTTTGATCATAACTGATTATCATTTCCATGTTACCCATCTCTCTCCGGATTCTTTGATCCCTCTTGCCCTAAAACCTACAATCTCCTTTTTGAAAACATTCAACCATTTTCTGTGGTAGGAATTCCATAGGCTCACCACACTTACCAGTGAAGAAATTTCTCCTCTCAGTCCTAAATGGCATACCATGTATCCTTAAACTGTGACTCCTGGTTCTAGACTCCCTGGTCATTGGGAACATCCCTCCTGTGTTTACCCTGTCTAGTCCTGACAGAATTTTATAGCATTCTGTGAGATCCTCGCTCATTCTTCTAAACTCCGGTAAATATAGTCCTAATTGATCAAGTCTCTCTTCATACGATAGTCTGGTAAACATTTCTTGCACTCCCTCAAGAGCCAGAACATCCTTTCTCAGATAAAGAGACCAAAACTCCACACAAAACTCTGGGTGTGGTCTCTCCAGAGCCATGTATAATTGCAGCAAAACATCCCTGCTCCTGTACTATGAAGGCCAACATATCATTTGCCGCCTTCACCTCCTGCAACACCTGCATGCTCACTTTCAGTGACTGGTGTATGAAGACAGGCAGATCTCATTGTACCTCCCCCATTCCAATCCATCACCATTCAGGGAGTAATCTGCCTTCCTAGCAAACTGAATAACTTCCATAGTATACATCATCTGCTGTCTATTTTCTCAATCACTCATGTTCACCACAAACTGTCTTTGAAAATCTTTAACAAGTTAGTTTTGCGTGGCCTCCTTGGCCTAATGATTCACTTTCCAGCTTTCCTAGGCCTTTCCTCTTTACAACAATAACTCGCATCAACACAGCATCTCCAACACAGTAAAGCTTCCCAATGCCCCATTACCAAACATAACAACCTTCACTCACATAAAGAGATGCTAGGACAGATGTCTGAATGCTGATTCTAAGAGGTAGGCTTTAACGAAGGAGGAGAGCAAGAAATGTTGAGAGGTTTAGGAGGAAATTCCAGAACTTAGTGCCAAAGTAGCAGAATGCTTGTCTGCCAATGCTCAAACATTTAAAATGAGAGCAAGGGATTACAATTGGAATCATATTCCTGAAGGTGATACAGGTTATAGATTCCAGATATATTCCTTGATGCACTTATTAATAATAAAATGATATTTACCACTTCTTAAGCTTCGGAAATTGCTTCCTAATGCTTCCTAACGCTTTGATCCCAATCTTTGCGTAACTTGTTTCAGTTCTCTTGACCAATTCTTCTGTCTGCTTCATTTGTATTATCCCAGCTTTCATCAATTGGTTTTCACTTTGCTACTTTGTGCTTGGACTTCCATTTTGGATTCAATGTGGGTCAAGATTAAGTATGATCAAAGAACAATGTGGGTGGCTGGCAAGAACATTACTAACAGGACAGTCGGTATATGCAGTTCTACACTGCAAACCATTATTGAAGCAGAGCCTGACCATTCTTTTCACAGAGAATTAGTTGGTTGCTTGAGAATGAACATTAAAAGGTAAAGCAGGAAAGGTGGCCTTGGTAGAGAGAACTCTCGTGCATATCTGATGGGTGAACAGTTTTTACACTAGGATTATAATACTAGAATGAAACAGTGTACCTGAGGGCCATTAGAACATAGAACATAGAACATAGAACAATACAGCACAGAACAGGCCCTTCAGCCCACGATGTTGTGCCGAACATTTGTCCTAGCTTAAGCACCTATCCATGTACCTATCCAATTGCCGCTTAAAGGTCACCAATGATTCTGACTCTGCCACTCCCACAGGCAGCACATTCCATGCCCCCACCACTCTCTGGGTAAAGAACCTACCCCTGACATCCCCCCTATACCTTCCACCCTTCACCTTAAATTTATGTCCCCTTGTAACACTCTGTTGTACCCGGGGGAAAAGTCTCTGACTGTCTACTCTATCTACTCCTCTGATCATCTTATAAACCTCTATCAAGTCACCTGTCATCCTTCGCCATTCCAATGAGAAAAGGCCTAGCACTCTCAACCTATCCTCTTACAACCTATTCTCCATTCCAGGCAACATCCTGGTAAATCTCCTCTGCACCCTCTCCAAGCTTCCACATCTTTCCTAAAATGAGGCGACCAGAGCTGCACACAGTACTCCAAATGTGGCCTTACCAAGGTCCTGTACAGCTGCAACATCACCTCACGACTCTTGAATTCAATCCCTCTGCTAATGAACGGTAATATACCATAGGCCTTCTTACAAGCTCTATCCATCTGAGTGGCAACTTTCAAAGAGCTATGAACATAGACCCCAAGATCCCGCTGCTCCTCCACCTTACTAAGAACCCTACTGTTAACCCTGTATTCCACATTCTTACTCGTCCTTCCAACATGGACAACCTCACACTTGACAGGGTTGAACTCCATCTGCCACTCCTCAGCCCAGCTCTGCATCATATCTAAGTCCCTTTGCAGCTGACAACAGCCCTCCTCACTATCCACAACTCCACCAATCTTCGTATCGTCTGCAAATTTACTGACCCACCCTTCGACTCCCTCTTCCAAGTCATTAATAAACATTACAAACAGCAGAGGACCCAGAACTGATCCCTGCGGAACTCCACTTGTAACTGGGCTCCAGGTTGAATATTTACCATCTACCACCACTCTCTAACTTCGACCAGTTAGCCAGTTCTCTATCCAATTGGCCAAATTTCCCACTATCCCATGCCTCCTGACTTTCCACATAAGCCTACCATGGGGAATCTTATCAAATGCCTTACTAAAATCCATGTACACTACATCCACTGCTCTACCCTTATCCAAATGCTTGGTCACCTCCTCAAAGAATTCAATAAGACTTGTAAGGCAAGACCTACCCCTCACAAATCTGGGCTGGTTGTCCCTAATCAAGCAGTGTCTTTCCAGATACTCATAAATCCTATCCCTCAGTACCCTTTCCATTACATTGCCTACCACCGAAGTAAGACTAACTGGCCTGGGGTTATCCCTATTCCCTTTTTTGAACAGGGGCACAAAATTCGCCACTCTCCAGTCCCCTGGTACCACCCCCGTTGACAGTGAAGACGAAAAGATCTTTGCCAACAGCTTTGCAATTTCCTCTCTTGCTTCCCACATAATCCTAGGATATATCCCGTCAGGCCTGGGGGACTTGTCTATCCTCAAGTTTTTCAAAATGCCCAACACATCTTCCTTCCTAACAAGTATCTCCTCTAGCTTACCAGTCTGTTTCATACTCTCCTCTTCAACAATACGGTCCCTCTCATTTGTAAATACTGAAAAGTACTCATTCAAGACCTCTCCTATCTCTTCCGACTCAATACACAGTCTCCCACTACTGTCCTTGATCGGACCTACCCTCGTTCTCGTCATTTTCATGTTTCTCACATACTCATAAAAGGCCTTGGGGTTATCCTTGATCCTACCCGCCAAAGACTTTTCATGCCCTCTCTTAGCTCTCCTAATCCCTTTCTTCAGCTCCCTCCTGGCTATCCTGTATCCCTCCAACACTCTGTCTGAACCTTGTTTCCACAACCTTATGTAAGCCTCCTTCTTCCTCTTTACAAGACATTCAAACTCCCTCGTCAACCAAGGTTCCCTCACACGACCATCTCTTTCCTACCTGACAGGTACATACATATCAAGGACACGTTGTATCTGTTCCTTGAAAAAGTTCCACATTTCCACGACATCCTTCCCTGACAGCCTATGCTCCCAACTTATGCTCCTCAGATCCTGTCTTACAGCATCGTAATTACCCTTCCCCCAATTGTAAAACCTACCCTGTTGCATGCACCTATCTCTCTCCATAACCAAGGTGAAAGTCACAGAATTATGGTCACCATCACCAAAATGCTCACCCACGAACAAGCCCATCACTTGTCCCAGTTCGTTACCAAGTACCAAATCCAATATGGCCTCCCCTCTGGTCGGACAATCTACATACTGAGTTAGAAAAGCTTCCTGGACACACTGCACAAACACCGCCCCATCCAATCTACTTGATCTAAAGAGCTTCCAATCAATATTTGGGAAGTTGAAATCGCCCATGACTACTACCCTGTGGCTTCTGCACCTTTCCAAAATCTGTTTCCCAATCTGTTTCTCCACATCTCTGCTGCTATTGGGGGACCTATAGTAAACACCCAACAAGGTGACTCTCCTTTCCTATTTCTGACTTCAGCCCATACTACCTCCAAAGGCAGATCCCCCTCAAACTGCCTTTCTGCAACCATTATACCATTTCTAATTAGCAACGCCACCCCCCCTCCTTTTTTACCACCCTCCCTAATCTTACTGAAACATCTGTAACCAGGAACGTCCAACAACCATTCCTGTCCCTCTTCTATCCACGTTTCCGTGATGGCCACAACATCGTAGTCCCAAGTACTGATCCACGCCTTAAGTTCACCCACCTTATTTCTGATACTCCTTGTGTTGAAGTATACACACTTGAACCTATCTCTGTGTCTGCAAGTATTCCCTGTCAGTGCTACCTTCTCCACAGCCTTCCTACATTCTTCGACATCCTGAAAAACAGCTAACCTATTTGCTGGACTACAAGTCCAGATCCCATCCCCCTGCCAAATTAGTTTAACCCCCCCCAAAGAGTGCTAGTAAATCTACCTCCCAGGATATTGGTGCCCTTCTGGTTCAGGTGCAACCCGTCCTGCTTGTACAGGTCCCACCTTCCCCAGAATGCAGTCCAATTGTCCAAATGCCTGAAGCCCTCCCTCCTACACCATCCTTGCAGCCACGTGTTCAACTGCACTCTCTCCCTATTCCTTGCCTCACTGTCACGTGGCACCGGCAACAACCCAGAGATGACGACTCTGTCCGTCCTAGCTTTTAGCTTCCAGCCTAACTCCCTGAGCTCCTGAATGACCTCCCCACCCCTCTTCCTACCTATGTCGCTGGTGCCAATGTGCACCACGACTTCTTGCTGCACACCCTCCCCCTTAAGGATTCTGAAGACACGGTCCGAGATGTCTCGGACCCTGGCACCCGGGAGGCAACAACCATCCGAGAGTCTCGCCCTGGTCCACAGAAATGCCTGTCTGTCCCTCTAACTATAGAGTCTCCTATAACTAGCGCTCTCCTCCTCTCCACCTTTCCCTTCTGAGCCTCAGAGCCGGACCTCGTGCCAGAGACCCGGTCACTGCAGCTTATCCCTGCTAGGCCATCCCCCCCAACAGTATCCAAAGCGGTATTCTTATTGTTGAGGGGAACGACCACAGGGGATCCCTGCACTGCCTGCTTCCTCCCCTTCCCACCTCTAACTGTTACCCAGCTACCTCTGTTCTCTGGCGTAACTATGTCCGTGTAGCTTCTATCTATCACCCTCTCAGCCTCTCAAATAATCCTCAGTTCATCCAACTCCAGCTCCAGTTCCCTCACGCAGTCTGTGAGGAGCTTGAGCTGGCCGCACTTCCTGCAGATGAAGTCAGCAGGAGCAGGTCACCCCTACCTCAAACATCCTGCAGGAGGAACATTCCACTGCCTGCGCTGCCATAACTCTACACTTAGTCTCCAAAACAAGAACACTAAGTAGCTTACCTGTTCAGCCGACTGAGTCCTTTTTTTTAGGTTAGAGGAGGAGGGAGGGTGGGAGACATTACACGTGTAGTGTCCCGGGTTCCTTCTCCACTCAAATAACAATCACTTACCTTCCCAACCAGCTCTGCGCTCCGACTTCACTTCCGCCCAGCTCCCGCCGCTCTCTGCTGCAAAAAGGGCCCATTATGCCTGTTCTGGCTCTATTACAGAGTTATCCATTTAATTCTGTTGCTCTGTGCCTTCCAAAATCCCAGCGATTGTTCTTTTTCACCAGGGGAGCAGGAGTAGGCTATTCAGTCCATCAAGTTTGCTTCACCATTCAACGAAATCATGGCTGACCTGACAGCCTTTAACTCCACTTTCTCGCCTTTTCCCCATAATCCTTAATTTCCTGACTAATTAAAAATGTCTATTTCAGCCTTGAAGATACTCAATGATGCAACCCCAACAGCCTTCTGAAAGAATTCCACAGATTCACAAGTTCTGAGAGAAGAAATTTCTCATCTGTGTCTTAAATGGGTGACTCGTATTCTGAGATGATACTCTCTGGCACTAGACTCTCCCACAAAGGGAAACAGCCTTTCCACACCTACCTTGTTAAATCCACTAAGAATCCTGTATGTTTCAATAAGGTCTCCTCTCATTCCTCTAACCTCCAATAAGTACCTCCAATTCAACAACCTACTTAATCTATCTCATAAGGCAATCTCTCCATATCTGGAATTAGCCAGGTGAACCTTCTCTGGACTGCCTCCAATGCCAGTGAATATGCCAGTATTCAAGTCAATATCTTTTTTTTTCTGTGTTTAAACCAGGATAAAGCAGTCAACTGGATTGGCATCCCATTGACTGCCTTAAACAGTCACACCTTTCACCTCCAATGGTCAGCTTGTGCTATCTGTGCAGCAACTCACCAACCCTCAGACAAGAGTGTGAGAGGCAAGGTGATACTGTCCCCTCCAAGCCATACAAACTGTTCGCTGTTTCATTGATTAAAATCATGGTATGCCGTTCATACAACAATATAGGTTTTTTTCTATTTGTAAACAGGAATTGGGCATCACTGGCTAGGGCCAACATTTATTGCCATCTCTAATTGCCCAGAGAGTAGTTAACAGACAACCACATTGCTGAGGGTTTGGAGTCACATGAAGGCCAAACTAAGTGGTAATGGCAGTTTCCTTCCCTGAAGGACATTAGTGAACCAGATGCATTTTTCTGACAAGTAACACTGGTACCATGTTGACTCTTCATTCTAGATTTTTAATTTAATCCAAATTCTATAATCTGCCATGGCAGGATTCAAACTCAAATCATTACTGAGATCTCTGGGTTAATAGTCCAGCGATAATACTATTAGGCCATCACCTCCTCTTGTGCACCAATGCCATGTGGACAAGAGCAGTTCAAAGTAGATAGCTCACCACTCAGGGTTGTTTGGGGAATAAAACATGAATAAACTAAAATATCCTGATGAAACTGAGACAAATCCTGGAATGGTCGCAGTGCACGAGAAAGCTGTTGCTCTGGTGCAGCCCTCTACTGGAACAAACTAGCTCATCTCACACACCTTACCCTTTCCCAGCAACTTAGGAAGCCAAGAATGTGCTGCTTAGAATAGTCTTTGACAATCCCTTCCACTGTATTACCCTCCTCACAGATAATGCAAGAACATTACAATTGCCATGTTCCAAACGAGTCGAGATGTCACTTGCTTCTGATGATAGTTATCTGGTTTCCTATCTCTCTCTCTCGCCCTGCTCTTCTAGTCCAAGGATCAAACAGATGTTAAATTCAAAGCTTCCCTGAGGCCCCATGGATTCAGATTTTTTAAAGTTGTTTGTTTGTGTACACAGCTGGTCTGAATGGAATGCTCCAATGTTTGTGTGATAGCCTGGCCAGCCCATTGGAACATCTGGTTAAGCAATAATGGGCTTTGAAGGATCTGTTAATGTTTGTTCATGGAGAGCCCTTCATGAGTCTTGACATAACCTCTCTGTAGTGTGACTGTTTATTGAAAATGAAAGAGGGTGAAGGAGATGAATGCATGTGTTTGATGCTCTGAGAGCCTCCTGAACAGAGGGCTTGAATCATGCGGAAAATATTCTTATGATAGTGCATTCCATTTACAATAAACTAATTTACATGACATCTAACTGCAAAAACAGCTCTGCATCTTAGTGTTAAAGAGTCATATAGCATGGAAACAGACCCTTTGGTCCAACTCGTCAATACTGACCAAGTTTCCCAAACTGAACTACTCCCACTTGCCTGCGTTGGCCCATATTCCTTTAAACCTTTTCTATTCGTGTGCCTGTCCAAATGTCTTTTAAATGTTGGAATTGTGCCTGCATCTACCA
Source organism: Chiloscyllium plagiosum (assembly GCF_037043375.1). Classification (NCBI taxonomy): domain Eukaryota; kingdom Metazoa; phylum Chordata; class Chondrichthyes; order Orectolobiformes; family Hemiscylliidae; genus Chiloscyllium; species Chiloscyllium plagiosum. Next base: position 23,576,235 of record NW_028270175.1, on the reverse strand, counting down.
CTTCCTCTGGCAGTTCATCCCACATACAAACCACCCTCTGTGTGAAAATGTTGCCCCTCAAGTCCCTTTTAAATCTTTTCCCTCTCACCTTAAACCTACACCCTCTACTTTTGAAATTCCCCACCCTCGGGAAAAGACCTTTGCTATTCATCTTATCTATGCATGATTTTATGAACCTCTATAAGGTCACCCATCAATCTCCTACACTCCAGGGAAAAAGATCCTAGCTTATCCAAACTCCTCTGTTAACTCAAACCCAATGACATCCTTATAAATCTTTTCAGCATCCTTTCTACCCTTCCTATTGCAGGGCAACCAGAACTATACGCAGTGTTCCAGAAGTGGCCTCACCAATGTCTTGTACAACCACAACATGACATCTCAACTCTTATACACAATAGGCCGAGCAATGAAAGCAAGTGTGCCAAATGCCTTCTTCGCCACCCTGTCTACCTGTGATGCTTTTTTCAAGGAACCATATACCTGAACTCTTAAGTGCCTCTGTTCAACAACACTACCCAAGGTCCTACCATTAACCATGTAACTTATTCATCTTACCAAAATGCAACACCTTACATTTAGCTAAATTAAATTCTATCTGCTACTCCTCAGCTCATTAGCATAGTTGATCAAGAGGTTGCTTTATTCCTGATGAAGGGCTTTTGCCCGAAACGTCGATTTTGTCTGTCCTCGGATTTTGCCTGTCCTTGGATGCTGCCTGAATTGCTGTGCTCTTCCAGCACCACTAATCCAGAAGATAGTTGATCAAGATCCCATTATAATCTTAGATAACCTTCTTCACTGTCCACAATATCACCAATTTTGGTGTCATCTGCAAACCTACTCACCATGCTTCCTATATTCTCAGCTATATCATTTATATAAATAACAAACAACAGGACAGAGCACCGAATCTCGCAGAAAACCATTGGTTACAGGCCTCCTGTCCAAAAAACAACCCTCCACTACCACATTCTGTCCCCTACCTTCAAGCCAACCTTTCTATCCAAGTGGCAAGCTCTCTCTGGATCCCATGTGATCTAACTTTACTAACCAATCTACCAAGCTGAACTCTGTCCAAGGCCTTGCTAAAATCCATGTAGACAACCAGGCAGCATCCGAGGAGTAGGAGAGTCGACGTTGAAGAGCTTATGCTCACAATGTCGACTCTCCTACCCCTCGGATGCTGCCCGACCGGCTGTGCTTTTCCAGCACCACACGTTTTAACTCTGATTTCCAGCATCTGCAATCCTCACTTTCTCTTCCATGTAAACAACATCTACTGCTCTGCCCTCAACTATCTTCTTGGTCACATCCTCAAAAGCTCATCATCAGTTTGAACCAGAAGCCTCTGGTTCTAGTTCCACCTGCTCCAGAGGAGGGTAATAACATCTCTGAACAGGTTGTTTAGAAAAATAGCACGTACTGGCAAGAGTGTCCTGTGGTGCCAGTGGTAATGTCCTTATCTCTAGGCTGGTGAAGCTTACTCCAGAGCTGTGCAATAACATCTCTGAGGGGGTTGAGTAGGAAAATACCTAAGCAGTGACAACAACTCGAAATCTCAAGCAAAGCTGCAAGACTGTGCACCATCACTATCTCCAAAGGTAATATTGACTCAAGGATCATTTCAGGATGTCCCAATGCACTTCATAGTCAAATGCAGTTCCTTTTTGGGGTATAGTCACTGTTTTGTGTAGGAACAATAATCAGTTAATGTGCAAGGCTCAACAAACAGTAACGTGATCATGGCCTGATAATCTATTGTGGAGAAAGTGAGCACAGCAGATGCTAGAGATCAGAGTCAAAAGGTGTGGTGCTGGAAAAGCACAGCTGGTCAGGCAGCATCCGAGGAGCAGGAGAATCGACGTTTTGGGCATAAGCTCTTCATCCTTTATGCTCGAAACAGCGACTCCCTGCTCCTCGGATCCTGCCTGACTGGCTGTGCTTTTCCAGCAACAATTTTTTGATGCTGATAATCTGTTGTGTTGATCTTGTTCAAGGGGTAAACATGAGGCAGCCCTGGTTACTCAGCAGTGATGGCGGTGGAGGAGGGCCTCTGAGCATGGGGCTCGTCCGCTCTTCATTTCTTTCTTCTTATTCTTATTTTACTTACCTCTTGTTGAAGGGCTCAAAATGTGGTGATGGCATTGGGGATGGTCAGCGAATGCATCGACAGAGTGAGCCTGAAGCGAACTCATGGCAGCGGAGTCAAGTTTGAGCCAATGCGGTCCCCAGGGGCATCGGTGGCGTCTGCATTGGCGAGGTCTGGTGAGGGCATCGGTGGAGGCAAAATGGTGCCAAAGGTGACGCAGTGCAGGGGCCTCATGCCTGGCCACCAGACCCATGTTAGAGCACATAACAAGAAGCACTGTAAAGTGGATCATATTTCTTTATTCTTCTGCTTTTATATTCTATGTTCTGGTTTAGTTTTCTGTGTTTTAAAGCGGAGAGTCACGACACTGTACAACACTTTTCACTGTGTGTTTTCTCACAAAATACAAATGACAATAACTAAATCAAATCAAATCAAGGCAGAAGGCCATTGAGGACCTTTCTCACCCCAGAGAATCAGGACAGAAGTGGACAGTCCCCAGATGGCACCCACCCTCCTGCCCCTTAAGTTCTCCCCTGCCTCCAAGCTCACCTTAGGTGGGATAGCAGGGGCTTTAAACTCTGCCCCTCTCGACCTTCATGCACCTGCTTCAGTAGAACTGTTAGCAATTTAATTCAGTCAATGTGCAACCTGTTTAGAGAGAGGGCAATGAAAGGATAATGCAGGTAAATATACATTTCTTAGCAGCAATGATGGTGCTGTTATGGAACAGTGATACACCAGATACTCTGCCTGACAGCCCCACTCTTTGCCTAAGCAGACAGAAATAGGTTGAATTATTATTTATGTGTCACGGAGACTTCATTCTTGAACTCCACAACATGTCACGGAGACTTCCTCATCAGACCTGTGCTTTCTCAATTGTGTCACACACTTCCACCTTAAACGTCTCTGGAAAGCCTATCTTCTGCACTTCACTGTGCCTTTAGCCTGTTCCCCTAACTCTCCTCCCACATCTTGGCTGCGATCTGAATGACTTCACTTTCTTCCCCGCCCTTTGAAAATATCTTTTGAATGTTTTGTTACATTAAAGGTGAGATTAACATTGGTTCAATCAATTTTCTCTCTTTTCTTTTGTTTAAAGAATCTGCAAGATGTTAAACAAACCAAAATAAATTACCCCAATCTTATGATGTATATCATCCATGTGGCTCTACTTCCTGTTTCCTGTTTAAATGAACATGATTCAAAGCAACTGTTTCTTCCTTTACGACTGGGGATAATGCACAGTTTTGTTTGGGTTCATCTTGAAGGAAAGGTTCATGACCAATATCAAAATCAGAAAAAAGGAGCATGCAAAGATATTGATTGAACAAAGATTGTTGTCCTTTATTTTCTTTAAATGGAATCGCTGGCTAATTGTCTTCCCAATACCAGGTAAATAAACATTGAAGGACAGATCAGACTAATCAATTTGTATTTCTCCTCAACCTGGAACTCAGTTGGTGCATATCAATGTCTTCATCAGTTATTTTTATCAAGACAGTACTCACCAAGGTGACTCTCCCAATTCCTTTTGCCCTGCTGAATGCCTTCCCAGTTAACTACGGAAGGAACAGCTTTCTCTTGCTGGTCGGTGTCAACTGCTACAATGTCTTTACTGAAGACCCCTTTGCCCCACCAATTCAAAGAAAAATGCAGACACAGTTTGTTCGCGTTGTTAATGCTGGGATGGAAAGTTGGGTTCTAAGGGGGCACTGAATGTCCAGGTTAGCCAGAAATGGTGAAGGTTTGCGGTTGGTTCTAATGGTAGAAAATATTTCCAGAGAGTAGTTTACCATGAGGCAAAACGAATGCATCACCATGGAGACAAGCTAAAAACAAGGGGAAGTGGAATTCCAGTCAAGTATTGTCACAAAAGTTCTGCAGCTGCTCCAGGAAAACAGAAACATTTACATTACATGCGGCTCAACTGTTCTGTACCACAGTTCAGAGTTTCTAGGACAATTCAGACAATACTAAGGGCCATGTTCTGCTCTGTGTTTATCAGTACATGTAACAAAAGAAATTAATAACCTGATGTGTGAGCTAGCGAGAAGAATCAATTGATTTTATTCCAATATTGCAGCTACTCAGAATCTTGTTGCTGTCCTAAAATGAATGCCAAAAGAATCAGAAAAACAATGCTTCACAAAATCGTTAAACTTCACCTCAAACTCAATAATTAGAATTAAATCTGTGAAGGCAAAGCAAGATTTTGAAATATCTGTACAAACCAACGCTTAAAATAACTTGAATGGAACAATTTTGCAGACAATGTAGTTATGTCTTGTCATTTTGTAATCAAATTCACAATTATGACAATATTTTGATGTGCACCATTTACTTGAGATCAAATATAGTTTAAACAAAGTTACCAATGAATCAATTGTAACAGCGCTTGAAAAACAGAAATTGCTGGAAATATGTAAGAGTTCAGGCAGCATCTGTATGATCAGGCTGAGATGAGGAATTTCTTCTTTCGGAGGGTTGTTAGTCTTTAGAACTCCCTGCCACAGGGGGCCGTGGAGACAGAGTCTTTATTTATATTTAAGGCTGAGATAGATTCAGATCAGCTGCAGAATTGAGGGTCATGGGGGCAAGGCAGGACAGTGGACTGAGGAGTGTTGGATCAACCATGATCCTATTGAATGACAGAGCAGGCTCAAGAGGCCAAACAGCCTACTCCTGTTCCTATTGCTTGAGGCTTTTTGAACTTGCGGATTACGACTTGGCCAATTGCCATCCCAATAACTGCAGCCATTTATAATCCCAGCTGCTTCTCCAATCACAGAGTGGCTCTCTCCTGCTCCCAATTGAACCAGTCAGTAGTAAAGGCAGATAAGAAATGCACAGTGATTGGAAGGTAATGTCCTCAGAGATTTACCGTGGGCGGCACGGTGGCACAGTGGTTAGCACTGCTACCTCACAGCGCCAGAGACCCGGGTTCAATTCCCGCCTCAGGCGACTGACTGTGTGGAGTTTGCACGTTCTCCCCATGTCTGCGTGGGTTTCCTCCGGGTGCTCTGGTTTCCTCCCACAGTCCAAAGATGTGCAGGGTCAGGTGAATTGGCCATACTAAATTGCCCGTAGTGTTAGGTAAGGGGTAAATGTAGGGGTATGGGTGGGTTTCGCTTCGGCGGGTCGGTGTGGACTTGTTGGGCCGAAGGGCCTGTTTCCACACTGTAATCTAATCTAATCTAATTCTGTTGCTCTCGGAACTTTGTTCTGATTGGTCTGCCACTTGGGGTGGGGATGGAGCCCCTCCCGCAACAACTGCATCCCTCACTTCAACATTACCCCCTCACTTCCACACTAACCCCTTCACACACACCTCCCTCATGCTCTCCCACTTACTTCCACACTAACTCTCTCTCACACAGACCTCATACTCTCCCCCCTCCCTTCCACACTAACCTCCTCACATCCCCCCTCACACTAAACCCCTCATGCTCTCCCCCCTTACTTCCACTCTAGCCCTCTCACAACCCCCCTCACACTGCCTCCTCACTTCCACATTAACCCCCTCATACTCCCCCCCTCACATTCACGCTCCTCACACACACCTCATACTCTTCCCCCTCACATTTATCCTATCACACACATCCCCCATACTCTCCCACCTCACTTTCACACTAACCTCCTCACATACACACTCCCTCATACTCTCCCCCCACACTAAACCTCTCACACACCCCCCTCATGCTCTCCCCCACTTCACTTACACACTAACCCCCTCACATATGCTTACCTCATACTCTCCCCCTCACGCTAACCCCCTCACACACATGCCCCTCAAGCTCTCCCCCTCACTTCCACACTAACCCCATCACACGCACCTCCCTCATACTCTCCCCCTCACACGCACCTCTCTCATACTCTCCCCCTCACTTCCACACTAACCCCCTCACACACACCTCCCTCGTACTGTCTCCTCACGTCCACACTAACCCCCTCACATACACCTCCCTTGCACTGTCTCACTTCCACACTAACACCCTCACACACATACCCACCCATGCTCTCCCCCTCACCTCCACACTAACCCCATCACACACACTCCATATTCTCTCCCCCTCACACACACCCCTTCACTTCTGCCCTCTTCACTTCCACACTAACCCCCTCACACACATCTCGCTCGTACTCTCTCCCCTCACACTAGCCCCCTCACACACCACACCCCTCTCATTCTCTCCCCCTCACTTCCACAGTAACCCCCTAACACACAGCCTTCTCACACTCTCCCTCTCACTTTCACAGTAACCCTCTCTCACACACACATCCTCATACTCTCCCCCTCACATACACCCCTGCTCCCTTACACTACCCACTCATACTACCTCCCTCACACTCTCCCCCCTCACTAAGAACACCCCCCCCCCGACACGTAGATGTATGCGCGCGCACACACGCGATTAGCATCGTGTGCAGCCCTACTTAAAGTTTATGGGGAGGACAAACAATGAAGCTATAGCGGGTGCATGCTGTTGATAGTACACACTGTGGTCACATACATCAGTCTAGTGAGTGTTTCAAACAGTTGATACTACACAATATTTTTAAAAGTTATATTTGTAAGACATATTGATTTATTAAGCTTTGTATGGTGTTGAGATTCTTGAGTGTTGTAGCAGCTGCACACATCCAAGCAAGTGGAGTGTATTCCACTATACTCCCTGACACATAGAGGAGCTGATTTAGTGATAGCTTGCTTGTCCTCAGTATTGAGAGATTTTAAAGTCATTATTACTTATGCAACATGAGGGCAACATAAGTGATTGGTTCAACATCAGCTCTGTGCTTTGAAGACATTAAACAGAAGATGATCAACCTTACTGTCTTTTTGTAAGCTGACCTGATTCTGACTCTCACTATAAAATGAGCACTAACCCTTAATCCCTTCTGCTTACATTAGTATTTCATGTTTGCTCTTGCCCTCCTTTCAGACATGCTTTAGCTCCTTTTGTGTCACAGATAGATTATTGTTTATATGTCTCCTCCAATATTGGGAAATGAATTAGGTAAAATGCACTAAACATTTGTAAATGGCTACAAGCTTTTTAAAAATTTTGCCAACACCAATGTGATAAACACATTTTATAAAGTTATGTATTCATTAATTTGACTCATCCAAAACATTGTATAAACTGGGGGATCACAATTCCAACTGTTTTTCAAAATGCTCTGCTCTTTCTGTGCTTTATAGAATTCCTACAGTGTGGAAGTAGGCCATTTAGCCCATCAAGTCCACACTGATCCTCTGAAGAGCATCCCACCCAGACCCAACCCCCACCATGTAACTCTTCCCATGGCTAATCTACCTAGCCTGCATATCCCTAGACATTATGGGGCAATTTAGAATGGCCAATCCACCAAAGCTGCACATTGTTGGACTATGGGAGGAAACACATGTAGACAAAGGGAGAATGTGCAAACTCCACACAGACAGTCACTCGAGGCTGGAGTCGAACCTGGGTCCTTGGCGCTGTGAGGTAGCAGTGCTAATCACTGAACACCGTGCCACCCCTTGTGCTTCTGTCTCCTTCCTTCTGTTTGGGTTCTGACTCTTCCGAGCCTCTTTTCCTTTTCTTTTTGCTTTTGGTTTTCCTTTTGGTTGGGAGTTGATGGGTGAAATGGTGGGCAATGTGGGCCACATGATGGAGCTTGACTCTATTTTCCACAAGTGGCTGACAGAGGAATTTCAGTCTGGTATCTTTGGCAGTTTCCATCCACACAGCCCCACCATCTCATTCACATCTCTATTCCTTCATCATTCCATTCCCCTATCAATCCATTGGCAAGTCCTTGAGCCAGAAGCTAGGGATGTATCTGCGCTCAGCAATGGTAATAGCCAATAATATTATCCACAGACAGTATCTCGAATAGTAGCCTCCTAATATAGCTTATATTAATGGCAATATCCCACTCTATCTTGCATGGTTCAGCCTGTTCCTGGATACTTTTATCTTGTTGCACTCCACACCCGCATCTAAGAAAATACTGCACCAATTCACACGGGAGCCAAAGCAGGTGGAAAATTGGCATCACAGGTCTCTGAGACTCTGCCCTTTCTCCTCTAACCTCCCAGGGCAGACAGCTGAGGAGAACAAGCCCCTCTGTATGCCAGAAAACAGAGAAACTCAACAGGTCTGGCAACATCTGTAGAGAGAGAAAAACATAGTAAATGTTTTGAGCCCAGTGAACCATCTCTAGACTTGAAGCATTTCTTCCAATGGTTGCTGCCAGGCCTGCTGAGCTTCTGTGACAGTTTCTGTTTTTTTTTGTTTCAGATTAGATTAGATTACCTACAGTGCAGAAACAGGCCCTTCAGCCCAACCAGTCCACACCGACCCTCCGAAGTGTAAACCACCCAGACCCATTCCCTTCTGACTAATGCACCTAGCACTATGGGCAATTTACCATGGTCAATTCACCTGAGCTGCACATCTTTGGACTGTGGGAGGAAACCGGAGCACCTGGCGGAAACCCACGCAGACACGGGGAGAATGTATCCACAGCATCCATAGTTCTTGGTTTCATTCCAACATTTCAAGGGCTACTTACAGCTGTTGAAAATTTCCCGGATTATGTCCTCCAGTATTCCCAGGACAGTTAAAACAGCATTCATTCTTGCAGTCAGCTTCCGCTAACTAATTATAAAAGGTTTGTCAGTGAATTGCCTATCAAAGAGGGTGACTCCTCAGCAGTATTAATCTATGTGGAACCATTCACATCATAAAGCATCCCAAAACACTTGGAAGAACTGTTAATGCAACAAAATTAGAATCAAGATTTGGATGTGGAAATTGGGGGAGATACTAAATGAATATTTTGCATCAGTATTTACTGTGGAAAAGGAAATGGAAGATATAGACTGTAGGGAAATAGATGGTGACATCTTGCAAAATGTCCAGATTACAGAGGAGGAAGTGCTGGATGTCTTGAAATGGTTAAAGGTGGATAAATCCCCAGGACCTGATCAGGAGTACCCGAGAACTCTGTGGGAAGCTAGAAAAGTGATTGCTGGGCCTCTTGCTGAGATATTTGTATCATCGATAGTCACAGGTGAGGTGCCGGAAGACTGGAGGTTGGCAAACGTGGTGCCACTGTTTAAGAAGAGCGGTAAAGACAAGCCAGGGAATTATAGACGGGTGAGCCTGACCTCAGTGGTGGGCAAGTTGCTGGAGGGAATCCTGAGGGACAGGATGTACATGTATATGGAAAGGCAAGGACTGATTCGGGATAGTCAACATGACTTTGTGCATGGGAAACCATGTCTCACAAACTTGATTGAGTTTTTTGAAGAAGTAACAAAGAAAATTGATGAGGGCAGAGCAGTAGATATGATCTATATGGACTTCAGTAAGGCGTTCGACAAGGTTCCCCATGGGAGACTGGTGAGCAAGGTTAGATCTCATGGAATACAGGGAGAACTAGCCATTTGGATACAGAACTGACTCAAAGGTAGAAGACAGAGGGTGGTGGTGCAGGGTTGTTTTTCAGACTGGAGGCATGTGACCAGTGGAGTGCCACAAGAATCGGTGCTGGGCCCTCTACTTTTTGTCATTTACATAAATGATTTGGATGTGAGCATAAGAGGTACAGTTGGTAAGTTTGCAGATGACACCAAAATTGGAGGTGTAGTGTAGAGCGAAGGGGGTTACCTCAGATTACAACAGGATCTGGACCAGATGGGCCAATGGGCTGAGAAGTGGCAGATGGAGTTTAATTCAGATAAATGCGAGGTGCTGCATTTTGGGAAAGCAAATCTTAGCAGGACTTACACACTTAATGGTAAGGTCCTAGGGAATGTTGCTGAACAAAGAGACCTTGGAGTGCAGGTTCATAGCTCCTTGAAAGTGGAGTCGCAGGTAGATAGGATAGTGAAGAAAGTGTTTGGTATGCTTTCCTTTATTGTTCAGAGTATTGAGTACAGGAGTTGGGAGGTCATGTTGCGGCTGTGCAGGACATTGGCCACTGTTGGAATATTGCGTGCAATTCTAGTCTCCTTCCTATCAGAAAGACGTTGTGAAACTTGAAAGGGTTCAGAAAAGATTTACAAGGATGTTGCCAGGGTTGGAGGATTTGAGCTATGGGGAGAGGTTGAACAGGCTGGGGCTGTTTTCCCTGGAGCGTCGGAGGCTGAGGGTTGACCTTATAGAGATTTACAAAATTATGAGCGGCATGGATAGGATAAATAGACAAAGTCTTTTCCCTGGGGTGGGGGAGTCCAGAAGTAGAGGAAGTAGAGGGCATAGGTTTAGGGTGAGAGGGGAAAGATATAAAAGAGACCTATGGGGCAACTTTTTCACACAGAGGGTGGTACAGGTATGGAATGAGCTGCCAGAGGATGTGGTGGAGGCTGGTTCAATTGCAACATTTAAGAGGCATTTGGATCGGTCTCTGAATAGGAAGGGGTTTGGAGGGGTATGGGCCGGGTGCTGGCAGGTGGGACTAGATTGGGTTGGGATATCTGGTCGGCGTGGACAGGTTGGACTGAAGGGTCTGTTTCCATGCTGTACATCTCTATGACTCTAAGAACAGAGAAGATAATAAAAGGGGGTGTGTGGCATTATTCGTCAAGGACAGTATTACAGTTGCAGAAAGGACATTTGAGGACTCATCAACTGAGGTAGTATGGGCTGACATTAGAAACAGGAAAGGAGAGGTCACCCTTTTGGGAGTTTTTTATAGGCCTCTGAATAGTTCTAGAGGTTTAGAGGAAAGGACAGCAAAGATGATTCTCAATAGGAGTGAGAGTGACAGCATAATTGTTATGGGGAGCTTCAACTTTCCAAATATTGACTGGGATTTTTATAATTCAAGTAGTTTAGATGGGTTAGTTCTTGTCCAATGTGTGCAGGATGGTTACCTAACACAGTATGTAAACAGGCCAACAAGGGGCGAGGCCACATTAGATTTGGTACAGGGTAATGGACCCGGCCAGGTGTTAGATTTGGAGGTAGGTGAACGACTTTGGTGATAGTTACCACAATTTAGTTATGAAAATGTGTTGCTGGAAAAGCGCAGCAGGTCAGGCAGCATCCAAGGAACAGGAGAATCGATGTTTTGGGCATAAGCCCTTCTTCAGGAATGAGGAAAGTGTGTCCAGCAGGCTAAGATAAAAGGTAGGGAGGAGGGACTTGGGGGAGGGGCGTTGGAATTGCGATAGGTGGAGGGAGGTCAAGGTGAGGGTGATTGGCCGGAGTGGCGTGGGGGCGGAGAGGTCAGGAAGTAGATTGCAGGTTAGGAAGGCGGTGCTGAGTTCGAGGGATTTGACTGAGACAAGGTGGGGGGGGGGGGGAAATGAGGAAACTGGAGAAATCCGAGTTCATCCCTTGTGGTTGGAGGATTCCCAGGCAGAAGATGAGGCGCTCTTCCTCCAACCGTCATGTTGCCATGGTCTGGCGATGGAGGAGTCCAAGGACCTGCATGTCCTTGGTGGAGTGGGAGGGGGAGTTAAACTGTTGGGCTACGGGGTGGTTGGGTTGGTTGGTCCGGGTGTCCCAGAGGTGTTCTCTGAAACGTTCCGCAAGTAGGCGGCCTGTCTCCCCAATATAGAGGAGGCCACATCAGGTGCAGCGGATGCAATAGATGATGTGTGTGGAGGTGCAGGTGAATTTGTGGTGGATATGGAAGTATCCCTTGGGGCCTTGGAGGGAAGTGAGGGGGGAGGTGTGGGCGCAAGTTTTGCATTTCAATTTATTATGTTTACTTTAGCAATGGAAAGGGATAGTTATACACCAGATAGCAAGAGCTATCGCTGAGGGAAAGGCAAATATGATGTGATAAAACAAGATTTAGGATGCATTGGATGGTGAAGGAAACTGAAGGGGAAGGACACAATAGAAATGTGGAACTTATTCAAGGAACAGCTATTGCATATCCTTGATAAGTACGTACCTGTCAGGCAGGGAGGAAGTTGTCGAGTGCAGGAGCCGTGGTTTACTAAGGAAGTTGAATATCTTGTCAAGAGGAAGAAGAAGGTTTATGTTAGGATGAGATGTGAAGTTCAGTTAGGGCGATTGAGAGTTACAAGGTAGCCAGGAAAGACCTAAAGAGAGAGCTAAGATGAGCGAGGAGAGGACAAGAGAAGTTGTTAGCAGATAGGATCAGGGAAAACCCTAAAGCTTTCTTTAGGTATATAAGGGATAAAAGAATGACTAGAGTAAGCCTAGGACCAATCATGGACAGTAGTGGGAAGTTGTGCGTGGAGTTAGAGGAGATAGGGGACGTGCTAAATGAATACTTTTCATCAGTATTCAAACTGGAAAAAGACAACGTTGTCAAGGAGAATACTGAGAAAAAGGTTTCTAGACTAGATAGCATTGAGGTTCATGGGGAGGAGGTGTTAGCAATTCTGAAAAGTGTGAAAATAGATAAATCCCCTGGGCCGGATGGGATTTATCCTAGGATCCTCTGGGAAGCTGGGAGGAGATTGCTGAGCCTTTGGATTTGATCTTTATGTTGTCATTGTCTACAGGAATAGTGCCAGAAGACTGGAGGATAGCAAATGTTGTTCCCTAGTTCAAGAAGGGGACTAGAGATAACACTGGAAATTATAGACCAGTGAGTCTTACTTCAGTTGTGGGTAAAGTGTTGGAAAAGGTTATAAGAGATAGGATTTATAATCACCTCGAAAGGAATAAGTTGATTAGGGATAGTCACTACTGTTTTGTGAAGAGTAGGTCATGCCTTACAAACCTTATTGAGTTCTTTGAGAAGGTAACCAAACAGCTGAATGAGGGTAAAGCGGTTGATGTGATTTATATGGATTTCAGTAAGGCATTTGATAAAGTTCCCCATGGTAGGCCACTGCAAAAAATATGGAGGCACGGGTTTGAGGGTGATTTAGCAGTTTGGATCAGAAATTGGCTAGCTGAAAGAAGACAGAGGGTGATGGTTGATGGGAAATGTTCATCCTGGAGTTCAGTTACTAATGATGTACCGCAAAGATTTGTTTTGGGTACACTACTATTTGTCATTTTTATAAACAACCTGGATGAGGGCATAGAAGGATGGGTTAGTAAATTTGCGGATGATACTAAGGTCACTACAGTTGTGGATAGTGCCAAAGGATGTTGTAGGTTACAGAGGCACATGGATAAGCTACAGAGCTGGACTGAGAGGTGGCAAATGGAGTTTAATACAGAAAAGTGTAAGGTGATTCACTTTGGAAGGAGTAACAGGAATGCAGAGTACTGGGCTAATGGTAAGATTTTTGTTAGTGTAGATGAGCAGAGAGATCTGTCCATGTACATAGATCCCTCAAAGTTGCCACCTAAGTTGATAGGGCTGTTAAGAAGACAAATGGTGTGCTAGCTTTTATTAGTAGACGGATTGAGTTTGGGAATCATGAGATCAAGCTGCAGCTGTACAAAACTCTGGTGTCACCACAGTTGGAATATTGCGTATAGTTCTGGTCACTGCATTATAGGAAGGATGTGGAAGCTTTGGAAAGGGTTCAGAGGAGATTTACTAGAATGTTGCCTGGTATAGAGGGAAGGTCTTACAATGAAATGTTGAGAGACTTGAGGCTCTTTTCGTTAGAGAGAAGGTTGAGACATATAAGATAATTAGAGGGTTAGATAGGTTGGGAGGTGAGAGTCTTTTTCCTAGGATGATGATGACTAGCATGAAGGGGCATAGCTTCAAATTGAGGGGTGATAGATATAGGACAGATGTCAGAGGTAGTTTCTTTACTCTGAGAGTAGTAGGGGCGTGGAACACCCTGCCTGCAACAGTAGTAGACTCACCAACCTTACAGGCATTTAAATGGTCATTGGATAGATATATAGATGAGAATGGACTAGTGATGGTTAACTAGGCTTCAGACTGGTTTCATAGGGCAATGCAACATCGAGGGCTGAAGGGCCTGTACTGCGCTGTAATGCGCTGCATAAGGTGTTCTTACAGTAAATGGCCAGAAGATTGGTCAAAAACTTTAGGTTTTAAGGACTGTCTTGAAGTAGGAAAGAGAGAGAGAGAGCTTTATGAACATAAATTCACAATCAGGCTCAGGCAGCTGAATAACAAAGTGATTAAAGTCAGGAATGCTCAAGAGGTGAGTATTGGAGGAGCACAACATCCCTGAAGGGGTGTGGGGCTGGAGGAGATCACAGCTAAAAGGAAAGGGTGGGAGGGGAGGCCAGTGAGGGATTTGAAAATAAAAACAAGAATTGAAAACTGAGAAGTTGCTTAATTGGGAGCCAGTGTAGGTCAGCAGGTGGATGGTTGCTGGGTGAATGGATGCAAGTTAAGACATTAGCAATGGAGGCTTGGAACAACATCAAGTCTATGGAAAGTAAATTGTGGGAGGCTAACCTGGACTGTGCAGGAATGGTCAAGTCTATAGCTCACAAAGGCATGAGACACGGTTTCTCAAGCAGAGACAGAGTTGGAGTCAGGCAATGCAATGGCGGTAGCACCAGGGGGCCTTTGTGGCTATATAGTTGGAAGCTGATCTCAGGGTTTAATGTGACAGCAAGGTGGTGAACAGTCTCCTTCAGCCTGAGACATTACCAATAAGAGGAATGAGGGACGGAGCAAGTGACAAAGGTATAATTTTTGTGACGGAGATCAGAGATGATTCATTTTGATCTTCCCATTGCAACCTTCCCAACCTCTTAAACAAACAGCTACAAACTTACTTTCAGACACAGAGATGATCAGAGCTTCTGCGCAGATTGTTTCTTTAGTGCCCAAAATCAAAAAATGCCCCATCTATGTCAGCTACAATCTTACAGATATTATCTCTTTCCCTCCACTTGTGAACTGCAGGAGATGAGTGTGATTGATGGACTGCTGGGAACTGTTTAATCCACTCTAGGAACTTACCCCTGAAAAACAGGAGCTACATTGTCCAACTTTTAGCCGGTATGTCATTGCTCTTTGAAGATGGGGAACTGTCTGTTTTTACAAGGATTGAGAACACATCATCCAATTAACAAAGCACTATTTTTAGTCAGCCTAAATGTGCTAACCGTTTGTCCAGAAACAAGTGCAAAGGGCAAACTAAATATCCATAACCAAACAAAGGCAAAACACTGCTGCTGCTGGAAACATACTTATAACCTTTACTGAAACATCACCAGTCAAGAAACAGACCCCTTACTGGAGCTTCCACTAGCTTCACATTTCCATTGGTTTAGCTCCTACAGTATGTTATTAAATACAATAAGATTCCTGCATCAGAAAGGATAGGACAGTACAGTAATCTGTAAAAAGACCCTCAGTAGTTAAGTCAACAATGAGCTACAATTGTTATTTATACCACTGAATGTAGACGTAGAAACCTAGGAAAATGCATTATGTCTTCATAGTTAACACATCCCCTTCACCAACACCACCCCCTCATCCATAATTTCCAACTCCCCTTCTGTAAATACCAATTTTTGTTCTGGAGAATTATTGGATTTTTGTATTCTTTGATCTTTGTACATGCTGAAATGAAATGTCTTGTGATGATTATAATTAAGCAAGTAAAATAATCTAACTGAACTAACTGCAGGACACAAGCTGGTTTTCTCATGCCTTAACAAAATGTCAGAATTAATGCAGCCAGTGTCTGGAAATAATTGCGCTGACGGGTCACTGACCTGTGAGTTAACATCATGAATTGCTCACAAAACACAAAGACCATTTAAAATATACAGCAAGGAAACATTAGGTACAGATGGCATTGTACCTACAATTCCTTTCCAAAGGAAAGCAAAGGTTAGCCAGACATAAATGTGATTTGATAAAGTCAGGCAAAAAGTTTAATCAACATTATTTAATAAGTATTTAATCAACAGGTTCCCTTCATTCATCAATTTAGCAAAACAAACTAACACTGATTATTTGGCTTTACCACAAAGGGAGACGTCTTGTCAATGCTTTTCATCTTTCACTGATCAGGACAAATGCAAAAATGCCAAATTTCTATCAATCCCAACCATTTTTATTACAGGAGCAAAGGGCTGCTGATTTTTTTTGGCAAGTTGGCATTGCATCACTGAGACATAGCCATGGGGGTAGCAACAAGAAGAGTGAGCTCCACAAGCTCCTGAGCAGTTCAAAAATAACTGAAGTCTTTGACATATCCCTTTTGGCTGCAGAGCATGGGTCTCCGTGTGAGAATGCATGTTGTTTGGAATAAATGTAAATGAGGCATTTTATGAGCTCCATTAACCATATTAACTTGGTTGGCTGTGTAGATATTAACATAATGAAAATTCAACACCCTTTTTTCCTGTGGTCTAAATTGTTGTGATCATATGAAATTTGGCATTCTTAAGTTTGTCCTGATAAGTGCAAGACTAAAAACTTCAGTAACACATCTCTCTTTTCAGCACTGATTGAGTTCTGTACTACCTAGTTTATTAGACTGTTTATTTTGCTTTCTTCTTCCATTATGCAAAGCCAGCGCTTTTACAGTTTAAAATTTATGCTGATAATACAGTTTGCAAACCAGACTGCAGGTTAAGAATCTAGATTTGGATTCAATAGTTACAGAAATTTAAGTATGACAAGTCCCGTACATTGGAAGTGAAGAGGTAATAAGTGTCAGAAATGCTTTCCTCTGAAAATTCACATTCTGCAGCTATGGTTTATTGAGGCTTTTATATAGTTATTATACAGATATCATGCAATACTCAATATAACTGGACCCCACTTTGAGCCCCAAAACCTTTTTCCTGTAAATGTGACCACAGACACCCCCCAACAATACCAAAATAGCTACCCACTTTGTAAAAGCAACCATTTAATTATTTGGTTGATTTTAAGCAGCAGCTGTGTTATTCATTTATTTTGGAGTGCAAAGATTGGAAACTGCATAGAGTACACATGGTATTGGCCTTGGCACTGGTGTGAATAAGTCTGAGTGCTGGGCACCAGTGATGAAGTAACATAGGGTGGAATTTTCCCAACGTCTGAATGATGTGGGCAATGGCAAGACATTTGGGAAAATGTAGCGAGGACGAAAAAATAAGATTCTCAATCTTGTGAAAAACAACTCTGATTTTCCGCTAAAGGTTTCAACGGCTGGATGACAATTTCGCTGGCAAGTAGCAAGAGGTCCATCTGCATCTTCTTTATTACCTAACCTTGTTCCATTTATATGAAGGCTGTTGTTTTCCAAGTTACTAGATAGCACCAGTTCCTGATTTGAACGTCTGAGTGGGTACTAAGGCAGCTGAAGCTCACTGACATCCTGTTCGGGCCTCCAACTTGACCAGTATTCACAGGGAACGCTCTATGCTCACCCTCTATCCATGGCATCAGCAAAGCACCAGCCTCACTACATCATCACAGCACATCTTATGCCCGAAACGTCGATTCTCCTGCTCCTCGGATGCTGCCTGGCCTCCTGTGTTTTTCCAGCACCACACTTTTCAACTCTGGTCTCCAGCATCTGCAGTCCTCACTTTCTCACAGCTCATCTTAAACCAACTTAGAATACAGCTCAGAACTTCATTACTTTGGAGGTCACTAACAACTTGCATTGTGATGCCGGCAACTTTTGATGCAGGGATTGACATCCACATCTAGCTTTGGAACAGGACTAATGATAGTGCTCTTCACTTGCTGCCTCAGTGCTCACTCACTTTCCACTTACTTGGCTGCTCACAGTATCTCTGAGTTGCCTTTCCGCATATTTTACTGCAGACAGAAAACAAGACAGCTTGTCAGGTTTGTCAGTGAATGAATGGTCAAGGGAGTTGTCAAGTTGGTAGAATAGTCCTTCGTCCAGTCAAGGCTGACTGTGGTCATTCAGGGAGCTGAAGTGTCCTCAGTTGGAAAAGGTGACGAGGAGTCCTAAGTGAGTGAGCCTGGGCAGCAGGAAGGGTTAATATTTTGGGGGAACGGGTTGGTGAGATCCTTTGAGTAAAGATGCACCATGCAATATTTTTGATGGGAGTTGGGTACCATAGCAGAGTTAGATTGAGTGTGAAGTGGCAGAGGGATGAATTCAGCACTTACCCATGCAGAGTGCAGAAGGTCACTGACCAACTCTGTGTGCTCCTCCAGACTTTGGACACTGGACTAGGCTGGCAGTGTCTGAAACAGTGTGCAGGTGGGACTTCAACATGTGCTTAGGACATGAAGACTATGAGGTCCCATCGCCAACAAACACTTTGGAGTTAGGATGTACAGTTAATGAGGTGAAAAGTGAAACACTACACAGGAAATGTTCCTAGAACTTACAGAGGAAATCCTCCATGAAACTCTCCAAAATTGACAGTTAGCCAAATTTGGGGTATCTTCAGCCCACTTATGAGATAAGTATCCCCCCCAAGATCAGGTTATAGCAGGTTTCCACTGTATTAAATTTAGCAACCTATGACCTTCCCAGTTTCACTGCAGATTCCTCCATTTGTATCCCAAGTTGCGAGAATTCTGTATAAAGCCCTGGTTTGGCTTTAATTGAAACTTTGAGTCCAATTCTGGACACCACACTGGAAGGATGTGAAGGCATCGGAGAGATGTAGAAATCATTGACTAGAACGTTTCCAGTTGGAAAAGCTAAGTACGTGAACATGGGTGGAGAGATCTTGAAGTTGAAGAACTATTTAAGAGCTCCATAAATAAATCTGTTCTAGACTTAGACCTGGTGTCTCCTCTAGCATTGCTGTGAGGTAAATCAGTATTATAAAATAAGTAACACTGGGGCTACTCTCTGTGGATAAGAGAAGACTAAGGGCAGATTTGATAGAGGTATTCATAATTAAGTACAGATCTGGAGAAAGTGAGGAATAATTGAGAAAATCGGAGGACACTGATTTAAGGTAATTGGTAAAAGAGGCTATAATGACATGAGGGAAAACTATTTTACACGGGAAGTGGTTCGGATAAAATGCACTACCTTAGAGTGTGGCAAGGACACACTCTGTCTTGACTGACTCAGTCAAAACCTTCAATGGAGTATTGGATAATCATCCAAAGATAAAAATGTTGCAGAATTACTGAGAGCAGGCTACAGAATGGGGCTAGGTGAGGTGTTCTAGCACTGGCCTGATGGACTGAATGGCTTCGTTCTGGGCTGTGAGCAGTCTATGATTTTTAAGCTCACCTTCCTTTCTGGAGCTGTTCTATTTTTGAATGCATTTTCATAACCTGACCGAGTTTTGTTTTGTAAAATGTCTTTCAGCAATTCCCAACTGAAAATAAAATCTGCCTGAAGGCTAATAAATCCATCAGCTGCTACTTTGTAATATTTCTGTCCTAGTTGGATTTCAGACAGGCCTCTCAAAATTACCTTTCTCTATCAGTTCTGACAAAGTGTCATCACTCAGAACATTAAGCAGTCTTCTGGGTTTTTTTCAGTTGTTGCGAGATTTGCAACGTGTTTCCTCATTTTATACACTTGGGCCTTTTTTGGCTGAGTCCATGTTGAGTCACGTTTTTGGGAGGTTTTTGTTGCTGTGAAGCCTAGTGAGATTCTTCAGCTTATCCTACAATGCCCTATAGTGTCTCTCACGTCCAACGTCCGCCCTATTTTACCATAATTCACTACTCAACAGATATCTCGCAATTGACTGGCATCACATGTACCCATGCCATTTTTAAAAGCCTATTGTGCTCCCAGACAAGCATTGCCCTTCTGGAGCTGCCCTGCAAGGTTGCTAACATTTGCCCCAGACATGGCAGACAGAGAGAAATTGGCACACGCTGTGAGGGCAGTGTTCTGAGGGTCCTGCTGGATGAGGCGGCGCCAATGCGCGATTTCCTCCTCTCCCAGGATCAGCAGTGGAGTCCATGACACCAGAGCATGCCAGCCTGGACCGGGGTTGCCATCTGGGTACAACACGCTGGAGGAATACCTGGCAGTGTGGGTAGGTGGTCAATGTCCTTCTCCACTTTGCCAATGTAAGTGCCACTATCCTCTCTGTGAGACCTCACATTCATTCCATGCCTGTTCCTGGGTCGACCTCCAAAACTCATGCTCTTACCACTCTCACTATTGCCTGCAACATCTTCCCCTCTCACTCTCGCTCATCATAATCTCTGCCACCAATACCCCTGCACTGCCCATACACTCACCTGGCCCTTCTTTCCAACTGCACCAGATCTAACAGGTGGACCACCCACTTTCATTCCCATCATATCTGCCTCTCCCTCATTCCAGAAGGAAAACAGCCCCCAGTAGGACAGAGACAGTCAAAGCAGGTGCTGGGCTCCCGACACTCAGCTCCTCACCCCTTATGTGGCAAGCATCCTGACTCCCGAATGTGTCAGCCTCGACTGGTATCAGAGGATCCCCTTGACTTATGGTGTCAGGAACCCCAGAGCAAAGGCTATCCCCCTTGACTTGACTGTGGTGTGCTGACAACTATTGCAAGCTTCCTGGCTTTGTGTTTGTGTCAAACGATATGGCAAGACATTGAATTGTGAGCTTGGCATCACTGTCTGAAGGGGCAAAATGCAAGACATGTCAGCATTGTGAGGCAGGAAGGCTGTGAACATCCAGTTAGGCTCAGAGTGAGAGAGTTCTATGACAGTGAGTGGAGAGCCTTGAGATATAGCCTGATGCAGCTGGGTGAATGCTCCTGAGCACACAGTATCCTTGCTGCAGCATTACTGAGAGTTACCAGGGTAGCCCAAGGTACAGCATTGAAGTGTAGAAGCTTCCTGAAAGTGGATTGGAGGTGTGCCAAGGGGGTGGTTAGAGGCTGGCACTTGTCAGATGTCAGCATCAGTGGGTATGTGTGGGCCGTGCCCATAGATCGTACCCTGAGATGTCGTTCAGAGCAAGTGGCATAAGCTGAAGTCACCAGATGTCCCTCTGGTTTCCTTGTCAAGGTTTGCTGACATTGAGTTTGGTGAATTTGGTAAGGCCAGTTTCTAAATATTAATGAGGTCAGTCGTGATGTTAACAAGACTTTAACAAGTAATAATGAGTACCATTGGCGTCTCACCACTGCCTAGACAGAACGTTGCCATAACAATATAAAACAAAGAACTGTAGTTGCTAGGGGTTGCAAAAAAATACAGAAATTGCTGGTGAAACTCAGTAGGTCTGGCAGCATTGGTGGGGAGAAAGCAGAGTTAATGTTTTGGGTCCAGTGTCTCCTCATCAGATAATCTTGCCATGTCATTTGTGGAAAGCGTAAAAGATGATCTCCACGTTGAGATGGACTTCACCAGACTTGTCGCCCAATTCTGCTACACAACTCACCAAAGCCCATATCATCAATACCCCTATAGAATTCAGCCCTTAGTATAGAAACTTGACATTTGTTGAAGAGTGGGACAAGCCGATGGATAAGAGGAGAGCTAGGAAGTTATCTATATATACCCAGAGCAGGGAGGTGTATGAGACATCATTCAGCAGAATTCAGCAAAGTGAAAAAAGATTGTTGAGTTGAGTGGTGACACTCAACTGGGGTTAGAATTAAGATTGAAAGAGCATGAGGCAATATTTCAGAAATCACACTGTCCTCTGGCAGAGCTGAGAGATGTATGGCCCAGTGTTAATATCCATTCATAGGCAGCAAGAATACCACCACAATATTGAAGTGGGAACAAAGCAAGTTTGGAAATGTGGAATAAGTAAGTAGGGAGAAAGTGGAAGAGAAATACTGGGAATCCAACAGAAGCCTTTGAAAAGAGTTAAGAAAAGGCCTCAGACAAGTAAAGAGTGAGCCAGAAATGAGAGTCGATTTTGAAATTAAATGCAATAGAAAGAGACACTGTTACGACATTACAACAGAAAGCCATGTTTCAAACAAGAACTACAATCCTTTGAGAGTTCAAACAGGGTTGAAACTGACAAATAAAAATAGTGAATAATAAATTACCACTTCCTAGAAGAATTCACTGCAGAAGACACTGACAGCACACTAGCCATTAAAGAGATGATCTCCACTGAGCTTACTGAGTGATATAATTTACATGGAGGCTCCAGACAGGTTCAGAGCAAATAGATTTCCAGGGATGAATGCTGTGTACCTGAGACAGTGATGGGAGATTAGAATGGAAATCTATATAAGTGTTGAAAGTAATCAACAAAGAGTCAAAATCTGTCCAAATGAATTGGACACAAGCCAAAAAAGGGAGAAAAAGTTTTACTTTTGGAAAACGTTGACAACCTGACAAGGTTAAAGAGTGTTTGAAAGTTGAATTCTAAACATCAAAATTGATGAAAACCTAAGAAATAAAGACAGAGTCAGAACAAATTTGGATATTGTTCATAAACTTAATTGTGGAGCCCAGGCCCAGGAAGAAGATACCAATAAGGTTGAACAAAGTTCAAAAGGAAAATGAGTCAAGCCAAGAAATGGTGATTGGATGATTTCCTACCCGGTGGGAGTTATATAGGACACTGAAACTTATGACTGATGAGTGGAAAGAATGACTTAGTCATTCGTCCCTTCCTGACATCTAGACTTAACCATTGCAATGCACTTCAGGCTGGTGCCACACATTCTACCCTCTAGAAACATGAAATGAAAACTCTGCTGCTCATCTTTTAACTCCCTCCAAGTCCCCATCCCCTACTACCCTGTGCTCATTGAGTACTTTGGCTCCTGGTCAAGCAACATCTTGATTTTAAAATTTTCATCGCATTTTCAAATTCCTCCATTGCCCCTCCCCTCCCAATCTCTGCAATCTCTTCTGAATGTTTTTGTGTTTTACTAATTGTGGTCTCCTGTGCATTCTCAATTTTAGTTGCACTACATTTGGCGGAACTGCACCATCAGTGGCCCAGGCGCCAAGCTGTGGAAATCCCTTCCTTCATCTCTCTGCCTCCCCATCTCACTTCCCACCTTTTGTCCCTCCTTCAAGCCTATCTCTTTGACCAATCTTTCAGCCAACTGACCCATTATTTCCACACATGGTTCAGTGTTGTAATTAATTCTATAGTCCTCTTATGAAGCACCTTGGGATGTATTACTATCTTCATGGTGTTATATAAATATAAGCTGTTGTTGTGGTCAATGGAAATATATCAGTATTCTTGACAGAATATCCTGTTGAAAGCAAGATTTTTCTTTTACTTTTCAGTACTGGTTTGTGTGTTGACCATTTGGACAGGAACTGCAAGTGTCACATTCTATTAATCAACTCTTTGCAATGACTGCACCAACCTTGTCCCCCGCCCCTGTAGAAATACCTTGCTGCTTTTCAGGTCAGCCTCCCAGTTAGCCTGGAGCTGGTAAACTGCAAGTAGTTACCAATTGCAACTTGACTATGAGAACCAGCCCTGAATGATTGAGTCTCCTGCTGGCAACATTTAGGAGTCTCCTGTTAATCAGGGGCTCAACAATCAACCCCAGAGGATATTCTGAGTTTGTTATTTTGAATCTTTCCCTCTGCCCATTCTGTTTTCTCCTTATTTTATTTACTTGGAAGCCATAACATTTTAAAACTTTATTTGCCACCTGCCTCATTGCCCCTATTGTTGACAGACTCTGTAGTGTCCCAATGTCCTCACCCTCAGCAACAACAAAGACTTAACTCGTTGCGTCTTACCAGGCTTAAGGGGTTATTGGATGCACAACACTGCTTTCCTGCATACAATGAACCAAATTCACATGCCTGCACCGATGTACCCCATAACACCCAGTCACAAAAACAGCCTTAGTACAGTGGAACTGGCATAATGAATGGGCTAGCTCCATGACAACTGCAGCAGTTAGGAAAAAATACACTGAAGAGGTTCAGGGCTTTATCAACAGAATGAGATTAACGCTGGCCAGGCAGTCTGTTGAATAGGGGAAGCACAACACACTCACAAACTATCAATCATAAGGGTATGGGAAGCAGCTTGGGTATCAAGCCAACAACAAGGTGGCTTCACCATGTCATCCTGAACTTCCAAATGAAGGCCAGAATTCAAGAACAGAGACTCTAGAGGTAGACACAGATTCCAAGTAACTGTTACAAGACCAATGGGCATAAGCTAAAGATTGAAAAACATGACCAAATAAAATATATCTGTCTCAAGCCCATCACTTAAAGATAATTGGAACATTGCTAATTCTTTAGAAGTATAAAAATAAAGGAAATGGAAATAAAACAGACTAAAAATAGTTGTCAAATCCCAAGAAGAGATTACTTGTCTGCAATGACATGTGCTGGTCTCACAACAGCTGGGCCTAGTCTCTAATGTGTGTCAGCTGACATCCCCTATCCTTTCTCACTCAGAATAATCCCATTGCACTGCAGCTTGGAAAAACTGTAGATAATAAATCCTAGTAATC
This sequence comes from Chiloscyllium plagiosum, assembly GCF_037043375.1. Classification (NCBI taxonomy): domain Eukaryota; kingdom Metazoa; phylum Chordata; class Chondrichthyes; order Orectolobiformes; family Hemiscylliidae; genus Chiloscyllium; species Chiloscyllium plagiosum. Next base: position 23,551,950 of record NW_028270175.1, on the reverse strand, counting down.
GGGTTTTCTAATGACCTACTGGTTAATTCTTCTTTCTTGCAGTTAGAAAATATACAGTTAAAGCATGAAGTCTGAGGCTATCTATAGTGATAGTTCTTCTTTTGATCCCTTCATTTTATCCATATTTTTGGGTCAAGTCAAATGATTTAAATTTCAAAAATCCAATTTATCCCCTTATAACGACTAGCAGTCCAGAGCAGAGTGGGTGCAGGGGGCCAGTGCAGGAGTGGGGGAAGGGGCCCTGTTCAGAGCATGGCAGTGGCCTGGTGAGTAGTGGGCTGTGTCGTGGTGTGAAGTGGTAGAATGGCCTAGTGAGGAGGAGTGGGGCAATGGCCTGGTGAGGAGTGGAACAGTGGCCTGATGAAGAGGAGTGGAGCAGCTGCCCAGTGAGGAGTGGGGCAGCTGCCCGGTGAGGAGTGGGGCAGTGGCCTGGTGAGGAGTGGAGCAGAGGCCTGGTGAGGAGTGGGGCAGCCACCCGGTGAGGAGTGGGGCAGTGGCCTGGTGAGGAGTGGAGCAGAGGCCTGGTGAGGAGTGGGGCAGCCACCCGGTGAGGAGTGGGACAGTGGCCTGGTGAGGAGTGGGGCAGCTACCTGGTGAGGAGTGGGACAGTGGTCTGGTGAGGAGTGGGGCAGCCACCCGGTGAGGTGTGGGGCAGCTGCCCGGTGAGGAGTGGGGCAGTGGCCTGGTGAGGAGTGGAGCAGAGGCCTGGTGAGGAGTGGGGCAGTGGCCTGGTGAGAAGTGGGGCAGCCACCCGGTGAGGAGTGGGACAGTGGCCTGGTGAGGATTGGGGCAGCAGCACAGTGAGGAGTGGGGCAGCGGCCCAGTGAGGAGTGGGGCAGTGGCCTGGTGAGGAGTGGAGCAGAGGCCTGGTGTGGAGTGGGGCAGTGGCCGGGTGAGGAGTGGGGCAGCGGCCCGGTGAGGAATGGGGCAGCGGCCCGGTGAGGAGTGGGGCAGCAGCCTGGTGAGGAGTGGGGCAGCGGCCTGGTGAGGAGTGGGGCAGTGGCCGGGTGAGGAGTGGGGCAGCGGCCCGGTGAGGAGTGGGGCAGCGGCCCGGTGAGGAATGGGGCAGCGGCCCGGTGAGGAATGTGGCAGCAGCCTGGTGTGGAGTGGGGCAGCCACCCGGTGAGGAGTGGGGCAGCAGCCCGGTGAGGAGTGGGACAGTGGCCTGGTGAGGAGTGGGTCAGCGGCCCGGTGAGGAGTGGGACAGTGGCCTGGTGAGGAGTGGGGCAGCAGCCTGGTGAGGAGTGGGACAGCGGCCTGGTGAGGAGTGGGGCAGCGGCCTGGTGAGGAGTGGGGCAGCGGCCTGGTGAGGAGTGGGGCAGCCACCCGGTGAGGAGTGGGACAGTGGCCTGGTGAGAGGTGGGGCAGCAGCCTGGTGAGGAGTGGGGCAGCGGCCTGGTGAGGAGTGGGGCAGCGGCCTGGTGAGGAGTGGGGCAGCCACCCGGTGAGGAGTGGGGCAGCGGCCTGGTGTGGAGTGGGGCAGCCACCCGGTGAGGAGTGGGGCAGCCACCTGGTGAGGAGTGGGACAGCGGCCCGGTGAGGAGTGGGGCAGCAGCCTGGTGAGGAGTGGGACAGCGGCCTGGTGAGGAGTGGGACAGCGGCCTGGTGAGGAGTGGGGCAGCGGCCCGGTGAGGAGTGGGACAGCGGCCTGGTGTGGATCGGGGCAGCCACCTGATGAGGAGTAGGGCAGCGGCCTGGTGTGGAGTGGGGCAGCAGCCTGGTGAGGAGTGGGACAGCGGCCTGGTGAGGAGTGGGACAGCAGCCTGGTGAGGAGTGGGGCAGCCACCCGGTGAGGATTAGGGCAGCGGCCTTGTGTGGAGTGGGGCAGCCACCTGGTGAGGAGTGGGACAGCGGCCTGGTGTGGAGTGGGACAGCGGCCTGGTGAGGAGTGGGGCAGCAGCCTGGTGAGGAGTGGGACAGCGGCCCGGTGAGGAGTAGGGCAGCCACCTGGTGAGGAGTGGGACAGCCACCCGGTGAGGAGTAGGGCAGCCACCTGGTGAGGAGTGGGACAGCCACCCGGTGAGGAGTAGGACAGCCACCCGGTGAGGAGTAGGGCAGCCACCTGGTGTGGAGTGGGGCAGCCACCCGGTGAGGAGTGGGACAGCAGCCTGGTGTGGAGAGCCTTTGGACAGACACTCTGATATTTGTCCTTTTAACTTTGCTTCTTGTTTTTCTGACCTACAGTTATACTGTGTATAGCTGTAATATAACTTTTTTTTCTTAATTTCTCTATTCTGTAACTAAGGATTGTAGCTAGGTACTCTGTATCTAACATTGTGCTGTGTATTGGTGTCACTGTTATACTGTAGTTAATCTATAACTGAAGAAGCTGTACACAGGTACCTTTGAACCTAAGATGACGTTGTAAGTGGCAACTTATCAATTTCTCACTGTACTCATTCGAGTACATGTGACAATAAAACTAATTCAATTCCCTAATGAATTTGTCTTTATAGGTTGGTATCTGTCAGTCAATGCTGTACTGTGATTTCTAAGTGAGAAGATTTTCACCCAAATATTCAAGGAATGCCTGTGGTTGGGCAGAGGGTGAAAATTCAGGGTTTTAATGATGATTCTCCCCTCAAATTAGACCATTTGCCTTGTTTTCATTGAGTCAGCGATCAGTGTTGAGGAGCCAGCAGCCCTGAGATAATTGAGGTGGGTTGGCGATTGATAGATGTCGGGCTGTGATTTTCTTCTGCTTTGAAACAGGAATAAATCACTAAAATCTCTGCTTCTTTTATACAATTCTCAGTTCTCCAAGCATCCCCCAGAGGAAGTAATAATGGCTACTGTCAGTGGATATTAGACAAAGAACCAGGATAAAGAACCAGGCTGTGGTAAATTTAAAGATGGAAACAAATGGGGAGAGTATGAGGGGAAAGAAGTGTGGGGATTTCTATGTCTTTTTGAAGTTCTACACTAACTTCTTCATGGTTCATAATGCTTCCAAGTTTTAAATGTCTTAATATTTGTAGATTGGTGCATTCAAATTCCTAATAGACTAATTACCATGGTGCATAGTCAACTGGATGATATTGTTATTCTTACAGGCTTCAAGTTTATTTCCAGAAAAAGTCAATTTTCCTTAATTTTGTAGCTTTCTGTAGACTTTTAAAAAGAATCTGAATTGGTAATGTGATATCACATTTAGAGAGCCGAGATTGTATATTTTATATTGGAACAGCTTTACATTTGAATTTCCCAGGAAAGAGTCCAAGTTTACAGCTGTTGTGCAAGTGGAACTGAGTTTTGTATTGTGAGCTAATGTCTCCTGGGACTTGGATGGAGACTGCTAGGAATCCATTTCATTAACATCCTGAACTGCCAGCGATAGGCAAACAGGCTTCTCTTCCTGAATTGGATTTAATTTCATATCCCAAAGAGGATGGCACATTATTTGGAGACAGTGGTGAAAGGTTTATAGAAAAGAGTTTCTTTCTATTCACAGAAAGATTATGACTGAAAAAATAGGACACGTCTCTCAGACTCACTTAGTGAGTGAAGGTCTCACCTATTGTAACACAAAGCCACACAAATCAGGATTAGGTTCCCTGCTGTAAACTTGCATAATCATCAGGATGATACAACATATTACAGAGCAAGGAACATACATACAAAAGTGATGAAGCAGAAAAGTTCAGTCGGCCCATACCACCACAATACAACTGCATTTCATGACCTCTCCCTTATCTGCCTTTACTTGGAAGAGGTAAATAAAACTTGAGACTGCATCTAGGCCAATTCAGGGATTAAAGAAAAAAACGCTGGGCTATTTCCATCTGACCTTTGAAGGTGATTAAAAACATGTTCCAGGAAATAACAATGATGGGCAGGCATGTTGCCCAATTCCCGTAACATTATTTTGCAGATTGTCACGTCAGCCACAGTAAGGGAGTCACCTCACTTCTTTTCCCAGCAAATTCACACTCACTACATTTTCAACTTGACCCAATGGTTGCTGACCCACTCTGAAAAGGGAGAACTTCCAGACGTTTAACAGAGACCTATATTATGCACACGTCCCTTGGTCCTTGCAATATCTTCAGGTCGTCAAAACTCCTAGAAATCTACGCCAAGTTGTCCTAGCCTTTCATGGTAAATAAAGCCTTTTAAATACAGTCTCATACTGGTGGCCTCTTCTAATCTTTTATTTAGGAGGACCTCCATGAATATAAAAGCAGGGATGTACATCTGAGGCTCTATAATGCTCTGGTCAGAACACAATAGGAGAATTGTGTTCAGTTTTAGGCCCCATATATCAGGAAAGATGTACTGGCCCTGGAGGGGAGGTTCACAATAATGATCCCAGGAATGGATAGCTTAACATATGTGGTTGGAGGGATATGGGCCGGGTGCTGGCAGGTGGGACTAGATTGGGTTGGGATATCTGGTCGGCATGGACGGGTTGGACCGAAGGGTCTGTTTCTGTGCTGTACATCTCTATGACTCTATGAATTTGGGTTTATACTCAATGGAGTTTACAATGATGAGGAGGGATCTAATTGAAACATACAGAATACTGAATAGCCAGGACAGTGTAAATGTTGGGAAGATGTTTCCATTGGTAGGAAAGACTAAGACCAGAGGGCTTAGCCTTAGAGTAAAGGGAAGACCTTTTAGAACGTAGATAAGGAGAAACTTCTTCAGCCAGAGAGTGGTGAATCTACGGAATTCATTGCTACAGAAGGCTGTGGAGGTCAGGTCATTGAGTATATTTAAGACTAAGATAGATAGTTTTGTGAGTACCAAGGGGATCAGGGGTTACAGAGAGAAAGCAGGAGAATGGGGTTCAGAAACTTGAAGAAAGGTTACACCCGAAATGTCGACTTCTCCACCTCTTGATACTACCTGGCTTGCAGTGTTCTTCCAGCCTCCTGCCTGTCTGCTTTGGATTCCAGCATCTGCAGTGTTTCTGTCTCTAACCATAATTGAATGGCAGAGTAGACTTGGTGGGTTAAATGGCCTACTTTCTGCTCCTAGATCTGATGGTCTTATATGAGTAGTGCAAAACTGGATGACAATTTTCTCAATGAAGCTTAAACAAAGACTTGTATGTGGACAGTATTTTTTTTTATTTGTTTTGTGTTGGATTCTCATAGTAATACAACCCAATACTATATTTGGAGCAGTGGTTGTGAAACTTGTACCATAACATCCTCCTTTTCCTCACTCAACAGTTCTTGAATTTGCAACCATATATGGCTTACACATGCCTGACATTAGTCCTGGTGTTACCAAGTGTTTAACATTTCATTTATCTATAATAAATGACATCTGCTAGATGTAGGCTCCTTCCTCCATTATATCTACATCTGCTCTGTACTCTACTTATTTCATCTAAGGATCTAACTTCCACAGTCAAATGCCATTTCCATTTGACTCATTGAGTTAGAAATATTTTGCCAAATTACTCCCTCACTTTGGTTAATTCTACAAGGCTGTCCCACTGTGGGTGCATATTAGAAATTCAGTAAACTGTAGGAGACTCACACCCAAGATGCCAGTATGTACTCTTAGTGGAGTAGAGCTGAGGGGGTGCAGTTTATCAGTAAGAGAGCAGATTTGAATAACGAGCCCCTCTGTGCCCTACTCTCTATCTGCAGCTTCTGGGCTTAGATTCATTTGGAGCTGAAAATGTGTTGCTGGAAAAGCGCAGCAGGTCAGGAAGCATCCAAGGAACAGGAGAATCGATGTTTCGGGCATAAGCCCTTCTTCACTTGGAACCCACCAGTCTAATGGTGAACTGCTGGTACTGCAGAGTCTATCCCATAAAAGGCAAGATGTGATCACTGCTTTGTTAAATGGAAATTTACTCTGGGTGAGGGTCATGACCACAGCTGGGGCACCAGTGAAAACCTTGCATTACCTATTTTTGGGAAAGCCAAGAAAATGAAGTGCCTGGATAGTGGCAGACCTTCCCTGACATCGAGGATGCCAAGCCACAGAGCGGATGTCCCAGCCACTGAGGGAACTGTTGAATGATCAGAGGCTGGCAGCTCTTCATTGACTGCCAGCACCACTGGGGAGACAGTGGTTGGTATAACACCAACCCCAAGGCCTTGGAGTAGGGAACGCCCAGCTACAGGTGAATGCTGTAGGGAGGGGTGTCACAGGGGAAAGGGAAAGGGAGTCAGCAGTGAGGGCAGGGAGATATTTTCCCAGAGTAATACCCGTTCCACCCCACCACCCACTACTTCCTGCTGCCAGCTCCTTCAATCAGGCACAACGTGCTCTTGGAAAGGAAATCCTGCCAGGGATGGCTTGTGATGCTCCCACATGGGTCAATAATCGAGGGATAGGGAGGAGACTTTTAGAGTTGACATTAAGTGCCCACTTAAGGTCCTTCATTGGGCCACAGTGGGTACAAGTCTCCCTACCCTGGAGGTATTGAGGATAGAGGCAGGAAGCAGGACCTAACCTACCCCAAATCCATCTGATTAAATGCCCCACCACCAAACAGCCAAAGGAGAAGTCATGAAATTAACCATTTATAAACCTGCCATAATATTTCTAGATTCTCTACCTACACTGTTTTCTGTTTTTGATGCTGATAATCATGGCTGGGGAAGTGGACAGCAAGATTCACAGCAGTGTTTTACAGAGTATGATGTGCTATTTATAGCATAGAAACAGCTCATTCAGCTCAATAGCTTTACAAGGGCATTTATCCATCATACAGGCTTCCTCCCAACTTGCTTCATCTCACTCCTTCCACATCTCTTTCTATTCCATTTTTTACTCCCCTAATTATCAAGCCACTTCACCCGAAGTAGAACTTTAGGATTAGAATTAGATTTTATCGTCACCTGCACTCAAGTACAGGAATAAAATGCAAAATACAAAACCAGAATTTTTTTAAAAATGAGAAGAAATAAAGGAAACAGAACTCAACAGAAAGAAAAATGTCCAGATGTTGAAGGCCTTCTTTGAAAGAAAAGGACATAGGGCAGATTTTAAAGTGTTATGGCCCTGGCCTGGGGTTTTTGTCGGCCTCCTCCTGGGACATGCCCCACCAACATCTTTACCACCGTTGCTACAGCCACCGTTGTCAGGAGGAGCCGACTGTGTTGCTCTCACCATTGCACATGCCTGGGAGACCAGGCCCGCTCTCACCCTGCCGAAAATGCTGAGAAAGGCTCCCTTTGGGAGTGTATTCCTACCATATGCCTGGAGTGATTAAATTCCTCAGGAATTCTTTGCTGGGTTTACTAGTGACGATCTTATATTTACAACCATTGGTTTAGATTCACCCCTATTGAAACATCTTCTCTAGAGCAGCAATCTCAAATTACTCGCTTTAAAAATGATACCTCCATCAGTGGAAGCTGAAAAATGTAGGTCCAGAAAATCAATTCTGGTCAGAGACTCAACAATTTCTGTTCTGTTGCCAATTTCTGTTCTGTTCTCGGCTGCTCTCAGCTCTCAGTCTGTGTTATAAAACTGAGCGATGGATGTGGGAAAGAAACGATGAATGATGGGTTCTTTTTGTCCTTTAAGTAGTGTTACTTTGCTAGTGCTGCCTTTTACACTGAATAACATTGGGTGCATGGCACTGAAACAGGCCATTCAACTCAAACAGCTTTTACACTACACTGCACTCTCTTTCTGTCTTTCTCATTTAATTCTACCATCATAACCATCAGTTCCCTCCTCCATTACCTGCTTGTCTTGCCTCCCCATCATTGCATCTATATTACTCACTTCACTTCCTGAGATAGCATGTTCTCCCCATAATTTGGATAGAGCTCTCTCTTCTTTCAAATGACATCTTAAACCAAGATCATGCCTGCCTTTCTGCATAAGAGAACCCCAAAGAAAAGTTCTTCCAGGATGATATTCAATCCTGAACCAACAGCATGGAAAGCAGATTAAACTGGACAGTAATATCATTCACAGGCTGGGGAATCTTATCTGCTGGAGGTGGTGCCAATGTGTAGTAGTGAGTGCCCTTTGAAAAATGGACATCGACATGCTCCACAGTGTCCCAAAGAGGAGAAAGCAGCTTTGGAAATCCAATTTCTTTCTTTTTAAAGCATCCAAGAAGAATACATCATTCAGGTTCTAGCCACAATTAATGTTGGCCATAACAAAAATTTTAATGTTATGAGGAATGTGACGATGTGAGCTTACCACAGCTTTAATGAACGTTCCCATGGGCTTTTAAGCTGGAATGGGGACAGAGAAGTGATTAAAGCACTGGGTCCGTCTTGTCGCATGTCGTTGCCAGCACTGCTTTATTTTCAACAGCTGCCCTGATTTTACTTGGTGCCTAATTCCATTACCTCACCTCTGCTGGACAGGGAAGAGACGACTGTGACTTGCTCTGATTGCAAAAAGTAAATTTGGAGTGGGGCCCAAGTGTCGCACAAATAACTTTAAATGAAAAGAAATGCAGTTTACTCTCATGTTTACCAAGATAGAAGACTGACTAAGATGGTGCATATTTCAGTATTATCAGGGTGTAGCAAGACAGTGGGTTGATTTATTAACATGGCAACATGAAGCCATATTAGCGCACATGAAGAAAGAGTAACATAGTTGGTTATCATATTGGGTTAATAGGTTATTGGGTTAATATTGAGTCAAGTAATCCCTGAAACACGTGTTCAGCATAAATCCCACTTTATTCCAGTTGCTATCAGTTCAGATGGAGAGTTACCAGACTTTGAAATATTAATTGTGCTTCCTCCCCACTGAGGCTGCTGAGTTTCTCCAGCATTTCCTGGTTTGTTGTAGTAATCCCCAGGCATGGATTAATGATTCAGGGCAATGGGTGGAATCTTCTGCTCGTGTTCCTGGTGTACTTACTGGCAGAATTAGGCAGGATGGTAACATACCTGAACCAACACTGTCTTCCCATCATGGACAGAGTGAGGTGTTGACCTACCTGCCTTGCTGGCGCTGGCCTTACCCACGTTCGAGGGGATGCCACAACAAGCATAGCACTGAAGACTGTGTGGCCCCTACCCTCCCCCTCACTGTTTTGATCACACAGCACTGCCCTTTAATGTGAAGGGCAGTGTTTGTCACTGGCCACCCGGGTGTTTTCCTATCTTCCTGGTGGTGGAAATTGAATAAAGATTCGTGCAGTTTGTGTCTTTCACTGTGTCTCACACCTGCACACACACACACCATGGGTGGTAGAATAAAAAAAAAGAAAAAGAAAGAAAAAAAAAGAAGAAAAAAAAAGACTGTGTGGCCAGATTGGCCCCTGCAGATGGTGGTGGCGGGTGAGGTACCAGCCAGTGCCCACTTGGGGGACACAATGTCAGGAATACGGACTTGGCCACTGAGAGACTGGGCTCTACCCCAGTTGCTCCCCCCAACCCCATATCCCCAGGGCTTCCGTCATGAAAGAAAACCCCAGATTACTTATCTCTGCTCTGGGTCATTTCACTACTGCAGGCATACCCAAAAATAAAGCAGTGTGGGTCTCGTGCCCATGAGTTCAAATCCAACCACAGCCATTGGGGGATTTTGTAAATAAATCCAGATTTAGTCTCAGTAACGGTGGCCATGTAACTATCGGATTGTCATAAACATTCATCTGGTTGAACAATATCTTTAAGAGAATGAAATACTACTGCCAAGGGACCAATGCTCACATTTTTAGGTTAGATTACCTACAGTGTGGAAACAGGCTATTTGGCCCAACAAGTCCAGACTGACCCTCCGAAGAGTAACCCACTCAGACCCATTCCCCTACCCTATACTTACCCCTGACTAATGCACCTAAAAATATGGGGCAATTTAGTATGGGCAATTTACCTGACCTGCACATTTTTGGACTGTGGGAGGAAACTGGAGCACCCGGAGGAAACCCATGCAGACATAGGGACAATGTGCAAACTCCATACAGACAGTCGCCCAAGATGGTAATTAAACCTGGGTCTCTGCGACTATAGGCAACAGTGCTAACCACTGAGCCACCATGCCACCCTGACCACTGAGCTACCATACCACCCTGACCACTGAGCCACCATGCCGCCCTGACCATGAGCCACCATGCCGCCCTGACCATGAGACACGATGCTGCCCTGACCATGAGCCACCATGCCGTCCTGACCATGAGTCACCATGCTGTCCTGACCATGAGCTACCATGTCGCCCCGATCACTGAGCCACCATGCTGTTCTGACCACTGAGCCACCATGCTGCCCCAATCACTGAGCCACCATGCTGTCCTGACCACTGAGCCACCATGTCGCCCCGATCACTGAGCCACCATGCTGTCCTGACCACAGAGTCACCATGCCACCCTGACCACTGAGCCACCATGCCACCCTGACCAGAGTCACCATGCCACCTTGACCACTGAGCCACCATGCCACCCTGACCCCTGAGTCACCATGCCACCCTGACCACTGAGCCACCATGCCGCCCTGACCATAAGCCACCATGCCACTCTGACCATTGAGTCACCATGCTGCATTGACCATGAGCCACCATACCACCCTGACCATGAGTCACCAAGCCGTCCTGACCACTGAGCCACCATGCTGTCCTGACCATGAGTTACCATGCTGTTCTGACCACTGAGGCACCATGCTGTCCTGACCATGAGCTACCATGCTGTTGTGACCACTGAGGCACCATGCCACCCTGACCATTGAGCCACCATGCCGCCCCAATCACTGAGCCACCATGCTGTCCTGACCACTGAGCCACCATGCCGTCCTGACCACTGATCCACCATGCCGCCCTGACCACTGAGCCACCATGCTGCACTGACCATGAGCCACCATGCCGTCCTGACCACTGATCCATCATGCCACCCTGACCACTGAGCCACCATGCTGCACTGACCATGAGCCACCATGCCACCCCGATCACTGAGCCACCATGCCGCTCTGACTCCTGAGCCACCATGCCCACCAATCACTGAGCCACCATGCCCCCCAATCACTGAGCCACCATGCCACCCCGATCACTGAGCCACCAGGCTGTCCTGACCACTGAGCCACCATGCCACCCTGACCACTGAGCCACCATGCTGTCCTGACCACTGAGCCACCATGTCGCCCTGACCACTGAGCCACCATGCCACCCCGATCACTGAGACACCGTGCCGCCCTGACCACTGAGCCACCATGCTGTCCTGACCACTGAGTCACCATGTCGCCCTGACCACTGAGCCACCATGCTGTCCTGACTACAGAGTCACCATGCCATCCCGATCACTGAGACACTATGCCGCCCTGACCACTGAGCCACCATGTCGCCCCGATCACTGAGCCACCATGCCACCCTGACACTGAGCCACCATGCCGCCCTGACCACTGAGCCACCATGCTGCCCTGACCACTGAGCCACCAGGTCGCCCCGATCACTGAGTCACCATGCCGCCCTGACCACTGAGCCACCATGCCGCCCTGACCACTGAGTCACCATGCTGCCCCGATCACTGAGACACCATGTTACCCCGATCACTGAGCCACCATGCCACCATGCCACCCTGACCACTAAGCCACCATGCCGCCCTGACCATTGAGCCACCATACTCCCCTGACCACTGAGCCACCATGTCGCCCCGATCACTGAGTCACCATGCCGCCCTGACCACTGATGGAAATGTGTTGCTGGAGAAGCGCAGCAGGTCAGGCAGCATCTAGGGAACAGGAGAATCGACGTTTCGGGCATTAGCCCTTCTTCAGGAATGAGGAAAGTTGGTCCAGCAGGCTAAGATAAAAGATAGGGAGGAGGGACTTGGGGGAGGGGCGTCGGAAATGTGATAGGTGGAAAAAGGTCAAGGTGAGGGTGATAAGACAGATTGGGGTGGGGGCGGAGAGGTCGGGAAGAAGATTGCAGGTTAGGAAGGCGGTGCTGAATTTGATGGATTTGACTGAGACAGGCTGGGGGGAGGGGAAATGAGGAAACTGGTGAAATCCGAGTTCATCCCTTGTGGTTGGAGGGTTCCTAGCCGGAAGATGAGGCGTTCTTCCTCCAACCGTCGTTTCGCTGTGGTCTGACGATGGAGGAGTCCAAAGACCTGCATATCCTTGGTGGAGTGGGAGGGGGAATTGAAATGTTGAGCTACAGGGTGGTTGGGTTGGTTGGTCCGGGTGTCCCAGAGGTGTTCTCTGAAACGCTCCGCAAGTAGGCGGCCTGTCTCCCCAATATAGAGGAGGCCACATCGGGTACAGAGGATGCAATAGATGATATGTGTGGAGGTACAGGTGAATCTGTGGCGGATATGGAAGTTTCCTTTGGGGCCTTGGAGGGAGGTGAGAGGGGAGGTGTGGGCGCAAGTCTTGCACCTCCTGCGGTTGCAGGGGAAGGTGCCGGGAGTGGAGGTTGGGTTGGTGGGGGGTGTGGATCTGACGAGGGAGTCACGGAGGGAGTGGTCTTTACGGAATGCTGATAGGGGAGGGGAGGGAAATATATCCTTGGTGGTGGGGTCCGTTTGGAGGTGGCGGAAATGACGGCGGATGATGCGCTGTACATGGAGGTTAGTGGGGTGGTAGGTGAGGACCAGTGGGGTTCTGTCCTGGTGGCGGTTGGAAGGGCGGGGTTCAAGGGCGGAGGATCGGGAAGTGGAAGAGATGCGGTGGAGGGCATCGTCGATCACGTCGGGGGGGGAAATTGCGGTCCTTGAAGAAGGAGGCCATCTGGGATGTGCGTTTTTGGAACTGGTCCTCCTGGGAGCAGATGCGGCGGAGTCGAAGGAATTGGGAGAATGGGATGGCGTTTTTGCAGGGGGCAGGATGGGAGGAGGTGTAGTCCAGGTAGCTGTGGGAGTCGGTCGGTTTGTAGTAGATGTCCGTGTTGATTCGGTCGCCTGAGATGGAAATAGAAAGGTCGAGGAAGGAGAGGGAGGAATCTGAGACTGTCCAGGTGAATTTGAGGTCGGGGTGGAAGGTGTTGGTGAAGTGGATGAACTGTTCCACCTCCTCGTGGGAGCACGAGGCGGCGCCGATACAGTCATCGATGTAGCGGAGGAAAAGGTGGGGGGTGGGGCCAGTGTAGTTGCGGAAAGATGGATTGTTCCACATATCCTACGAAGAGGCAGGCATAGCTGGGGCCCATGCGGGTGCCCATGGCTACTCCTTTCATTTGAAGGAAGTGGGAGGATTGGAAAGAGAAGTTGTTCAGGGTGAGGACCAGTTCAGTCAGTCGAAGGAGGGTGTCAGTGGAAGGGTACTGGTCGGTACGGCGGGAAAGGAAGAAGCGGAGGGCTTTGAGTCCTTCGTGATGGGGGATGGAGGTGTACAGGGACTGGATGTCCATGGTGAAAATAAGGCGTTGGGGACCGGGGAAGCGAAAATCATGGAGCAGGTGGAGGGCGTGGGTGGTGTCCCGAACGTAGGTGGGGAGTTCTTGGACTAAGGGGGACAGGACGGTGTCAAGGTAGGCGGATATGAGGACAGGACGCCCTGACCACTGAGCCACCATGCCACCCTGACCAGAGTCACCATGCCACCTTGACCACTGAGCCACCATGCCACCCTGACCCCTGAGTCACCATGCCACCCTGACCACTGAGCCACCATGCCGCCCTGACCATAAGCCACCATGCCACTCTGACCACTGAGTCACCATGCTGCATTGACCATGAGCCACCATACCACCCTGACCATGAGTCACCAAGCCGTCCTGACCACTGAGCCACCATGCTGTCCTGACCATGAGTTACCATGCTGTTCTGACCACTGAGGCACCATGCTGTCCTGACCATGAGCTACCATGCTGTTGTGACCACTGAGGCACCATGCCACCCTGACCATTGAGCCACCATGCCGCCCCAATCACTGAGCCACCATGCTGTCCTGACCACTGAGCCACCATGCCGTCCTGACCACTGATCCACCATGCCGCCCTGACCACTGAGCCACCATGCTGCACTGACCATGAGCCACCATGCCGTCCTGACCACTGATCCATCATGCCACCCTGACCACTGAGCCACCATGCTGCACTGACCATGAGCCACCATGCCACCCCGATCACTGAGTCACCATGCCGCTCTGACTCCTGAGCCACCATGCCCACCAATCACTGAGCCACCATGCCCCCCAATCACTGAGCCACCATGCCACCCCGATCACTGAGCCACCAGGCTGTCCTGACCACTGAGCCACCATGCCACCCTGACCACTGAGCCACCATGCTGTCCTGACCACTGAGCCACCATGTCGCCCTGACCACTGAGCCACCATGCCACCCCGATCACTGAGACACCGTGCCGCCCTGACCACTGAGCCACCATGCTGTCCTGACCACTGAGTCACCATGTCGCCCTGACCACTGAGCCACCATGCTGTCCTGACTACAGAGTCACCATGCCATCCCGATCACTGAGACACTATGCCGCCCTGACCACTGAGCCACCATGTCGCCCCGATCACTGAGCCACCATGCCACCCTGACACTGAGCCACCATGCCGCCCTGACCACTGAGCCACCATGCTGCCCTGACCACTGAGCCACCAGGTCGCCCCGATCACTGAGTCACCATGCCGCCCTGACCACTGAGCCACCATGCCGCCCTGACCACTGAGTCACCATGCTGCCCCGATCACTGAGACACCATGTTACCCCGATCACTGAGCCACCATGCCACCATGCCACCCTGACCACTAAGCCACCATGCCGCCCTGACCATTGAGCCACCATACTCCCCTGACCACTGAGCCACCATGTCGCCCCGATCACTGAGTCACCATGCCGCCCTGACCACTGATGGAAATGTGTTGCTGGAGAAGTGCAGCAGGTCAGGCAGCATCTAGGGAACAGGAGAATCGACGTTTCGGGCATTAGCCCTTCTTCAGGAATGAGGAAAGTTGGTCCAGCAGGCTAAGATAAAAGATAGGGAGGAGGGACTTGGGGGAGGGGCGTCGGAAATGTGATAGGTGGAAAAAGGTCAAGGTGAGGGTGATAAGACAGATTGGGGTGGGGGCGGAGAGGTCGGGAAGAAGATTGCAGGTTAGGAAGGCGGTGCTGAATTTGATGGATTTGACTGAGACAGGCTGGGGGGAGGGGAAATGAGGAAACTGGTGAAATCCGAGTTCATCCCTTGTGGTTGGAGGGTTCCTAGCCGGAAGATGAGGCGTTCTTCCTCCAACCGTCGTTTCGCTGTGGTCTGACGATGGAGGAGTCCAAAGACCTGCATATCCTTGGTGGAGTGGGAGGGGGAATTGAAATGTTGAGCTACAGGGTGGTTGGGTTGGTTGGTCCGGGTGTCCCAGAGGTGTTCTCTGAAACGCTCCGCAAGTAGGCGGCCTGTCTCCCCAATATAGAGGAGGCCACATCGGGTACAGAGGATGCAATAGATGATATGTGTGGAGGTACAGGTGAATCTGTGGCGGATATGGAAGTTTCCTTTGGGGCCTTGGAGGGAGGTGAGAGGGGAGGTGTGGGCGCAAGTCTTGCACCTCCTGCGGTTGCAGGGGAAGGTGCCGGGAGTGGAGGTTGGGTTGGTGGGGGGTGTGGATCTGACGAGGGAGTCACGGAGGGAGTGGTCTTTACGGAATGCTGATAGGGGAGGGGAGGGAAATATATCCTTGGTGGTGGGGTCCGTTTGGAGGTGGCGGAAATGACGGCGGATGATGCGCTGTACATGGAGGTTAGTGGGGTGGTAGGTGAGGACCAGTGGGGTTCTGTCCTGGTGGCGGTTGGAAGGGCGGGGTTCAAGGGCGGAGGATCGGGAAGTGGAAGAGATGCGGTGGAGGGCATCGTCGATCACGTCGGGGGGGGAAATTGCGGTCCTTGAAGAAGGAGGCCATCTGGGATGTGCGTTTTTGGAACTGGTCCTCCTGGGAGCAGATGCGGCGGAGTCGAAGGAATTGGGAGAATGGGATGGCGTTTTTGCAGGGGGCAGGATGGGAGGAGGTGTAGTCCAGGTAGCTGTGGGAGTCGGTCGGTTTGTAGTAGATGTCCGTGTTGATTCGGTCGCCTGAGATGGAAATAGAAAGGTCGAGGAAGGGGAGGGAGGAATCTGAGACTGTCCAAGTGAATTTGAGGTCGGGGTGGAAGGTGTTGGTGAAGTGGATGAACTGTTCCACCTCCTCGTGGGAGCACGAGGCGGCGCCGATACAGTCATCGATGTAGCGGAGGAAAAGGTGGGGGGTGGGGCCAGTGTAGTTGCGGAAAGATGGATTGTTCCACATATCCTACGAAGAGGCAGGCATAGCTGGGGCCCATGCGGGTGCCCATGGCTACTCCTTTCATTTGAAGGAAGTGGGAGGATTGGAAAGAGAAGTTGTTCAGGGTGAGGACCAGTTCAGTCAGTCGAAGGAGGGTGTCAGTGGAAGGGTACTGGTCGGTACGGCGGGAAAGGAAGAAGCGGAGGGCTTTGAGTCCTTCGTGATGGGGGATGGAGGTGTACAGGGACTGGATGTCCATGGTGAAAATAAGGCGTTGGGGACCGGGGAAGCGAAAATCATGGAGCAGGTGGAGGGCGTGGGTGGTGTCCCGAACGTAGGTGTGGAGTTCTTGGACTAAGGGGGACAGGACGGTGTCAAGGTAGGCGGATATGAGGACAGGACGCCCTGACCACTGAGCCACCATGCCGTCCTGACCACTGAGCCACCATGCCGCCCTGACCACTGAGCCACCATGCTGCCCTGACCACTGAGTCACCATGCCACCTTGACCACTGAGCCACCATGCCGCCCTGACCATAAGCCACCATGCCACTCTGACCACTGAGTCACCATGCTGCATTGACCATGAGCCACCATACCCCCCTGACCATGAGTCACCAAGCCGTCCTGACCACTGAGCCACCATGCTGTCCTGACCATGAGCTACCATGCTGTTCTGACCACTGAGGCACCATGCTGTCCTGACCATGAGCTACCATGCTGTTGTGACCACTGAGGCACCATGCCACCCTGACCACTGAGCCACCATGCCGCCCCAATCACTGTGCCACCATGCCATCCTGACCACTGATCCACCATGCCGTCCTGACCACTGATCCACCATGCCGCCCTGACCACTGAGCCACCATGCTGCACTGACCATGAGCGACCATGCCGTCCTGACCACTGAGCCACCATGCCACCCTGACCACTGAGCCACCATGCTGCACTGACCATGAGCCCCCATGCCGCACTGACTCCTGAGCCCCCATGCCACCCCGATCACTGAGCCACCATGCCGGTCTGACTCCTGAGCCACCATGCCCCCGAATCACTGAGCCACCATGCCCCCCAATCAGTGAGCCACCATGCTGCCCTGACCACTGAGCCACTATGCCGCTATGACCACTGAGCCACCAGGCTGTCCTGACCACTGAGCCACCATGCCACCCTGACCACTGAGCCACCATGCTCTCCTGACCACTGAGCCACCATGTCGCCCTGACCACTGAGCCACCATGCCACCCCGATCACTGAGACACCATGCCGCCCTGACCACTGAGCACCATGCTGTCCTGACCACTGAGCCACCATGTCGCCCCGATCACTGAGCCACCATGCCACCCTGACCACTAAGCCACCATGCCGCCCTGACCACTGAGCCACCATGTCGCCCCGATCACTGAGTCACCATGCCGCCCTGACCACTGAGCCACCATGTTGCCCCGATCACTGAGCCACCATGCCACCCTGACCACTGAGCCACCATGCCGCCCTGACCACTGAGCCACCATGCTGCCCTGACCACTGAGTCACCATGCCGCCCCGATCACTGAGCCATCATGTCGCCCCGATCACTGAGCCACCATGCCACCCTGACCACTGAGCCACCATGCCGCCCTGACCACTGAGCCACCATGCTGCCCCGATCACTGAGACACCATGCCGCCCCGATCACTGAGACACCATGTTGCCCCGATCACTGAGCCACCATGCCACCCTGACCACTAAGCCACCATGCCGCCCTGACCATTGAGCCACCATGCTCCCCTGACCACTGAGCCACCATGTCGCCCCGATCACTGAGTCACCATGCCGCCCTGACCACTGAGCCACCATGCCGTCCTGATCACTGAGCCAGCATGCCGCCCTGACCACTGAGCCACCATGCCACCCTGACCACTGAGCCAGCATGCCGCCCTGACCACTGAGCCACCATGCTGCCCTGACCACTGAGTCACCATGCTGCCCCGATCACTGAGACACTATGCCGCCCGGACCACTGAGCCACCATGTCGCCCCGATCACTGAGTCACCATGCCGCCCCGATCACTGAGCCACCATGCTGTCCTGACCACTGAGTCACCATACCACCCTGGCCACTGAGCCACCATGCCACCCGGACCACTGAGCCACCATACCACCCTGACCATTGAGCCACCATGCCGCCCTGACCACTGAGCCACCATGCTGCCCTGACCACTGAACACCATGCTGCACTGACCATGAGCCACCATGCTGTCCTGACCACTGAGTCACCATACCACCCTGACCATTGAGCCACCATGCCGCCCTGACCACTGAGCCACCATGCCTGCCCTGACCACTGAACACCATGCTGCCCTGACCACTGAGCCACCATGCTGCACTGACCATGAGCCACCATGCTGCTCCGACTACTGAGCCACAATACCACCCTGACTATTGGGCTACCATGCCACCCTGACCACTGATCCACCATGCTGCACTGCCCACTGAGCCACCATGCCACCCTGACCATGAGCCACCTTGCCGCACCGATCACTGAGTCACCATGCCGCCCCAAACACTGAGCCACCATGCTACCCTGACCACTGAGCAACCATGCCGCCCTGACCACTGAGCCACCATGCTGCACTGCCCACTGAGACACCATGCCGCCCCGATCACTGAGCCACCATGCCGCCCCAAACACTGAGCCACCATGCCACCCTGACCACTGAGCCACCATGCCACCCTGACCACGTAGCCACCATGCCACCCTGACCACTGAGCCACCATGCTGCACTGACCACTGAGCCACCATGTCACCCTGATCACTGAACCACCATGTCACCCTGATCACTGAACCACCATGCCGCCCTGACCACTGAGGCACCATGTCACCCCGATCACTGAGACACCATGTCGCCCCGATCACTGAGCCACCATGTCGCCCTGATCACTGAGACACCATGCCACCCCGATCACTGAGCCACCATGTTGCCCCGATCACTGAGACACCATGCCACCCCGATCACTGAGCCACCAAGTTGCCCCGATCACTGAGCCACCATGCTGCCCTGACCACTGAGCCACCAAGTTGCCCCGATCACTGAGCCACCATGCTGCCCTGACCACTGAGCCACCATGCCATACCGATCACTGAGCCACCATGCCATCCCGATCACTGAGCCACCATGCCATCCCGATCACTGAGCCACCATGTCACCCCGATCACTGAGACACCATGTCGCCCCGATCACTGAGCCACCATGCCATCCCGATCACTGAGCCACCATGTCGCCCCGATCACTGAGCCACCATGCCACCCTAACCACTGAGCCACCATGTCGCCCCGATCACTGAGACACCATGTCGCCCCGATCACTGAGCCACCATGCCATCCCGATCACTGAGCCACCATGTCGCCCCGATCACTGAGCCACCATGTGCCTAAGGTTGTTAAACAGCTCAATGACTCAACTGAAGTATGTTGTTTTTTTAAACTGTTACTATCCCCTCTAACTTTGTGCCACCTACTCTGAAACTCCCACATCAGTATAACTTTAAAGTTGAAGCCGGTTCACAAAGGTTTAAAATCCACCTAGAGTTGTCCCATCAAAAATCCAATATTTGGAGTTCAAATTGTATGTTTGAGCTCAAGGTGGATTTTAACCCTTTTGTGAACCTGCTTCAACTATAAATATTGCAAAAGCAATTTTTATTCTAAAATACTTAAAACTAAGTATTTATTTTGATGGATAAAACAAACAGTAATTTATGAGCATGGTCTGGTTGATTGTGAGGGTAAATACAGGATTCATAATGGGAATGTTCCTAATTTTGAAATTTACCATAATCAATCACAAAGGATTGAATACTTTACCTTTTTTGTCCGACAATTTCTATAATTTCTACATCTATTTCCATAAGATGAGTGCCCTGGAAGATATTACTAGATCCATAGTGGCACGGGTGGCACGGTGGCTCAATGGTTAGCACTGCGCCAGGGACCTGGGTTCGATTCCAGCCTCAGGCGATTGCCTGCGTGGAGTTTGCACATTTTCCCTGTGTCTGTGTGGGTTTCCTCCCACAATCGAAAGATGTGCGGGCCAGATGAATTGGCCGTGCTAATTTGCCCATAGTGTTACATGCATTAGTTTGGGGCAAATAGAGGGTCTGGCTGGGTTACTCTTCGGAGGGTCATTGTGGACTTGTTGGGCTGGAGGGCCTGTTTTCACACTGTAGGGAATCTAATCTATAAGAGTGGTTGTTTCAGGTGACTGGTACTAGCCACAAGAAATTTTCAACAAAAAACTGGGTTGAAGATTCACACAGCACACGTTCACAGCCAGTTTCCCACACTCTCTTGAGTCCTCACAGCTACGATGTAGGAAGAGGCAATGTGTGGAAAGTTAGACCTCACAGGAAGGGAGCATGTAGTTGTGGGTTCATTCACATACAACCCACAGTGTAGTCAGGAAAGGTACAAGAAGTAAAGGTGGAAAGGTAAATGGGGCAAAATAAACAGAGCACACCAGAAGACTGCAGGCAAAATATTAAGGGAGGTTTGGTGAAAAAAAATCATTTTAAATGTCCATTCTCTTAAATTTTCGGAAAGCTAACAGTGTCGTCACTCTTTTGTGGGTAAAAGCGACAACCAATTTTCACATAATAATGTCCCACAAACAGCAAATGAATGAATGTTTTCGGTTAAGGGAAGAATGTTAATTAGAAAACCAAAAGGGTTTCCTGCTCTTCTTCAAAGGGAGCCATTTACTCTTTTATAGTCAGTCAGGAGCTCTGACTTAACGTTAGTAGCATTGATAATGTATGTCAATTTCAATGATAAGGCTCCAACTCACAACTTTCTAACTCAGAAGCATGAGAGCAATTGGCAATCCAAGCCAACTACTTAATTAGTTACACTAAATTTTAATTTTTTTTTGATGAGTGTAACTTGCCTTGAACCTATTCTGGAATATTCTCTGCAATTAGTTTGGCAGAGGGGATGTGAATTTTTTGTGCCTTCAGTGCATGGCATGCTATTCAGCAACAGCAGCTGTTGTAGTGAAGGCAATAGGTTCCAATCAGTGAACAATAAAGTCAGGGCCAGTCTTGTTCACAAGAATAAATGGATGGAACATTAAACAAAGTTGACAATTTTGTTTGCTTTGCTTTGATATAAATTTATAAAGTAGCAAGTTTACCTCATTACTTTAAAGAGTCATTTCCACTTTGAACCTTTATCATATCCCTACAGGCTGCACCATTAAACTTTGATTTCCCTGACACTTTTTCATTGAATTTTTTGTATACCTCTTTCCTCTGTTTCACATGTTTAATCCTGCTATATATCTGTATTTAAAGACTTAATTAAATTAGTTACTGTCCTGATTACAGGCGCTACAGCTATTGGAATGTGCCTGAATGAAATACACTTGTTCAAAAAGACATATAGCACCTTTCACAACCACAGAATATCCTAAGGTGCTTTGTATCCAATGAAGCTTTTTTGAAACGCAGTGACTGTTGTGGGAAAGGTGGCAGCCAATTTGCATGCAACCAATTCCCACAAACTGTAATGTGCTAATGAGCAGATAATTTGACTTTCTGGCAGTAAGTGAGGAACAATTATTGGTCGGGACGTTAGGGATTAACTCCATGGTTCTACTTCAAGACAGGTCTGTGGGATCTCTTACATCCATGTGAAAGACAGCGCCTATGCCACATTCAGTACTGCACAGGAGAAACAGCCTTGATTCTTGTGCTCACGTCCTGTTGTGGGACTTGAACCCAACATAGAGTCATAGAGATGTACAGCATGAAAACAGACCCGTCGGTCCAACCCGTCCATGCTGACCAGATATCCCAACCTAATCTAATCCTACCTGCCAGCACCTGGCTCATATCCCTCCAAACCCTTCCTATTCATATACCCATCCAAATGCCTCTTAAATGTTGCAATTGTACCAGCCTCCAACATACCTTAACTGTGAAGATAAGACTCAACCTACGTGTCCCCACTCTGGCCTGCTTGGCGCGAAACACTCCAAGTATTTGGACAATTCTGTATCATCCAACCCTCGTGCAAAAATGTACAAATGAAAACTCCTTTGACCACAAGTCCATCAGGTAATGGTCATCACTTGGCATCCTCAAGACGCTATGGGAAAAGAAAGTGGATCTGTCAGTGCACACTGCCCTGAAAGTGGCTGTGCTGTTGAAGAGGCTGTTACACATCTCCTTTTGGAAGCTAAAAAACCCAAAAGAACTGCAGATGCTGCAAATCATAAACAAAACACAAATTGCTTGAAAAACTCAGCAGGTCTAGCAGCATCTGTGGAGAGAAATCAGAATTAACATTTCAGGTCCAGTGACCCTTTTTCAGAGCTCAAGAAGGGTTTGAAGTTCTGAAGAAGGATCTCTGGACCTGAAATATTAACTCTGATTTCTCTGCATAGATGCTGCCAGACCTGCTGAGTTTTGTCCAGCAATTTCTGCTTTTGTTCCTTCTGGAATGTGCCTTTGTAAAGAAGATCTGCAGAGAGATACACTAGTTTTTGAGAAAGCTCATCCTGAGCAGAAGTCATAGGACACCAAATTATAGTCCAACAGGTTTATTTGAAATCACAAGCTTTTGGAATACTCAGGCCAGGTAGATTAGCCATGGGAAATGTAGGGTTACAGAATAGAGCAGGGGGATGGGTCAGGGTGGGATGCTCTTTAGAGGGTTGGTGTGGACTTAATGGGCCGAATGGCCTGCTTCCACTCTGTAGGGATTCTTTGATAGTATACATGGTGGTTGAAGGATATGGAAACAATTGGCTATGGGAATAGGGTGGGGATGTTAGATTAGCGTTATTTCCAATGTGGAAGAAAACACCAGCATGGATTGGTCAGTCCTAATAATCTGTTTCCATGTTGTAAATTCTGCATAATGTTTTGTTCTTTACATGACCGTCAATGGTTACACAACACGTACATATTTAAACATGTATTTATTGTCAACAGTTGCATTTAAAGATTATTAAGTGTAGATTACCAGCTGTTCAGCTTTCAGGAATTCTATTTTTAATGACTAGCTTTTCAATTTCAGTCACGTAGCATTTCGAAATATGTATTACTGAGAGATGCTCTGTTTTGTTCAGGGTTCTATTTGGATATGGAATTTGTCAGAAAAGGGAAACAAAGAATTGAACATCAACATTCAGAGAAGTAGGCTGGCATGTAATAAGATACTAATTGAATGCTAAGCACTGTATCTTAGTGACCTCCTGTGGCAGAGTGGCAGTAGAAATTTCACTTTCTATAATAAAATATCTTGACACAGAGACATAGATTCATAGAGGGGTATAGCTCAGAAACAGACCCTTCAGTCCAACTCGTCCATGCCGACCAGGTATCCTAAACCCCATTTGCCAACAATTGGCCCATATCCCTCTAAATCCTTCCTATTCATAAACCCATGCAGATGCCTTTTAAATGCTGTAATTGGACCAGCCTCCACCATTTCCTCTGGCAGCTCATTCCATAACTGCACCGCCCTCTGCATGAAATAATTGCCCCTTAGGTCTTTTTAAAATCTTCCCCCTCTCACCCTGAACCTATCCCCTCTAGTTCTGGACTCCCCCATCCCAGGATAAGACCTTGTCTATTTATACTATCCGTGCCCCTCATGATTTTATAAACCTCTATAAGGTCAACCCTCAGCCTCTGATGCTCCAGGGAAAACAGCCCCAGTCTATTCTGCCTCTTCCTATAGCTCAAACCCTCCAACTCTGACAACATCTTCTAAATCTTTTCTGGAGCCTTTCAAGTTTCATAACATCTTTCCAATAGGTATATAAACAGCATAGAATAATTCAAATCTACATGTGTTCAAACACTAAGCTTAATATTAAACTCCATAAAACAGTTGAAATGGATGATTTTGGGTTTAATGTTCTTTGTTTTGTCAGTGCTTAGGTGAAACTTGTTATTTCAGATTTTGGATGCACTTTATGGCATTTTTCCCAGGTGCAATAGCTTTCTGTCCTGAAAACAAATGGTACAATGTACAGAATATTTTTCTTCTTTATTTTGCATCTTTCATAAAACTACCAAGCCAAAAACAAAAAGGATTTAATCATCAAAAGTCTGTATTACAGAAGGAGCTCATTCAGTCCATTGAGTTTGTGTTGACTCACTATTAGAGCAATCCAGCTTGTCCCTGCTCTCCTCATCTTTCTCTATAAATGTGAAAAAAGATCGGTGGAAAGGTGTGAGTCAACCCCTCACACCATCTGAACTCCTTCACGTTGCACTTCCATTCATACCTTTTGTGTTCTCTTTCTCAACTTTGTGAGCTCTCTCACTCTTCCATCTTGGCCCTCACTCCTCTCTTGCCCTCTTGTTTCACGTCTGTGCATTTCTCTGTAGTTCCCTACGTTACAGCAGTGATAGACACGTGATGCAAATCAGTGTAGGTGAAAACTGTTCCGTTGGAGCCTGGACTTTTGGCGCTATCAAATGGCAGCAGAGTCAGGGCCTCCTGGGTCATTGACATTGTCATCCCTCAACTGGGACTCCTTGAGGACCAGAACATCTTCAAGAGACCTTGCAGAAGCTCTGGAGCCATGCTGGAGACCCAATTTGTACAGAAGATGAACTCTTAGTTACATAATATCTTTTTATTCTTTTTGTAGCTTAAAATGGCGCCAGATTGGGGCCATTTGGGGACTAAACACTTTTCACTGTATCTTCAAGATATATGTGACAACAAAATCAAATAACAATTATACTGTCTCTTCATTTCACTTTCTCGCTCTCAGCTTCCATGTTCCCCTTCAGGTTTTTTGGATGTTTCTCTGCTTCCTGACATTTTCCCCACCCTCTCACACATCGTACTCAGTCATTCTTCACTGTCCCTTGCTACTGGATGAAACTCTGCTTCAGCACATGTTTCAGCTTAAACTCTCACACACTCTCACACTGCGCACCTTGGCTGCAGCGTGTAATTTTCTACTGAATTCTCATATCAGCTATCTATCTCAGCCGCACCTCCCAAACCCACCATCTCCACCATTGAATCACAGAACTACTACAGTATAAAAGGAGGTCACTCTGCCCATCCTTTTGCCCAAAACGTCAATTTTCCTGCTCCTCGGATGCTGCCTGGCCTGGTATGCTTTTCCAGCACCAGTCTAATGTAGACTCTGCCCATCCTGTCTACTCTATTATCCAGCACCAATCTCCCGCCTTTTCTTTAATTTCCTCCATACCGTTCCTATTTTTAAAAATCCGATATCCTCTAAAGTTCTTCGATTGAACCTACCTCCACCAAATTTGCAGGCAGTGCATTCTGCACCCTAACTACTCGCAGAGTGAAAACGTTTCTCCCACACTACTTTAAATCTATGCCCTCTTTTTCTTGTTTCTTTTATAAGTAGTAACATCTTCACCCCATCTACGCTCATGATTTTGAAAATCAGATCTCCTCTCAGCCTTCTCCTATCCTCACAGCTGAAGTTCCCCATACCTAGTAGATCACTCCTGCAGTAAATCACTTAAGAGTAGTAGACACATTGAAACATCAGCACCTGCAAGTTCCCCTCCAAGCCACACACCATCCTGACATGGAGCTATTTGACTATTCCTTCAGTGCCACTGAATCTAAATCCAGGAATTCCCTGTTAACAGCAGCTCACCATTACCTTCTTAAGGGCAGTTAGGGATTGACAATAACTGCTGCCCTTCCCATGCATAGGGAATGTTTGATTTAAAGTATGACCAGTGGCAATAATAAATGCTTGCTGGCCAGCCGCACTTGTTGCTCAGCCTGCCATCTAGTGGACAATGGAGAGAAAGCAGTGAGGGAAGGTCAGAATTCGATCCGTGAGAGGAGTTCATATCAATTTAGATTAGATTCCCTACAGTGTGGAAACAGGCCCTTTTGCCTAACCAGTCCACACCGACCCTCCGAAGAGCAACCCACCCAGACCCATTTCCCTCTTATGGGCAATTTAGTATGGCCAATTCACCTAACCTGCACTGTGGGAGGAAACAGATATTCTACACTAATAGTCGCCTGAGGCGGGAATCAAACCAGGGATCCTGGTGCTGTGGGGCAGCAGTGCTAACCACTGAGCCACTGTGTCACCTCATGGTCAGGGCTAGACTGAAAATTCACACAAGCTTCGTCCATCAATTTCTAAATTGTACTTCATTAAAGCTCAGGATAAGCAGAAGGCAGGGATCAAACATTAGCCAAATTTGCAGATTATGCTAAAATAGCTGGGAAAGTAAATTGCAATGAAAACATAAGAAGTTTACAAATGGGTATGGGTAGATTAAGTGACTAGGCCAAAATTCGGCATATGGAATTAACATGGTTAAGTGTGAGGTTATCCATTTTGGTCAAGGGAATAAAAAGGCAACATCTTACCGAAATGGAGACAAACTTCAGTGTGCTTCGTTGCAGAGGGATCTGGGTGTCCTTGTGCATGGATTGCAGAAAACTGTAATGTAGGTACAGCAGGCAATTGGGAAGGCAAATGGAATTTTGGCATTTATTGCTAAAGGAATAGAGTATCAAAATGGGAAAGTGTTGCTGCAACTGTACAAGACATTAGATTAGATTACTTACAGCGTGGAAACAGGCCCTTCGGGCCAACAAGTCCACACTGACCCACTGAAGCGTAACCCACCCATTCATTTACCCCTTTACCTAACACTACAGGCAATTTAGCATGGCCAATTCACCTGACGTGCACATCTTTGGACTGTGGGAGGAAACCGGAGCATCCAGAGGAAACCCACGCAGACACAGGGAGAATGTGCAAACTCCACACAGTCAGTCGCCTGAGTCGGGAATTGAACCCGGGTCTCTGGTGCTGTGAGGCAGCAGTGCTAACTGCTGTGCCACCGTGCCACCCACATTAGTGAGATTGCACCTGGAGTATTACCTGCAATTTTGGTCCCATTACTTGAGGAGGTATGTAGTTGTTGTTTTGGAGGCCATTCAGAGGACATTCACAAAATTGATTCATTCCAGAGATGAATGATTTGTCTTATGAAGAGAGATTGAGAAAGGTAGGCCTATACTCTCTGGAATTTAGAAGAGTGGGAAGACATCTAATTGGAGTATATAAGATGCTAAAGGAGATTGACAAAGTAGACGTAGAAAGGACATTTCCTCATTTGGGGCAATATTGAATGAGAGGTCATAGTTTTAGGATAAGGGATAGCAAATTTAAAAAAGAGGTGAGGAGAAATTAATTCTTTCAAAGAGTCGTAAATCTGTGGAATTCACTACCCCAGAGTGCTTTAGATGCTGGGACATTGAGTATATTTAAGGAGGGAGACAGATTTTTATATAGTAATGGGTTGAAGGGTTTTGCAGAGTGAGCAAGATAGTGGAGTAGAGGCCAATTTTAGATCAGCCATGATTATATCAAATAGCAGAGCAGTTTTGAGGGGCTGAACTGTCTCCTCCTGCTACTAGTTCTTATGTTCTAAACATGTATGAGTAGGAAGAAAGTATTTGGATGTAATAGGTGAAGACTGTTTGGGCACTGATGAAATCCATGAAAATGAGAGAGAAACAATATGGTAAAAAATTAGAGTTGAAGGCTGAGAGTGAGAGACACCATTGGGGATGGGAATTAAATGCTGACCTGGCCAATGATAACCTGGTGGCACAATGGTGGAGCTGCACGGTGGCTCAGTGGTTAGCTACCTCACAGCGCCAGGGACCCTGGTACAATTCCACCCTCGGGTGACTCTCCATGTGGAATTTGCACATTCTCCCTGTTTCTGTGTGGGTTTCCCCCAGGTGCTTTGGTTTCTTTCCACAGTCCAAGAATGTGCAGGTTACATGGACTGGCCATGCCAAATTGTCCAGTGTCCAGTGATGTGCAGGCTGGTGGATTAGCCATGGGAAATGCAGGGATGGGGTAGTGGGGTAGGTCTGGATGGATTGTTCTTTGGAGGGTTAGTGTGGACTTGATGGGTCAAATGGCCTGCTTCCACACAGTAGGGAGTCTATGATTCCACGGGTATAAAGGAATGCAGTACATTTCCTGATTAGGGATATTTATGTAAGAAGGTTGAGGTGTTCACACCTGAAATTTCCTGATCAGAATCTGTAGCCCAGACATTACTTGATCAGTTGGCAAATATAATTCCAAATTACTGGTGTTTACATTCAGCCATTTGATAATATGTACAACCTCAGGAAACAAGTTCTGGAAAAGTGATAGCAGATTGTACCTTCCCCATGGTGACAGACATGAAGTATGTGTTAACGCACTCTTTTCAATAACACTGGATTTCTTCACCTTAAAGTTTGAGAGTACTGTGGGGGCAAACATGCTGGTGTTTGATTACAATGTACAAGGGGACAGTCCCAATTCTAGGTCCTAGAAAGAGCCAGCTTGGAAGCAGAAGACAGTAAAGCCAAATACTGCTGGAAATCTGAAACATCAACATAAAATGTTATATAAGCGTTAATTTTGGAGGCTTCACGAAGCTCCACCCAATTTGACAATGTCATATAGTATTGGGTGGAGATGTCAGGAGATGCTGGATTCTATGATTCTGTGAGTTTTATGATTAACAGCTTGGGATCTCAAAGTGAACACTCTTTCACTGTAATTTCCCAAATAAATATGACAATAAAGTCATTCATTCATTATTGTGTCATCTATATCTCCTAAATACCTTTGTAACTATATCTGTCTAGTTAATGCAACTTGTATCTAATTGCTATCATGTAAAAAAATGTACCTTAAAGCAATGGCCTCTTCTTGTTAGGACTCACTGGAGATTGTTCCTCTACCACTGTAAATTACACAGGCTGTCAGACCTAACCAATGAAAGAGGAATGTAGCAGCATCTTCCCAACCACAGGTACCACTGAAAATAGTATCACAGAACTCAGAAAAATTAAATATGTAATAGGTTCTGAACAAGAGATGGTTAGAGCAAGGACCAAAGGCAGGTCTCTGACCAGCTGGAACACAGGAAAGATGAATAAGAAAAGAGTCAGACTCTCAGGGGCAAAGGGTACAATGATAGGACAGAAACCAAATGAAAGAAAAGGTACCAAGGATAGGTGATATACTTTCTGAAATCAAACATAAGGGAAAAGCTGAAATAGCATGCAAAGAAAGGGCAATGTATGATTACAGTCTGGAATTGTTGAATGTTGAGTCCACAAGGCTGTGAAGTGCCTTATTAAGGGATGACATGCTATACGTCAAGTTTTAATGAGTTTCACTGGTGAAACACTTGGGAGGTCAAATGCAGATCAGGTGATTGTTTTGTAGAACTCTATCTGTCATTCCACAAGTAGGACCTCAAGCTTCTGGTAGCCTGTCCTTTAAATTCTGCAAACTGCTTTCACATGGATATCTCTGTCCTTAATCTGCCGCATTATTCAATAACAGGGGGGTTGGGGTGGGTGGGGAGGTAATAAGGCTCTGAAGGCAGTGGGAAGAAGGAAAATATTGATGCTTGGCATTAACTGGAGTAGGGGATATCTTCTTGTGAAGCAATGAGCACAGCTTCATAACTAAGGTTGCCAGATTGTGAATACAAGATGGAAAATCACAGGTAGCTGTCAGATCATCAAGGAAAATAGTGGAGGCAGTGCAGAAGTTCCAACTATAATCTCACCCAAACTTGTCTGAAAAGGTTGAGTAAGTTGAGTCTATATATATTGAGGTTAGAAAGGGAAATGATCTTACTGAAACATATAAGATTTTGATGGGACTTGACAGGGTTGATGCTGAGTGAGTGCTTCTCTTTGTGTGGGATTTGAACTTGGGAGTACAGTTTCCCATTTAAGATGAAAATAAGAAACTGTCTCCGAGAGAGTCATTTATGTTCGAAATATCAGCGCATTTTCTGGCTATGCTGAGCTTGCAGGCAGGAGAGAGGAGAAGATGCTTGGGGCAAATCAGCCATGATCTCAGTGAAAGGCAGTGCTGGCTTGAGGGGCCAAATGGCTTATTCCTGCTCCAGCTTCTCATGCTGTTATGGGTCGTCAGGTGATAATGACAAGCTTTGAAGTGTACATACAGTAATACTTCAAATTGCTATTTTCTTGCCAGGATACTCTGAAAGATGCTTGTTTGCACTGTACTAATTTTATTAAGTGTGTTGCAAATCATTTACAATCTTTCCCTTCCAGATGAAGGAACATATTTCAGCATTTACATGGAAGTTGCTGTGTAGAAATATGGATGTAGAAACATACCTTTCAGTGCAACAAATTGATACTGGCATGAGCCCCACATGAGCCGTTTCCCATTGCAATTTCCCTTACCAATATATCCTTCTATCCTTTCCTCTTAGTAGCTTTTTTCTTCCTTGACCAAAACAAACAGACCTCAGCTACAAAGATTTATCCGAGGTTATTTTAAAAAAAAGAACAATTACAGACGAGCACGGACATTAATCTATTCAGCAAACTCCAACACCAATGGGATACCTTGCACATCATAGTCCACAGATTTCCACTTCACACAAAACTATGAAATCTAGCCAGGAGAGGCAAGCAATCAGATAAAGACATTAGATATAAGGGATATTTGGAGAATTTCTTCTCCATCCCATCTCATAGAGTCATAGAGTCATACAGCATGGAAACAAACCCTTTGATCCAACTAGTCCATGTTGAACATAATCCCAAACTAAACTAGTCCCACCTAACCTGCTCCTGGCCCAGATACCTCCAAACATTTCCTATTCATCTATCTAATGTCTTTTAAACGTTGTAATTGTACCCCATCTACTACTTTCTCAGAAAGTTCATTCCACATACAAACCATCCTCTAGGGGTGTCTTATAACATGCTGAACAGGATGATTAGAAAATACGCGGAAAGGCCTCAAGAGGGACATTTTAGGAAACCTTATAAAAGAGAATGAGGTGGAGGAATGTAGGGAGGAAATTCCAGAGTTATGTCTGCCAATGATAGAGGAACGTAAATATGAAATACAGTGCTATTAAGTTGTTGCAGATGCTGCCAGTTGCTGTTAAGCCGTTAAATAACAAACGAAAGAAGTGCTGATGCTTTAAATTAGAAACAAAAACAGAAGCCTAGCAGGTCTGTGGAGTGAAATCAGTGTTAATGTTTCGGGTCAAGTGACCTTTCCTTAGAACGCCGAACCCGAAACGTTAATTCTGATTTCTCTCCACAGAAGCTGCCAGACCTGCTGAGCTTTACCAACAACTCTATTTTTATTCCTGTTAAGTCGTTGTTGTAATTTCAGTGGAAAATCAGCCCGTGAGTCCTCCCGAGCGCAGGGTGGCGCTATAGCGCCCACTCTCACACCTCCTCCACAGCAAGTAAAGCTGCGCATGCTCACCGCGCTAATGTCATCACGTCGCTGGAGCATTCCCCCTGACGCTGGTTGGGCCGCTGCCCGTCGGGAATGGTGTTGCTTCTGCGTCTTTTCGCCCCCAACTCTCCAGGGATCGCGGCCCGGGAGGAGGCCGCAGTGGCGGCGGCGGCACTGTGGCCCGTTTGTGTGAGAGCCGCTGAATGACCGACTGCCTCTGTCGGGCAAACACTGACCTCATTCCGTGATGAAGGGCTTTTGCCCGAAACGTCGATTTCAAAGCTCCTTGGATGCTGCCTGAACTGCTGTGCTCTTCCAGCACCACTGATCCAGAATCTGTTTTCCAGCATCTGCAGTCATTGTTTTTACCTCAGTCCGTCACCAATCAATGCTGCGGTAAGTAGCAAAATCTCCAACATTTCATCAAAGTTGGTCAATCCTGAATAATGATATTGTACAGCCGTGGATAACACTACTTCACTATTGTACTGAGCTGATTAATAATGTCCTCTAATCATACTGCTGGTCTTAAATAATGATGCTTAGCTCAATACTGCATTGCTCTAAATAATACTTGACATCTCAGTCACAATGAATCATAATGTCTTTATACTAGTGTCTGAAATGATGCCTCATTCACCTGATTAATAATACTGCAGTGTCCTGAATAATATTGCACTGCCCTGAATGATGCTGCTGTTGTCCCTGAATAGCAATGCCTTGAATTATAATACCTGAATAATGTGTCTTGAATAATGCTGATTTAGTTGTTCTGAATCATGGCTCATAATATTGTAGCCCCATGAGCTGTCATTGTTGTGAATAATTCTGAATCCTTATTTTCTTCCAATCCTCTTGCAGCCATTAAAATTCTCATAACTGGCCACCCACCTGAGTGTCTCTCATGAGATATACTCACTTTTCTCCTGCCTGAAGCTATGCATTGTTTTCTATGATTTCAGTTTCCATCTTGACTTCTGGATTTTTTTTTCTTCAGATTTCACTGTCCATTTTTTCTCCCTCTGCCTCATGGTCATGGTGGCCACTCAATATTGTCTCTATTTTTTCAATCACAAGAAAGGCATTAGTAGTGATTTGTATCCTCTGCCATCCACTTTCTTGATCTTACCAACCTCCCCCACCCCCATCCTGTTAATTTCCCTGGGAATAATCACTCTGTCCCCAGCTCCTCCCAACCAAATTTTCAAACTTCCAGCTATTTAACCTTTGATCCTCCATTTGTGAAAGTACTGCTTCAGCTGTTAATCTGTTTACCCACTTCCTCATGGCTACCATTAATAATCTTATCCAGTACAAGCCTTACTGCCTCCCCATTCATCCTTGTATGGTTGTGATCTTTCCACCACTCGCCCATGGAGGAAATCTTGAATGTAGCTGATGCATCATTAGTTTAACTACTCAATGCCAGATTCTTCTTCTCCTTTGTCAAAGCCGCTTGCTGTTCTGAGATCATCCTGAAAAGCAAATCTGACCTGCCATCTTTAATCTACTGCTAAATGTCTCCATCAATCCCTCTTCTAATATAAAATTGGAGGTGCTGCAAGTATTCAGCATGTGATATAATATCTGTGGACAGAGAGCAGTTAACCTTTCAGATCAAAGACTTTTCTTGAGAGCAGTAAAAGTGGTCTTTCGATGTCTGGCAGTGTCAGTGAAGATTGAGCATTCAGAAGAGCTCAGTATTTTCAGCGTGGTCCAACACTCATACCCAGGATAGTATGATATTATTGTTATTCAGTTGAGTGAAGTTTTCTTTTAAATTACAGCCCCAACTTCTCTTTCCTTAAAGTCCTTCAACTGCCCAAAGTCAAAACAATATTTTGTGCACCACTCATGTTTAAGTCCCTCCAATTAAGTATTCTCCCTTTGACAGGACAGAAATGGCCCTAATCAAAGAAACAATACTTTTATCTTCTTACTGTGACACGGTACACTATACACTATTCTTCCTTATCCTTTTTGATCTTTTTGCAACTTCTGATATGGTAAGAGATACTATCTTTAAAGTCATTCCTCTGTTGTCTAGTTAAGTAAAACTGTTGTTGCTTGGTTCTTGTGTCAAAATTCCAATTATAGTTAGAGTATGTCAAGCAAGGCTGCACTAATACCTCTTAAATCCTCATGGGTTTATCTTCAAGTGTCCTGCTTTCCTTGTCAGTATGCTGTTCCTTGTTGGCAGCATCTTGTATTTAGAATACGGTCCCACATATACTACTGATATGCTGCTGTTCTGCAATCTAAGCCATTCACTGTCTCTGCTATCAGACTACTAAGTCAACATCCAGTATTTGAATAAGCAGTTAAATGTTGGATAGACTGAAGCCACCATTTTAGGCCCCTTTTCATCAATTCCATTGTCATCCCTGGCCTTAATCTGTGGTTGAACTCATTGGGGCCATAATCTGAGACCTCTGAACTAAGTATCAGACACAACTTCCAAAATGGTATTCTGTGCTCCACTGAATAATGCTGCTGATCTAGTGAATAAAGGTACTGTGATATTGAATCCTACTAGCTTGTTGAACCAAAAATGACTAAACCATCATCACGGTGTACTGAATAATATTACTTTGTTGCATTGAACAGCAAATCTGTGTTTGTGAGTCCTTGTGCAGTTGTAGTTAACAAAATAATGCTGTACTACTTCGATATTGGATCAAATCTTGTTCTGCAATGTGACTGCAAAATTTACCATCAGAATCACAGATGTGTCAGTACTGCTGCTTAGCACAGACCATTCTTTGAACTGCTGTGTCTGTCACTACTGATTAGTTAGTTGACTGATCACCCTTGGGTACCCAAGGGCGATCATTCCTGATGAAGGGCTTTTGCCTGAAACATTGATTTTCCTGCCGCTCGGATGCTGCCTGACCTGCTATGCTTTACCAGCACCACTCTAATCTCGACTCTAGTTTCCAGCATCTGCAGTCCTCACTTTTGCCCTTAAGTACCTGCTGAATGCAGGTAGGTAATCTGGACGCTGCAGTCATCAGCATTAAGAAGCCCTGATTTAGTTCATGAGCCATTTGTTTTGGAAATTTTAGTTTATCTTTGTAGCTCTTCTAACCTGTGGAAAATGTTAACCACATTGAAAATCATGAGATCTGCAATAGAATTGATTAACATTGAGAGCCTCTCTCTCCCAGGCGAAGATCTACAGTTTTTTTCACAATTTTTAAGATTTGAATAAACCATATTTTAAATTTACCTTATTAAATTGTAGCTGAACTTCTCTTACAGAATAACTTTTGAGACAAAGTGAAGTTAATCTTTGTGAACTTCATGAAACAATCCTGCTCCTTTTTGTAAAATAAAAACAGTGCTGGGCAAATTCAGCAGGTCTGGTAGCATCTGTAGAGAGAACAACAGAGTTAATGTTTTGAGTCCAGTGACCCTTCATTAGACTTTGCTGGCTTCTCCAGTCTTTTCTGTTTTTGTTTCAGATTTCTAGCATCTGCAGTTCTCTGTTGCTATTTTTCTGCTTCTTGTTGCAATATTAACTCATTTCCTCCTCTTGTCCTTCAGCTGAGAGCCCTCCAGAAATTCAAGTATTTACACAATGAATCTAGTTCGACTCGTCTGTCGCCACAAAACAGCCCTCGGGGTTGCAACCCTGTCCTTGTTTGCACTGGTATTGCTTTATCTGGCTAAATGCACCTCAGAGACTTTAAAATCCCCCGGTTTACCTCGTGGGGTTGAGAGACGGAGTGACAGTCAGGGTCACAGCAGAACAAAAAGCCTCTCTGCTTTTCTTGTTTTGCTGATCACCACTGGCCCCAAGTACACCGAGAGGCGAAGCATTATCAGGAGTACGTGGCTAGCTAGCCGGGACCCGGAAATCCTCCCTTACTTTGCCATTGGCACCAGCGGCCTTCCTGCAGAGGAAGTTCAAAATTTGGAGCAAGAGAACACTCGGCATCATGATCTTCTGCTTCTGCCAGATTTGAAGGACTCTTACGAAAACCTTACCAATAAGATCCTTCATATGTATGCTTGGATAGACCAAAACATTGACTATAAGTTTGTGCTGAAAGCAGATGATGACACTTTTGCCAGATTAGACATCATTAAGGAAGAACTGAAGGCAAAAGAACCAAAGAAACTCTACTGGGGATTTTTTTCTGGACGTGGAAGGGTTAAGGCTGCAGGCAAATGGAAGGAGAGCACTTGGGTTCTGTGCGACTATTATTTGCCGTATGCCCTAGGGGGCGGATATGTTCTGTCTGCTGATTTAGTGCACTATATTCAAATTAACATTGATTATTTAAAAGTGTGGCAGAGTGAGGATGTCTCTTTGGGAGCCTGGCTGGCACCTGTCGATGTCAAACGCCTGCATGACCCACGGTTTGATACGGAGTACAAGTCACGGGGGTGCAATAACAAGTATATCGTGACACACAAACAGAGCATTGAGGATATGCTGGAAAAGCATCAGACACTCCAAAGAGAAGGGAAATTGTGCAAGGAAGAAATTAAAGTGAGATTGTCTTATATTTATGATTGGTACGTCCCACCATCCCAGTGCTGCCAGCGAAAAGATGGCATACCTTGACATCACAATCTGGCACTGGATAGGAAGAGATAGCAAGATCTGTATTGGGAATTGGAAAGCAGTAGTGTGGATGTTAATGCAGGATGTTTCTCCTGAAAGGAGCTCCAGCATCCACACAGCACTTATTTCCAGGATGTTTGATACTGAGCAGATCTTTATCCAGTTTACTGAATAATGAGTCTGCAAATTTGAGAGATGAAAACTTGTACCTTCAGTGTTTTTCTCCAAAAAGCACAAAGTTGCTGTTCTTCCTGATCAGAGTATATATTGGCTCATTGTAGTGCCAAGGGTTCAATTCCTGTTTGTCCATCTTTGAGACATTTAAACTTTTGGTCACCCTCATCACTGTTACCCTGTGCAAAGCCAATGTCAAAGAACAAACACCTGGTATTCCAAATTCTAACTCATTACTCCAACCTGAGCAATGCTCACAGGTAGTTACATAGATTTTACTGTACATTGTATCTAAGTGCACAAAAGTCTGAACATCTGGGATTTGTGTAATCCCATTATAGTAAACATAATTTAATTATATTTGTGTATATACATATGTATCTGTATGTGTGTCGTGCATAAATGTGTGTTTAAGTTTACTTGCTTACTTAGATAAAAGCCTTTTAATGTGTCTCTGAGCCACCTATTTCATCACAGCTTGCTCAAGTTGAATTGACGCTCATTAAAGTTCTCTCTTATGTGGCTCGGCAGTGAGAAGAAACATTTAAAAATTGCAAATCAAAACTTGAGAATGTCTACAGTATTTTATCTTCCCCAATGTTTTGCTGCTTTTTTAATACTTTTAAAAATAGTAACTATGTTTTTGTATTCATTGTAATGCAGGATTTTTTTTTTTAATTTGCCCAACTAAATTTGCATGGAGATTGTCCTCCTGTGCCTGCAGTCTTGATGTTGCGTGATTGACTGTTGGTATGTCTGTGCTTTAGTCCTTTCATTTTTGAAATACAGCACAAATATGGTTTCGCCAGTTCAGCTTTACATGTAAGTAAGATTACTTTGCGTTTACTCTGTTCTCCAGGAACATGAGAACCTACAGTTAGTTGAAAGGTGGTGCTGGAAAAGCACAGCAGGTCAGGCAGCCCTGAGGCACAGGAGAGTCGATATTTCAGAAATAAGTCCTTCAAAACCCCTGATGAAGGGCTTTTGCCCAAAACGTCGACTGTCCTGCTCCTTGGATGCTGCCTTACCTTTTCCAGCGCCACACTTTTCGACTTTGATCTCCAGCATCTGCGGTTCTCACTTTCTCCTAATCTACAGTGAGAACCCATTAATGTAGAACTTTATTGTTTTGATTTTCGCACCTGAAATTAAAGTAATTTGTTTGAATTGCATCATGTTAATAATTCAGGGAGCTTTAAATTTGTCAGTAATCTTGATGAACCGTGTTAGGAAAATACTTTAACAATCCTGTTATGTCCTATAATTAACTAGTGTATTAAATTATCCTGAGGATATGTTTCTTCCTAATCACTATTGTAAATGTAAAACATTCAGAGTAATTTCACGTGTTCGTGTTTCACATTTTGCCATCCCACAAAAATGTATTTACAAGAAATTGAGAAACTTCTAAGTTTAGAAAACATGTAGATTTGTTATAGTTCAGGGTAACATCAGGTGAAAAGTTCCAATGAATTTTATAACTAGTGTGATTTTTGTGTAGAAGTAAAATGATTCCATTTTAAAAATGTCATTGTTACTGCTCGAAAGACTAAGCTTTAAAAACAATGGGATTTTTATCTTGGAGGCAATCTAAGCTAGACTGTTTTTTGTGTGTGTTTTTAATTAATGCCGGAAATTGATGCACAAGTCCACTTCACTAGCAATGTGTTGTATTTGTCTAGTCCATAACCATTGCTCAAGATGTTGCAGTCACAGTAGAATTAGACCTCCAACTGTTGTGACTTAGGTTCTAAGTCTTGTGCAGTAGATAATCACCAATGAAGGATGGAGATTATCCATCTTAAATCATCTTAAATCATGACAAGCAGGGTCTGGTAAGTTATATCATTCTGTAACTAAATATCAAGACATGTACCTTCTGTACAGAGAGTCTGATCTGCAAACTTATAGGCCTGTGCTGTGATTGGGAATGTGGGTGTTGAAGCAGGTAATGACGGCATTTTGGGGAGTATTTTTTTAATCCATAACTGCTGAGTAGGTTTCTGTGGAATTTCTAATGACATTCACATTCTTTCCTACATATTGAAACTTGAAATTCAAGTGGCTAGTCCAAGAAGAAAGCTTTTATAGTGGGATCAGTATGGACAAATAACATGGAAACAAATTAATTAGTGTCTTCAAACCTTGACCCAGCAAACATATTTTGCTTGAATGTGGACCTAGGAGTGTGGAGATTAGGAAGATCATCTTTTGTTTCAAATGTGCTACTGCATTTGCCCAGTTTGAAGAGGTTATGTAAATCTGGGCTGAGTTCTCGTATGTCTTGTCTTGTCTTGTGTTGAAAATGTTAAACTGTATACGTATTGAATGAGTTACACCTTTTCCAAGTGTTGACCCAATTAATGGATTTATACTTTGTAATGCTCTCAAGAGTGTTTGTGTAATTACTTTTGCTGCTATGTTGACATTTACTTGTCAATGCTTTCAAGGAGTAATTAACTACTATTCATTTGTATTCAATGAAACTGGCATATCATTCTGGCAATAAAGCCTAATACTGGTGGTAATGTTCAACAAGCCATCATTTAGAATGACATTTAAAATTAATAACTAAACAATTCTCCTTCATCCAATTCTGAGAATTGACTATCTGTGAAATGTTAGCTTTGCCATGAATAATGTACCTTCCTTATTTTGGGCATTACCATTCTGTCATGCATCTGGCTAACATTTGATGGGACATTCCCTGTAATAAAGCTATTCATCACACCTACAAATGCATACCTCTACAAACAAGATA
The DNA here is from genome assembly GCF_037043375.1 of Chiloscyllium plagiosum. Taxonomy (NCBI): domain Eukaryota; kingdom Metazoa; phylum Chordata; class Chondrichthyes; order Orectolobiformes; family Hemiscylliidae; genus Chiloscyllium; species Chiloscyllium plagiosum. The sequence goes on along the minus strand of NW_028270175.1, from coordinate 23,513,067 downwards.
ACTCTGAAGATTATACACTTTCTGAGGGCAATGTTAGGGCTTTGCAATTGGCATAACTTTCTGTCCGCACACTTCTGTTAGGGAGCCTCGTCATTTTCAAATAATTGTTGGACATACTGGGCGGCACGGTGGCTCAGTAGTTAGCGCTACTGCCTAACACTGCCAGGGACCCGGATTCGATTCCAGCCTTGGGCGACTGCCTGTATGGAGTTTGCACGTGTGGGTTGCTTCCGCGGGCTCTGCTTTCCTCCCACAGTCAAAGATGTGCAGATTAGGTGAATTGGCCATGGGAAATTGCCCAAAGTGTTCAGGGATATATAGGCTAGGTGCATTAGTCAGAGGAAATGTAGAGTAATAGGGTAGGAAAATGTATTTGGATGGGATACACTTCAATGAGTCAGTTTGGACTTGTTAGGCTAAATGGCCTGTTTCCACACTGTAGGGATTTTATGATGATTGAGACTGCTTTTCCCCATGAGTGCTCAGCCCGCCTCAAATGAAGTTGTAAACTGACTTCTAACTGATCTTTTGTCTGAAATAGATCCAATCAATAATATTATTCATTCTTATCTGTCTTCACGTCCTGACTCTTGCCACTAAGCTGCTGAAATATTCTCTCTTGAATCACTTTGTTGAAATTCCAGTATATCAAGCTTTATTTGCCCTTTGTGATATTGTTGGTAGCTCTCAAAGTGACTTGAGTTGTAGAGTTACAATATTGCATTTGAATTTAGGTCAGTGTAGTGAAAGTGTAGAAGGCTAATATTCTATACAGATATGTAGACCTCAGTATTTTAGAGCAAGAGAAGGAATTATTATGCATTTTTAAATGTCCTTTTGCACGATCAATTCAATGTATGTATTTAAATCACTGAAGCGTCTCTCACAAATTCAATTGTTTCATTTTGTAAGGAATTAATACTACAACTATACCTGGGAAATTGCAAATTTAAAATTTCCGTCTAGAACAAGCTAAATTGGAAAGGTTAAAGATTAATTACCTTATATTTTAATGTGACATTTCATATCCAGATGTTGCAAATGCAGCTCATGATCTGATCCAAAATATAATTTGCCTTTCTTTCCTGCAATATCCTGTCAACTATCCATTAGTGTGTTTAGATTAGATTAGATTAGATTAGATTAGATTACTTACAGTGTGGAAACAGGCCCGTTGGCCCAACAAGTCCACACTGACCCACCGAAATGCAACCAACCCAGACCCATTCCCTTACATTTCACCCCTTCACCTAACACTACGAGCAATTTAGCATGGCCAATTCACCTAACCTGCACATTTTTGGACTGTGGGAGGAAACCGGAGCACCCGGAGGAAACCCACATCTCCGCCCATTTTTAACTTATTTCCCTCTTGGTCCCTCACCCCCCCAATCTAATCAGTGGTTATTCTCCATGTTCCTGTCTGGCTGTCAACTATCCATCACTATTGTTGATGCACCTATGGTTCAGCATATGATACAGTCCATGAGTAGTTAGAGCCCAAGTAACTCCTCCAAAGCAGCAAACTAGAACATGTACATACCTGCTGTGTAAAGTCCCTGGTTCACCCTAGACTAAACCTGGTCTTTTTAAGACAGATGAGAAAAATATTTTTTTTTTTGTCTTGCAGCTTTGAAATTGTGTTCCCTCGAGACCAGTGAAGCATGAGTCATTGAACATATTGCAAACCTGTGAGAGACAGATTTTTTAACTCTAGGTGACTTGAGTGTTATGAGGCATTGCTAAGCAAGAAAATGGAGTTGAGGCCAAGGTCAGATTAGTTACGATCATGTTGAATGGCAGAGCAGGCTTGAACCTTAAGGTCTAATTCTGCTATTTAAGATCTTATTACTTGAGGTCCGATTTTCAGTGGGACAATGATAGAAACAAATTCCTCAGAGGCTGTTGACTAATTCTATTTGAGATATTATGCAATGACTTTAACGATCCAATAAAACAAAATCATAGTATATTTATTTTAAAATGTTCTTTTAAAAATGTTGGGATCATTATGTAAAAGCTGTGACAAGATATTTAATTATTATACAAGTTATGGTCAATAAATTGAAACCACATGTGTAAATCAATTTGTTAATTGTTATGTGTTCCTTATTTCTGTGCCTTTTTCATAGAAAATACTGGAAAATCTGAAATTTTTGTCACTTCCACTTCTCCCTTCCTGAAGAATTGCATATGGGCTAATTTGAGCTTTTAAGGAAGAAAGGGATAGATTTTTGGGGTGTTGTGTAAGAGTTTCTAAGGTGTATCTTGTGAATGAGGGAAACTAATTAGATGGGGGAAGCAGGCCAGAGAGTTGTACCCAATTCTTGTTCCTAGATGCTGTTTATGGATATTTCAGAATGAAATATCATGTGAATTAAATGAAACCTTCCTGAGGGGACTGAAGTTTACAACTTAAATTTGTGATTCATGTGTGCAGCCTCAATGGAAATGTGCACAAAAGTGGGGAAACCTGCCCCTGCATCAGCAAACATTTTTCCTTGTTTTCAATCACCATGACAAAGCAGAGTGACTAAATTAACTTAATCCAGCAATTGTCACCATACTGCTAACACAGGATGGGGTTATCTTCAGAACCATTTTCCTTCCTTCTGTAATAGCAACTTTTAAGAGATCACCATGAAATTGAAAATTTTTTGCCCAGATTTACCCTGTCAGCTATTTACTTGACCAGAAAACATTTATTTCTTGGCTTTCAAATGTTGCATCCTAGTTAAGGCAGTTTGTTGGCTCAGTGGTTATCATTATCATTACTCCCTCACAGCATCAAGACCCAGGTTCGAATCCACCCTCTGGCAACTATCTGTGTGGGGTTTGCACATTCCCCCAGTGTCTGCATGAGTTTCCTCTGGGTGCTCAGGTTTCTTCCCACAGTCCCAAGTTGTGCAGGTTAGGCGGATTGGCAATAGTGTTCAGGGATTAGATTAGATTAGATTCTCTACAGTGTGGAAACCGCTCCTTCAGCCCAACTAGTCCACACCGATCCTCCGAAGAGCAACCCACCCAGACCCATTCCCCTACACTTACTGACTAATGTACCTAACACTATGGGCAATTTAGCATGGCCAATTCACCTGACCTGCACACGGGGGAAACCCACGCAGACACGGGGAGAATGTGCAAACTCCACACACAGTCGCCCGAGGCGGGAATTGAACCTGGGACCCTGGTGCTGTGAGGCAGCAGTGCTAACCACTGAGCCACCGTGCCACCCGTTTGTGTAGATTACATGGATTAGTCATGGTAAATGTAGGATTATGGGATATGGTGATACCGGGTCTGGGGGGATGCACTTTGGAGGGTTGGTGCTGACTCGTTAGGCTGAATGGTCTCCACCTGCACTGTAGGAATTCTATGATTCTATGAAGTGCCAGCAGCATTTTTTTTTATGAACAGTGATCTGACCAGATCTTCTGTTGCCAGCCAATTGCATTCATTCAGGCAGCATCAGGAAGTAGAGAAGTCAACATTTCAGGACTTGGGAGGGGGGGGAGTGGAGTGGAGTAGGTGTAAGGGGAGCTGCAGTTAAAGGGAGAGGGCTGGGGTGGTAGAGATTGATGAACACAAGTCGAGGGTATGACCTGGTTGGTTGATGGGAGGATGCATCCAGTTGGTAGCTGAAAGGAAGGGTCAATAAGAGGAATGGAAGGGAGGGAATCGGGTGATGGGAAGGGAGTTTATTTGAAATTGGTGAACTCTGATATTGAGTCATTCGCACTGTAGGCTGCCCAGGACTCAAAATTGAGTTGTCCAATTTCAAATAACCTCTCTTCCCATCACCCGACTCTGTTCCCAGCCCCTCTCCCTCCTTTCTATTCCTCCAATTGATCCTTCCTTCCTGCTACCAACTAGATTTATTCCTCCCATCAACCAACCAGGTCATACCTAATATCTGTGTTCACCAATCTCTACCTCCCCACCCTGCTCTCCCAGCCCCCTCCCTTTTATCTGCAGCTCCCCTTACACCACCACCCCCACCAACACACACACACACAAGCCCTGAAGAAGGTTTACACCTGAAATGTTAACTTCTCCTGATGCTCCTTGGCTTGCTGTGTTCTTCCAGCCTCCTGCTTGTCCACCTTGGATTCCACCATCTGCAGTTTTTTTTTGTCTCTAACTAATTGCACTCATTCAGCATTTTTAAAAAAACCTGCACAGAGAGCTTAATTAAGAAGGGGCTGGGGGTCAGTGTACCAAAAGCACAAAAATTCAGCAAGATCAAGAATTTGAATTGCTGAACCAACAATTCAGGTGCTTCAATTATTTGTACTCCAGAGTACGTAATCAGAAATTGACCAAGGAGAGAGGCAGAGGCTCTTTTCCATCTTGATGTTTTCTTCACTAAATACTGCCTTTTATAATTCCCACAAGGTAAATTCACAAACCTGTGCTTCCCATCTGTACCTTTCCTAATTATTCATTCCTGATGAAGGGCCTTTATCTGAAGCATCGATTTTCCTGCTCCTCGGATGCTGCCTCACCTGATGTGCTTTTCCAGCACCACTCTAACCTAGACCCTTTCCTGATTGACCTATTCCCTCTTAAAGCCATATTTAACTAGTTTCTGTTCTTAATCTGAATCCTTGCAGGTGAGCACAGGTCAGCGTGTTCGGTTTTTCTCGATCACATTTTGTTCTAAAAGTTGGTGGGGTTTTCAAGGTTCTACCAGTGACTTGGTTCAAAATTTTTACATTTGTCTGATTCAATGTTTCCCTTCATTGAAGATTCAGGTTGTGTATTTGAAATGGATACAAGCAGGATGGGTGGTCAGACCTGCAGGAGTTGGCTCTGTGAAAGATAGTGATCATTGGTGAAAGGTTACAAATCTTTGTTCTGTAACTTAATAGTCCAATGAAAATGTAAATAATTTCTCATAAAATATTCCTACTATGTTGAACCAGGAGACTTTGTTTCCAACTCTCTTCAACCATTCTTGCTTCCATCTGTAGCAATCTAAGTCTGGAGGATAAATTACTTTGGTTCCATTGACCCTCCAAAGTTCGAAGGAGGAAACACACTGAAAAGTACAACAAAGGCACATATGATTGCACTTTGTAAGTTATGAATGCACTTGTCCTAACTGGGGCCTGCTTTTACTGATTTATACACTTCCTGAAAAGAATACACATCTTGGTATCTTGCTTTTTGTCTTACACTTGATGACTTGCAGGAATACTAATTCAAAGGAAAAACAATACTTATTCTGAATATGAGGAGAATGTTGATTGGTTGGAAAGTGTACTGTGGGGGGTAGAAGTATTAACATAAAAAATGCATCCATTAACAGTTAACTGTCAGGCTTTATTTAAATATTGAACCATGCAGATTGACTTTGACTTTGATTGCCCTGGGAAATTTAACCAATGAATGGCTATTACCTTTGAGTTGAGTCTGTAATCAGACAACATTTTGTTTGCTAATCCTGAATGTGCAAGGAATTACGCAGACAATCTATCGAGATCGTCATCTGGATGTAGTACGGTGAACTTGTGTATGCTGAGAGCTACATGTATTAAAGCATGGGAGGTTGATGAGTTCATGATCACTTTTCTCTATGGCCATCATGCTGTTTTCAACCATGGATTCACTTGTGCAGAATCAATTAACTTTGCCATACTTTGTTGGATTTCATATGGCAAAATGGCTACCCAGAGTCTGCAAACTCTGATCTGGTTGCAGTCCTACCTAATCTATTTGGATTGCTGTCTTCATATTAAAATGCCATTTTTATGGCATGCAGTTATTAAAACATAACCCATGGCGATAACATGCATGAGAGCCCAAATAAATTCGCTTTTTTGTTCCCCAATTGTTTTACATGGTTATCAATGACTTGTGCTCCATAAATTTTCTCCTCTATTGGTTTAGAGAAATAGAACTTCTCCATCTATCCAATCAACAAGATTGATGTTATGATACCAGCTGATGTTACAACTAATTATGTCATATTTCTGACAGAACCCTTGCTTGATGGATTGTATTGTAAAAACAAAAACAAATCACAAAGTGGTCTCTCGCTGAAGCATAAGCACATGATGCTGTGGATTTTACTTTACCAATGAAAGGTTTACTAATAAAAAATGAAGATAGATATAATCTAAACCATATTATAATACTAATTCAAAGATTTTCAAACACACAGTACAAGTACAATCCAACTGGTGATGGAGGTGGATGCAAATAATGGACATTCCCAGGATTTGACCCCTGTTTTGGAGGAAATCATCAACCTGCTTGGGTGTGGAAGCAACTTTAACAAAAATTCTCTGCTTCTAGGAGATTACCACTGAAAGTGATACTAGTTCCAATTCCAATGTGCAGTATACTGTAATCTGTTCTGCTGGTTGGTGGACTGAGAGCAGCATAGATCTTGCAGCTGCTCCTGAGATTAGAGGCTTATTTATAGATTTACTTCTAGATTTCTTAATAGTTGTTAAGTATGTACATTAAGAAATGTTTGGAGGGATATGGGCCAAGTACAGGCAGGTGTGACTAGTTTATTTTAGGATTATGATTGGCATGGACTGGTTGAACCTCAGGGTCTGTTTCCATGCTGTGTAATTCCGACTGTATGACAGGCTCCTGTTCTTTGCAGACAAAAATAACATGTACATGCACTGCTTTTGTTTCAACCATATGAAAATAATTTAGAAATTATATTTTGTAGGTGAAAACAGGAAAGGATGTTGGACTGAAGAAAAGAGAGCGTGTGGAAAGACACATACCCAGTTTATTTGCTATAAAAACCATAGCCAGTATTTTGTTGGATTAGTAATAGGGTATCTTAGGATGTATCAAAGACTTATTAGAATTGTTAAAATTATGTATACATTTTACAAGGAAGCAGCTACACTAAATAGTGCTAAAGATAACCTTGAAAAATATAGACAAAGAATGGGGAGCTGAGCTACCTGGATACAATTTTTAACTAAATAATTCATCCTGCCAGAACCTTCCTTGCTTTGCTGCCATTGGTTTTTATTGTACACAGCCACATTAATTATCTATATCCAAACTTTCCCCAATGACTTTCTGCATACTATGGCTGATTCTGGTCATTAATTTGCTTCAGTGATATCTGTATATCGCTGAGTCTGAATCCAGCTTTCAGGTTCTCCTTTAACTACACTACCACCACTTTCTCCTGCCAAAATTCAGGCAATTGGTCCCATTTTATGCTGCATACCAAGTCATGGGATTGTGGATTTTCAAGCAAGTTTCCTCCAACTGATGGCACAAAGTTACTAAAGATTGTACTCTCCTTTGCGATCTTATTTAATCAATACGAGTTCATTCATAATGTGGGAAATAGCAATGAGCATACTGATCTTTCACCACAATGACATCCAACAACCTGGCATAAAATGGCAACAGTCCCAGCTCCCAGGACATAATCAGACTTTTAAAGAGGAATTGGAGTAGCGTTTGAAAAGGAGCCATTTGCTAGGTTATTGGAATAGAGTAGGATGTTGAACTAATTGAGAATTTCATAATGAACCACCATAGGCTTGATAAGCCAAATGACCTCCCTTTGTACTGTAACATTCCATGATTAACATTATTTCATATTCCATTTTGTGCTGGAAATGCAAAGTTTGGGGTTTTGTAAGGTTATGAAAATATTTGTATAAGTATCAATTCTATTAGGGGAGAAGATTAGTTGCAGAAGATTTATATGTCACACAGATATTGTGACATAATCTTAAACAGTTTGACTATTCTGAGAAGATACCTTTTTGACATATCTAAGCTTTCAGATGTAACTTCACTCAATTTGCACTATAGACTTTTAATTAGATGTACTTACATATCCTGAGGTACATTTTCATCTCAGACATTATTGTTGACAACTTTGAACTCCTGTCAGATAAATTGTAGGCATGGAAAGCTTGCAAGGTGTGCGTGTGTGTGTGTGTGTAAAACCAGTTTAGTTCTGAAGCTCATTTTTGGAGATTCAATCGTTTATCTAAATCATTCAACATATGGTCAAAAATTATGCCCTGCCTTAATGAACTATTATCCATTATCTATAAGGAGAAGGATGATCATATGGTAGTCTTTGTAACATTTCAGTCATTGATATGCAGGGTAAGGATTCTTCATCAAGGTCTGACTAAGGTCTATTGAGACTTTAGACACTCTCCATGTTACAGATAATAACCTGATCAACCAAAATAATGAAATATGACACTTAATCAATCAAACATTGCATAGAAATCTAGCATATTTTGATATGGTGGCAGCTTTGGTTGGGATATATGAATAGCACTTATTGACCAAAACGACATTAAGTATTTAAACTAAAGGAAAATGAACTATCCCATAAGAACACAATATTTAAACAAGGAAACTGAATTGACAATTTGAGTGTGGATGAAAAATCAAGCCAGCAAGAGTTTCATCTAAAGGAATGTTTTTAAACTTGAGAGGATGTAGAAAAGATTTACAAGGATGTTGCCATGACTGGAGAATTTGAGCTATTGTGAGAGGCTGAATAGGCTGGGGCTTTTTCCCCTCGAGCATCAGAGACTGAGGGGAAAACCTTACAAAGGTTTATAAAATCATTAGGGGCATGGTTAGGGTGAATAGCCAAAGTCTTTTTCCTAGGGTGGGGAAGTCTACAATTAGAGGCCATCTGTTTAAGGTGAGAGGGGAAAGATATAAAAGGGACCCAAGGGGTAACTTTTTCACACAGGGTAGGGTATCTATGAATGAGCTGCCAGAGGAACTGGTGGAGGTGGGTACACTTACAACATTTAAAAGGCATCTGGAATAGGAAGGGTTTAGACAGATATGGGGCAAATGGGACTAGGTCAGATTGGGATAGCTTGTTGGCATGGATGAGTTAGACCATGCTGTATGACAAGAGGAAGCATGAAGAAATTCATTGTAATGTGAAAAGGAGAATTGCATTTAACATATACAGTATAGTGCTTTTGTGTTATGTCTCCCAGTTAGAACCTTGTTCAATTCCGTCAACAATTCAGACTACAATCTGCATTTTTTTAAACTTTTTATTTTTTTGGGATTACCCCTTATTTCTAACCTGTGTGCTTGTCTGTTGTGTCACTAGTTGTTTTTATATATAGTAAGTAATAAATATACTCTTTGTTGACTCAAGAAAAGCCTAATTTAATTTGCTTTTTTTGAAACATAAGTTCATTTGGGTCTGAGAGAAGGGTATTCACCAGGACAGGGATCTATTTTTAAATTAACCTTCGTTGTAACTAAACAATGGGCAAGTGAATAAAGAAGGAGAGCCAGTTTTTTTTCCTCCTAACCCAGACACTCAACAATTTGGTACATTCCATCTAGAACTATAATAAATTGAGGAACCCCCTGAACAATGGGTGCACCGTCAACTGTGGGATTCCAAGACCCACACCATGGGAACTACATGGTCATTCTTACACTGTGCTGGGTCAAAATTCTGAAAGTTGGTAACAACATTGAGGGTGTCCTTAACCCACTCAGTTTCTAAAATAAAGCAAAACAGAGAACTGGGAATCTGGAGACCTGAAACAAAAACGAAATTGCTGGAAAAAACTCAGCAGGTCTGGCAGCATCTGTGGAGAGAAAGCAAAGTTAATACTTCGAATCTGTTGACTCTATGTTGCCCTCGCCAGCGATATTCCCCATACCATGAATGAATAAGTTAAAATAATTTGGAAAGGGTGTTCTAGTACTGCGAGGGTGATACATAAATGCAAAGTTAAAAATCACACAACACCAGGTTATAGTCCAACAGGTTTATATGGAAGGAGCAGTACTCCGAAAGCTAGTGCTTCCAAATAAACCTGTTGGACTATAACCTGGTGTTGTGTGATTTTTAACTTTGTACATCCCAGTCCTCCAAATCATGACATAAATGCAAGCTCCTGTTGTTACTGCACCCTTCAACCAATCAAAGCGTGGCACGGATGGAGGGTGTAAAGGCAGTCCTCCAGGCTAGGGGGAGCCTGAGTGGGCGTTGCCTGGTCGGGCCGGTATTTCCTCCTTCCTGGGTTGGTGTTGAGTTTTTGCTGGTGGGGGCAGCTGGAGGTTTGATGTCCCGGTGTCGTGGGGGGTGAGGTTGGTCAGTGATCTCCGGCTATAGAGAGCACGGTGACAACCCCTCACTGATCCCGTTCCCCTCCACCTCGGCGGGTTATAGGAGGACATCGCCTTCCCGGCTGTAAGGGGGAAGGTGAGGAGGGGGATGTGACAGGTACCTGAGGCTGACGCAGTTGGCGGACCAGCGCGGGGGAGGTCTTTGGGTTTTCGGGCCCGGTTGCTCTGACCATGGCCTCGGGGAAGTCGGTGCTGTGCAGCGTCGCCAGCATTTACCTGAGCGGCTTCTGCGTCTTTCTGATGGTCGATGTCTACGCCCGGCCGACCAACAACTCGGCCGTCAAGCGGGAGAAGCCGGGCGCCAGGCTGGATGAAAACGAGATCCAACCCCCGAACCACCTGAGCGGGCTCAAACTGGAGAAGGGGGGTATCCTGAACAAGGATTTCCATCAGGAGGTCTTCCTGGGCAAGGAGATGGACGAGTTTGAGGCGGACTCCGAGCCCGTCAGAAACCGAAAGAAGCTCATTGCCATTTTTGAAAAGTGAGTATTGTTGACAGCATTTTATTTCTTCGGCGGGAGACATACTGTCTACAGTTTGGGGCTGGGCCCATAACTTTTAAAAAGACAGTAATTCAGAAAGTCGAGTGTCGGTGCTTAATCCTAGCCTAGTTGGTAGATAATTGTTTCTAAAATTAGGATGAGATTTTTAACAGTAATTGTGTGGGGCTGATGCTTTATGTTTGGCACTGATCTTTGAACCAAGATTAGGAACGTCATTCGAGAGAATGTGACACTTATTATTCTTGATTGCACAATTTTCATTTGCTTTTCAAGTTCCACCATGGCTTTCGTTCTTCTCCAAACCCACATCTGAGAAATGTGCGCACTTATCTTTCTGTTGTAACATTTTGAATTTTAAGTGCACCTTGTTTGGTTGTTGCACTTTCAGTTGCCAAGGCTCAAAGCTCTGGAAATCTTTCCAAACACACTACCATCTCTCCCTTTCACTTCAAACGTCCCTCTTTTGGGCCCCTTGACCAATATCTCCTTTTGTGGTGTAATGCTTTGGTGTAATAGTTCCGTTTCAATGTGTTCCTGCAAAGCAACTTGGAATGTTCCAGTGCGTTATAAATATAAGTTGTTCAGTCTAGAATCATAGAGATGTACAGCATGGAAACAGACCCTTCAGTCCAATTTGTCAATCCCAACCCAATCTAGTCCCACGTACCAGCATCTGGCCCATATCCCTCCAAACCCCTCCTATTCATATACACATCCAGATGCCTTTTAAATGTTGCAATTATACTAGCCTCCACCACTTCCTCTGCCAGCTCATTGCATACACGTACCACCCTCTGTGTGAAAAAGTTGCCCCTTGGGTCTCTTTTTATATCTTTCCCCTCTCACCCTAAACATATGTCCTCTCGTTCTGGACTCCCACACCCCAGGGAAAATACCTTGTCTATTTATCCTGTCCATGACCCTCATAATTTTATAAACCTCTATAAGGTCACCCCTCAGCCTCCGAAGCTCCAGGGAAAACAGCCCCAGCCTATTCAACCTCTGCCTGTAGCTCAAATCCTCCAACCACGACAACATTCTTATAAATCGTTTCTGAACCCTTTCAAGTTTCACAACATCTTTCCGATAGGAAAGAGACCAGAATTGCACGCAATATTCCAACAGTGGCCTAACCAATGTCCTGTACAGCCACAACTAACCTCCCAACTCCTGTACTCAATACTCTGACCAATAAAGGAAAGCATACCAAACACCTTCACTATCCTATCTACTGTGACTCTACTTTCAAGGAGCTATGAACCTACACTTCAAGGTGTCTCTGTTCAGCAACTCTCCCTAGGACTTTACCATTAAGTGTATAAGTCCTGCTAAGATTTGCTTTCCCAAAATGCAACACCTCACATTTATCTAAATTAAACTCCATCTGCCACTTCTCAGCCCATTGGCCTATCTGATCAAGGTCCTGTTGTCATCTGAGGTAACCTTCGATGTCCACTACACCACTAATTTTGGTGTCATCTGCAAACTAACTAATTGTACATCTTCTCGCATCCAAATCATTTATATAAATGAAGAAAAGTAGAGGACCCAGCACTGATCCTTGTGGCATTCCACTAGTCACAGGCCTGCAGTCTGAAAAACAACCCTGCTCCACCACCTTTGAGTCTTCTACCTTTGAGTCAGTTCTGTATCCAAATGGCTAGTTCTTTCTGTATTCCAGGAGATCTAACCTTGGGGAACCTTGTCAAACTCCTTACTGAAGTCTATATAGTTCAATCTACAACTCTGCCCTCATCAATCCACTTTGTTACTTCTTCAAAAGACTCAATCAAGTTTGTGAGACAAGATTTCCCAAGCACAAAGCAATGTTGACTATTCCTAATCAATCCTTGCCTTTCCAAATACATGTACATCCTCTCCCTCAGGATTCCCTCCAGCAAGTTGCCCACAACTGACGTCAGGCTCACTGGTTTTTAATTCCCTGGCTTGTCTTTACCGCCCTTCTTAAACAGTGGAACCATGTTAGCCAACCTCCAGTCTTCCAGCATCTCACCTGTGACTATCGATGATCCAAATATCTCAGCAAGAGGCCCAGCAGTCACTTCCCTAGCTTCCCACAGAGTTCTAGGGTACACCTGATTAGGTCCTGGGGATTTATTCACGTTTATGCGTTTATAAACATCCAGCACTTCCTTCTCTGTAATATGGGCATTTTTCAAGATGCCGCCATCTATTTCCCTACATGGTATATCTTCCATGTCCTTTTCCACAGTAAATACTGATGCAAAATACTCTTTTAGTATCTCCCCCATCTCTGCGGCTCCATACAAAGGCTGCCCTGCTGATCTTTGAGGGGCCCTATTCTCTCCCTAGTTACCCTTTGTCTGTAATGTATTTGTAAAAACCCTTAGCTTTGGCAAGTAGAGTTAAGGACAATCCAATCTCATGTCCCTTTTTGCCCTTCTGATTTCCCTCTTAAGTATACTCCTACTTCCTTTATACTCTTCTAAGGATTCACTCAATCACTCCTGTCTATACCTGACATATGCTTCCTTCTTTTTCTTGAGCAAACCCTCAATTTCTTTAGTCATCCAGCATTCCCTATACCTACCAGCCTTTCCTTTCACCCTAACAGGATTATACTGTCTCTGGACTCCCATTATCTAATTTCTGAAGGCTTCCTATTTTCCAACCGTCCCTTTACCCGTGAACATCTGCCCCCAATTAGCTTTTGAAACTTCTTGCCTAATACCATCAAAATTGGCCTTTCTCCAATTTAGAACTTCAACTTTTAGATCTGGTCTATCATTTTCCATCACTATTTTAAAACTAATGGAATAATGGTCACTGTCACCTCAGTCACCTGCTCTGCCTTAACTTCCCTAGAGTCAGTCAAGTTTTGCATCTTCTCTAGTAGGTACATCCACATACTGAATCAGAAAATTTTCTTGTACACACTTACCAAATTCCTTTTCATCTAAACTCTTAACATGAAGGCAGTTCCAGTCTGTGTTTGGAAAGTTAAAATCCCTTCCCATAACCACCATATTATTCTTACAGATAACTGAGATCTCCTTACAAATTTGTTTCTCAATTTCCTGCTGACTATTAGGTGGTCTATAACACAATCCCAATAAGATGATCATCCTTTCCTTATTTCTCAGTTCCACCCAAATAATTCCTTGGATGTATTTCTGGGAATATCCTCCCTCAGTACAGCTGTAATGCTATCCCTTATAAAAAATGCCACTCCCCCTCCTCTCTTGTCTCCCTTTCTATCCTTCCTGAAGCATTTATATCCTGGAACATTAAGCTGCCAGTCCTGCCCATTCCTGAGCCATGTTTCTGTAATTGCTATGATATCCCAGTCCCATGTTCCTAACCATGCCCGCAGTTCATCTGCCTTCGCTGTTAGGCCTCTTGCATTGAAATAAATACCGTTTAATTGATCAGTCCTACCTTGTTTTCTGTTTTGGCCCTGCCTGCCCTGACTGTTTGATTTCATTTATCAGCTGTACCAGTCTCAGATTGATCTCTTTCCTCACTATCTCCCTGGGTTCTCCGCCCCCCACCACGTGCACACGTGCACACGCGCACACCCCTTACTAGTTTAAATCCTTCCAAGCAGCTCAAGTGCACCTCCTGCAAATATATTAGTCCCCTTCCAATTTAGGTGCAATCTGTCCTTCTTGTTCAGGTTACTTCTACCCCAAAAGAGCTTCCAATCATCAAAAAATGTGAATGCTTCTCGCATACACCAGCTCCTCAGCCATGCATTCATCTACTCTATCCTCCTATTCCTGCCCTCGCTAGCTCATAGAACCGGGAGTAATCCAGATATTACTACCCTTGAGGATATCCTTTTTAAATTCCTGCCTAACTCGCTAATCTCCCTTCAGAATCTCAACCTTTTCACTTCTTGTGTTATTGGTTCCAATGTGTACAATGACCTCCTGCTGGCTCCTCTTTCCCCTGAGAACAGTGTGTACCCTCTCTGAGACACCCTTGATCCTGGCACCAGGGAAGCAGCACACTATTCTGATTTTTCACTGCTGGCCACAGAAATGTCTGTCTGTACCTCTGATTAGAGAATCCTCTAACACAGTCGATCTTTTGGAACCTGACGTACATCTCATTGCGTTACAGCTAGTATCAATACAGAAACATGGCTGTTCGTGCTACGTTCCACTGAGAATCCATCACCCCCTACAATTTTCCAAAACTGCATACTTGTTTGAAATCTGGATAGCCACAGAAGACTCCTGCACTACCTGCCTACCTCGCTTACCTTTCCTGGAGTTAACCCATCTATGTGACTGTATCTGCGATTTTTCCTCCTTCCTATAACTGCCATCCATCATAGCCCCTTGCTCTTGTAAATTCCTTATTGCCTTTAATTGTCTCTCCAACTGATCCAATCGATCTGATAGGATTTGGAACCAACGGCATTTATCGCAGATATAATCCTCAGTAACTGGTAAACTCTTCCTAAACTCCCACATTCAACAAGAAGAGCGTATCACTCTGCTAAAGGTCATTTTTGCTTCTTTCAATCTACAGACCCAGAAAATAGCACTGTCTTATTCCTCTGCAAAACACTGCTCCAGGTTAAATTAATACTTATGGCTTAATCAGGAGACCTATCTCAATAAAACATACAACCGAGAAAGAACCTACACTACTGTCTACTACAGACTTACTGTAAGGCCACGCTTAAAATATCCACTTATCGGTTTCTGTGCTGTGACCTCTCCCACACAATTTCCTCCAAGATTAGTTATGAATTTCACAGTTTGTTAATTTTCCCAGACGCATTATGCTGAGAATTTCACAGTAGATATCCTCCAGATTTTATTACCTTTGTTTGGTACCTAATCCCGATGTAGCTTGCATTCTGTCTGTGATGTTTATACTGTGTTAGTAATTATACAGTTATCACCAGTGTTCAGTGAGTATATGAAGAATGTGAGTTTAGTGTATGGAAACAATATTTGGTTTTATGCATCATTGGGTGAGAGTTACTCATTGGCATTCCAAATGGCCTTTGAGCAGATGGTGATGAATGTACCTTTTTGTTGTTTTGGTACCTGTTCAATTTATTTTGATAACCTTTAATCCTTGTTTGCACAGCATAGAAGTTAAACCTAAAGGGGTTGACTTCTGTGCAATCTATTTGTTGACTTCAGGGTTGCTGCATGACAATGAATCCTAGACAGAGCATTGGTGGTGAGCTGTCATCTTGAACTGCTGTAATGTGGTGATATTCTCCAGTGCTCAGAGGATTTTAATGAGAGTGAAGTTCCAAAGCAAAATGATGGGTGATTTGGAGGGGAGCTTTGGAGCTGGTGGTGTTTTCATATATCTGCTGCCCTTGATCTTTGATATAGTGTTGGAATAGATTTGAACAGTGCTGTCAAAGCAGCCTTGGTTAGGTGCTGCAGTTCACACAACATCATTACAGAAGGTACTCCCTCCAGCCAGATTGCTGCTGGTGGGGGAATGAATTTTTAAGTTGGTGGATGAGGTGGTGATCAAGAGCACTACTTTTATCTGAGGTGTGTTGACCACCTTGAGAGTGTTGGAGCTGCAGACATCCAGGCAAGTGGGATGGACCCAACGCACACTTGACTTGTACCTTGCAGATGTTGGATATGCTGTAGGGAATTGGGAGATGAGTTACTGACCAAATAATTTCCAGATCTGACCTGTTCTAGTATCTACAGAATTAATATAATTGGGTGAGTTAAGTTTTAGCAAATGCTGACTCCCAATACATTGGTGGTTGGTAATTCACCAATAGTAATTCCTTTGAAAGTCAAGCAGTGGCTCGACACTTGCTTCCTATTGCCTGGCACTTGTGTGCCATTCATGTTACTTGCCACTTATTAGTCAAAGCCTGAATTTTATCTAGATCTTTGAGCATCCAAGCCCATTATCTGAGCAATTCCAACTGGTACTGAACATTGTGAATCACCAGCAATCGTCCTCGCTTCTGAAGTTATACAGAGAAATTAACGGTTGCAACAGCTGGAAATGGTTGGGCCTAGGACCACCCATCTTCAAAGTTTGTGAGAAGATTTGTAGCTCGGGTGCTCGTTGTTGTGGTTCTGTTCGCTGAGCTGGGAATTTGTGTTGCAGACGTTTCGTCCCCTGTCTAGGTGACATCCTCAGTGCTTGGGAGCCTCCTGTGAAGCGCTTCTGTGATCTTTCCTCCAGCATTTGTAGTGGTTTGAATCTGCCGCTTCCGGTTGTCAGTTCCAGCTGACCACTGCAGTGGTCGGTATATTGGGTCCAGGTCGATGTGCTTATTGATTGAATCAGTGGATGAGTGCCATGCCTCTAGGAATTCCCTGGCTATTCTCTGTTTGGCTTGTCCTATAATAGTAGTGTTGTCCCAGTCGAATGCATGTTGTTTGTCATCTGTGTATGTGGCTACTAAGGATAGCTGGTCGTGTCGTTTTGTGGCTAGTTGGTGTTCATGGATGCAGATCGTTAGCTGTCTTGCTGTTTGTCCAATGTAGTGTTTTGTGCAGTCCTTGCATGGGATTTTGTACACTACATTGGTTTTGCTAATGCTGGGTATTGGGTCCTTCGTTCTGGTGAGTTGTTGTCTGAGAGTGGCTGTTGGTTTGTGTGCTGTTATGAGTCCTAGTGGTCGCAGTAGTCTGGCTGTCAGTTTGGAAATGCTCTTGATGTATGGTAGTGTGGCTAGTCCTTTGGGTTGCGGCATGTCCTCATTCCATTGTCGGGCAACGGAATGAAGACATGCCGCAACCCAAAGGACTAGCCACGTTACCATACATCAAGAGCATTTCCAAACTGACAGCCAGACTACTGCGACCACTAGGACTCATAACAGCGCACAAACCAACAGCCACTCTCAGACAACAACTCACCAGAACGAAGGACCCAATACCCAGCATTAGCAAAACTAAAATAGTGCACAAAATCCCATGCAAGGACTGCACAAAACACTACATAGGACAAACAGGAAGACAGCTAACGATCCGCATCCATGAACACCAACTAGCCACAAAACGACACGACCAGCTATCCTTAGTAGCCACACACGCAGATGACAAACAACATGAATTCGACTGGGACAACACTACTATTATAGGACCAGCCAGGGAATTCCTAGAGGCATGGCATTCATCCACAGATTCAATCAATAAGCACATCGACCTGGACCCAATATACCGACCACTGCAGCGGACAGCTGGAACTGACAACCGGAAGCGGCAGATTCAAACCACTACAAATGCCGGAGGAAAGATCACAGAAGTGCTTCACAGGACGCTCCCAAGCACTGAGGATGTCACCTAGACAGGGGATGAAATGTCTGCAACACAAATTCCCAGCTCGGCAAACAGAACCACAACAACCACCCATCTTAAAAGGTAACTTAACTGTAGCAAAACAAAGATTTATCTGAAAACTGGACGTTGAGCCAAGGAAGAAAACATTGTGAGGCTGTTACAAACTAATTCCTTGTAGAAGTGAATATAAGAAGTTTAAAAGACGCAAGATTTTAGGGAGGGAATTTCATATGTGTAGGACCTAAGTAACTGAGGCCACAGCCACCACAGGATGGTGGAACAGAGTAAGGTATAGAATCTGGAATCACAGGAATGAGGAATTTGGGGTGGGGTTGTTAGGCAGGTAGATGAGGAAACCTGAAGTTATGAAGGTGAGAATGTTAAATGTAAGGTGTTGAACAGGCAAGGTGCACATCAGTAAAGGAGAAGGTCTTTGTGTAGGATCAGATAAGCAGCAGACTTCTTGATTTATGGAGGTTTGAAAGTAGGAGGACGATGTTGCACTGAATGTAGAACTAATTGAGTTTGCTTCAGAGCAGAAATGTTCTCATTACAGTGACATTTAGTAATACTTTGGTCAGTATTTGAGAAAATAGGGTGATTGCAATGTTAAGTTTAGAAACAACTGCAGTAAACCAACTTGTTGGGCTTCATTTTTGTGATTAAGTCATCTGACTAGATTGAGTTTTTCTTTGAGGATCTTCTTGCCTGCTATTCACCCAAGATCGTGTACTGATCAAATTACAAAGAATGAGTGGATTGCATCTGCAGGAAGTACACCCAACTCCAGCTCCTCCCAAACAGCATTAGCTGGATGAACTTTGGATAATTTAGGAGGCAGAGGGGTTATTGAGAGGAGCTAAAGGAAGGTAGTCACTCCTAAGGTAAAAGAAGGTTGATGATTTACTGTTATGGATGGAAAGGGAACTGGCAGGCAGTACAAGGATCCCCTGTAGCTGTTCCCCTCAACAACAAGTATACCGTTTTGGATACTACTCACCAGGGATAAGCCATGGAATACAGGTCTCTGGCACAATGACTGCCCCTGTTGCTCAGAAGGGAAGGGGAGAGACGAGCAGAGTATTAATCATTGGGTACTCCATAATTTGGGGGACAGATAGGAGGTTCTGTGGGAATGAGAGAGACACTGATCAAAAAGTCTGCTGCTTGTCTGATCATACACAAAGACCTTCTCCTTTACTTGTGTGCATCTTGTTGTTCAACACCTTACATTTAACATTCTCATCTTCATGGCTTCACTATTCCTCATCCAACTGCCAAACAACTCCATCTCAAATTCCTCATTCCTGTGATTCCAGGTTGGTGTGTTGCTTCCCAGGTGCCAGGGTTAGTGATGTCTCTAATTGTGTTTTCGGGATCCTTGAGGGGGAGGGGAGCAGCCCCAATTTGTGGTCCATGTAGGCACCAATGACATAGGTAGGCAGAGAGATGGGGATTTAAGGCAGAAATTCAGGGAGCGAGGGTGGAAGCTTAGAGCTAGAACAGTTATTATCTCTGGTTTGTTGCCCGTGCCACGTGCTAGCGAGTCGAGAATAGGAAGAAAGAGGAGTTGAACATGTGGTTACAGGGATGGTGCAGGAGGGAGGGTTTTGGGTTCCTGGATATTTTGGGGCTTTTTCTGGGGTAGGTGGGACCTCTACAAACAGGACAGTCTTCACCTGAACCAATATCCTGGGGGACACATTTGCTAATGCTCTTCAGGTGGGTTTAAACTAATTCAGCAGGGGAATGGGAACCAAAATTGCAGTTCAAGTATACAGGAGGTTGAGAGTAGTGAGGTCAGAACGAAGGTTTCAAAGTCGCAAGAAGTTGGTTCGAAGTGTGTCTACTTCAAGGTCAGGAGCATCTGGAATAAGGTGGGTGGACTTGCAGCATGGGTTGGTACCAGGGATTTCAATGTTGTGGCCACTTCAGAGACATGGGTAGAACAGGGACAGGAATGGTTATCGCAGCTTCTGGGATTTAGATGTTTCAGTAAGAACAGAGAAAATGGTAAAAGAGGGGGGGTGGTATGGCATTGTTAGTGAAGGACAGTATTATGGTTGCAGAAAGGATGTTTGAGGTCTGGTCTACTGAGGTAGTGTGGGCTGAGATTAGAAACAGTGAAGGAGAGGTTACCCTGTTGGGAGTTTTCTATAGACCTCTGAATAGTTCTAGAGATGTAGAGGATAGGATAGCAAAGATGATCATCCATAGGAGCGAGAGTGACAGGATAGTTGTTATGAGGAACTTTAACTTTCCAAATATTGACAGGGAATACTACAGTTCAAGTACTTTAGATGGGTCAGTTTTTGTCTACTGTGTGCAGGAAGGTTTCCTGACACAGTATGTTGACAAGGGGCGAAGCCACATTAGATTTGGTACTAGGTAATGAACCTGGCCAGGTGTTAGATTTGGTGATAGGTGAGCACTTTGGTGATAGTAACCACAACTCGGTTATGTTTACTGTAGTGATGGAAAGGGATAGATATATACTGCAGGGCAAGAGCAACAGCTGGGGGAAGGCAATTACGATGCGATTAGGCAAGATTTAGGATGCATAGGATGGGGAAGGAAACTGCAGGCGATGGGGACAATTGAAATGTGGAGCTTATTCGAGATTCATCTACTGCGTGTTCTTGATAAGTACGTACTGGTCAGGCAGGGAGGAAGTTGTTGAGCACGGGAGCCGTGGTTTACTAAGGAAGTTGAATATCTTGTCCAGCGGAAGAAAAATACTTAGGTTAGGATGAGACATGAAGGCTCAGTTAGGGCACTTGAGAGCTACAAGTTAGCCAGGAAAGAAGAGCCAGGAGGGGACATGAGAAGTCATAGAGATGTACAGCATGGAAACAGACCCTTCAGTCCAACTTGTCCATGCCACTTCAGAGACATGGGTAGAGCAGGGTCAGGAATGGTTATTGCAGCTTCTAGTCCCACCTGCCAGCACCTGGCCCATATCTCTCCAAACCCTTCCTATTCGTATGCACATCCAGATGCCTTTTAAATATTGCAGTTGTACGAGCCTCCACCACTTCCTCTGCCAGCTCATTCCATACACGTACCGCCCTCTGCGTGAAAAAGTTACCCCTTAGGTCCCTTTTATATCTTTCCTCTGTCACCCTAAACCTATGCCCTTTACTTCTGGACTCCCCGACCCCAGGGAAAAGATTATCTATCTATTTATCCTATCCATGTCCCTCATAATTTTGTAAACCTCTATAAGGTCACCCCTCAGCCTCCGACGCTTCACGGAAAATGGCCCCAGCATATTCAACCTCTCCCTATAGCTCAAATCCTCCAACCCTGGAAACATTCTTGTAAATATTTTCTGAACTCTTTCAAGTTTCACAACATCTTTCCGATAAGGAGACCAGAATTGTATGTAATATTCCAACAGTGGCCTAACCAATGTCCTGTACAGCCACAACTGACCTCCCAACTTCTGTACTCAATACTCTGACCAATAAAGGAAAGCATACTAAACACCGCCTTCATTATCCTATTTACATAGAACATAGAAGAATACAGCGCAGTACAGGCCCTTCGGCCCTCGATGTTGTGCCGATCCAAGCCCACCTAACCTACACTAGCCCACTATCCTCCATATGCCTATCCAATGCCCGCTTAAATGCCCATAATGAGGGAGAGTCCACCACTGCTACTGGCAGGGCATTCCACGAACTCACGACTCGCTGAGTAAAGAACCTACCCCTAACATCTGTCCTATACCTACCCCCCCTTAATTTAAAGCTATGCCCCCTTGTGACTCCACTTTCAAGGAGCTATGAACCTGCACTCCAAGGTCTCTTTGTTCAGCAACACTTCCTAGGACCTTACCATTAAGTGTATACATCCTGCTAAGATTTGCTTTCTCAAAATGCAGCACCTCACATTTATCTAAATTAAACTCCATCTGCAACTCCTCAGCCCAATGGCCCATCTGATCAAATCCCATTGTAATCTGAGGTAATCTTCTTTGCTATGCACTATGCCTCCAATTTTGGTGTCATCTGCAAACTTACTAAATGTACCTCTTATGCTCACATCCAAATCATTTATATAAATGATGAAAAGTAGGGGACCCAGCACAGATCCTTGTGGCACTCCACTAGTTACAGGCCTCCAGTCTGAAAAACAACCCTCTACTACCACTCTCTGTCTTCCACCTTTGAGCCAGTTCTGTATCCAAATGGCGAGTTCTCAGTGTATTCCATATGATCTAACCTTGCTAACCAGTCTCCCATGGGGAGCCTTGTTGAATGCCTTACTGAAGTCCATATAGATCATATCTACCGCTCTGCCCTCATCAGTCCTCTTTGTTACTTCTTCAAAAACTCAATCAAGTTAGTGAGACATGATTTCCCACGCACAAAACCATGGTGACTATCCCTAATCAGTCCTTTCCTTTCCAAATACATGTACATCCTGTTTCTCAGGATTCCCCCCAACAGGTTGCTCACCACTGATGTCAGGCTCACTGGTCTAAAGTTTCCTGACTTGTCTTTACCGTCCTTCTTAAACAGTGGCACCATGTTAGCCAACCTCCAGGCTTCCGGCACCTCAGATGTGACTATCAGTGGTATAAATATCTCAGCAAGAGGCCCAGCAATCACTTCCCTAGCTTCCCACAGAGTTCTAGGGTACACCTGATCAGGTCTGGGGATTTATCCACTTTTATGTGTTTCAAGGCATCCAGCAGTTCCTTCTCTGTAATATGGACATTTTTCAAGATGTCACCATTTGTTTCCCTACATTTTATATCTTCCATGTCCTTTTCCACAGTAAATACTGATGCAAAGTACTTGTTTATTATCTCCCCATCTCCTGCGGCTCCACACAAAGGCTGCCTTGCTGATCTTTGAGGGGCCATGTTTTCTCCCTAGTTACCCTTTTGTCTGTAATGTATTTGTTAAAACCCTTTGGATTGTCCTTAACTCTATTTGCCAAAGCTATCTCATGTCGTCTCCTTGCCCTCCTGATTTCTGTCTTACATATACTCCTACTGTCTTTATGCACTTCTAAGGATTCACTGGAGGAAGCATGCCTCATCTTCCACCGCAGAACACTTCAACTCCAGGGCATCAATGTAGACTTCACCAGTTTCCTCATTATCCTTGGATTCTCTGGGAAGCCAGGGAGGAGATAGCAGAGCCTTTGGCTTTGATCTTTGTTGTCATTGTCTACAGGAATAGTATTACAAGATTGGAGGATAGCCAATGTCGTCCCCTTGTTCAAGAAGGGGAGTAGAGAGAACCCTGGAAATTATAGACCTGTGAGCCTTACTTCGATTGTGGGTAAAGTGGTGGAAAGGGTTATAAGAGAGAGGATTTACAATCATCTTGAAAGGAATAAGTTGATTAGGAATAATCAACACGGTTTTGTGAAGGGTAGGTCGTGCCTCACAAACCTTCGAGTTCTTTTGAGAAGGTGACCAAACAGGTGGATGAGGGTAAAGCGGTTGGTATGGTTTATATGGATTTTAGTAAGGCGTTTGATAAGTTTCTCCACATAGGCTATTGCACAAACTACGGAAGCATGGGATTGAGGATGATTTAGCGGTTTGGATTAAAAATTGGCTAATTGAAAGAAGACAGAAGGTGGTGGTTGATGGGAAATTTTCATCCTGGAGTTCAGTTACTAGTGGTGTACGGCAAGGATCTGTTTTGGATCCACTGTTGTTTGTCATTTTTATAAAAGACCTGGATGAGGGCATAGAAGGGTGGGTTAGTAAATGTGCGGATGACACTAAGGTTGGTAGAGTTGTGGACAGTGATGAATGATGATGTAGGTTAGAGGGACATAGAAAAACTGCAGAGCTGGGCTGAGAGATGGCAAATGGAGTTTAATGTGGAGAAGTGTGAGGTGATTCACTTTGGAAGGAGTAACAGGAATGCAGAGTACTGGGTAATAAGATTCTTGGCAGTGTAGATGAGCAAGAGAGATCTCGGTGACCAGGTACATAGATCCTTGAAAGTTGTCATCCAGGTTGATAGGGTTGTTAAAAAGGTATATGGTGTGTGAGATTTTATTGGTAGAGGGATTGAGTTTCGGAACCATGAGATCATGCTGCAGCTGTACAAAACTCTGGTGCAACCGCACTGGGAGTATTGCGTACAGTTCTGGTCACTGCATTATAGGAAGGATGTGGAAGCTTTGGAAAGGTTTTAGAGGAGATTTACCAGGATGTTGCCTGGTATGGAGGGAAGATCTTATGAGGAAAGGCTGAGGGACATATGGCTGTTTTCGTTAGAGAGAAGGTTGAGAGGTGACTTAATTGAGGCATATAAGATAATTAAAGGGTTAGATAGGTTGGACCGTGAGAGCCTTTTTCCTCTGAAAGCGATGGCTAGCACGAGGGGACATAGCTTTAAATTGAGGGGTGATAGATATAGGACAGATGTCAGAAGTCGTATCTTTCCTCCGAGTAGTAGGGGCGTGGAATGCACTGCCTGCAATTGTCGTAGACTCGTCAACTTTAAGGGCATTTAAATAGTCTTGGATAGACATATGAACGAGAATGGAATAATGTAAGTTAGATGAGCATCAGATTGGTTTCACAGGGTGGTGCAACATCGAGGGCCGAAGGGACTGTACTGTGCGGTAATGTTCTATGTTATCCATTCCCAATTTCCTTTTGTGCAGCTTTGGTATCAATTCTTATTTCCTCGCACTTTGTATGGAGCGTCTTGGGTGCAGTGTAACTTTATTGCTGTTGGATCTGGTTACTCTAAATTTAATTTTCTCTCTGGGCTTGTTGGCTACAAAGAACCCTGCTCCTTATAGGTGTAGGAAGACATATTCTGCAAATAGATTTTGAAAAGCACACGGAAATCACTTCCTTCCAGACTGCTGCCTTTATCCTGAATACTTGCCTGCTTTTTTAATGTATGTTCATTATGAAGGAATAATCCTACCCTTGGAAGTCTTGTGGCACGTTGGGAGACACTCCTGTGTCTGAAGCAGAATCTCTGGCTTCAAGTTCCACTCTGAGACTTATTCTCAACAAAAGAAGCGTTCGTGACACAGTTAAAATATGCTGATTAATAGCCTGCTAATCTATCCAATACTTTTTTTACTATTCCCCAAAAATACAAACAAACTATATCCTTTTAAAGCCCTTATATATCAGCCATGTTGGCGTTTTGAATCTTCATTATAATTTGGCATAGATTAATCAATTTAAACTATAATCATCTCTTTATCTGTAGCTTTATTCATACACAATGGCAATGTGCCAGCTCTAGAGTTTGTGAGTTAGCAGATCCAGAGGAATTGTCTCTGCTTTAAATCACTTTACATTAAAATTATTGAGATTAGAGTACAAATTACAGACTGACATAAAAAACCCGGAGCAGGTAAAAGTCTCTGAATGATTTTGTGCAGTGTAGAACCATATCTATAGGAGAGGGAGGAGGGGAGATCGTGAATTAATTGAAATGTCTTTGGACCAAAAATTCAGAGGCTCAAACTAAATAAGTTAAAATCCCAGTGTCACAATTAAAATATTCGGAATTTCAAAAAAAAAGTAGTCTCAGGAATGGTTTCTTTGGGGAAAAACAGTAATTGTTTGTTTGAAAATAAGAGTCCTTAAGGGAAGGAAATCTGTGATCTTTACTTGGTCTGGCCTACAAGTAACTTTAGACTCTTGTCAATATTGTTCACTCTCATGCTTTCTGAAGTGGCCTAGCAATGAAAGGTGGGCAGCAAATGTTGCTGTTGACCTAACTAGTGGAGGAGCTACATTTGGTTTTCCTGCAAACACCAAACCTATCCAGTGTGCAACATTTTTGCTATCACTGAGGATAAGGATGAAACCTGCACAGAGGATGGGCAGAATGAATAGTGGAGTCGAAGATAGTCCTACATGTGAAAGGATAAAATAGGAAGCAATTTTGTCATCGTGTTTGCAATGAATAGAGTATATATGATGCACTGTGCAGTTGTGACCAAGAATTCATGAAGGTGTGCTGCTAATTTGGTGCAAGGTTATAGAAAATCTCCAAGCAACTTAAGAGAAACTTACAGTTGTAAAGTCCACATTTTAAAATTTCCGTTACCTTTTGACTTTCGGCAGAAAAAAGGAAGATACTGCTTTAAACCAAGGAGACTTTACAAAGAGGTGGATTTGGTTTTAATAATTCATGTTTACTGGAGAAAATTGTGAATTGTATACTATGCTGCATTTTCCAGAACAGTGAGAGCAGAAGTGGACACCATGAAGTCATTAGGTTCTGAACTGAGGTAAAACTACTTGACAACACTGTTCTGATTGGCTTCTGAACTGGTGATGAAGGTTTGTGCAGGGCAATGCTGCAGAAAACCAATCTAGTCTGTGAAGAGAAAGCATCATTAAATCTCTTGTGTGAAGGTAATAGAAAGTCTCCAGTGAAAAGTCACTGGCTTCCTCTTGCCTTTCTCTGCTAATCCCCTATTGAAGGAGGAATAAAAACTCAGAATTTGCCTTTTCGTTCTTTCAATCTGTGAATGGAAGAGAATATCAGTGTGCAGACAATTTTGCATCACAGCAAAGAACAAAAAGGGATTGAAACGAAGAGGGTGGGAGTGGGGGTGAAACCAACTCATCAAATCCTGTGGTCCAGACTGGTCTTACTAAAATGTTTCCTTTATAAGTTTTTCTTTTTCCACACTTAATGTCCATGTGTTCTGTCTTTGTTGGTGAAGGGATTGCGTTTGAATTGTAAAGTTATAAATTAGCTATTCTTATTTTCTCATTAGCATTGGCTGAAGACTATTTGTTTTGTAAAGAGCAGTTATTTTGTTAAATATAAAAATCAGATTGTTTGTTTTCTTTTAACCTGAGTTTGTTACTCAAGTAAAACAAATCTTTCACTTCTGTGATGACTGTCGGAATAATGGGATTTTCTTGCATCACCCCAGTGAGTCATGTCAAGTTTGTAGTCCATAACAAGTCAGGACCACTGAGATGGGGAAGGGAAAAAAAGGAGAGGAAGTCCTGCTAAGAGAATATCAGACATCAGGAACTAAATTTCAAAATTGAACAGACTGCAGGGTGGCAATTTCTGGATCTGAGCCATGTAGTGAAACGTTTTGCAGGGGTTTGGCTAAAATAGCAACAGTAGGGTGGCATGGTGGCTCAGTGGTTAATACTGCTCCCTCACAGTGCCAAACCCGGGTTCGATTCCAGCCTCGGGCAACTATCCGTGTAGAGTTTGCACATTCTCCCAGTGTCTGTATGGGTTTCCTCTGGGTGCTCTGGTTTCCTCCCACAGTCCAAAGTTGTGCAGGATTGGTGAATTGGTCCAGCTAGATCGTCCATAGTGTTCAGGGATGTGTAGGTTAGATGCATTAGTGAGGGGAAATGTAAAGTAGGGAATGGGTCTGTGTGGGATACTCTTTGGAGGGTCGGTGTAGACTTGTTCAGCCAAATGGCCTGCTTTCCACACTGTAGGGATTCTGTGTACTTTATATAATGTGTGATTAGCTCTTTCAAAGAGTTAGTGCAGGCAGGAAGGGCCATGTGATTTCCTTCTGTGCTGCATCATTCAGCCCTCTTTCCACAACCTTTCATAACCGTAAACTTAATTTAAAATTTAAATTAAATTTTACCCAGCCCTCTTTCCACAACCTTTCATAACCGTAAACTTACTTTAAAATTTACAAGTCATGTCCTCACTTGCCATGTTCTGCATTCCAGAGCTTCATCTGCTGTGGGGAGTTGATTCAAATAGTTTGGCAAATTTTCAAATTCTCTTGTATGCTTCCTGCTTGCCTCCAGTGCAGTTTCTTGCTGAGTTTAACCTTTTCTTTTACTCTTTTATTAATGGCACTTCATTCAACCACTACACTCCTACCCTGTCCATTCTATTTGCTTTTAGGAAAATTATCTAAAATACTTTTTATTTTCCTTCAATTGTGTAGTTTGGTTCCTGGTTTTTAATTTTTAAGCTTCCAGTGTTTATCATTTACTATTTTCTTCTTTTGTGAAGTATCCCTGTGTAAAAAAACCACAGAATTGCAAATTGTTGTCTCTTTTGGAAAAAAGAAGTATTTTTAATCAAACTGTTCAGAGTTGCTATCACACATCTCTAGAGCAGGTGGGACTTGAACCTGGTGTCTAATGCAAGGGTACGGACATAACCACTGTGCCACAAGAGGGCCCAATGAATGCTGAAATGGAAAGATTCAGCTCAATTGGCTGAAACCCAGGATTGAACGAGGGACCTTTTAGATCTTCAGTGTAATGCTCTGCCAACTGGGCTATTTTGAATGGAATAACAGGATTGGGTTAACTCCAAGTCACACTTAGCAGTTGCCCCGCTGACAACAGCATTTATTGTCTACTGGTGCTGAAAAACTGTAAAACATACTGTTCGTTAATGACTTATTCCTTGTGTCTGTTTGTATATTATATGGTTTCAGAATATTGCAGATGAAAATAGTGATTATTATTGATAATTAAAAGGATAATTGAAGTCTTCAGTATAAACCCACAGACAATCACAACTACCTGGACTACACCTATTCCCACGCAGTATCCTGCAAGAACTCCCTCCCGTTCTGCGTGTCTTTGTTTTGCTTATCCTAGGATGAGTGTAAGACATGCACAAGAATTCCTAGAGGCCTGGCATTCTTACCAGAACTCCATCAATAAACACATTGAATTTGACCCCATCTCCCTTCCCTTGGAAAAAAAAATCCGGAAATGATATCACCCACCTTTAAGAAAGCAAGACTTGTGAATAGAGAGGCAGGACGTACCACCAACGCTTCACCGGAGACTCTTGCTCACTGGTCATGTTACCTAGTCATGGTGATGAAACATCTGAAAACAAACCTTCCAGCTCCGCGAGCTAACTTACACACTTATCATCAACCTGACCTACAAATCTTCTCAAAAGTTGTTAATGTGAACAGAGTTTTCAGTGCAGATTATTGGAAGACTTTTTTTGCCTCAAGCCTCTTCAGGGAAGGTGAAAGCTTTTAATAAAACATTTTATTGTGAGCTTTTGTAGTTATAGAGCGGTAATCAAGCAGGCAAAAGCCTCTGATATTTGTCATTATAATCTTGAGCAAACAGTTTAGTAGAGCTCTGGACTCTGCTGAGTACTTTCCTGTTACAAATTATTATTAATTGTGCAATTATTACAATTCATTAAAGTTGGATCATTGAGGTAATGTCTCTTTTATCTCTTTCCATCTTCTTGCCTTTCATGTCGCATTTGTAGGAGGTTGTCTTTCTGAATTTTATTCTCTTGTAAACAAAGATAAACATCAAATAATGAAAATAACTGCTGCTTCCTTTCTCTAGTGACAGCTGTCCTCTAATTGTGGTGTTCTCCTCTGGGCTAATACATTGGAACGTACAGATTAAGTGCAGGAGTAGGCCATTTGGGTTCCTCAAGTTGTCTTTGCCATTAATTAGAGTAGTGGCTAATCTGATTGGTTATAGACCAGAGCAGACACCCCCACCACCCCCCCCCCCCCCCCCCAATATTTAAAGAAGATGGAACATTTTCTTTATTTTAAGGTAGATGTGAAGTGTCATGCTCCAGATGCAATGCAAAGAGTCAACCTGCTTGACATTAAGGAAAACACAGTTTATTTAAACACCAAAGCAAAGATACAAATGAAAGAGAATTTAGAATAACTGGACTCTGTTGGAAAGTTTAACTGAATAATAGGTACTGTACCTATTACTAATTAATTGTTTCATTATAGTAACACCCCATAAGCAACCCCTGGCAAAAACGCAAATTCAAACACAGATTCTTAAATGTAGTTCTCCAATCCAGGAGGAAGAAACATCAAGAGAAATTTCAGAGAGAATAGAGCTAGGAGTCATTCACTGAAGGCTGCAATTCCTTTTGAGATCCCCAAAGGCTTCTGATGTTACTGAAAAATCCAAAAGTCAGAAATCTGGATCTGAGAGCGCTGGCCACACCCATTCAGGCTGCTTCCATTGTTTGGACTTTTCAAAAAACAACCCAAAGGAATTCAGAAATTTTTGTTTTAACTTAAGTACTCTTCAGTAGCAAGCTCAATACCTCTGCCTTACAATCTCTGTTCAAATAAAAGGACAAAATAACCTTTTAAAAGTAGCAACATCCTCGTAGTTTGCTCCTCCACATTCCCTTCTGATAATCATTCACCCCTTGATTAACAAGAATCTGTTCACCTTGGTCTTAAAAATATTCAAGGATTCTCTTCCTCAAAAGGCAGTGGAGGCAGAGTTTCAAAGTCCTGTCACCCTTAAGAGAAAAGAATTCTCCTCATCTCTGTCATAAATGGGCAACTATTTATTTTTCAGCAGTGACCCTAGTTCTAGATTCTCCTATAAGAGCAAACATTCTTTCTACAACAACCTTCTCATGACCCTTCATGACCTAGTATGTTTCAATCAAGTCACAAATTACTCTTCTGAACCCTAGCTGTTCCAAGCTTAGCCTATGTAACCTTTCTTCATCAGTTAACCTACCAATGCAGATTTTAGTCTAATAAACCTTCTCTGAACTGCTACTTGTTTTAACATCCTTCATTAAGTAGGGCCAGTACTTGTAAAATATAGTTCAGATGTGGTTTCAAGTACAACCCCCACTTTTATATTCAATTTCTCTCACAATAAACAATAACATTCTATTATCTTTCTTAATTACTATCAGTATTCGAATATTAACCTTTTCTGAATAATACTGTAGAACATTTGGAACCCTCAGCATCGTAGAGCCCAGTTCGGGGAATCCAAGCTGGCTCAGTTCCATGTTTAACTCCGGTTTGTATGAAGCCACTTTCGTTTGTTGGTTTGGATGTGAATTGGCTGAAACTGTGCAGTTAACCAAACTCATTACCTAATGATTCCTAATATTAAACTTAACGTACTCACTAATTTGGCACTTTGAGTTGTAACTGATGATAATGGGCAAGCGTTTGACATATTACTGAACATTCCTTGTCTGTTATATAACCAGAATCTCTCACTCCTCCTCTCTTGGCTTTTCCCCATGTTAAATGAGCTCACCATTGTACTAGTTACCAATATTTTGTGGAGAAGAGAGCTATCAAATGCACCCTTATTGGTATGCTCAGCATTAGAAACTTCTGCTCTCAAGGAATGCTGTAAAATTCTCAAAGCTGGAGGACTGGGATGTCAGGCTGGTTAGCCCCATTAAGGGGAGTGGGGACTGTGGAGCCAGGCAAACGAGGGGCCTAATAAAGAATACCCTTCCACCTGAAAAACCCAATGGAAGCCCCTCCAGGATAGTAATGGACATGATCACGACCTTTCAACCCTGTGGTCCTGTCAGTGGGGTATGAAGCCTGCTGCCAAGATGCTGCTTTGACTGAGCTGGCAGGCCTTAGCAACAGCAGCTGGAGAGGAACATTTCAATGGTAGTAAAATACCATTGCATTCACAAGATGGCCCTTCTATCACATCTCAGGCTGAGTGTGCAACATAGTTGTAGATTTAACTTTAACAACACTTTATGAAGTCAACTTCTTACTGCTGACTACCCTTCCACACCGAGATCTAGTAATCCCCTATGTAGTACAGTGCTGCCTTCAGTTTCTCACCAAAGTATAGTATCTAACGTTCAACTCCACAACCATAATCAGTCACAGTCTCCTTTGGAAGGGTTCATGGGAGAGGAAGCAGCTGACCAATTTACCACTCTGTCTTTGGGAAAGTTTACTGGAGGTGAGAATGTATCAGGGCATTATCCTAATTCAAGACCTCACTATCTTCCTGATTTTAATCCTCCCCTACACCACTGTCTCCACGTGTCATTGCTTTCTCATTACATCAAATGAGGATAGACCTCTGTTGCAACTTCTGACTGTGATTGAATTCCAGTATGTGCTGACTGTTTATTGGGAGGGCTATTTACAGGGAGAGGATGGCTAAACCTAGTTAGAAATCAACTACCTACTAAACTGCATTAGAAAATGGCAAATTCAATCATCTGTCCTGTCATGAATAAAAGTAATAATGGCTGAAATTTTGAACTCAGTGGTGAGTGAACTCACTATGCTGACCTTCCAAGGATCTAGTGATCTCTCTGGTTTGATTTTCTTTCCTGTCACCAACTTGAATCTGACATCAAATCAAATCAATACAGAGACAATATTGTCAAGTGGCTTATCATGTTCAGGATGTGTAAATGCTTGAACTGTTGGTGCTCTAGTGAACTCTTGTTTCATTCTTAGCTGACACCACAACAAAAAAAAATTATCATTGAATTTTAAACTGCGGAATTGACTGTGTGTAAGTTGGTTGCTGTTTGTCTAGATTACTATAATAAAACCTCGGTTGGCTGAGAAATCCTTGGGACGTCCTATGGAGGTGAGTGATTCTATAAAAATGCAAATTTTTTTTTAGTATTCTCCACTAGAGGGAAGAGTTGGACAATATATTTGGAAGATTCAAGCTCTGATCGATCATTGGTTTCCATCATGTTAATAATCTTGCAGCTCAAAGGAACTGTGTGGTGCTGTTCTCCATTTGAATTGAATTCCTGCACCAGAGAAGTATGTTAACCTGAAGCATTGTTTGCTCACTGGATGAGGAAGCTGACTGTAAAAAAAGAAAATGTAAAATATTATTGGATCAGTTTGAGCCACTCAATTCCCCTTTTCTTGTTTTTAGGCTGTATGTGACCAGCTAAGATTTCAAAATAGGATATATGGTGCATGTTCACACACCTAATGGTTAGGATTGTGTACCACTGACTGCTGACTGGGCATAGTGCAGGTAGATCATGACATGGATTGGTGTACATCTTGAAGCTACCAATGCAGTGAAATTTAACACTTCAACCTTTCTCACCTGAATATGACTTTAAATGACGAGCAAGATCCTCCCACCATCTCTTCTCCATCTATTTAAAGGCATTGTGATATACTTTCAGGTCACTGTTGTTTATTCTGGATGCTGGTTGTGGTTTCAAGATTCCTGTCCTTGGCTAAACTTTTTGCTGTCTACTTGGATCACACCAGCCTGGCCAGCAGAGCTTTCTGGGGTGCTTTAGAATGCTGTGCTGAAAGAAGTTTCTTTAAGCATGTGTGGCCTGGATAGTAATGCCTAAATGTGACTAGGAGGATAAGGGCAGGCATACAGAGCAGACAGAAGGAGGAAGAGAGAGGCACTCAGCAGAAGCCTGAAGAACTGTTTAAGGAAGTGGTGGTCATGATGTACAGTCACCTTCTGGCAGGAGTTGTGTAATCAGAAGTAACCGAAACTCTACTTTCCCATTCTCTAAAAGATGCATTTCATTTTCTTTGCCTTGGAGACCTCCAAGATAATCTTCTGGACCAGGTCCACACTGTGGAGCCGGATGAGACGTGCTTGCGTTCCTTCTTTCAGAAGGTGTACAGGGAGAGCACTATGCTCAGCAGCCTGAAGGGAGAAAATGGCTTGGTAATATCATTTCAGTCTGACATCCTGAGGATCAGCAAATCCTCTAATGCCAGACTGAGTGTTATTAGAGTCATAGAGATGTACAGCATGGAAACAGACCCTTTGGTCCAACCCGTCCATGACGACCAGATATTCCGACCCAATCTAGTCCCACCTGCCAGCATCTGGCCCATATCCCTCCAAATCCTTCCTATTCATATACCCATCCAGATGCCTTTTAAATGTTGCAATTGTACTAGCCTCCACCACTTCCTCTGTCAGCTCACTCCATACACGTACCACCTTCTGGGTGAAAACATTGCCCCTTAGGTCCCTTTTATACCTTTCGCCTCTCACCCTAAACCTATGCACTCTAGTTCTGGACTCCCCGACCCCAGGAAAAAGTCTTTGTCTCTTTATCCTATCCATGCCCCTCATAATTTTGTAAACCTCTATAAGGTCACCCCTCAGCCTCCGATGCTCCAGGGAACACAACCCCAGCCTGTTCAGGCTCTAGCTCAAATCCTCCAACCCTGGCAACACCCTCGTAAATCTTTTCTGAACCCTTTCAAGTTTCGCAACATCTTTCCGATAGGAAGGAGACCAGAATTGCATGCAATATTCCAACAGTGGCATAACCAATGTCCTGTACAGCTGCAACATGACCTCCCAACTCCTGTACTCAATACTCTGACCAGTAAAGGAAAGCATACCAAATGTCGTCTTCATTATCCTATCTACCTGCGACTCCACTTTCAAGGAGCTATGAACCTGCACTCCCAGGTCTCTTTGTTCAGCAACACTCCCTAGGACCTTACCATTAAGTGTATAAGTCCTGCTAAGATTTGCTTTCCCAAAATGCAGCACCTCGCATTGACAAGAAGTTCACAGGCAGCACAGCCTCCCATTTGTTCCTGTCCACGTAGACGATAAACAGGAGAAACCAGACCAAACATTACCAGGACCTGCTGGAGGTGTACGATGGTATGCTTCTGGCAGGTGGCATGTGCGAATCTAAGAAGAAAGGTGTCATCACCCTCATCTACAACAGAGCAAGGGAGGAATTTAGAATGCAGATTACAAAATCCCATCTAAGATTATAGCCAACCAGGCCAGGTCTACTCTGAATGATTCACTCCAAACAAACTTCTGCTGTCCTAGGCAGGATGATCGCTGAGAACCTTACCGCCCTCAGGGATACGAATGTAGGACAAGGGGTGAATGCCTGCTTCATCACTGTTGATCAGGAGAAGGCCTTTGACAGAATATCGCACACCTACATCGGACATGCTCTTCAAAATGGGTTTGAGGAGGGAATCCCCGATTGGAACTGACTGCTCTACAGCAACATTATTAGTGCAGTCTCAATCAATGAGTGGGCTTCAGAAGACCTCCCAATCAGATCTGGAGTCAGGCAGGGCGGCCTACTGTCTTGTGTATTGTATGGAGCCTTTTGCTGAGTCCATCAGGAAGGATGCAAGCCTGAGAGGGGTAACTATTCTAGATGATGGAGGCTTGCGGGTCAAAGCCTGCTGTACTTGGATGACACTACTGTTTTCTGCTCAGACCTGCTGTCATTACGCAGACTCATGAGCATCTGTGACCAGTTTGAATTGGCCTCAGGAGCCAAGGTAAATCGAGGCAAGAGTGTGGCCGTGTTCTTTGGGAACTGAACTGACCGATCCTTTGTCCCCTTCACCATTAGGACAGATGACCTGAAGGTGCTGGGAATGTGGTTTGGAGGTGCCTGGGAGTGTACCAGATCTTGGGAGAACCTCTCACAAAAGTGAGGCAGAAACTGGCCCTTTTGGAGCACCGCTCCCTCTCCATTGTGGGTTAAAAATTTGGTTATCAAGTGTGAGGCATTCTGTTGTTGTACATGGCACAGGTCTGGCTCATTCCCTGAAACTGCACTGTTGCAGTCACTCGAGCCATCTTCCACTTCATCTGGAGGTCTAAGCTGGACTGGGTTCACAGGGACACTATGTACAAAATTCTGGATAAGGACGGAGAAGAACATACCCTGATGGCCACCTTTCCTGCGTGGCTACATCAAGCATGCATTGACCCTCGATATCCCTACATACTGAGGTTTGACCCATTCCTGGTGTTGCAAAGCAAGGGACTGGCCTTGTTGCTGCAGAGTACTCCAAGTAGTTGGAGCATTCTGTATCACCTGTCCTTTGTGGAGGAATTTACAAAGAAAAACACCTTTGACCGCAAGTCCATCAGGAAGTGGTTGGGATGTAGCGTTCTCGAGACCCCGAGGGAAAAAGAGAGGGTGCATATTGTCACATTGTTACCTGAGCAGACTGTCAAAATCATTTGGCAGAATACTTCATCACTAGGACTTCACACCAAGCACCAAGACATTGCTTGGCTGGTGGTGAGAAGGGCATTACCTATGAAATCCTTTATGTATGCCTGATTGCTCTGCACCACTGTACGTTGCCCTCAAAGTGGCTGCAGAAGGATGTTAAGACTTTCATGCATCTCCTTCTGGAATATGCCTTTGCAAAGGAAGTCTGGAGAAAAATGGAGAAAGTCTGGGTTTTGTTGAGGTTCATCCTGAGCAACTCCATGACACAGCACTCTGTGCTCTACGGTCTGTTCCCTGGGATGCACACTGAGACAAACACTGTCAACTCATTGCAAGATAAGACCATAAGACATAGGAGCGGAAGTAAGGCCATTCGGCCCATCGAGTCCACTCCGCCATTCAATCATAGCTGATGGACATTTCAACTCCACTTACCCGCATTCTCCCCATAGCCCTTAATTCCTTGTGACATCAAGAATTTATCAATTTCTGCCTTGAAGACATTTAGCATCCCAGCCTTCACTGCACTCTGTGGCAATGAATTCCACAGGCCCACCACTCTCTGGCTGAAGAAATGTCTCCGCATTTCTGTTCTGAATTTACCCCCTCTAATTCTAAGGCAGTGTCCACGGGTCCTAGTCTCCTCGCCTAACGGAAACAATTTCCTAGCGTCTACCCTTTCCAAGCCATGTATTATCTTGTAAGTTTCTATTAGATCTCCCCTTAATCTTCTAAACTCCAATGAATACAATCCCAGGATCCTCAGCCGTTCCTCGTATGTTAGACCTACCATTCCAGGGATCATCCGTGTGAATCTCCGCTGGACACGCTCCAGTGCCAGTATGTCCTTCCTGAGGTGTGGGGACCAAAACTGGACACAGTACTCCAAATGGGGCCTAACCAGAGCTTTATAAAGTCTCAGTAGCACAACAGTGCTTTTATATTCCAACCCCCTTGAGATAATTGATAACATTGCATTTGCTTTCTTAATCACGGACTCAACCTGCATGTTTACCTTTAGAGAATCCTCAACTAGCACTCCCAGATCCCTCTGTACTTTGGCTTTACGAATTTTCTCACCGTTTAAGGTCTTTGGTCTGCCTGAAGCTTGTCGGTCTTCCAGAGCAAAGAGTTGACCCCAAAAGAGTGTTGCAGACTGGCTCGTTCCAAGGTCCAGGACTATGTGCTTGGGGCAGCTGCAGCTAAGGCTCAGTGGGGAACGATCATCATCCAGGGTCTTTTTGCCAAAGTTAAACGGGGGTATGTTCAGTTATTGGATCCTCCTAAGTACAAGATTATTTGAGGCAAGCGAATAATGCTTTTAGTTTGTTTGCTGGATAGTCAAACTCTGTTTTTGTTTCTTCTTATACTCGGTACAGATACAAACTGCTTTAGTGACTATGTATGTATATAAATATTTTCTGAATGAAGTATATTTTTGAAAAAAAATTCAAAACCGTGAATAAGGCTACTGATGCTTGGGATTTAAGGGGTGGCATTTAAAAGCCAAGCTTATTCACATTGACAAGTCTTATGGTTAAATTTCTTCCTGCACTGGGTCTATGTCCTTGGCGCTATACTCTTGACACTGACCTTCTGCACTACAGCTATGTATCCCTTTATCCGACATGCTCGGGACCAGCGGAAGTCAGAATTTTGTGGTTTTCGGAACTAATTTAGTGTCCCCTGTAGGGTGCAGGGCAGCAACCCATAATCAAACATAAATACTGTACTGCAGCAAAAACTTATGAATACTGACACTAAGCGGGATAAATAAAGGCTAGAAGTACTACCACACTTTATTTATCGAGTAGTGTACTGATATATGAAATACATCGACCATAAATATTCAGCAACATTTTATTTCCATAATAAACATTACAAGAAAAACGTCATGGAAAACTTAAATGTACAAAGCTTATTTATAGAGTAATATATACAAATTCATGAAATGCATCGACTATAAATATTCAACAACATTTTATTTCCGTAAAAAATATCCCAATAAAAACATTTGGTAAAATTCAAATGTACACAGCTTCAGCACTATGGCGGTGGTTTTAAAGGCTTCTTTAAGTGTCATCTGTCTCATTAACATAGGTTTCTGTCTAAGCAATAGACAGTAGGTGGAGGAGTAGGCCATTCAGCTCTTCGAGCCTACACCACCATTCAATATGATCATGGCTGATCATCCTTAATCAGTATCCTGTTCTTGCCTTATCTCCAGAACCCTTGATTCCACTATCCTTGAGAGCTCTATCCAACTCTTTCTTAAATGAATCCAGAGACTGGGCCTACACTGCCCACTGGGGCAGAGCATTCCACACAGCCACCATTCTCTGGGTGAAGAAGTTTCTCCTCATCTCTGTCCTAAATGGTCTACCCCGTATTTTTAAGCTGTGTCCGTTGGTTCGGCACTCACCCATCAGCGGAAACATGTTTCCTGCCTCCAGAGTGTCCAATCCTTTAATAATCTTGTATGTCTCAATCAGATCCCCTCTCAGTCTTCTAAACTCAAGGGTATACAAGCCCAGTCGCTCCAGTCTTTCAGCGTAAGGTATTCCCGCCTTTCCAGGAATTGACCTCGTGAACCTATGCTGCACACTCTCAATAGCCAGAATGTCTTTCCTCAAATTTGGAGACCAGAACTGCACACAGTACTCCAGGTGTGGTCTCACCAGGGCCCTGTACAGCTGCAGAAGAACCTCTTTGCTTCTATACTCGATCCCTCTTGTTATGAAGCCCAGCATGTTATTAGCCGCCTTCACTACCTGCTGTACCTGCATGCTTACCTTCATTGACTGGTGTACAAGAACACCCAGATCTCTCTGTACTGCCCCTTTACCTAAATTGATTCCATTTAGGTAGTAATCTGCCTTCCTGTTCTTGCCACCAAAGTGGACAACCATACATTTATCCACATTAAACTGCATCTGCCATACATCTGACCACTCACCTAACCTGTCCAGGTCACCCTGCAATCTCCTAACATCCTCATCACATTTCACCCTGCCACTCAGCTTAGTATCATCAGCAAATTTGCTAATGTTATTACTAATACCATCTTCTATATCATTAATATATATTGTGAAAAGCTGTGGTCCCAGCACTGATCCCTGCAGCACCCCACTGGTCACTGCCTGCCATTCCGAAATGGAGCCATTTATCACTACTCTTTGTTTCCTATCAGCCAACCAACTTTAAATCCAAGTTAGTACTTTGCCCCCAATACCATGCGCCCTAATTTTGCTCACTAACCTCCTATGTGGGATTTTATCAAAAGCTTTCTGAAAGTCCAGGTACACCACATCTACTGGATCTCCCTCATCCATCTCCAGAGTTACATCCTCAAAAAATTCCAGAAGATTAGTCAAGCATGATTTCCCCTTCATAAATCCATGCTGACTCTGACCTATCCTGTTACTACTATCTAGATGTGTTGTAATTTCATCCTTTATAATAGACTCCAGCATCTTTCCCACCACTGAGGTCAGACTAACTGGTCTATAATTTCCTGCTTTCTCTCTCCCACCTTTCTTAAAAAGTGGTACAACATTAGCCACCCTCCAGTCCGCAGGAACTGATCCTGAATCTATCGAACTCTGGAAAATAATCCAACGCATCCACGATTTCTCGAGCCACTTCCTTCAGTACCCTGGGATGTAGACCATCAGGCTCCGGGGACTTATCAACCTTCAGACCTAACAGTCTCTCCAACACCAATTCCTGGCAAATATAAATTCCCTTCAGTTCAGGTCCTTCAGCCACTGTTACCTCAGGGAGATTGCTTGTGTCTTCCCCAGTGAACACAGATCTGAAATACCAATTCAATTCTTCTGCCATTTCTTTGTTCCCCGTAATATATTCCCTTGTTTCTGTCTTCAAGGGCCCAATTTTAGTCTTAACCATTTTTTTGCCTTTCACATACCTAAAAAAGCTTTTACTATCCTTCTTTATATTTTTGGCCAGTTTACCTTCGTACCTCATTTTTTCTCTGCATATTTCCTTCTTAGTAATGTTCTGTTCTTTAAAAGCTTCCCAGTCCTCCGTTTTCCCACTTATCTTTGCTATGTTATACTTTTTCTCTTTTAACTTTATATGTTTCTTAACTTCCCTCGTCAGCCACAGTCAGTCACGGCCACCCATGCCTCCTCCGAGGATTTTTCTTCCTTTTTGGAATGAACTGATCCTGCATCTTCTGCATTATACACAAATATCTGCCATTGTTCCTCCACTGTCATCCCTGCTAAGGTATTGCACCATTGAACTTTGGCCAGCTCCTCTCTCATAGCTCCATAGTTCCCTTTATTTAACAGAAATATTGTCACTTCCGATTGTACCCTCTCCCTCTCAAATTGCAGATTGAAGCTTATTGTATTATGGTCACTACTTCCCAATGGCTCCTTCACTTCGAGGTCCCTGACCAATTCTGGTTCGTTGCACAATACCAGATCCAGAATTGCCTTTTCCCTGGTAGGGTCCAGCACCAGCTGTTCTAAGAATTCATCTCTGAGGCACTCCACAAAGTCTCTTTCTTGAGGTCCAATACCATCCTGATTCTCCTAGTTGAAATCACCCATAACAACTGTAGTAACATCTTTGCGACAGGCCAATTTCAGCTCCTGATTCAACTTACATCCAACATCCAGACTACTGTTTGGGGGCCTGTAGATGACTCCCAAGAGGGTCTTTTTACCCTTAGAATTTCTCAGCTCTATCCATACTGACTCTACATCCCTGATTCTAGGTCCCCCCGTGCAAGGGACTGAATATCATCCCTTACCAACATGGCTACCCCACCCCCTCTGCCCGTCAGTCTGTCCTTACGATAGCACGTGTAGCCTTGAATATTCATTTCCCAGGCCCTGTCCACTTGAAGCCACGTCTCAGTTATCCCTACAATATCGTATCTGCCAATTTCCAAAAGAGCCTCAAGCTCAACCATCTTATTTCTAATGCTTCGTGCATTCATGTATAGTATTTTTAATTTGCTACTGCCCTCACCCTTCCCATCAACTCCTATTTCACTCAACCTTACAGCATGTTTCCGTTTTCTGTTTCATTGATACAGTTGTCTTTCTTGACTTCTCTTGTTCTAACTTTCCTTTCAATTTCCTTCTTAAACATCCAGTTTGTCTCCTCCCCCCCCTACTTAGTTTACACATAGCTGTGTTGCATTAGCAAACCTGCCTGCCAGAATGCTGGTCCCCAACCTATGATGAGTTGTATGATGAGTTTTCTATGGGCAAACCATCTCTCTTGTAAAATTTATGCTTACCACAAAACACACCCCAGTGATCCAAGAATTTAAATCCTTGCTTCCTGCACCAGTTCCCCAGCCACACGTTCAAGTCCATTATCTCCCTGTTTCTGGCCTCACTGCTGTAGTATGTTCCTCCTCTTCTTCCCGACATCATTTGTGCCGACATGTACCACCACCTCTTGCTCTTCACCTTTGTCTCTTTAATTGAGCAAATTGCCATAATCTCTTGCTCACTGATAAATGAACATTGTTTGAGGCCAGCAATTAACTGATCACACATTTTCACCATATTGTCGATGGGGACATTTTCAGCTGTGTTCACTAACTCGTCGTCGTCGTCGTCGTCGTCGTCGTCGTCATTTCAGGAACCCGTATTTAAAACCATTTCAGCAATGTTCCCATTGCTGAAGTTATGCATGACAGGCACATCATTGTCAATGTTCAGCATTTCTTTGATGTCAGCTTCATGTAATTTATTTACACTTTCATCCAATAAATTTTGTGCGTAAGTAATAAGGCTTGCTATCATCTTTTTCACTTCAGTAACATGAAATCCTTCAAACTCTTCATCTGCAGGTACATTTACAAGAAACATTGTAGGCCAGAGTCTGTGCTCAGCATTTGTTAATATTGCTTTATCAACATCATTCCAAGCATTAGCAACTGCATAAATGGCATCCTTAAGACTAAACTCTTTCAGGAAGTCTTGAATTCCTACCTCTCTGTTGATGGCAGCAAGCATACTGTTTAAAAAATAGTCTTTATACTTGCACTTCATGGCGCGTAAAATTCCTTGGTCACAAGGCTGTAATTCCAGTGTCCCATTTGGGGGCAAGTAAATGCCAAAAACATTACTTTTCACAAGCTGTTCGGCAGGGGGTTGTGCAGAGCTGTTGTCCAGGAACAATAAAGTTTTACACTTTTCTTCCTGTCCAGCTTGTCTGCAATGAGCTCATGCCGCTAGTACGAAGTATTTACTGAACCAGTTGAAAAAAATTTCTCTGGTTATCCATGCTTGCTTGTTTGCATAATAATGCACAGGCAAATTGCGTACACCTTTAAGACACCTCGGATGTTTGGTTTTCCCAATCACTGCCAATTTCACCTTGTGTGTGACACACCCAAGAATAGTTAATCTGTCCTTAGTTTCCTTAACACCTGTTGGTGCTCTCTCACTAGCCGTTGCTAATGTCTTTCTCGGGACATAGCACCAGTAGAGAGCTGTTTCATCAGCATTGTAAATTTGTTCAGGACCAAGGCTTTCGTCCGATATCAGCTTGGCAAATTCACCAACATAATTTTCAGCTGCTGCATGGTCAGCAGAAGCCTTTTTGCCACAGAGTTTCAGGTATTTCACACCATTACACTTCTTGAATTTCTGCAGCCAACCTTCTGAATATTGACATTCGCCTTTAATGTTCAGTTCTTTGTGATATTTTCTAGTTTGTTTATTGACCATCAAACCAGTCAGTGGCATAAATTCACTTCTTTGTTGTCTAATTCACTCCATCAACACACAGTTAATATCTTCATTCTTTGCCCTATGCAGTGTTTTCCTATTTTTCATTAGTTGATGGTCATCACTGTCACCATAAAACTTCAGTAACTTGTCTTTCTGTTTCTTCAAATCATAGACAGTGGTAGTTCCAACACCATATTCTTCAGTAA
Source organism: Chiloscyllium plagiosum (assembly GCF_037043375.1). Taxonomy (NCBI): domain Eukaryota; kingdom Metazoa; phylum Chordata; class Chondrichthyes; order Orectolobiformes; family Hemiscylliidae; genus Chiloscyllium; species Chiloscyllium plagiosum. The sequence goes on along the minus strand of NW_028270175.1, from coordinate 23,470,523 downwards.
GATGCCACACAGCCACACCACGATCAAGCTTCTGCAATAACTCTACTTTCTGCATTATTGATAATGAAATGCTTCCTTTTCTTTATATTATTGTTAGCCATAGATGTACCTGCACCTCTTTTTGACATTTTCACTCTAAAATTAAACAATTTTAGCACAGTAAATACAATACACAACAGACGCCTCCAAGTGCTAGGCCACGCCGCCACGTGGGTCGAGTGGTCGCGGCCTTCACCCGCCAAGAAAACTGATTTATGCAGACATGACTGATGCTGCATGTTCCATGAAAACCTTTGGTTTTCAGAGCTTTTCGGTTTTTGGATGCTCGGATAAAGGGATACGTACCTGTACTTCGTCCCCTAGTGACAAAATGTGTCTTCGGAGTATCCTGCAGACTGAGGACATCAAATCTTCTATCCACATTTTGCACAAAGGTCTCCAGCATAATATGTGGGTGGGGAGAGCATGGGTTACTGACCTCCAGGATTGTCCTGGAATTCAAGATTATCTCCAGGATGCTATTATAGCCAACCCAGGAGGAGCCTCTTAGCATAAATTAGCATTTGCTTTTTTTCTTTATCTTTTGCTTCATTAATTTGTGGAGAAAAATACAGTAAATTGGGGAATTGAGTGCTAATCACATGATAGTGACAATGTCTGTCATACTTGATGTGGAGAGGTGATATGTTGGGTGATCGATTGTGGGTGTGCATTGGTGAGGGAATTGGAAGCGAGCGATTGTATGATGAGTTTTCTATGGGCAATTCCAAACAGAATTGGCAGCTCTTGGCAATGCCAAATGATGGTGTCCAGGTGACGTTTCTACCAATGGAATGGAAAGACCTTGAATCAGTCATTATCTGGTTATTCTCTGGGTTCTAGTACATTAATTGTGGTAACTCCAGCTCTATGGAAAAATCTTGGCTTGTATGCTTGACATGAAGTGAATTTTATAAGTACAACTTGTAATTGTAGTGAAATACTTCAGTTCTAAAAGAAACCAATTTGTTTTGACCCTTGTGTAAATGTTAACTGTTATGGAATATACCCTTTTACACATTTTGCGAATTAAGTCTTTCCCTTCGGTGGTCAGGAGTGGGGAATTTTTCCTTTTGTACCCACTTCCCACTGTAACTTGTGGTTTTTCCTGTCAGATTCTTGCACTGTCATTGTGAAAAAAAATTAGGAATAAGGGAATGGTCATTCAGCCCAACAGTCCTGTATTGTGTTTGTGCGAGAGAGTCTGCCTTTTAGTCAAAAAGGAACTGAGTCAACAAAATGAAAATGAGTATTGCCACCACTGTGTCAACCTAATGAGTTGGAGTCAGCCAGCTCCATCCTGTGGGGTTACTATAGTTGGCTTTATTTCAAACCAAGCGCAACATGTGGTGATATATTTACAGTTAAAAGAAATACGCAGTGAAACTCTTGCCTGTTTACCTGATCAGGAAATCTTTAAACTCATTTGGAAACTGTTGATATTTGGCTGGTCAAATGTTGCGGTTTTACGGTCAGTTGTTTGTTACAGTAGTAAAGGCAGATTGCTGTCCCTCTGCATCTCCATCTAATGAAGCAGACACTTGGCTTCTCTCCAAAGTCAGCGTGGGGACCCAGACGTCTTTCCTGCTAAGAACAGCCAGATACTAGGCAGCGCTGTGCCTTTTGTTTCTCAGGGTTAAAATATGTTTTTAGATCTGTTTACCTGAGTTACACATGAGAGAAATATGAAAGAAATTCAATAGTTTGATCTTAAGACTTTTCTATGGAAATTCTATGGACTCGTAGTTACTCGCAGGCAATTACTGATGAAAATGACCTTGTGAAGGCTGACTGTATTGTAAGCAGTGAGCAGAAATGAGAAGCTCAACTGGCTGACAGGCTGGTTCAGAGAACAGTCAGGAGTCAAGCAGGTTGCACTCCTTTCTCAGGGCAGTGTTTCCTTCTGCAGCAAATACAGCTGAGACCGCTGTGCAGCATGGGGCTCCTGAGCCACTCCAGGTAATGCTTAACACAGTTGACCGTCACAAAACATTTTGTCTTGAGTCAGACTGTGTCTATTTTCTAAAATCAATTTATAAATGTATATGCAGACAAATTCAGTTTTCACACCATGTGTTCTACATTGTGTAGAGTGTCTCACTATGTTTCCAGTTGCAGTTTGTGATTACGATAATCATGTCTGCTTATTGGCAAACCTATCTGGTACGTACTGCCTGATTGGTGTTTATGCTGGTCCATTCCTTATAGTGTAGCATGGTGAGAGGAGGGTATTAGTGGTGCCTCATGTTCACTTATCTGCTCTTCTTTGTGTTGATGACCAGGTCCTTTCAGGCGAGACAGGAAGGGAAGTTGAACAGACCTCTTGGCCAGTAGTAAGGTGACATTGATAGATATTGGTGAGAAAGTCATCCCTTCATTTTTAAAAGTGATGCAGAGTTGGGCACAAGGTGGCTCCTTGAACGTTGAGAAAATATTACACAAAACAGATAGAAGTATGCATTTTGTTGGCTTCCTCAAGAAGGAATGGGTGTGAGTTTCATCCTGTAATGGAGTGGGTCACCGAATACTCCTTTCATGTTGGGCAATACATAAAATGTTAGGATGAATATTTCCTTTGTGCATATTTGTTTATCTGCCTCTGCTACACAAGTGCTGGCTGCAGTAGCATAGTAGCCAGTAGACAAATGATTGAGCCTAATGCACAAATTCCTTAACCTGAAAAATGTTCCTTTTTCTCAAATGGAAGAACTGCCCTTGGTAATCCTATCCAATGGCTTACACTCTATATAATTAGCCAGGTGAACCTGTTGCCTAAAACTGTTCACTTTGGCAAGTCTCCCTCTGATAAAGAGTACCCTGAATAGACATCTTGAATCAAGAGACAACCAAAGACGAGGGGTTAAATATGAGGTGTGGATTGTTGCTGCTAAATTCAGACCTTTAAAAACATATTTTAAAAACAAACTGGAATTCATTGGTAGTTGGGAGCCCATTTCTTTTAGGGGAAGGGATGAGGGGGCTGCACATGTGGGAGAGGAGAGAAGATTCTGAACCCAAACAGTCTGGGTCTGATGTGTCTACAAGGGCTGTAGCAGAGGTGGGTGGTATATGAGTGTAGTGGCAGCAGCTCCCAGTTCGGGAAACTGTCCCAAAGTGTAATTATTTGTTGAGTGAGCAAACAAATGATTAATTCAAAAACTGTGAACGTGGTTTTTCTGGCTGCAGGTCCCGGCATTAATGAGGCATTTGTAGTAGATGGTAATATCACTTTCTGTTTCATAAATTTTTTTGCTGATTAGAGGTGTTTTTATTTGGTATCAGTTTCCCCCGCATTCTATGTATTCCTTGCCAATTGTCTGCTTCTTCATCCCCACCCACACACAGCATGCTCATTCATACTTTATTTTCACTTGTCCTGTAAATGTTTAATTGATTTATCCTTATTCAGCAGTATTCTGTTCTGTTGATGACAGGTGGAGAACATGAAGTGGATTGCTGGGCTTCCTCTTTTTGGGTTGAATTTTGAAAGAAACCAATAACCGTCCCATTTCCTTTTGCACATTTTGAAGGAAAGGCCTTTATTATTGGCTGTCCATCAATTTGAAAAAGATGTCTGCTCAGGGTCACTGGTTTCTGATACGGGTCTTCACATAACTGGTTCTTGACGTGAAGATCTTTGGGTGCGTGGCACAGCACGTTCTGCTTAGTAATGAAATCCGGAGTGTGGGAATTGCTTCCTTTACTCTGACAGCATTCTGCTTCATCATTTTAAGATGGTGGGACTCAAAGTGTGATGCAGTTTAATACACCAGTTTTCACCATTCTCGACAATTGGGAGCAAGGTCCTCCCAGTCATATTCACATCAGTGCTTCTAGGAGAACTTCAGAGTGTGATTGAGGCTTTTGTTTTGTCTTTCCTAAAATGTTGACTGTTCAAGAGTTGAGAAAACAGTACCTGGTGGGCCAGACAGTTTAAAAACATGTGGGTAATTGAATGGTAAAGGCAAAATTCCTGCCTCCCTCTCTCAAACTATTATTTAACCCCTCTCTAGCATAGTGATGTTGAGGCTAAAGTTTAACTCCCTCATTTTTGGCTTTATTTGGAATGATTGATAGGTGGCAGATAAACTTGGCACAGTCTGGCTGGTATGTGTAATGTTGTTCTCTGATCATTATAGAACCCTCAGGAATCATTTGATGGAATGCTTACCCCTTGAAAGGGAGATAAATTTCTTCTGACTTGGCAAAAGTGATTTTAGTGAAAGAAATATAAACAGCCATTTTTTATTGATGTCCTTTCCCTAACAATCCAGATTCTGAAGTGGCTGTCCTGACCTGGATCTTTTGTGATGAGCTTCCTATATTCTTCAGGTCTCATCGCTGTCCTGGTAAAGGATGTTGCCATTTCCAGAGGGGAGAAAAAGCTTTGCTTTCACTGTAATGCAGGAAACTTGATTCTTCAATGATCGGATTCAAATATAGAACGTGTAGAACTTAAACTTAAAACAGTACAGCTCAACAGCAGGCCCTTGAGCCCACCATGTCTCTGCTGACCGTGATACCATTCTAAACTAATCCCATCTGCCTGCACGTGGTCCACATTCCTCAATTCATTGCCTGTTCTTGTATCCAAATGCCTTTTAAATGTTGCTATTGTATCTGCAGCTAACCCCTCCCATGGCAGTGTGTTTCAGACACCTACAAACAAAAACTTGCCTTGCATGTCTCCTTTAAACTTTACCCCTCTCAGCTTTTAATTTATGCCCCCTAGTATTGACATTTGTACCCTGGGAAAAAGACTCCAACTATCCACCCTATTAATCCCTCCCATAATTTTGCAGATTTCTATCAGATCACCTCCTCAACCTCCAATGCTCTAGCAAAAACAATCGAAGTTCATCCAACTTTTCCTTGGAGCTAATACACCCCAAACCAGGCAACATCCTGGTCAACCTCTTCTGTACCCTCTCCAAAATCTGCACAATGAGGAAGGTTATCAAAGGATACAGCAGGAAATAGGTTAATTAGAAACTTGAGTGGTGAAATGGCAGATGGAGTTTAATCCAGAGAAGTGAGGTGATGCATTTTGGGAGGTCAAATGGAAGAGGAAAGTATATAATAAATGGCAGAACACTTGTGAGCATCGACTATATCTGATAATCCATTTCTGTGTTAGCTCACTGACATCTTTAAGGTTACAGGGTTGACTCTTAGTCCAGATGTTATTTTATTGAGTCCTACTCCCAGAGACTTGTGCACACAATTTAGATTGATTTTTCTAGTGCGGTGCTGAGAGAGTGCGGCATTGTCAGAGAAGCTACCTTTCAAATGAGACTTTAATACTTTTGTTGGTGGCAGATGCCAAACATCTCATGAATTTTGAAGTTGATCAGTTTGAACACTGCTATCCAGTGTTCTAACTGATATTTATTACTCAATGAATGTCCATATAGAAACAATCTTGTCTTGAAAATGCTATTGCTTGAGAGATCTGGCTATGTGCAAATTAGCTGCCATACTTCCTATTTTACAATGATGACTGCACTTTTAGATTAGATTAGATTACTTAGTGTGGAAACAGGCCCTTCAGCCCAACAAGTCCACACCGATCCTCCGAAGAGCAACCCACTCAGACCCATTCCCCCACATTTACCCCTTTACCTAACACTATGGCCAATTCACCTAACCTGCACATTTTTGGATTGTGGGAGGAAACTGGAGCACATGGAGGAAACCCACGCAGATATGGAGAATGTGCAAACTCCACACAGACAGTTGTCTGAGGCGGGAATTGAACCCGGGTCTCTGGCACTGTGAGCCAGCACTGCTAACCACTGTGCCACCGTGCCGGGCGGCACTTTAGAAAGTAATTACTTGGCTGTAAATTGCTTGTGACATCCTGAGGTAGTGAAAGGAACGATGAAACAGCAGCTTTTTATCATGAGTCAGACCCTCCACAAGAAATATGGAAACATAAGTGCAGGAATAGACCATTCAGTCCTTCAAGCCTGCTCTACCATTCCAGATAATTGATTATCCAGCTCCAAGTCATTTTCCCTTGCTATCCTCATACCCCTTGATGTCATTGGTATAAGATGACAGAGATGGCAATGTGATGATAATGTCACTGGGCGAGTAAACCAGAGGTCTGGACTCATGCCGTGGGAGTGTGTTTAAATCCCCATGGGGAGTTTGGACTTTTAAATTCAATTGATTATTAAATCAAGATGAAAGTTAATCTGGTGACCATGATATCAATTGGTTTAAAAACAAATGCATTCGTTCACTGTTCTTGAGCAAAGAAAATCATGCAGGCTAGACCAGGTTAGGACTGCATGAGACTCCAATCCAATAGTAGTGCAGTTGTTTCTTAACTACTTTGAAATCTGATCTCGCAGAACACCTTTCATAGGCAATTAGGGGTGAGAAACAAATGCTGGCCTTGCCTATGGTCACAACCCTTGAGATAATTAATTATGTTTGCAGTCTGTCTACTTTTGAAATGGGTCTAGAATGGACTGTTAACACATGGGAATTCAGGAAGCTCCCTCCTCTGTACCAGGCATGTTGTTCGCATTCACTTTTAACTAGACAATTCGTCCAGGGCTTGTGTTTCTATCTGTGTGGCTTAGATGACAATACATGTATATCCTTCATTATACACATGAAAAGAACCTCACTTGCATTTATCATTCTGTTGCTATTTTTAACTGCTCGCAATTTTTAACTGCTCACTATTTCTAACTTAACTTGGAATCGAGCTTTCCCATGCTGAAAGAACCTTGTGATGCTCTGCCAGAGTTTGTTTTCTTTATTAGCATAAATTTAGCAGCCAGTTTGTCATTCATGCTGACTCCCCTACTTGGAGTTGGTTTGCAGACACCCAACTATTGACTTGCCTAGCATCCTGTGTGATCTATCTTTCGTTGAAGAAATGACAGTTGCCATGCAGTTGACGCAGCATAGCGAGCTTCGGGGAAACTCCAACACTGTAGATTTGATTCAGGGTGGTTAAAATCCCACAGCAAAATATTGGAAACAATGTTGAGCTACGCAGGGAGGAAATAAAAGAACATGTATTTTGCAGTTAAATGTTTGACAGCTTTTGGTGTGTGCCCTAAATAAAATATTAATTTCAAACATTGCAGGTCTTGTGTTTAAAATTTTTGCATGTGCAATACCATAATACTTTCTAAACATTTGAAATCTTCCCCACCCTCGGATATCCGCCATTTGATCTATATTTGTGCCCTTTGACTGCTTCTGTTTCGTGGCTGTTTTGCTAAACACCCACACTCAGTTGACAGCATTTGTATACTCTGATCTTCTGTCTAACCTGTGCACTACCTTTCTCATTGGTATTTCTATTCTAATGCTATACTATACCTTAGCTACAAGGTATATTTTTCAACCTGCCTCTCAAAAGGATTGTGTGGAATGCTTGCAGACATTAAATGAGCTTATGTTAACATAAGGCAAAAGTGAGGATTGCATATACTGGAATCAGTTGAAAAGTGTGGCACTGGAAAAGCACAGCAGGTCAGGCAGCATCCAAGAAATAGGAGAATCAATGTTTCGGGCATAAGCCCTTCACCAGGAATGTAGAACATTTTGCCTGATCTCTTGTAATTTTCCAATGCCACACTTTTCAGCTTATGTAAACACAAGCTGACCTAATCTTAATTTTACCTATTTTTCTAATCTATCTTTTCAAAGATGGTATTACATACCTCTGGAGCAGGTGGGACTTAAACCTGGGCCTCTTGGTTTAGGGGTAAGGACACTACCACCACTATGTCACAAGAGAACCAAGCCAGCATTTTATGGTGCTGTGACTTAATTTTTTTCATTTATGACCTTATTAGTTTCTCTTTTTGTTGAGCCAGAGTTTTGCTGGGATCGTATTTAACAGTACTTTCAAAGCAGTGTGTTAGATGTGGCACCATAGGAAGTAAATAAGTGAAGCTGTTTTCCTTGAATTCTACTTAGTGTACACAATACAGCTCCAATCCGTAATTTACAAATTTGCTTTTGAACAGCCTTTCGCAAGTAATCAAGGACAGGCCCCTGCAAGGTATTCCCGTTCCTCCTCCATTCAAGGGATATTCCAGCTGATTGCATTTATCTCAGACTGAGATTATTCTTAATGCAGATCAGAATGGAAATTGAGACCAGCCTGAATTTTGTGAACCTCTGGTAGGACCATGTAAAAGGACCATTCTAGAATTGCAAAACATCCTGTTAAGTCATTGAAATCTCTGCATGAGTCAAAGTGTTATGATTGACACAGGGATGAAATAATCAGTTTTGACGGAATCAACCTTTGCTCATGCTCAATGATGTCTCCCAAAAATCTAAATCACATGAGATTTGATGGAATTTTTCTTCAATTGGCTTAAAGGTGCTTCTACAACCAGGGCCGGAGAGCTGCATTTTTAAAATTTACTTATCAGAGTCTGTTCCTTGGCCAGCATTTATTGCCTGGCCTAGTTGCTCTTGGTGGTAAGCTGTCTACTTAAACGACTGCAGTCCACATGCTGTATGTTGAGACTTTGTAGTGAATGATATAATCTGAGTGCCTTGTTAGGTCATTTTGGAGGGCAGTTGAGAGACAGCCACACTGCTGTGGGGCTGGAATCACACGTAGGCTGGATCAGATGAGGATGGCAGTTTCCCTTCCTGACAGGATATTACTGAGCTATATTTTCCAACAATGGTTTAATGGTCATCATTCCAGATGTTTTTGTTTTTATTGAATTCAAATTCCACCATCTGCCATGACTGGATTTGAACCCAGGACCTCAGAACATTAACTGCCTCCCTGTTTAATCCTTTCCAATTATATTGCCAAGGGAGATGTCTATATCTCTATTGTTGCAAGGTAGTGTTATGTAAAAGTTCACAGTCAGCATTCACTGAGACCTGGAAACGGGTTTGTGCCCACACACTTTGGTGAATGGTGTGTGTGTGTGTGGGGAAAAGACATGAAGAACTCATTTTAAAATAACACTGAAACTACATTGATAAAGAGCAATGGTTGGTAGAAAACTGAGATTTTTGGAAAGAATGATGAAGATGTGAATTTTATGTGGTTATGCTTTTGTTTTACACCCACAGCAGACCTAAATGAAGATGTATTTACAAAGTGCAGACAGTTTCCTTCTCTGGATGTACTTTACCTTTCATGGTTTTGAGCAAATTTTCCTCGTCCTCATTTCTTTTCAAAACGGAAAGTGCTGGGAATACAAATTTTACTCTGAAATGTCACTGTTATAAATGCTAGCTGTTGTTCTGGGTCAACTGTGGCTCAGTTATAGAGTCATAGAGATGTACAGCATGGAAACAGACCCTTCGGTCCAATCCGTCCATGCCGACCAGATATCCCAACCCAATCTAGTCCCACCTGCCAGCACCCGGCCCATATCCCTCCAAACCCTTCCTATTCATATACGCATCCAAATGCCTCTTAAATGTTGCAATTGTACCAGTCTCCACCACATCCTCTGGCATCTCATTCCGTACATGTACCACCCTCTGCATGAAAAAGTTGCCCCTTGGGTCTCTTTTATATCTTTCCCCTCTCGCCCTAAACCTATGCCCTCTAGTTCTGGACTCCCTGATCCCAGGGAAAAGACTTTGTCTATTTATCCTAACCGTGCCCCTCCTAATTTTGTAAGCCTCTATAAGATCACCCCTCAGCCTCTGACGCTCCAGGGAAAAAAGCCCCAGCCTGTTCAGTCTCTCCCTGTAGCTCAGATCGGTCAACCCTGGCAACATCCTTGTAAATCTTTTCTGAACCCTTTCACGTTTCACAACATCTTTCTGATAGGAAGGAGACCAGAATTGCGCACAATATTCCAACAGTGGCCTCGCCAATGTCCTGTACAGCCGCAACATGACCTCCCAACTCCTGTACTCAATACTCTAACCAATAAAGAAAAGCATACCAAAAACCACTTTCACGATCCTATCTACCTGTGACTCCACTTTCAAGGAGCTTTGAACCTGCACTCCAAGGTCTCTTTGTTCAGTACCACTCCCTAGAACCTTACCATTAAGTGTATAAGTCCTGCTAAGATTTGCTTTCCCAAAATGCAGCACCTCGCATTTATCTGAATTAAATTCCATCTGCCACTTTTCAGCCCATTGGCCCATCTGGTCCAGATCCTGTTGTAATCTGAGGTAGCCCTCTTTGCTGTCCACTATACCTCCAATTTTAGTGTCATCTGCAAACTTACTAACTGTACCTCTTATGCTCGCATCCAAATCATTTATGTAAATGACAAAAAGTAGAGGGCCAAGCACCAATCCTTGTGGCATTCCACTAGTCACAGGCCTCCAGTCTGAAAAACAACCCTCTACCACCATCCTTTGTCTTCTGCCTTTGAGCCAGTTCTGTATCCAAATGGCTAGTTCTCCCTGTATTCCATGAGATCTAACCTTGCTAATCAGTCTCCCATGGGGAACCTTGTCGAACACCTTACTGAAGTCCGTATAGATCACATCTACTGCTCTGCCCTCATCAATCTTCTTTGTTACTTCTTCAAAAAAACTCAGTCAAGTTTGTGAGACATGATTTCCCACGCACATAGCCATGTTGATAATTCTGAATCAGTCCTTGCCTTTCCAAATACATGTACATCCTCTCCCTCAGGATTCCCTCCAACAACTTGCCCACCACTGAGGTCAGGCTCACCGGTCTATAATTCCCTGGCTTGTCTTTACCGCTCTTCTTAAACAGTGGCACCACGTTTGCCAACCTCCAGTCTTCCAGCACCTCATCTTTGACTATCGATGATACAAATATCTCAGCAAGAGGCCCAGCAATCACTTCTCTAGCTTGCCACAGAGATCTCGGGTACACTTGATCAGGTCCTGGGGATTTTCCACCTTTAACCGTTTCAAGACATCCAGCACTTCCTCCTCTGTAATCTGGACATTTTGCAAGATGTCGCCATCTATTTCCCTACAGTCTATATCTTCCATATCGTTTTCCACAGTAAATACTGATGCAAAATCTTCATTTAGTATCTTCCCCCAGTTTCTGTGGCTCCACACAAAGGCCGCCTTGCTGATCTTTATGGGGCCCTATTCTCTCCCTAGTTACCCTTTTGTCCTTAATATATTTGTAAAAACCCTTTGGATTCTCCTTCATTCTATTTGCCAAAGCTATCTCTTGTCCCTTTTTTCCCCCTCCTGATTTCCCTCTTAAGTATACTCCTACTTTCTTTATACTCTTCTAAGGATCCACTCGATCTATCCTGTCTATATCTGACACATGCTTCCTTCTTTTTCTTGACCAGACCCTCAATTTCTTTAATCATCCAGCATTCCCTATACCTACCAGTCTTCCCTTTCACACTGACAGGAATATACTTTCTCTTGATTCTTGTTATCTCCTTTCTGAAGGCTTCCCATTTTTCAACCGTCTCTTTACCTGCGAACACCTACCTCCAATCAGCTTTCGAAAGTTCTTGCCTAATACCGTCAAAATTGGTCTCTCTCCAATTTAGAACTTCAACTTTTAGATCTAGTCTATCCTTTTCCATCACTATTTTAAAGCAAATGGAATTATGGTCGCTGGCCCCAAAGTGCTCCCCCACTGACACCTCAGTCACCTGCCCTGCCTTATTTCCCAAGAGTAGGTCAAGGTTTGCACCTTCTCTAGTAAGTACATCCACATACTGAATCAGAAAATTGTCTTGTACACACTTAAGAAATTCCTCTCCATCTAAACCTTTAACACCTATGGCGGTCCCAGTCGATGTTTGGAAAGTTAAAATCCCCTACCATAACTACCCTATTATTCTTACAGATAGTTGAGATCTCCTTACAAGTTTGTTCCTCAATTTCCCTCTGACTATTGGGTCTATAATACAATCCCAATAAGGTGATCATCCTTTTCTTCTTTCTCAGTTCCCCCCCAAATAACTTCCCTGGATGTATTTCCTGGAATTTCCTCCCTCAGCTGTAATGCTATCCCTTATCAAAAATGCCACTCCCCCTCCTCTCTTGCCTTCCTTCCTATCCTTCCTGTAACATTTGTATCCTGGAACATTAAGCTGCCAGTCCTGCCCATCCCTGAGCCATGTTTCCGTAATTGCTATGATATCCCAGTCCCATGTTCCTAACCATGCCCTGAGTTCATCTGCCTTCCCTGTTAGGCTCCTTGCATTGAAATAAATGCAGTTTGATTTATTAGTCCTACCTTGTCCCTGCCTGCCCTGAATGTTTGGCTCTCTTCTATTCTCAGCTGTACCCCGTCTCAGATCGATCTCTTTCCTCACTATCTCCCTGGGTTCCACCCCTCCTCCTAACTAGTTTAAATGCTCCCAAGCAGTTCTAGCAAATTTCCCTGCCAGTATATTAGTCCCCTTCCAATTTGGGTGCAATCCGTCCTTCTTGTCACGTCTACCCCAAAAGAGATTCCAATGATCCAAAAATGTGAATCCTTCTCTCATACACCAGCTCCTCAGCCATGCATTCATCTGCTCTATCCTCCTCTTCCTGCCCTCACTAGCTCGTAGCACTGGGAGTAATCCAGATATTACTACCCTTGAGGACCTCCTTTTTAAATTTCTACCTAACTCTCTGTAATCTCCCTTCAGAGTCTCAACCTTTTCCCTTCCAATGTCATTGGTTCCAATGTGGACAATGACCTCCTGCTGGCCCCTCTCCCCTGTAAGAACATTCTGCACCCTCTCTGAGACATCCTTGATCCAGGGAAACAATGCACCATTCTGCTTTTTCTCTGCTGGCCACAGAAACGTCTGTCTGTACCTCTGACTCCAAAATCCCCTAACACAATTAATCTCTTGGACACCAACGTACCCTTCTTTGCATTAGAGCCAGTCTCAATACCAGAAACGTGGCTGTTCGTGCTACGTTCCCCTGAGAATCCATCACCCCCTACATTTTCCAAAACAGCATACCTGTTTGAAATAGGTATATCCACAAAAGACTCCTGCACTAGCTGCCTACCTCTCTTACCCTTCCTGGAGTTAACCCATCTATGTGACTGTATCTGAGACTTTCGTCCCTTCCTATAACTGCCATCCATCACACACTGTTGATGTTGCAAATTCCTCATCACTTCTATCTGTCTCTCCAACTGATCCACTCGATCTGATAAGATTCTCATCCAACAGCATTTATGGCAGATATAATCTGCAGTAACCCTTAAACTTTCTTTAAACTCCCAGATCTGACAAGAAGTACATATCACTGCAAAGGCCATTTTTGCTCCTTCACAATCCACAGACCCAGTAAATAACATTGTCTTATTCCTCTACAAACACTGCCCCAGGTTAAATTAATAGCTATGGCTTATATTTTAAGTTTAATCAAGAGACTTATCTCCAAAAACATATAATCAAGAAAGAATCCACCATACGCACTACTGCAGCCTTTCTCTTGGACAGACTTAAAACAACAATTAACTTATCTGATTCTGTGCTGTGAACTTTGCCCAACAGTTCCTCCAAGATTAGTTGTGAATTTCACTGTTTAATTTTCCCAGATGCACTCCGATGTCCAGCGATACACGAATTCAGACAGCAAAGGCGGTAACTATACAGGCTCTCTCTCTCTCTCTCTCCCTCTCTCTCTCTCTCTCTCTCTCTCTCTCTCTCTCTCTCTCTCTCTCTCTCTCTCTCTCTCTCTCTCTCTCTCTCTCCTGCACTATCCTCACCATGTGCTTCCTTTGTCTTCTCTTCTTCCTTTTAAACTACTGTTGTTTTGACTTTGATTTGGAACTTTGGAAAAACAATGCAACAGCATATAAAACAGTAATTGCTACTCCTGGAATTCGAGGAAATCGCCTCCAACACCTAAAATACTCAGAAATAGAGCAGCTCTTACAGCCAGAAATTTTTCCTTTCCTCCATCTGAGTGTCACTGGTTCTGTATTGGAGTCCTATTCCAGGAGCTGGGCAAAATATAATGTAGCATTGAGGGAGTTCAGCACTGTTGGTGATACCTAAACTGAGGTCTTTTCTGTCCACTCGTGTATGTAAAAGAACCCAGGACAATCCTTTGCTTTGGCCACCAGCATTTGATGAAGAGAATGTATTTTTCAGTCTTCCCAGCCTTTTCCTTAGTAAAACATTGTAATTCTGGCACTTTTTTTTTCCAGAAAGGCTGCTTTATATCTTTACATATCCTTTATTTGGTCTAACTGCAGTAGCCCTGAATGTGAAGCTCCCCCACAGGTCACTTTGGTCCAAATTGCAAAAGGTAGAGAAGGAGTAAAAAAAATGAAAAAAACTTGGAATTATTTAGCAGTTTTAATGACTGGCTATAAAGCCTTTTGAGACATCTAGCAATGAGATTCTCTAATGCTAGTCACTTGTAGAATGTAAGAAATGCAGCAGCTAATGCATGCACAGCAAGTTCCCAGAAACAACAATGCAGTAATAACCCAGATAATCTGCTTTTTGTGAGGTTGATTGAAGGATCAGCATTGGCTAGGCAGTGATGTGGTGATAATACTATTGGAGGACTAAATTCAGAACCCCAGGCAAATATTCTGGTGACATTGGATCCAATCTCAATGTTGCAGAAGACTAACATTGAATTTAAAATCTGGAAGGAAAAGAATTTGGAAGTTAATTGAAAAACAATCCTAACATAAAGGGAAGTGGTTGTGGATGCTGGACATCACTCACTGCAGGAGTTCCTTCTCTTCAGTTGCTACTCCAGTAACCTTTTCATCTGTCATGAAACCAGGAAGTTGGAATGTTGATTATGCAATGGCTGGCACTGTTCATGACTTTTCCGATACTGAAACAGTCCATGTTCAGATACAACATGACCTGTATACGTCCAGGCTTGGCCTGATAAATGGCAAGTAACATTTTGCTGCAGAGATGCCAGGCAATGAGCATCTTCAACATGGGGGAATGCAACTCTCGTTCCTTGATGTTCAATGTGATTACCATCACGGTTGACATCCTAAGAGTTAACATTGATCCAGTTTAGTTTTCTGGTCAGCCAAATGGATGCACTGCCTGGGAGGGTAACTGAGATGGGAAACCTTACAATCTTTAGAGTATGCTTGGATGAGCACTTGAAATGTCATAATATTCAAGAAAGTCGGACTAGTCTGGGAAGTGAGACTCATGCAGGTTGTAGTATGGTATAATTTTATCAGACTTGATGAGTCATATGGCCTGTTCTATGATATCAATACTGTGTTATAAAAGCAGGTCAGAGACTGTGTTCTGCAGGAAGTAACTTACTTCATGTCTCTGATGGCTGTCCACTATCTACAAGGCACAAGTCAGGACCAAATGTTTTCTCTAAGCTGGACAGTTGCACAGCATCTCTGTGCTCTCCACTTGGTGTGCTGATGCTGTTCCCAGCATTGACTCCTGGTTTTGGAAGTCACTGCCAAGCATTCACCATGGTGGTCTGCACAGAAGAACAAGGGAAAAAAAAATGAGGAGATGCAGATCAGGAGTGTGATGGAATATTCTCTGCTTGCTTGGATGGTTGCGACTTCAAGAAATTTGATACCATTGAGAAAATAGACTTGATTGGTACCCCATCCACCACCTTCACCATGTATATGCTTCAGCTGTGACACAGTGGCAGCAGTATGAACCATCTGTAAGATGCATTACAGCAACTCACCAATACTCCTCAGATAGCACCTTCTAAATCAATGAACTCTATCACCAAGAAGGACAAGAGCAGCAGATGCATGGGAACACCACCACCTGCAAATTCTCTTCCAAGTTGCAAATGAGCCTGACTTGGAACTATGTTACCATTCTGTCACTATTTCTCTAGGTCAAAATCCTGGAACTCCCTTCCTAACAGCACTGTTGTTATCCTGATGCCCCAAACACTGCAGCAGTTCAAGAAGGCAGCTCACCATCTTCTGCAGGGCATTTGAAACAAGTAATAAATGCAGATCTATTTAGCAACTCCCACATCTCATGGTCAGTTTTTTAAGATCAGGGCAACAGGGTGAACTATCTGCTCCTCTTCAAAATAATTCATGGCGCATCCATCTGAACATATATATGGACCCTCCATTTTCTCATGTGAAGAACAGCACCACTAACAATGCGGACCTCCCTCATCTATATTGAATGTGAGCTTTGATTCTTTTGCTCTGTTTTGGAGGGGAGCTTGAACCCAGACCTTTGCACTTGGAATTAACAATGCTACAAATGGAAGCGTAGTTGAGTCAGAATAACAGCTTTGTTTATGTAGTGACTTTTGGCTTCGGAAATTGTCACGTGGGGCACTGTACATAAGATAATGAAATAAAATTTAACACTAAACCATATTGCATGATATCAGGATAGCTGACTGAGAATTTTGTCAAAGACAGATATTTGAGGCAGTTACAGAGATGGAGTGTGATAAGAAGACTCTGGCGGGATTTGAAAACCTGATGAATGTAAACATTGAGACATTACAAGACTAGGAGATAGTGTGGGTCAAGGAGCACAGGGATGGATGGGACTTGGAGAAAATTATAACACAGACAGTTTGGATGAACTCATGTTTACAGAGAGCATATTGTAGGGGACTAACCAGAGAGGCCCAAAACAAACATTGTGGGCAATAAATTTTATACAGGAGGAAGAAAATTCCTGCTGATTAATCAATTACAGGATTTAAGAAAAGAAAAGCAAGAATACTGGAAATCGGACCTTAACCCTGTTCTATTTTTCTCACTCCATTGCTGATAGACTGGCAATGTATTACCAGTGTTTTCTGTTTTCCTCTAAATGGTTACGGCTGCTTTTTTCTCAGAAAAGTTGCAGCTTACTAACTGATGCTCTGTATTAGTGCTGAACTCAGTTCAATTACTGTACAACATAAGTCAGCACTAATCAAAGAAATTATTGGAGAAGTTAAGTAGACGTGATTGCTTCCAAAAGCATTGCATTATGAAAATCGCTTTGTAGGAGCTGTGAAATCAGTAGTTTTTCTCTAAGCACAGTCATTAGATATGACATTGGCTGTCCCTGATTCATTTCTGAATATAGTGTGTATTTATTTTTAGAAATGAAGTACTTACCACAGATTTTGTTCCAATTGCCACCTCTCCCTGACCTCTTCTAAAAAAAACTTAAAATGTAGGACTAGAACTGGACTATTTGGTCCATCGAGTCTTTTCTGCCATTTAGTTAGACCATGCCTGTTCTAATAATCCTCAACTCCCTAACTGCCTATTCGCCATTATCCTTAATTCCTTTACTGATTGAAAATCTTGAGTATACCTAATGAGTCAGCCTGTACAGCCCTTTGTGGTAAATAATTCCACAGATTCACCATTCCCAGAGAGCAGCGTTTCTATTAAGCTGCGCATTACTGCTCTGTTATTCCATGTCTGGTGATTGGTATTGGCATGCCAATAGTGGCATTGACTTCTGGGTCTGGAAAGCTCTGCCTCATACGGACCTTTGATGCTGAGGAAGCCTTTGATGCTAAGTAATTTAAGGGAAATGCTACCCAAGCAAAGAAATTTCTCCTTATTTCTGCCTTAAAAGGGCCACATGTTAGTCTGAGATGATACTCCTCGATGTAGGTTTGCTTGCTGAGCTGGAAGGTTCAAAGGTTCGATTATACTCCTGGTTTTGGACTTTTCCATAAAGGGAAGCAATCTCTCACTTTCTCCCCTGTCAAACTCGCTAATAATATTTTGTTACCTCTGATTGTTCTAAACTCCAATGAATACAAGGCCAACTTAGTCAACCTATTCTCGTACCCAGGATCAACCTTGGATTCTTCTCTGGACTACTTTTTCTGAGGGTTGTGAATCTGTTATTAAGAATATTCAAGGCTGAGAGTTTTAATCAGTAAGGGAATCAAGGGTTATGGAGAAAAGTAGAAAAATGGAGTTGCAAATTGTTTTGAACTGATTGGAGATACATTTGTTGGTGGTCTTTCACATTTGTGGACTGCGAAGCTGATGTCTGAGTTCTGTCCTGGTAACTGCTGAATGAAATCCTTCCAGAAATTGTGATCAATTTGCATCATGTGATCATTGGTAGTTGTGATTTAGCTTAGCAAAGTTCATGTTAAAACATAGCTTTTAAAACTATTTAGGATAATCTTGTCTTGTGGGAGTGACACTTTGAAACAGAAGCGTGCAATTTAATTTGTTGAACTGAATCACAAGTCTAAAAGCACAACATCGTCAACTGTTTGAGATGTAACTCATTTAACTTTGCAAGTGCAATTTTAATAAGAATTTAATTTGTCTGGAAAGTCTTTATGATGAATACATATGATGAGTACATATGATTAAACATTGACATTAAATGTAGAGTGTATTATTTGAGGTTTCACTAGAGCAGGTATGAAGGGACTTCAGTTGAGTTGGGAGGTTTGTTGTAATATTTCACACTCAATATTAGATTGAATAAAATTTGCCTTCTGTTCTGTCCTTCACTAGCTGGCTTTCTTGAGTATACATGTGCACAGTCTTGTCAGCTGTAAATCTGTTTGGCATTAATCCGTCTTAAATTTCTACTCCAAGATCTAGATGCTCACCCAGATCACTCGCTGCGACAGGACTGAGATCTTTATTTGAACGTGAAAGGAATGTAGCTTTTTCTTGTGAGTAATTGACATATCAACTGTTTAACAACCAAACTGGTTAATGGCAAACCGCTGGAGTAGTGGTTGAAACAAATTGTGGCCAGAAGAGTGACCAATGATGCTAATTGCAGAGGAGAAATATATATGGGAAGAGGATCTAAGGAAGCTAGGTTAATGTGAAACAATGTAGCAAATAGAATATAGTGTGGGGACAATGTGAAATTGTCCATTTCTATTGGAAGAATTTTTCAAAAGATTTATTATTAAATGATGAGAGATTGTAGATCTCTGAATTGCCGTGGGATCTGGCTGTCCTTGAGCATCAATCACAAAAGGTATGCAGGTACAATAAGTAATTTAAAGTTAACCATGTTACTGTTTATTGCAAATATACTTAATGCATAGGTCTGTTTCTGTGCTGTACACCTCTATGAATCTGTGACTCTATACGTAGGGATATTGTGTTTCAATTATACAGGGCATTGGCACCTCTGGAGTACTGTGCACAGTTTTGAACACATTATTTAAGGAAGGGCATAAATGCAATGGAAGTAGTTCAGAGCAGGTTTTTTAGACCAACTGTTGGAATGGGCAGATTGAATTATGAAGAAGCTCTGTTTGTATTGTTCTTCAGATTGGTTCCACAGGTCGGCGCAGCATCGAGGGCCGAAGGGCCTGTACTGCGCTGTAATGTTCTGTGTTCGCTGGCGGTTATGGAGAACAGAAACATGATTGCGACTACAGGGTGCTGAACATGATGAATGTGAATAAAAGGTTTCCTCTTATGGGAGAGTCTGGAATAGAGGGTCACTGTGTAAAAATGAGGGTCACCTATTTAAGAGATGAGAATTTTTTTCTCTGAAGATTATGAACTCTGTTTCCTCATCTTTTGAGAAAGAGTTCTAGAATATTTTCTCAACAGAACTAGATACTTGATGAACAAGGCAATGGAAAGTTATCAATGTTAGGCAGGGATGTGGATTGACCGTGACCCTATTGAATGATAGAGCAGGTTCGAGGGGCCGAATAGTCCACTCCTGCTATTTCACATTCTTCATATGTCAAAGGATCACAGCAACTTCAAGATCTAATGACAATTGCTTTGTCAGTGTTGCAAAACATTAAATTATTTTCTGCTTAACAGCAAGGATCACCAGTGTACTGTATTCCTCTTCAGGGTTGATATCAATGTCGACAAGAAAATTAGTGCGAGTGAGATGCAGCGATGGATCATGGAAAAAACCGAGGAGCATTTCCAACAGGCCAATGAAGAGAACAAACTGCATTTCAAAGCTGTTGATCCTGATGGAGATGGTAATGTAATTTATTTTTGTGTCCACAAAACTTCTTCCCTCCCTAAATCTCTCTACCTATCCTTCCATCTATAACAGCTTCCAAAGAATACTACCTATTGAAACAGTTACATTATATAATTCAAATAGTAAAATAAATTTTCCCAAAAACATTATTTAAGGATTCTAAATTTTCCACTGCTAATATTTGTTACAATCCTCAAAGACAGAGCTTTTAAAGAATGGTTCTCTCAGTCATTGGGGAGTTTCCCAAAGGACAGGATTCCATGTTTGAGACTTTTAATGTAATAAACAAATTAAAACATAAATAGTTCAAACATTCTTTTATTGGGCAACCAATACAGTGAACTTTTTTAAAGAAGTAATTTTGTATTAACTAACTCATTCAAACCGAATTTGTCTATCAAAATCCTTTCACTATAAACATTGCTTGTGGTAGATTTGAAGAATTACAAAGAATGATGTGGGAGAAGTAGATCCTGATTTATGGGATATTGGCATCAGTACTGGGAAAAGAGAGAACTGTTCTGTTAGGATATTATTATCTTGGAGTTTTCTTTAGTTTAGCTCCTAACTGTTCAAAATGCTTCAACAGAACCTCTTCTAGAACTATTGGTGTTGTTGGTTGCTACAACCTTGGCTATTTTCGGAATCTTCTGTTTTTTTTTAAGTCATCTGGTTAGTTTTCCTGACATCTCTTGAAGCATTTGCTGCTTTTGAGGTCATTAACTTCCTCCTTGTAACTACAATGCTTGTTGCTTTTTCCCCACCCTTTTTTCTTGTGTCTTTGGCACAATTTGGTGGTTAGGTTTTCAGTTCTGATGAAGAGTACAATCTGATAAGTTCACCTGCCTTTCGTCATAACAGGTGCTGAAAGATGTCTTGCACTTTATTTTCGATATGAATGAAGTTCTGTGATGAATTTGTTTCCTTTTGATCCCCCTTCCTGAAGCCTTAACTTCTTGAAAGAAACTGGTATTAAATATCCTCTGGTAATGTTAATTCCGAACAGATGGCAGTCAGGAAACGACGCATTGATCATGGATCAAATATATCAGTAAATCTAATCAGCTCCATCTATTAGCCACCCCATTCTCACAGCAAGTAGTAGTTTTCTGTAAAGTTCCACCTAGCTGAAGAGCTCTTTTCAATTAGTTGTGTTTAACCATTTAGAGTTACGGGATATTGAAATATTAGGAAATGAAAGGTATAGTTAGTTTGAAGGTGACACCAAAATTGGAGGTGTAGTCAACAGCGAAGCAGGTTACCTCAGAGTACAATCCAGATGGGGTTTAATTTAGATAAATGCGAGGTACTGCATTTTGGAAAAGCAAATCAGAGCAGGACTTATACACTTAATGGTAAGGTCCTGGGGAGTGTTACTAAGCAAAGAGACCTTGGAATGCAGGTTCATAGTTTCTTGAAAATAGAGTCATAGGTAGATAGGATAGTGAAGACGGTGTTTGGTATGCTTTCCTTTATTGGTCAGAGCATTGACTATAGGAGTTAGGAGGTCATGTGGCATTGATTAGGCCACTTTTGGAATATTGCATGCATTTCTGGTTTCCTTCCTATTGGAAGGATGTTTTGAAACTTGAAATGGTTCAGCAGAGATTTACAAGGATGTTACCAAGGTTGGAGGATTTGAGCTCTAGGGTGGGGCTGTTTTTCCCTAAAGTGTGAGGTGTGACCTTTATAGAGGTTTATAAAAGCAGGAGGGCATGGATCAGATAAATAGACAAGGTCTTTTCCCTGGGATGGGGGAGTCCAGAACTAGAGGGCATAGGTTTCGGGTGAGAGGGGAAAGATATAAAAGGGACCTAAAGGGCAACATTTTCATGCAGAGGGTGATGCGTGTATGGAATGAGCTGCCAGAGGAAGTGATGGAGGCTGGTACAGTTACAGCATTTAAAAGGCATCTGGATAGGTATATAAATAGGAAAGGTTTAGAGAGATATGGGCCAAGTGCTGGCAAATGGGACTAGATTAATTTAGGATATCTGTTTGGCATGGACGAGTTGAACCGAAGGGTCTGTTTCCGTGCTGGAATCCGATCCTAAAAACAGGACACGAAGAAGTACAATGTTGGAAAAAAATCTAGGCAAGGAAGAACGTAACAATTAAGATCACAGGGGAATTTGGCACATCAAGCTTTTTGAAAGAGCAGTTTAGTCAGTGTCTGACGGTCAGCTGTCCACTCCCCAACTCCTTCCCCTCAGCTTTTTATTTCTTTTTCAGATATTTGTTCAATTTCCTTTTGGATGTTGTTGAATGAACTGGCTTCAACCACTTTTTCAGGCAGTGTATTCCTGGCCATCAGAACTGTCTTTATTTTTTGCTCAAAACTCTTACCGTTATCTTGTTTCTTTTGCTAATTATCTTAATCTGTGTCCTCTGGTTGCCAGTTCTCCTGCCAATGGAAATTATTCCTCTGTCTTTCTATTCAAACCCTTCCTGATTTTGAACCTCTACTAAATTCCTGTTCTAGGGTGAGCAATCGCATACATCAAGTGATTGCATGACCTTTAATGCAAAATAAGGAGTTATCACACACTTGTTAGTTCATCACCACAGGAAGTTGTGTCCTGTGAAACTAGTGGTTTAAGCGGTGGTGGTCACAGTGAAACAAATTTCCTGGACCATTATTTACATCAGACACATGTAATTGCAACGATAAAAGTCTGCCTTAGATGTGGTTTGTGCTTTTGTAGTATGATGAGCCACCATAGTCGCAACTGTTTGCAGCGGGAATTTGTAAAAAAAAGTATATAATTTGATGAAGGGAGCTATGAGAAAGGCAAACAAGACTGTGTTGTCTTTCTGTTCCCTCAGATAAACTCATTTTAATAAGATATGTAAGATCGCATGTCAACTTTAGATGGCAAGCAGGCACATTTTTATACTTGATTGTTAATAACTGCACATTAAACCCTTCAAGTTTTTAAAAATATTAATTTGTGGAATCTGGATGATGCTGGCTAGTAATGCATTTCCCATCCCTACTTGCCCTGGTGAGGAAGATGGTAATAGGCATGTGATTTAAATATAAAGTCACCATAATTCTATTGGACCATAGGTCTGCACGCTCATTAGAGAGAGTCAACTGGGGTTGGCTTAATCTGAGGGTGGTCATGCTCCATTTGAGGGGAGAGGTTGAGAAGAACAGTCCTTTTATGGTAACCTCAGCTGATGTGAGATTTGAACTTGTGCTGTTGACATCATTCTAAGTCATCCAGCTAACGCCACTTATCCACCTAAGCTTGGTTACTGTCCACAGCTTGCTTCATGTGGTTATGGATTGTTTCAGCATTTGATGTGTTGCAAATAGTGGTGAACATTGTGCAATCATTGAATATCCCCACTTCTGACCTTATGATGTGGAATGTCCTCCTCTCAGTGAAGTGCTTAATTGTCTACCACCTTTCACAGCATGGCAGAACTGCTGAGCTTAAATCTGATCTGCTGTTTGTGGAATTGTTTGGCTGTGTTTATCCCTTGCTGTTTGGTTTGCAAGTTAGCCTGTTGTAGTTTCACTAGGTTGACCCCTTATTTTTGGGTATGTCTGATTTAGCTCCCGGCATGCAGTTATCATTAAGCCAGAGTTGATTGCCTGGCTTGATGCTAACGATAGAGCCATGGAGTTGTAAATTGTATTGAAGTGCCGTTCTGCTGCTGCTGTTGGTGGCCCATAGCATCTCATGAACGTCCAATCTCAAGTTGCTGGAAATCTATCCCATTTAGCATGATGATATTGCCACACAACAAAACTCTGATCCTATCCAAATTCCCTATTTGCTTCTGTACTTGCTGACCGAGATTGTACCTGATTAATATCTTGATTTTTAAAAAATTGTAAGCTTTGTTTTCAAGTCCCTCCATGGCCTTGTGCTTTCTGAACTCTACAATCTTTTCCACCCACAACAGCCTTCATCATAATTGTGCTGCTGCAATTTTGATTCTTGAGCATTTTCAATTTTAATCACCCATCATTGGCAGCCATTCCTTCACAATCAAGGCTCTTAAGTTCTGGAATTCCCCCAACAAACCTCTCTCATTCTCTTTTTCTTTAGAATGTTCCTTAAAACAAATCTCTTGATTCAAGCGTTTGTTTATTCGTTGTTATGTTCTGTTACGTGGCTGACTGTCTGTCTGATTTTTGTTTTATTTGTTAAAGGTGCTATATAGATGCAAGTTTTATTTTTGGTCATGCATTTTCAGCATCTTTTAGTTCCTTATCTAATGTAAATTTCAATTAAGTATTTTCCAATTTTCTATATTAATCTGATTCTTTCAAGGGCCATGAGTGGGCAGTATTTTGCCACAAAAGAGAGACCATTTTCACAAATTGTTTGATTAGGTGTTGGGTCAAGTTTTACAGCACAGGCAGAGGCCATTCAGCTTCCTGTGCTGTCTGTTTGAATGATTTGTCCATTTTAGTTCTGTTCTTCTGATGCCTTTACAAAAGCAGGTTCCAAATATTTATTAATTTCCCTTTTTCATAGCTTTGTGAACACTGCTTCCATTTTTTTTGGTAGTGTAAGCCATGATCAGTTAACTCCCAGTACTGTTTGCTTTGTGAAGCATATATTTCTCCAACCATGTCCCTGCAGTGATCTGGTGATAACCTCAAAATGCTTTTAGTCAAAAGTTCCATATACTCCATACTACTTATGTCAGCTAGAACTTGCCTCTGAGCTGCAAGATTCTTGAGTCAAGCCCCAATCCATTGGTTGAGCCCATTCCAATGCAGGCTTTTTGATGAGACTTCAAACTATGGCCCTATCTGTTTGGGTAAATGTTGAGATTCTATGGCACTACTTCAGGGAAGGCACAGTAGTTCAGTGGTTAGCACTGCTGCCTCAAGCATCAAGGACCTGGGTTCAATTTCATCCTCTGGTGACTGTGTGGAGTTTGCACATTCTGCATGGGTTTCCTCCTGAGTATTCTGGTTCCCTCCTACAATTTAAAGACATGCAATTAAGTGGATTGGCCATGCTAAATTGCCCATATAGTCCAAGGATACATGGTTTAGGTGGATTAGCCATGAGAAATGCAGGATTACAGTTAGGGTGGGGTCTGCGTCTGGATGGGATACACTTCAGAGGGTCAGTTTGGACTTGATGGGCTGAATGGCCTACTTCCACACTGTTGGGATTCTATGAGTAGTTACTTAAGGTTATGGTCAACCTTAAGTTGATCAACATCAGTCAAAAAGCTGATCAAGTGATGAGCAAGTTGCAGTGCACAAATTGGCTGTTGTGTTTCCTACATTACGCCAGTGACCACCTTCAAAAGTACTTAATTGGCTGAAAGGCACTTTCAGTTGATTGTGAAAAACATTATATAAATGCTGGATTTGCCTTTTCTGTACTTTTTTTTAAAACCAGTCTCAATTCCCGTCTTCCTTTTAAAACTGTCCTCTAATGAGGCTATTTACAATACTCTTAGCTCTTGTTAGCTCTTTGGTTTATATCCACTTCTTGGCTGTGTTGCTCTGCCATATCCAGCGAATATTTCTGGTTGCTAAATTATTTTGTGACGGCTGTGTTGAGTATTTCAGCAATTCAGAAGTCACATGACACCAGGTTCTAGTCCAACAAGTTTATTTGAAACCTCAAGCTTTCAGAGCACTGCACTTTCATTAGGTGATTCGAAATAAACCTGTTGGACTAGAACCTTCTGACTTGGTCTACCCCAGTCCAACATCAGCACCTCCACAGTATTTCATAAGCCATTGAATAAGCTGATCAGCACCATAAACTACAGTAATCTCCCCAACAGTCCAAAATACCATCCAAATTGGCATCTACCTGAACCAAGGAGTTCACATTTCTCACAGTGGTAAAAAGAATTGCTTTCCAGATGTGAAGTAAATTATAGCAGTGTTGTGACAAGCAACAAATTCCTTTAACAATCTTGCCAAATGAAGTCCGTTGCAAAATATTCAGTATAAATATTTTTAGAAACCTATTTGATGGACGTTTTTGGACTTGAAGCAAAATTATTTCTGCAAGGCTTATGTTTCTGGATTTCCTTTTTAAATTTACATTTTCAGGGATTTTAGCAGCCATATATAGCCTGGTTACATTGTCGCTGCAATGATGTGGAGTCATTAAGGTACTGAAGAGGCACCGCTAAATACCACCATCAGCCCTGGAATCTGCACAATGTGGTTGTTTTGATGTGACATGAAGGAGATACAGGAAGAAAAAGTAATGATACCTATCATTCCCTGAATAATATGCTGTTATTAGCTTGCCAGAGAATATTTAATGGGCCTCTATTTGTTAACACAAAGCAGATTACTTATCCTGTGTTGTCTTGCTGGTAGAAGCATTTCAAAATTCTTCTAAACATTAACCCAATTCTCCATGTCATCCAGCAGTCTGTTGGATATACATACATAACCATTATAAACACAAGATTACTGTCTTGAGCATAGATCTACTTTCAATCTTTGATCCATTTCCTAATTTATATCTCTGTATTTCCTTCCTTAATTTTTTTATATAATTACTTGAGATGGAAGTGTCTCTGGTTAGGCCAGTATTTATTGCCCATCTTTAAATGCTTTTGAGAAGGTAGTGATAAGGCACTTTGGGCTCCTCAAGTCCTTGGAGTGTTGGTACACCCACTGTTCTGTAAAGGGCATAGATTCAGAATTTAGGTCAGTGATATAGATCCAAGTCAGGATGGTGCTTGGCTTCAAGGGGCACCTGCAGATGGTGGTACTGTCCCTAGGTAGTAGAGGTTTGGGTTTAGAAAGTGCTATTTGGGTTTTGGTGAGTCAGAGGATTGTGGATTCAAGTCTTACTCCAGGGGCTGGAGTGCAAATGTCAAGGTTGACACATCCTGTGTGGTGTTGAGGTAATGCTGCACTCTTGGATGTGCTGTCTTTCAGATTGAACCTGATACCAAGGCCACATCCCTAAAACCCCACATCATCATTTTGAGGAAGTGCAGTGGGTTATACCTGCAGTCCTAGCCAATAATCATCCCTTTACCAGCATCAGTAAAACAGATTACCACGTCGCAATAACACTGATGCTTGTGGGAGTTCACTGGAGTTCACTGTGTACACACTGGCTGTGTGTTTCCTATATTTGCCACAATAATTATACTTTGGAAGTGCTTCATTAGCTGTTAAGTGCTTTATGATGTTCTGATGTCATTAAAGGCACAATAGAAATACAGTAGACCCCTTTACCTAGAGGAGGGGTTACGCTCCAAGATCTACTGCAGATGGGTGCAAACCCATTCATTTAAAAGGGAAACGTACCTTCCCAGCAGCCTCCTGGTCCCTGGTTCTGGAACATTCCCTATGATATGTTCAGGCTGCAGTAAATTGGAAATCGGACTCATGGATATGGGGGTCACCGTGTAAAAGCTTTTCTCTTTAAATGCTAACTGTTGACCCATCTCTTGAAAGAAAGTCTTTAACTCCATTTTTTGAGGTGAAACTGCTCATGTTCTTTTCCAGATGTGGAAGAATACAAGCGCTATAGTGAACCCTGTGGGTTTCCACTTTTCATTGACAGATTGTAAATCCAGCTTTGCTAAATTTGTCTCTCTGTCAGTCTGTGTCTGTTGGTCACCCTCTCGCTCTGTCCCTCCTCTGCTTCAAATACAGGGCAATGACTGCATCCGGCAGACCAATGCAAGTGATGGTGGTGGCAAATACTCTTGAAGTGGAAGAGAGAACCAATTTTTCTTTGATTTAAAAATGAATGAGAGAATGGGGCAAGAGCGAGTTTGATGGGGTAATTTCTAACTTTGGGATCAGTTTGAGATCCTGCCTCAAATGGAAACTGTTCAATTGTTTTGCATGAAAGAAACAAATGTCACAGAATTTACTGCAAACACTTTTTGTTAACTTAAAACATGTACTGTTTTTTCTGTAGGTCAGGTGTCCTGGGATGAGTATCGAATCAAATTTCTTGCAAGTAAAGGGTTTAATGAGGAAGAGGTTGCAGAGAAAATCAAGAACAATGAAGAACTGAAGATTGATGAAGAAAGTGAGTCTGTGTTAGCAATAAACTAACAAAATGCACACATTTCTCTTTTGCTTTGTGCATCCTATACAAGCTGCTATTAATTTCAAGTCCAACCCCAAAAACTAAGCACACAATATTCAAGACTATATGGATGGTAAAAGAACTGGTATTCATTTCAGATGTGTACACAAACAACCATACATCTCTTATAAAGATACTGGCTCAGTAAGTGACCAACCAAGTTACTGTGACAGTTGTGCTTCTTTTGGTATTATCTAATTCCAATGAAGTGGTCTGTCGAGGGAGTATGATGGGTGACTGAGCAATCAACCAGCCTAAACTGCCATTGTGCACCTCGTGGTCTTTAAGCTCAAATAGCAGCTCAGCTTGCTGTGCCTCTTTCACCATGATCATGACTAATCTTTGGCTTCAGCTCAACCTTTTTGCCTGCTCCTTGTACTTCTTGTTTCCCAGAGAGTCCAAATATCTGTCTATCCAAGCATTAAATTTATTCAATACTGGAGCATCCATACCCTTTTGAATGTCAACACAGTACATAAATAGAACTTCGGAGATAGGGAATTTGCCTTCCATCTCTGCCTGGTGGAAAGAAAGGGATTGTTTTGGGATCATGGGTCCCTTTTAAAGTGAATTAGTATCACCTTTTTAAATATAGAAATCCTAATATTGGTCCTGAATGCCACCCAGTGAATCCTGCTTGAAAGACACAGGATGTCCATAAGACAAAGGAGCAGAATTAGGCCATTTGACCCATTGAGTTTCCTTCAGAGGGCAGTCACGAGTCAACTGCGTTGCTGTGGGTCTGGAGTCACATATCAGCCAGACTGGGTAAGGGTGGCAATTACCTTCCCTATAGGGCATTAGTGAACCAGATGTGTTTTCTGATAATTGACAATTGGTCATCGTTAAATGATTAATGCCAGATTTATATCGCATTCAAATTCTACCATCTTCCATTATGGCGTTCAGATTCCAGTCCCCAGAGCATTAGCTAGGTTTCTAGATTAACAGTTCAGTGATAATACCACTAAGCCATTGCCTTGCTTTTTATTGATTCAACCCCATTTTCCTGCGGTCTCCCTGTAACCCTTGATCTGCTTACTAATCAAAAACATGCCTACCTGAGTCTTAAATGCTCCTCATTTCCGTCCTAATGTCTTATTCCCTTAAGTCTGAGACTGTGCCTTCTAATGGGAGCATCATCTTCATGTCCACTCTTCATTGTCCAGGCCTCTCAGTATTCCATAAGTTTCAATCAGATTCTGGCCCTCATCCTTCTAAAGTCCATTGAGTGCAGACTTAGAGTCCTCAACTTCTCCTCACATGACAGGCCCTTTATCCCCCATTCTTGGAAAGCTCATTTGGACTTCGTCCAATGCCACCACATGCTTCTTTAAATATGGGGCTCAAAACTGCTGACGATAATCCAAATGCAGTCTGACCAGAGCTTGATACAGCTTCAGCAGAACATTTATACTCTTGTATTCTAGTCCATTTGAAATCGATGTGAACATTGTGTTTGCCTTGTTAACTGCCTACTGAACCCTGCCTGTTAACCTTAAAAGCATCCAGAATTAGGACTCCCACTTCCCTTTGTGCTTCACATTTCTGAAGCCTTTCCCTAGTGTGTATGAGACAGTAGTTGGAACTGGGTCAGATGTAGCTTGATGTCTGGTGGTTGAATAGACTTTTCTGTTTTTTACATGGATAATAGGTCATCAGAGACTATGGTCAGCATCTGTGGAAATATATTTAGCATAGGTGGAAATATTCATTGTGGAGTAAAAGACTGATCCGCTCACCTTAACCTTTCAAAAGACCTTCTGAAACCTGCAGAGCTTCCTGTTTTCTTTACCTCTCTCTGCAAACCTACAAAGTTAAGCGTTGCACAAAACCTCTAAGCGCCCCCTCATGAAGGGTAATTATGCTCACAGTGGTGATGTTATCAGTGTTGTCTCCAAGCCGCACTTAGAAATCAGCAAATTTTCAGCTATAACACAGTGGAAACATTTTTGATTTGAAATATCAGGTAGATATTTGCTATTTACATCTGGGGAAATTTTTGCATTGCTTAATCCGCCACTGAAGGGGTTAACTTTTCGATGTCAGAAAACTGAAAATACCTTCTGTTCCATTTGAGGACTCATTTATGAACCAAGTATTGAGAGTATTAACTAAGCTACAATTTAATATATTAGTTGTTCACCTCTCCCAATACACAGTTTTGTTCTGTTCTATTAAATTAATTCCTTGTTTATGCCTAACCGTACAGCACATTAACAAACTGATTTACATTCCTGTGATTTCTTACATAGTAGGCTTTCTCATATTACATTTGCCAGTATAGTGCCAATAACTGGGTGATTATTGTTCTGGACTGATACTGGTGAATATGTCCTATGCCCTGTTTGATGCCAATATTGTATGTCCTGCCTAAGGTTCATTAGCCAAAACTAAACATTGTACTCCAAATAACATTTGACTGAGTCACTGAATCTTCTCTTCTGTGTTCCAACTCCCTTAAGATATGGATTAGTATTCCCAATATTTGTTCTTTCGATTTGTTTCTATAATGTCTTGGACACTCAAATTTCTTTCCGTTCAAGATGATTAAATGTGAAGTCAGGGCAGCACTTGTGAATATGGTCATTTACAGAAAGAGAGAGTGGGTCAATCTACATTAAATAATAAAATTTAAATTGTGTTTTATAGTTTAAACAGTGTAGATTTTGATAAGTCAATCCCTAAGGAACTGATATTGTCCCTCTCCCTCAACTAAGGCATAGAGGGGCTAAGGATGTTTAAGAGCTCTTATGAAGGCTAATGCACCACTCTTTGAAATAATTTTACTTTTGAGATCTGGGGAATGAGAAGGGTTGGTGGATCGGGGGTAGTCTGGGTTACCATATTCTAGTACCTCCGATTGGTATTCACAGATGCGATGCTGGAAAGAACAAGTTTGTGCAACCTCAGCGTGAGGTTGTCTAGCTGAGACCACAACTGTAAGACTGAAAGCCAACTTAGCTGACCAACCACAGACATTGAGAGACATTAATTAATCCTTTTGCTTCCTGTGACCAGCTTTAGAGAAAACAAGAGAAACACTGACTACAGTTTAGAATATCAGCTGAGAGGTGAACAGGGCCAAGACATTTTTAAGATGGGAGCAGTGAAAGAGATTGGCCAGTAAAGTGAATATTCCATTCATGAGCCAGGGTGAAATGGCATCTTTGGTTATTTTCTTTTATGATGGATAATACTGAAATTGAGTTATATTGCAATGAGATTTACTGTAAATATTCTATTCATTTCACAATTTTAAAATAATTCAGATTGGTGAGACAATCTGAGACATATTATCATGGAAAAGATATTTGCCACTAATAATGAAGTCTTGGTCATAAAAGTCAGGAAGGTCTTGTGGTGCAATGGGTTGCAATCCTGCCTCTGAGCCAGAAGCTCCGGTTTCAAGTCCCACCACATGGATTTGTCTTCCATGATAGAAGCATTCCTTATGTGGTTCAACAGATTGATTATTTTGCCTACTCATGCTTCCCCTCTATTCCCCAAAGAAAAAGAACTAGTTGTGAAGATATAACAGACATGGCATAGGAATTCCTTCTGGGAAAGATCAGTGTCATTAGGACTAAAAGTGCCTAGTGCAGGCTTGAAATCTGTTGCATGGAGCAAAGGGGAAAGGGTAGAATGTGAACCTGAGGTCATCAGGTCAGTGGAGCAGTGACGGTGAAAATGGGTGGTGGTAATTCTGAATTTTGTAATGACGTTCTATGGTAATTGAAATTTGGCTGTTGCCCTTATTGAGGTTTATTTTTAAATTTTGTGTAGGTTCATGGTTAGGGCTTCAAACCTATCAACCTTTCTGGTTCTTTCCTCTGTCTGGATAGTCTCTGCTATTCCTGAATCATTGGAGAATTTGAACAGACCTGGTTAGATTTATGAATTGGTCACTCTTGTGCATTAGAAACAGTAAGAGCTCAAACATCACATTCCATTTAATATCTCCTTCCTCTAACTGTATGTATCTGATGACCTCCTTCCTTCAGTCAACTATTTCAAGCAAAATTTTAGTCTTGATGTTATTACTTTAGGTTCTGTAACAGGGAAGTGTTTCATGGAAGACCTTGTGGAAATTCACCAACACTGCATTTTTCTTTGTTTTGTGGAAGTGAAAAGCAAAAAGTTAGTTATTTAGTCACCATTCTTTTCTGAGCTTTGTGCAGCTTTGGATTTTTGTCTTAGGAGGTGGTGGAAATGGAGTCATTGAATATTCTTAAGGTTGGTATAGATAAATTCTTGTTGGGCAAGGGTATCAAAGGTTACCAGGAATGAATGGGAATGTGGGGTTTGAAGCACAAACAGATCAGCCAAGATTTTACTGAATGGCAGAGCCAGCTCAAGGGGACGAGTGGTTTTCTATTTCGTGTGCTTGTGTGTAACAGAACATGGCTAGGCTAGCAGGATGGGCAGACGTGGAGTAGATGGAATTCAATGCAGAGAAGTTTGAGGTGATGCATTTGGAGTGAATGGATAGCCAGAAGCAGTATAGACTTCAGCATAATTTTAAAGGGTGTGCTGAAGGGGCTACTGACGTGAGACAACCTTTTGAAGATGATTGGACACATTGAGAGTGCAGCTAGCAAAGCAGCATGTGAACTTGCACTTCATAAATAGGTTTGGAGGTCCTGGTGTTGGATTAGGGTGGACAAAATTAAAAATCTCAACACCAGATTATAGTCCCACAGATTTGTTTGGAAGCTGGTGCTTCCAAAGAAACCTGTTGCACTATAACCTGGTGTGGTGTGATTTTTAATTTGATAAATAGAGACATTGAGTACAAAAGGAGCTTTATAAAGTTCTTGTTAGACTATGACCAGAGTTCCAGTAATAGTGAAGATAAGATTTTCCATGTCAGGATTTTATGTGGCTTGGAGCAGACCTTGCAGGAGGAGGTGCATCTGCTGCTCTTGTTCTTCCAAGTAGGGTAAAGCTTGTGGGCTTGAAAGGTGCTCAAAGTTTGTGCGAAAATTTGTAGCTTGGGTGCTCGTTGTTGTGGTTCTGTTCGCCGAGCTGGAAGTTTTTGTTGCAAACGTTTCGTCCCCTGGCTAGGCGACATCATCAGTGCTTGGGAGCCTCTTGCGAAGCGCTTCTGTGATGTTTCCTCCGGTGTTTATAGTGGTCTATCCCTGCCGCTTCCGGTTGTCAGTTTCAGCTGTCCGCTGTAGTGGTTGGTATATTGGGTCCAGGTCGATGTGTTTGTTGATGGAGTTTGTGGATGAATGCCATGCCTCTAGGAATTCCCTGGCTGTTCTCTGCCTGGCTTGCCCTATGATAGTAGTGTTGTCCCAGTCGAATTCATGTTGCTTGTTGTCTGCGTGTGTGCATCATTTTATTGAAGACAATTGTAGACTAAAAATCTTAATCTATATTCTGCCCTTGACATAGCAAAACATCTCAAGTTAGATAAATAATTAAAGGGTAATTACTGGAAGATTTTCCATTTCCTTCATTTAAATGACACCTTGCCCCATCCTGTATTTTATTATTTATTTACATATTCTCCAGTAATTGACCATTCTATGTAGATCAGATCAATTGTCAGAATCCCCCCCCGACTGTTGCTGCCTTCCTCTTCCAGGGACTTTATCATGTGGTTAAAAACAGAAGTTGCTGGAAAAGCTCAGCAGAACTGGCAGCAGCTCAGAGTCATAGTCATATAGCACTGAATCAGACTCTTTGGTTTAACCAGTCCATGCTGAACATAATCCCAAACTAAAGTAGTCCCATCTGCCTGCTTCTGGTCCTCCCAAACCTTTCCTATTCAAATGTCTTTTAAATGTTGTAATTGTACTCGTAATCACCAATTTCTCAGGAAGTTCATTCCTCGCGCAAACCACCCTCTATTTCAAAAAACATCGCCCCTCGTGACTTTTTAAAATCTTTCTCCCCTCATCTTAAAAATGAGCCTTCAGTCTTGAAATGCCCATCCTCGGGGAAAGACAACTACTATTAACTCTTTCTCTATCTCTTACTTTTACAAGCTTCTATTAGACCGCCTCTCTACCTGCTACGCTCCAGTGAAAAAAGTCCCAGCCCATCTAACCTTACTTTATAACTCAAATCTTCTATACCTGGCAACATCCTGATAAACCTCTTCTGAACCTTCTCCAGCTTGATAATATCCTTCCTAAAACAGGATGACCAGAAATGGACACAGTATTCAAAAAGAGGCCTCACCAATGTCCTGTACAACCTCAACATGACTTCCCAACTTCTATACTCAAAGGACTGAACAATGAAGTCAAGCATGCCAAATGCCTTTTTAACCATGCTGACTACATATGACACAAACTTCAAAGAAATTATGTACCTGCACCTCTAGGTCCCTCTGTTCTATGACTCTACCCAGGGTCCTACCATTAATTGTGTAAGCTCTACCCTTTGTTGTATCAAAATGCAATACCTCGTATCTATTCAGATTGATCTCCATCTGACGTTTTTCAGCTCATTGACCCATTTGATTCAAGATCCCTTTGTAATCTTAGAAAACCTGGTGACACATCTCCAGTCTGCAAAGCAGCCCACCACCATCCTGTGTCTCCTGCCATTAACCCAATTATGTATCCAATTGGCAAGCTCACCCTGAATCCTACGTGACCTAACTTTACTAATTCGTCTAAAATGTAGAACCTTGTCAAAGGTTTTACTAAAATCCAAATAAACAACATCTGTTGCCCTGTCAATCGTTTTGGTAACTTGCTCAAAAAAACTCAACCAAATTTGTGAGACGTGAGTTTCCTCGCACAAACCCATGCTGACTATCCCTAATCAATTTTTGCCCCTCTAAATGTCCATAAATCCTATCTTTTATATTCACCAACAACAATTTACCCACCACCAAAGTCAAACTCACAGGTCTGTGGTTCCCCGGTTTCTCCTTGCAATCTTTCTTAAACTAAGTACAACATTAGCCACAGTCCAGTCAGCGAGCAACTTACCGTAGTTCTAGATGATGCAAATATTTCTGCAAGGGGTCTCATAATTTCCTTCCTTCTCACAACATTCTGGGATATATCGTATTGGGTCCCGAGATTTATCAACCTTTGTACTCTCTAAGACTTCCCAAATTTCCTGTTCTGTAATGTGAACTGCTTTTAAAACGCTAAAGTTTATTTTTCTGCATCCTATAGATGCCACTTCTTTCTTCACAGTAAAAACTCATGCAAAATATTTGTTATTTCTCCTGTCTCCTGGGGTTCAACACAAAGATGACCACCTTGATCTTTAAGAGGCCCTACCCTCTCCCTAGTTACCCTCTTGCTATTAGTGTATTTGGACAATCTCTTTGAATTATCCTTAACCTTATCTGTCAATACTATTTCATATCCCCTTTTTGCCTTCCTGATTACTCTCTCAAGAATGGTCCTACACACTTTATATTGATTAAGAGATTAAATTGAGCCAAGTTGTCTATATCTAAAATAAGATATACTTTTATACTTGACTAGAATCTCTTTTTATTCATTCATTGTTCTTTAAATTTACCAGCCTTACCCTTCTCTCGAGCAGGAACAAAATGCCTCCGAACGCTCATTATCACCCTCTTGAATGCCTCCCACTTGTCAGGCTTCCTTTTAGCTGAGAACAGTCTATTCCAATCAAAGTTTGGAAGTTCTTGTCTCATACCATTAAAATTTGCCTTACTCCAATTAAAAACTTTAACTATTATGAAAGCTTATCATTTTCCATAACCATTTTGAAACTAATAGCCTTATGATTGTTAGACCCATTGTGTCCTTCCACTTTTACTTCAGTCACCTGCTCTGCCTTATTGCCCAAAAAAAGATTGTTTTTTCCTCCCACTCTAGTAGGAGCATCCACATATTGATATGGAAAAATGTCTTGAGCTCGTTTGACAAATTCTTCACCATGCATACCTTTAACACTATGATAGTCCCAGTCAATGTTGGAAAATTAAAGTCCCCCACTATTAGAACCTTACTATACCTACTTATATCTGAGATCTCCCTACATATATTTGTTTCTAAATTTCTCTCTCACTATTGGGGGGGATATAGTGCAATCCCATCAAAGTGATTTTTATTTTCTTATTTTTAATTTCTATCCATACATTTTCACTGGATGATTTTTCAGAAATAGCTTCCCTAATTGTAACAGTAATGTATTCCTTAATCAAAAAGACCATCCTCCATCCACTCCCTCCTCCCCCATGCCTCTTTTTCTATCCTTCCTACAGCATCTAAAACCTGGAACATTGAGCTGCCAGTCTTGTCCATCTCTCAGCCAAGTTTCTGTAATAGCTATGACATCCAAATCCCATGTTCTTAAACATGCCCTGAGTTCATCAGCCTTACTTGTAAGATTCCTTGTGTTAGAATAAGTTCAATTTAGTTCTTTAGAGTTACTAGATACTCTGACTCTCTCTCTTGTCTTGCTTCTTTAATTGACGTGCTCTCCTCACATTCAGAACTTACTCCATTAATTCCTCCATTTACACTGCTACTTACAATTCTCCCACTTGCGCTTTTTCAGTACAACCCTTAATAGAATGAGCAAATCTCCCAGCTAAGATATTGATCCCTTTCCAGTTTAGGTTAGACCCATCCTTTTTGAACAGGTCTTTTCTATCCCAAAAGACATTCCAATTGTGCAAAAACCTGAATCCCTGAACAATACACCACCTCTTCAGCCATTGATTTATCTCCTTTATCCTTTTGTTCCTTCCCTCGTTTGAGTTTGGCATTGGAAGAAGTTACAACTTTTAAGGGTATTTTTAAAAAATTTCTACCTAATCTCTCAAATTCACTCTGTAGTGCATTAATCTTTCCTGAAAAATGTCATTCCTCCCAGTGTGTATAACAATTTTCTGGCTTCTCCATTTCACCCTGATTATTTGTTTTGAGGAGATGACCAAACAGGTGGATGAGGGCAAAGCAGTTGATATGGTGTATATGGATTTCATTAAGGCGTTTGATAAGGTTCCCACGGTAGGCTATCGCACAAATTACAGAGGTGTGGGTATTGAGGGTGATTTAGCGGTTTAGGTCAGAAATTGGCTTGTTGAAAGAAGACAGAGGGTGGTGGTTGGTGGGAAATATTTATCCTGGAGTTCAGTAACTAGTGGCTAGTTTTGGGTCCAGTATTGTTTGTTGTTTTTATAGATGACCTGGATGAGCGCATAGAAGGATGGGTTAGTAAATTTGCTGATGACCCTTGGGTGGATAGAGTTGTGGATAGTGACAAAGGATGTTGTAGGTTACAGAGAGACATAGATAAGCTGCAGAGCTGGGCTGAGAGGTGGCAAATGGAGTTTAATGCGGGAAGGTATGAGGTGATTCACTTTGGAAGGAGTAACTGGAATGCAGAGTACTGGGCTAATGGTTAAGATTCTTGGCATTGTAGATGAGCAGAGAGATCTCGGTGTCCAGGTACATAGATCCTTGAAAGGTGCCACCCAGGTTGATAGCGTTGTTAAAAAGGCATACGGTGTGCTAGTTTTTATTGGTAGAATGATTGAGTTTCGGAGCCATGAGATCATGCTGCAGCTGTACAAAACTCTGGTGCGGCCACATTTGAAGTATTGCGTGCAGGTCTGGTCACCGCATTATAGGAAGGATATGGAAGCTTTGGAAAGGATTCAGGAGATTTCTAGGATGTATGGAGGGAAGGCTGAGAGACTTACGGCTGTTTTAGTTAGAAGAAGTTTGAGAGGTGACTTAATTGAGGCATATAAGATAATTAGAAGGTTAAATAGGTTGAACAGTGAAAGCCTTTTTACTCGAATGTTGATGGCTAGCATGAGGGGCCGTAGCTTTAAATTGAGGGTGATCGATCTAGGACATTTGCCAGAGGTAGTTTCTTTACTCAGTAGTAGGGGCATGGAAAACACTGCCTGCAACAGTAGTAGACTCGCCAACTTTAAGGGCATTTAAATGGTCATTGGATAGGCATATGAACGAGAATGGATTAGTGTAGGTTAGATGAGCTTCAGATTGGTTCCATCGAGGGCCAAAGGGTCTGTACTGCGCTGTAATGTTCTCTGTTCTAATATGCTTGAAACATTTAGAGATGTCCTTAAACTTAACACTAGGAAAGCAACAAACCATCCTAAATTTATGCTTACTGCCACAGAATCTCCTGTCTATGCCCCTGACAAGACAGCCCCCGATAACAATAATTCTATTAAATCTTGTTAAATGCTGCCTAACATAAGAATCATTACAAGTGTCCAGTAACTGACTGGTCCTTCCATTTTCCTAGGAGAAAATGGAACTTTTACAGTTCCAAAAGCTGAACATCTGTCTAATAAAGGAATAGCCCGTGGAAACTTCTAAAGTACCTTCTTACCTTTCCTGTCACCTATCTATCAGATTGAGCCTGCTGGGTAATTAACTTTTCTAAATCCACTAGCCATCTCACTCTACATTATGTGTGACCTTAATAACACTAAGCCTTTAAAAAATGTTTCAATAACATCGTATATATAAAATAAGCTATCTTTTATTGCCTACAGAAAATAATGTTAAAATGGAAAAATATTATAACTATATCAAATATACGAAACTTAAATAAAATCAGTCACTTAGTTGATTAACTGAATAAAAGAAATCCTCTTCAATAAATTGCTCAATTCATATCCTTGATGAGCAGGAAGAGGACACTTGGTTATTGCTTTCAATGTTTTACAAACTGAGAGCATACATTTATTCAAAGTTGCATTTGAAGCAGAAATGCAAAGATTCTGAACTCCAAGATTGTTGTACGTTGATTACAGCATCTGTGTAAAGGAAGCTAAGCACCCACGAGAGACTTGGGCTTAAAATACTTCCCGTTGTCTAGAAACATATTCAAGCACACACTTATGTTTGCTTTCAGTAGCTTGATTTTCCTGGCAAATTCTTTTTGTCTGAAGCCAGAGGTTTTAGTAGGAGGGCTATCAGTCCACATCAAACATGGCTGACCAGAGCTTCTCCCACTCTTGCTGTCTGCCTTGGAAGGATTGGTCATGGGCCACATCACAACTTCAACACCTGGGATGAACAATCCCTAATGTGGGATTTGAACCTACAGTTTCTGGCTCACAGGCCATGCACTTATTTTGGAGAGAAGCTAGGGAAATCATTATAAGTCTCTTGTGATTGCCAGTAGTGGATTACTGATCCCCATGTCAATTTAATAAACTATTTAAAAACTTCCATTTTAAGACAAACATCATATTGAACCTGAGCATAGGTTTCTTACTGGGGCCACTCCATTGTCAAAACTGAATAGGTCATATTCTGGTTTTATTACACCGACCTCTATTTCAGAACAGTTTAAGGCCATGTTTCATTGCAGCACCTCCGGCAAACAGCAAAAGCCTTCCCCTACTGACCTTTCTTTTGTTCCAAAAAAGACATGGATGCAGCCCAGTTAAATTCCATCAACCTTGCAACTTAACAACATGCAAGAACACCATGTACTGTATTACTGTTGTGAGCCACTTTTAAATATGGGAATGAAATTGACCTCCTTTTGTGGGATGTGGTGAGCAGATATCCACAGCAGACCCATTTATAGCTACCTTTCTGTTTCTTTTATTCTTTCATGGATGTTGATGGCAAGGCCCTAATCTGCTGCTCATCCCTAATTGCCCATGACTTGAGTGGCTTGCTAGGTCAATTCAGAGGGGTAGTTGAGCATCAACCATATTACTGGAGAATCTCGAGTGGCATGTAGGCCAGACAAGGGAAGTGTAGAAGATTTCTTCCCCTAAAGCACATAATTGGACTAGATGTGTGTGTGTGTGTTTTTTTTTAATAACAATTGATGATTAGTTTCATGGTCACCATAATTTAATTTCAATGCCAGATTTATCTATTAATTGAATTTGAATTCTACCAACTTCTGTACAGCAATATTCCCCAGGTAATTAGTCTGGGCCTCTTGTGTTGCTAGTCCAGGTAGCGTTACCAGTATACCTCTGCCTCCTGGGTTTATTATTAATCCAGGCGTTAGGAGCATTTTTGCCATCCATTTTGCCCCGCCAATTTCTGGAGCACTGAGAAGCCAGTGCCATTGATGGATGAATGTTAATTGTACTGTCTCAATGTCATTGTTAGAAAAACTAATTATTTAATGTGGGGACTGCTAACCCCACAAAACCTCAACCAAGTTGAAATATGTAATTGAAATACCCAATATAATATGTGAGATTGCAATAACTGTATGGCCTCACTGTAAACCTGGAAATGCTATTGTTATCTGCCCAAATTATTTTCATCTCCAAAAAGAGCTCTCCTCACAAAGTACATTGAATAAAGTGCTGTCTTGTTGATTTGCAGCTCAGGAACTTCTGGATAACCTGAAAGATCGGTGGTTTCAGGCTGATGAGCCTCCAGCAAACCATCTCCTGAATGAAGAAGAATTCTTGGCTTTTCTTCACCCAGAACATAGCCGTGGAATGCTCAAATTCATGGTTAGGGAGATTATCCGTGATTTAGGTAAAATGATTTCACCATTTTTAATAGGCGTGAATGTTTAGTTTTAATTAATGCTAGCAGAGTTAATTCTGCACAATTGATAATACATTCAATGGGGGCGCAGTCCGATTTGTAAGACTAGTAGTATTCTGCCATGTAATGCACATTGCATCAAATCAGTGTTAAGTAAATGAGATTTAAATTCCAATTGGAGTTTAATTGTTGCTTGATGAAGGAGCTTTGGAGATTGATTGACTTCACAAGAAATTCCAGAGTCTGGCTTTCTTTGTTATTTTTCATTACGCAATGACTGTTGTGGAACGGATGTAAGATTTCTTGAAAATAATGACTAATATTAAAGTTCAGATGGAGGAAGCAGTTCATATGCTTATGGGATCCTGGGTTTTATAAGCACGGGCATAGAGTGGAAATGTAAGGAATTTACGATAAATTTTATAAAACATTGGCTCAGTCTCAAATGGAGTATTATTGACTTCTGGGTTCTGCCATTTAGGGAGGATGTGCAATTATTAAAGAGGCTGCAGAAAAGATTTAGGAGAACAGATCCTGGGGTGAGATACTTCAATTATGTGGATGGATTGAAGAAGCTGGGTGTTCTCCCTGCTGAGGAGATTTGATGGAGATGTTCAAAATCCTGAGTGTGGGCACAGCAAATAGGGAAAAAAAAACTACCCTCCTTTAGCTGGTTTGTCTCAAGTTAAACACAAAATGAAATGATATAGTCTGTTTGTTTTGCTCCTTTTGAACTGCCTCTCTTCAACACTTTGAAAATTGTAATAGCTATGGACTTGAGCTTTGTCTTTTCAGAGCAAATACCTGTGTTTTGATACAACCCTGACTGACCAATGTTTCCTCTATCTGATCATCATCTTGTATTGTGGCTTAGGCTGACCTCAAGTCCCATGACAAATTTGTTTCTGTTGCCTACTAATGAACTAGTCTAGTTCAGAGACCATGAGCAATCAGAAGTTGAAAAATTAAAACTGGTGCAATTGAACATGCTACTTTCTCATTTTAAATTTGTTTGCAGGACACCATGGCAAGGTTCCATTTGTTACTTTCCCTAGTTATCCTGAGAGGATAACTGCAAGTTCAGTCATGATGGTAGGGAATTCTAAGATGTCAAGCTAATACCAATGTGTGCAGAACAGAGGAAAGCTCAAATTATTTTCTGAAGTTGAGTTTGAAGGGCATTGTTTGAAGGGCAGAGCTTTGCCCTGTGTCAAGCAGGCTATCGATCATGTTAGTCCAAGCTGCAGAATGAAAGAAGTAAGCAAATGCCAAGAAATACTCTACTTTTATCAATCGCATGGGACACTCAGATCATTTCAGGTTGTGCTAGGGAACACTAACTCGGAATTCTGTTGAGCAATGTGAGCAGGTCTGATAGTTGGCAGAGGGGTCTTATGGACAAGATGCTAGAAAAAAATTATACACCTATAAAAGTTGCTGAGGAATTCAAATTGCACAAAGTATTTCAATATACACTGCTTTATCTTGATATTTTACAGATTAGAGACAGTGAGATGGGACATGCTGCAAACAGTCCGACACATACTCCAATGTTTCCAAAACATTTCTCTTGTTGGAATAGACTGTTATTTTTGAGAATTCTATCTAGTTTTGATTCAAAGATCTCCTAGCCTTCCCCTCTCAACCAGTGTAGTAATTGTAAAGTGTGTAGTGTGATATCCTGAAGCACAGTCGATTCTCTCCAAATGCAGTAATAAGCCAGTAATGTGATTCTGCTGGAGCATGAAGTGAATTAAACAGTTGACATGATTTCCCAGCAACCTGCTGGTAATAATCAAATGGTGAGATTTCCTATTGCATTCCTCTTTTATCAAAGTACCCATTCTGTAGATTCCTGTAAAGATTTATTCTACTGATCAATCTCATACTCACATCGTCAGTAGACGAAAGTTGTATGAACCTATATGAAAATGGAATCCAGTGACAAGAAAAAGTCCTTAACTCCAAAAACAGCACCACCTGTAACAAGGAAATTGTGCCTGTAGGAAAAAGTGTAAGGAGAGAGTGTGGAAAAGCTATTCAGCAAAAGGTTAAAAGCACACTGAACCCCAGAAGTTAAAAGCAAATTACTGTGGATGCTGGAATCTGAAACCAAAAATGAGAAAATGCTGGAAAATCTCAGCAAGTCTTGCAGCATCTGTAAGGAGAGAAAAGAGCTGTTTCGAATCTAACTGACCCTTTGTTAAAGCTAAAAAAAAGGAGAAATAGGGAAGTATTTATACTTGGCTGAGAGAAGGTGAATCATGGCTCCAGAAGCAAACGTAGCAATAAAGAGGTGATAATGACAGTGCACAGAGAGATTATAGGGAGATTAGGAGCTGTGAATGACCAAGGCTGAAGTCAGTGCTATGTGACAAAATATGTGGGGGATGGGTGAAGCAGAGGCAAAATGGAAAACCGGGGAGAAGGGTAGCAAAGGGGGAAGAGGAGAGGAAAAGGTGATGAGAGAGTGGGGAGCGAGAGAAAGAGAGACAATCAAGAAATAAGAGGTACAGAACAGTGAAAGAAATATATATTTAAAAAAATAAAATTACAGAGCAGAATGAAAACAGAGGGGTTGAGATGGGATAATCATCTGAAGTTGTTGAATTCAATGTTGAGACTGGCAGGCTGTAACGTGTCTAGTCGGAAGATGAGATGCTGTTCCTCCAGTTTGCGTTGAGCTTCACTGGAACATTGCAGCAGGCCAAGGACAGACATGTGGGCATGGGAGCAGGATTGTGTGTTGAAGTGGCAAGACTCGGGAAGATCCGGGACCTGGTTGTGTACAGACCGAAGGTGCTCCGCAAAGCGATCACCCAGTCGGCGTTTTGTCTCTCCGATATAGAGGAGACCACATTGGGAGCAACGAATGCAATAGACCAAATTGAAAGAGGTACAAGTGAAATGCTGCTTAATCTGAAATGAGTGTTTGGGGCCTTGGATGGTGAGCATGGAAGAGGTAAAGGGGCAGGTGTTGCACCTTCTGCAATTGCATGGGAAGGTGTCGTGTGTGATGGGAGAGGTGTTAGGTGTGATGGAGGAGTGGACTAGGTTGTCCTGGAGGGAACGATTTCTGCGGAATGCAGACAGGGAGAGGGAAGGGAAGATGTGTTTAGTGGTGGCATCGTGTTGGAGTTGGCGAACTCCAATTCTTTGCATGTGAAGGCTGGTGGGGTGAAAGTTGAGAACAAGAGGGACCCTATCCTTGTTCTGGCAGCGGAGGAAGGAGGTGAGGGTCATGGCACGGGAGATGGGCCGCACGCTGTTGAGAGCCCTGTCAACAACTGTAGGTGGTAAGCCACAGTTGGAGAAGAAGGAGCACATATTAAGAACACCGCTTTGGAAAGTGGCCTCATCAGAACAAATGCGGCGGAGGCGAAGGTGCCGAGAGAAAGGGATAGAGTCCTTACAGGACTTAGGGTGAGAAGAGCTGTAGTCCAGATAGCTGTGGGAATTAGTGGATAGACTGTTGCCGGAAATGGAGATGGAAAGGTCAAGGAAAGAAAGGCAAGTATCGGAGATGGACCAGGTGAAGGTGATGGAGGGATGGAAACTGGAAGCGAAGTTTATGAATTTTTCCATGTCAGGATGAGAGCACGAAGCCGCACTGAAATAATCACCGATGTACCGATAAAGCAGTTGTGGGAGGGGACCCGG
The DNA here is from genome assembly GCF_037043375.1 of Chiloscyllium plagiosum. NCBI lineage: Eukaryota > Metazoa > Chordata > Chondrichthyes > Orectolobiformes > Hemiscylliidae > Chiloscyllium > Chiloscyllium plagiosum. The sequence goes on along the minus strand of NW_028270175.1, from coordinate 23,426,438 downwards.
GTAGGCCTGGAATAAGAAATGTTCTACATACCCTGTGAAAAGGCAGGCATAGCTAGGACCCATGTGGATACCCATTGCTACACCTTTGATTTGGAGAAAATGGGAGGAGTTGAAGGAGAAGTTGTTGAGAGAGAGAGAGAACAAGTTCAGCCAGGCGGAGGAGAGTGGTGATGGATGGAGATTGTTTGGGACAGAGGTTGCTGGATTCAAGCACCGCTTGTGGCATTTTTGGTGACCTCTTTTGGAAAATGATTGACAGTGTCCTAAATCCCAGGGTAGGGTCCATCTTGACACTTGGGAAGGGGGTCCAACCTGGTGAGGTGCAGCAGTCTTTGCACTTTACATGATTCTCTCTCTTCTCCTCCCGCCCCCCACGTGCACACACACACACACACACACACACACAGTAACGCTAATACGTTGGGATTCTTTTCTGCAGATCAAGATGGAGACAAAAGGTTGACTGTATCGGAATTCATTTCATTGCCAGTTGGCACAGTGGAAAACCAAGAGGCTCAAGACATAGATGACGATTGGGTCAAGGAAAGAAGAAAGGAGTTTGAGGAGGTTATTGATGCTGATCGAGATGGCATTGTCACAATGGAAGAGCTGGAGGTGGGTATTTTCTTCAAAAACCCTTTAGTAATGATGAGAGCGTTAAAACCACATTATTTTTGAGAACACGAACGTAGGTTAAGCGGATTGTATATAATATTACTTATAATTGGAAGGGAGTATTTGGCAGCCACACAATAGCTGCATGTCATACAAATATTTTGGTTTTTGCTGTCAAAATTGATATATCGCTTTTCTTTTGCACCATCTTGCAATCTACATTTAAGATCAACACCAATCTATGTTCAATACCGGAAACCTTAACTCTGGGTACAGATCTGTAGTAACTGGCAATGGTAATTTCTTAAAAATAAGATATGCAAACTATGATTGTGCTATTAATTACACACCTCTGCAAACCCGCTTTACCCCAATTTAGGCAAATAAAGATCAAAATGTGAACAAATGAGATAAGGATAAAAAAAAAGTCCAGACCATATAATTAACTTTTATATGAACTGATTCGTCAGATTTACATAGTGTGACAAGTTAAATTCATTCCTACTGGCATTGTGATTGCTTAGATTGGTATTTGGCATGCGTTCCTGCTATCCAAGGAGAATAAACATTTCTCAAGATTGGTATCTGCTGGATGTTACCCAGTTGTCTTCCAGTCAAATTCTTGAAAATTGCTGATGCCACCTCTCAGAATGAAAGCAATGTTTGGTGTAGCATTTTAGCTAAATTGATCCAGAAGGTCAGGGTTTGATCTTCAGCCTCTGGTCAGTTGCCTAAGGTCAACCTAGCCAACAGTTCATGTAGTAGATTTGGCCTTGTTGACTCTTTACGGACTGAATTTAATGACTGTTGTGGTTACTCTATCCACCAGCCAGATAGTGGATGGCACCCCTGCTATATCCATTTTCAGAAGCTCCAGCAGGATTTGATACCTATCAGTCAGATGACTGCTGGTTTTTGAGTTTTTAAGGATGGAGAAAGTGCTGAGGGACTTCTGTACTGTCAGAACCTAGTTAAACCATTCCTTTTCTTCCTCTCGTGGATATAAGGATTCCAATGCACTATTTGACCAAGTGCAGAAAGAGTCTTCCCAGCCTCCTGACCAATATAAACAAAAATGATGAGCTGGTTATTATCACATTGCTGTGTGCAAATTAACTGTTGTTTCCTTTGTTATGCAACTCCCTGAACTTCGAAAAGTATTTTACTGCCTGTAAAGTACTTTTGAGGAGTGGCGGGGGGGGGGGGGGGTGGGTGGGAGAGGGTAAATTTTCCCATTAATGCACTATTGATGTGAAAGGAACTATAGAAATGCAAATCTTTTCTTTCTATGAGATGTTTAAAATATTGAGCACTAGAAGTTACAATGGAACAGATTGGGTTTTCCTCCTTGTACCGAGTTGTTGAATAAGCAGACGTTCCCCATCACCCACAAAAACCAAGTAAGCTGTACTCAAGTGCAGTTTCTTTTAACAAAAACAAAAGGAAGTGGAGAAGTCTGCAAATGTGTTTTGCAGCTTTGTCAATGAACTGGCAGATTTATCTTCATTTCAAGACGTATTTTGAGAGAGCCCTTATACCATGTGAAAATTGTAGGTAAAAATAAAGACTTTAATGGTTAAAGTTCATTTAAGTGTAAAACCAGAGTAAAATGTTTCTGAGAACTGAATTTACCACTTTCCAGGAGTGGTTGAGGTTCTGTGTATCTTGCCTTGTGTAAAGGGAAGTGGGTAAGGCTTCTTGCTAATAGCTTGCTTTCTTTTGCTGAGTTACATTAGTTTAATTTCTGTTTGAATGTTTTCAACTTTGTTACAATTCCAATTAAACACTGCTTCTCCCTTACTCCAGTGCAGGGTCTTGGATTCGGAGTTTCACAGTCACACTTCGTGACTAAGAAAATAAGAAAGACTTGCACTTAATGGCACCATTCATCACTTCAAGGCATCCTAAGCACTTTCTTCATGTACTTAATTGACTATAATCCACCCCTTTTTTTTGAGAGGGTGAAAATAGTTTATTAATCACATTTTCCTTATTCTGTTGACGTGACCTTCTTGGCTCTGATCTTCCTCAGGTTGAGTTTCAACTCTTTTCCTCCACGAATGTACACAGTGACCAGTTCTTAAAGCTATGCAACCAATCCTATTTCTCCTGAATTTTATTTGACCTATCCTTGTTTAGAATTTCTTCCTCTTCAGTTTGGCATCTTTCCTCCAGCTGAGGGGAAGCAGAAAATGAGACTTGTAGCATTGCCAGAAAGGAGTACTGTTGATTTAGAACAGTACAGTTTTTGATTCGTGTTTTTGGCTAACCAGTTCATTGTTAGAGGCATTGCAGTTTTCCGAAATTCATAACCACGGGAGACATTTCCAGCATCCAACATCAATGCTCAGTACATTTTAGTACCAGCATCAGACTGTCCTTGTGTGAGTATAGCATGGGCCAGTCTTGCTTTTCGCAGATGAACAAAGCTCATACTTCCCTTTTTTTGTGATATGGCTTCCTTTCATCTTTGGTTTTGTGATGTTTGTGCCTATTGTTTTGAGAAATACACATTTCCCTGTTGATTGCTCCCATTCCTACACTACAATTTTTATGCATCAAACATTCATAAACAGCAAGTGATAATGAGCATATGATCTATTTTGGCCATGTTGCTTTAGGTGTACATATTGAGCAGGGCGCCCGGATAGTATTCACCTGCTGCTCTTCAAAACCGTGCGACAGGATCTTTTTGTATCGCCGTGAGAGACCAGATTCTGTCTTAATTTAACATTTCATCCAAACCTACCCGTTCCTCAGGTGGCACTACTGCTGTTTAAGTTGGAGTCTTTGAAAAGGGTTAAAATAGTGAATGGTGCCCCTTGGCCGAAATCTCGCCTATTCGCCTTTCCCACAGTGTAATGTCTGCACAATTCTGATCTATTTGTTTTAGGAAAGATTGAAAAGCCCAATGTCTAATTGATGCAATGGCACTCAGATGTTCTAGGAGCAGGACACAGTTGCTGGACTTTGAGGGTGATCATTTCTGTCCTCAGTAAAATAACAGGGCTGAGTGCTGCTTTGAGATCCTGAGGCTCATGGCAGGCTGGCTGTTCAGGAGCTGTCATGAACCAGAGAGCCACGTCATGCTTTCTTAAGAGAGTATAGATTACAACTATTTAGAATAAATTGATACCTTGATCCTTTTTCTTTAAAAAGAGGGAATGGCATGCAACTTGTCAGTGGTCCCCTCTCATTGCCAGGGACCCAGGTTAAGTTCCACCATTGGGCACCTGTCTCTGTGGAGTTGCACGTTCATCCCATGTCTGCGTCTGTCCTCTCAGTGGAAAGATATGCAGATTAGGTGGATGGACCATTTTAAATTTCCTCGTAGTGTCCAAGATGTGCAGGCTCAGTGGAAATATACATGCGAAGTTCAGGGTTAGGGTCGGGAACGCAGTGTGATGATCTTCAGAGGGTCAGTACAGACTCAATGGGCCAAATGGCCTCTTTCTGCACTGTAGGGATTCTGATTCCATAGAATGCTATTCACATCCACTGGACTTCTGAAAGCACTTTAGAGTCACAGATGTACAGCACAGAAACAGATCCTTCAGTCTAACTAGACCATGCCGACCAGATATTCCACCTAATCTAGTCCCATTTGCCAGCATTTGGCCCATATCCCTCTAAACCCTTCTTATTCTTATACCCATCCAGATGCCTTTTAAATGTTGCAATTGTACCAGCCTCCACCACCACTTCTGGCAGCTTATTCCATAAATGCACCACCTCTGCATGAAAAAGTTGCCACTTAGGTTCCTTTTATATCTTCCCCTCTCACCCTAAACCTATGCCCTCTAGTTCTGGATTCCCCCGCCCCAGGAAAAAGACTTTGTCTATTTGTTCTATCCATGCCCCTCATGATTTTATAAATCTCTATAAGATCACCCCTCAGCCTTTGCTCCAGGGAAAACAGCCCCAGCCTATTCATCCTTTCCCTACAGTCAACTCCTCCAACCTGCTTTACAACAAATGAACTACTTTTTGAAGTGTAGTCACTGTGGTAATGTACGAAATCTAGCATCCAATCTGCAAACAGTAAGCTGTGTAAACGTTAATATGATAATGACCAGATTCACAGTTTTTGTAACACTGAAGGAGGAATAAATATTGGCCAAGCTACTGTGAATGACTCCACTGCTCCTTTTCAAGTGAATGCCATGGGATCTTTTATATTCACTCAGTCAGACAGGAGGAGCCTCAATTTAACATCTCCATCCTGGGCTTGAGTGTCAGCTTTGATTTTTATTCTCAAGCCCTGCTTCAAGGTGTGTGTGTGCACTACCAACTGAGCCATGGCTGATACACTGCAGTTTATGTTGAAATCTCATTGGATTGATAGCTCTGAAGCTGCAGCTACTGAGGAGTCAAAGTGAGGTAGGTGGTTAGAATTGAATAAAACCCAAAAGTTGGGCAATACTCTCCTCAATAGCAGGTAAGTATACAGGTTTGTATTTGTTAAAGTGCTTGTATCTCCATGTGGACAGTGACTTAAGGAAGTGGGAGTTGGTTGGTAAAAAGAGTCACATTTTTCAGAGAAACTTCTCCCAAACAAGGAAAGCTACAAGAAAAGAATTCATTTGAGAAGAATGAATCACAACTGCTTTTTCCAGCTCTTACCATGGATGGAAGACAAAGGAGCTTGAATTAGATGCTATGTTCTAGCACTGCTTGTCATCTCACAGCCAAAAATTAAATAAATGCAACAAAACACGAACAAAACGCCGAGGGTTAGTAGCCTGCTGAGTGTTATGAGATATATGTTTGTGACTTTTCTCATTAAAAAAATCTGCCTCTTCAAGTTCATGCTTCACTCTCCCACGTAGAAATCAACTGTAGTTAATTTGGTATTATTAAATTGACAGGAATACATGGATCCCATGAATGAATACAGTGCCCTGAATGAGGCCAAGCAGATGATAGCTGTTGCAGATGAGAATCAAGACCACTACCTTGAACTAGAAGAGATCCTGAAATACAGCGAGTACTTTACAGGAAGTAAACTAATGAATTACGCTCAGAGCGTTCATGAAGAATTCTGAAAAGCAAAGATCCTGTATCAGAATCATCTACTTGGAATCTCCAGTTGTATCAACCAGAAATATGCTTATTGAAAAATTGCTTTTCATATTACTGCTGTTTGTATCCTGTTAAATTTCCCCAGCTATTCAAGACTTTGTCAACCTTAAAACAGTAAGACCGCTTATTGCTTTGTGTAAAGTCTCATCTCTCAGAGAAAACCAAGCAGTCCCCGCTTTAATGCTATAATTTCTGAACGACCACAAAGTGTGAGATGGAGCAGTGTTTAGGGACCAGTGAGTGTGACCAGTACTGTGTATCACTCAGACAAGCTGGCCCATAGAGGACTCTTGCAACATTGTGCTAGGGTGAGACGAACTCTTCATGCTGAGTAGTCACAATTGCTGTACCTTGTTGAGTTTGCATTGAGATACATCACCATTGTCAGCTATTGTGAAATGTAATATGAATCTCCACTAAGATATGGTGAAGAGCTTCTTGCTCATCCTGCAATCAGCATTGGCACTGCTGTAACCAGGACACAGTGGTTACATTAATTGGTAATGAATGTCCTATTAATAATCAAAATTTGTAGTTTCCTTTTAAAAGCTTACATGGCTGCTACAGTTGGTTTACATGCAGTGAATTTGCAAATTACCTCAAAGGCAGCAAGAAACAACAGCATGTACTGAGATTGTGAGACTTCTAACCATGATCCCTATCTAAAGTGTTAGTTCAGTAGACATGCCAGACAGGATTCTCTCTCCTGATCTTATCACAATTTTTATCACAGTGGTTTGTTGTGCCTTTGGAAATACAAAAATAGTGTAAGTGCAAAAGGCAAAGTTCATCCAGTTGCAGAAGCAGGATTCCTGAATTCTGTCTCTAAAATTCTGGTTTTGTCTGTGTGATGTTTCACCACAGATTTATATAAATGAACGAGATTACTGTCTCCCTCAAAATGTACAGAGCTCAAGTTGTTTTTACCATAAACTCGTCTGTCCATGGTAAATGCTGCCAGATCGTAATTAAGAAATGGTTACCAGAGACTCTGAACTGTGCTTGAAGGAGATAGTTAATGATCTTTAGTATTAATCCAGTGTTACTCTCTGCAAGATTAGTGTTCTGCAATCAATACAGTAATTTGAGTTGATATATCTATATCAACAGAACTCTTTGAAAGGTTTTGTGGTAGAAGATTTTCAGGATAATAAAGCAATGTTTCAATATTGCTGTTTTTTTCCCTAGGAATTATCTTTGCAATTGGTACCTAATGCATTTGTTTTCATAGTTTTGCAGAAAGCCTATGATACAAGTTTAGATCACAGAAGAGCATTCCAGAATGAGTGTCTCAAAAAGTTAGCTGTACCAGATTATGTTGCTGTGCTGGAATTTAATTAAACCACCATTGATAGTAACTATTTGAGTTACCAGGGAAAATCTGATAATTTATTGTGAATATTTGCTTCAGTAATTTGAACCAGCTTTATCTTGCTATACTTTCGGTTTGATGTTGATTACCTTTTCTCATAATATTTATTGTTCAAGTGAATCTGTTTATGACACGTGCACTTATCTAATAAAATCATGGCTGAGAGAAATAAATGCATTAGAATTGTTTTTAGTGATCAAAATGAAGAATAATGTTTTAGCACGTGTTTAGATGAGTTCCAGTGTTTCAGGATGTTGTGGTACAACATGACCCTTTTTGAGATATCATGCATTGCTTTTGTATCTTTGTGTAACCTAATGTAAAGTTCCTCCCAATCACACTGTGATTTCCAATTGCCTGCTAAATGTATTCCTCTACAGTGCACCAAAGGTTGTGACAATTTATTGTGAATTTTAATTTTTTTTTCATTTTGTGAGGCACAACCAAAATCATTTGTGCAAAAGCGTATGGAATCAAGGATTATATGACCCGGCTACCATAATTTAAATATCCGCTTATTGTAACAATGCAAAACAGTAGGTGCAACTGAACATTCTTCAAAAGATTTCATTGTTATGCTTTTGGATGGGCACATTTAACGCTTTATTTGGTATGAATTGTATAAGTATCCGGTTGCTTGTAGTGAGTGAAATTGGAAAGGAAAAATAAGTAGAGTTTTCATTTCCAAATTATAAATTTTGCCACAAAACAACAAAAAAAATTAGAATTGTTCCCCCAAAATAGCAGTGCACAAATTAACAGAGAATGTGTCCATCTGGAACAGATGGAGACCATTCCAACCCATCTGATTAGTCTTGTACTTGAAAAATCACAAACATTGTTATTCATAGAGATGTACAGCATGGGATCAGACCCTTCGGTCCTTCCTCCATCTTCTTTACTATTTACAGGTATCGAGTTTTCTTTTGAATCTATACACACTGTCAGTCTGTTACTTCCTCGTTCCTCCATTTGTATAATGAGCATATCAGGTGCAAAGTAATTTGTTCATTTTCTTTAGTCTTTTGTGATACTTTAAGATTTTACAGTAATGCCTTGGAGCAATTGTGTTCAGTTAATATCATCCATAAAACGTTGGAAAGATCGCCAAGTTTAAAGGTAGGAGAAAAACTGAGACTCTTGAGTTTAAACTTTTTTCTGCCAGTATTGGAAAAGAAGATCTCATTAAAAGTATGTAAAACAACATGAAACAATAGATAAACCCAGAATATAATTCAAAATAAAATGAAGAATAGATCAAAAATTCACATTTAAATGGGTGGAAAGTAGGTGGAGCTGCGAGCATAGTGTCATTGGACTGGTAATACAGGGCCCCAGGGAGATGTGAAGTCAAATCCCATCATGGCAGCCAGTGGAATTTAAACCAATAATATTTTTTATAAATAACATACAAATGCTAAAACAGATGAAAAATTTGCACTATAAAGCTTAGAAATCATAGAATTACTCCAATGAAAATGTAGTCTTGATCATTTACAGTGACATTATCTGTCTATACTGCTGTCTCCACATTATGGTATTTCTTTTGTTTCTTTAAACCATTTTGAAGGAGGTTTTTGAGTGATACACTTTAATGTGGAATAACAGGGGAGATGAACAGTCAGCTTTCATTGTTCTTTCGTAAACCACAAGTGGTGCGGCATGTTTTGTAAAACAGCCCAGTCTTTTCAGTCACAAAGTACGTGCATCAACAAATTTGAACAATTGAAATTTGATATTGTGCATCTTTAAATGTATACAAGTAGAAATGATTTGAATGTTTATCGAGCAATTAAAATGGAAACAAGGTGGCAAAATTTCAACTGTATTCTCGAGCTTTCTTGACTTTGCTTAGTAACTGTACAGTGTCATAGGAATAATGGAGAATCTTCGACATATTGAACAGGAGGAATTTCTCCAGCATCAGGCGGCAATTTTGGCAGAAATTCACAGAAACTGTGTTTGTAAAGACAATAGGAACACCAGGCTTTGACTGTACCTGCAAATGATTGACAACTTGGAGAACAGATTCCAGTGCAGAATGTTCTTTGACCCAGACTTCCTGGACCTTGCAAAGACAAAGAGCAGTCTGCGCATATGCATCTTACACTCAACATTTGCAAGTGTTTTTTGAAGCTTTTTGCCCATCTAGAAGTATAAAAATTATTAAAAAGTAACTAAAATTATATAGGGCACCTCAACTGGGGTTGGGACTCTAATGTACTAAATAAGCCTAACATCTCTTTAAGGTTTTCTTTCTGGATGTGTGAAAAGAGGCTGTCATGAATTTTGTACACTAATCATACCCTGTGCAGTCTGAGTGCAGGCCATCTATTTAATTGGATTCACATCTATTTGGTATTAAAACTACTGCATATCAGTTTTGACCAATTTATTCAATCACTGGAGTATGCATTGACCAGGCCACTATGGCGCGAAGGCTGGTGAAGGCAAACTTAAACCATCACTCTCAATCTTCAAAGGAAGTCATGCATGTTAGGGCTGCTATGTCCAATGTAGGTTCCTAGTGCATGTGTGTTTGACCAGAAACTCAACTGGACTTGCCACATAAGCATAGTAGCTACAAGAGCAGGTCAGAGGCTTGAAATACTATGGCAAGTAACTGACTACCTGATTCCCAAAACCGATCTATCACCTACAAGACACAAGCCAGGATTGTGGTAGAGTACTCGCCACTTGCCTGAGTGGTGCAGCTCCAAAACACTAAAGCTTGACACCATCTAGGACATCTGCTTGATTGGCACAAATCCGCAAACATGGATTTCATCCTCTACTACTGACACTCAGTGCATTTACAAGATGCACTGCAGAAATTCACCGAAGATCTTAAGGCAGCACCTTCCAAACCCATGACCATTTATATCTAGAAGGGCAATGGCAGCAGAGATTTGGGAACACCGACATCACCTTCAAGTTCCCTTTCAAGCCATTCACCATCCTGACTTGGAAATATATTGCCATTCCTTCACTGTTGCTAGGCCAAAATTCTCGCATTCTCCCCCTATGGCATTGTGGGTCAACCCAGAACAGGTGAACTGTTGTGCTTCAAGAAGGCAGCTCACTGCCACCTGAAGGGGAACTGCGGATGAAGAAATAAATGCTGGCCAGCCAGTGACAACCACGTTCCATGATGAATATTTTTTTAAAGAAGTCTTTTATTTTTGTCCAAATTATTGTAGAAATATATTTTCAGTCAGCCACCCACAGAAGTGCTGAGTCTACTGTGTAAATAGGCTTCTGCTCAGGTTTCAACCTATCATACCTATAGGAAGTGGTAATTACAAATCTCCAAAAATAATTATTGGTGAATGAGTTATCTCCAACACTGAATCAGTAAACTGGGCAATTCTAGTGAAGTTTTTTGTTCCTTGTTTCTGCTAAGATGATTCAGTGTACCAGTTCAGACTCTATACATGTCTCATGCCCTTCTCCAATACCACACAATGATAGATATTATATGGTTAAAAAAAAATCACACAACACTAGGTTATTGTCCAACAGGTTTATTTGGAAGCATTAACTCCACCTGATTGATGTTAACCTGAAGAGCTTTGCAGAATTCAGCTCTTTCCCACCTGCGCCTCAATCCATCCTGCCACTGTATCTTTCAATGAGTGTCCCACCAAAAGCCAGCAAGGGATTTTTCACCATCTCATCCCGTCACTGGCCAAGTCTTCTATTCGAACACAACACATGGCATCCATGTGAAAATGCAATTTGCAAATACCAGAGACACATACAGAAACTAAAGATTACTCAGATCCATTCTCCTAGTCTGTCCTGTGTTCCCATTATGGCCTTATAAGATAATTGTCCACGAATTATAGTTCAGGAAGTGATAGGCAGCTATGCTCCCCATGAGGACACTTGCCTTGACTAGTTCATCCCAAGAAATTCTGTTCCTGTGAATTTGCTGGCTATAGACTAGTGCATGTCATTGCTGCTAGGGTAGTCAGGTTCAGTTGATATTGCTTCATACAATGTGTAGGTGGAAGGAGAACAAGCAAAAACCCATTTGAAAGTGGAAAGCATATGCCTCTCCTATAGTGCCTCTGCCAGTAATTCTGCACACCAGCACTTGCTTTATTCTGTGGGACAACAGATTAAGTATGTGAAGAATTTTTGGACTGCTCCCCCTCCCCCAATCCATTCTTTTGAGCTCAGTACCCATAAGTGATCTGTTTGTAAGTTCTGAGAGCTGTAGGTAACTGCTTGATTTACCGTGAGTTTCGATGCTTCAATGTGCTACGTGCAAATTAGAAATTGACTTGTCTACATTGTCCAATACATAGCTCTGCTGACCAGCTCTCTAGTGCATCCTCCTCTAGACTGGGCTTTGGAAACTACATTGGATTGGAATTTGAATGTGTCCTCTGGTGAGCTGTAGCATCAGCAGTCCAATTGCTCTGCCCTTGATCTCACATCTTTGTCCTTGGTGCACTACTTGTTGGAAACACTTTTTTATTTACTGGTGGGACATGGGCATCACTGGCTGGCCAGTGTTTATTGTATCTCCTTCGTTGTCCTTGAGAAGTTGGTGGTGAGTTGTGTTGCTGAACTGCTGCAGTCCACCTGCTGTAGGTGACACACAATGCCATTAAGGAGGAAATGCTAAGATTTGGACCCAGTGACAGTGAAGGAATAGCAATTTATTTCCAAATCAAGATGGGGAGTGCCTTGGAGGGAAACTTGCTGTTGGTGGTGGTCCTATGTATCTGCTGCCCTTGCCCTTCTAGATGGTCCTGGGTTTGGAAGGTGCTGTTGAAGGATCTTTGAGTTTCTGCAGTGCATCTTGTAGATAATATACACTGCTAATACTGAGCGTTGGTGGTGGAGGGGGTGGATGTTTGTGGATGTGGTGCTACTCAAGCAGGCTGCTTTGTCCTTGATAGTGTCAAGCTTCTTGAGTGTTGTTGGAGCTGCACTCATCTGGGCAAGTGGGTAGTATTCCAACACATTCTTGACTTGTGCCTGTAGATGGTGGACAGCTTTGGGGAGTCAATGATATTTGCACCATTGAATGTCAAGTGACAACGGTTGGATTGTGTCTTATTGGAGATGGTCATTGCCTGGCATATGTGTGGTGCAAATGTTTCTTGTTACTTGTCAGCCCAAGCCTGGATATACCCAGATTATGTTGCATTTGAACATGGACTGCTTCAGTATCTGAGGAGTCTTGAATGGGGCTGAACATTGCACTAACATCAGCAAACATCCCCACATCTGACATTATAATGGAAGGAAGGTCATTGATGAAGCAACTGAAGATGGTTAGACGTAGGACAATACCCTGAGGAACTCCTGCTGAGATGACTGACCTCCAACAACCACAACCATCTTCCGTGTGCCAGGTATGACATCAATCACTGGAGAGTTTGCCTAAGATACCCATTGATTCCAGTTTTGCTAGGGCTGCTTGACGCCATTTTAAATAAAAATCAAAAGAACTGTGGATGCTGTAAATCAGAAACAAAAACAGAAGTTATTGGAAAAGCTCAGCAGGTCTGGTAGCATCGTGGGCGGCACTTTGGCACAGTGGTTAGCACTGCTGCCTCGCAGCGCCAGAGACCCGGGTTCAATTCCCGACTCAGGCGACTGACTGTGTGGAGTTTGCACGTTCTCCCCGTGTCTGCGTGGGTTTCCTCCGGGGACTCCGGTTTCCTCCCACAGTCCAAAGATGTGCAAGTCAGGTGAATTTGCCATGCTAAATTGCCCGTAGTGTTAGGTAAAGGGGTAAATGTAGGGGTATGGGTGGGTTACGCTTCGGCGGGTCGGTGTGGACTTGTTGGGCCGAAGGGCCTGTTTCCACACTGTAAGTAATCTAATCTAATCTAATCTAATCTAATCTATGTTGGGACCAGACCCAAAACGTTAACTCTGACTTTTCCTCACAGATGCCAACAGACCTGCTGAGCTTTTCCAGCAACTTCTGTTTTTGTTTCTGCTTGATGCCACACTCTGTCGAATGCAGTCTTGATGTCAAGGACTGTCACTCTTGCCTCTGATATTCAGCTCTTTTGTCCTTGTTTAAACCAAGGCTATAATGAGGTCAGGAGCTGAGTGGCCCTGGCGCAACCCAAACAGGATGTCACTGAGCAGGTTATTGCTGAGCAGGTGCTGATTGAGAGCACAGTTGATGACACCTTCCAGCATTTTACTGATGTTCGAGAGTAGGCTAATGGGTTGGTAATTAGCAGAGTTGAATTTGTTCTGCTTTCTGTATACAGGATATACCTGGGCAATTTTCCACATTGTCAGGAAGATGCCAGAGTTGTAGCTGGAACGGCTTGGCAAGGGGTATAGCTAATTACTAGTGACTGAAAAAGTGCTTTCTGATTCATCTCAGATGGGCCTGGCACTCATTTTAAGGTTGAGATGTCTTCATCTGGAAGGGGCTTTGCTCTCAAACTGCCCGTCTCTCATCACTGAGTTCAGCCTGGGGTTTCACTAAGCAGCCACACTAGCGCCACCAGCAACTGAACATGGTGCCTTTATGAAACCTTTGCAAGTAATGAAGCACATTACTTCAGTACTATTGCCGGACTGTTGTCAGGGCCCACATATCCCTATCTACCAATTGTTGGATATCAGTTTCTGGGCTGGTGTTTGAATGGGAGAGACTGAGTATTGTGCATCTTCTAGCATACTGTCCTCTCGCTCCTCCAATGATCCCCAGAACTTGCAAAGGTTTCATAAAGGCACCATGTTCAGTTGCTGGTGGCACTAGTGTGGCTGCTTAGTGAAACCCCAGGCTGAACTCAGTGATGAGAGACGGGCAGTTTGAGAGCAAAGCCCCTTCCAGATGAAGACATCTCAACCTTAAAAGGAGTGCCAGGCCCATCTGAGATGAATCAGAAAGCACTTTTTCAGTCACTGAAATCTGGAACACTTTTTCCCCAAAAAGCTGTTGAGGCTGGGGATCAGTTGAAAATGTCAATACTGAGATTGACAGGAGTTATGTGACAACACAGGTTGATGGAGCTAAGATACAGATCAGTGATGATCTAACTGGTGAAATAGGTTTGAGGGGCTGAATGGCCTCTTCCTGTTCCCATGTTTACTTCTGTTTCATTATCCATGAGCTCGAGCTGAGCCTTGGTGCCTGCCACCTGCTGCCAAGCCTGAACTGATGCCAATGTGATTCTGTCCTTGATGTGGAACAAACTCCCTGAGGAAGTGGTGGATGAGGGTACAATTACAATGTTTAAAAGACATTGGACATATGAATAGGAAAGGTTTAGATGGATATGGGCCAGGAGCAGGCAGATGGGACTATTTAGTTTGGGATTATGTTCGGCATGGACTGGGTAGATCAAAGGATCTGTTTCCATGCTGTATGACTCTGAGTCCTGTGCTGCTATCTTCTCCTGCCTAAGGCAATGGGATGTGTCAGTGAGTGGCCTGCTGAAAAGTAGTGGCTCCACTGCATTTTGTCAGTGGAGTATAATTTGGATGGTGCAGTGAAGAAACATCAAATGTAGACGAGAGCACATAGGCTGTGACGGCAGCTGTATGTGGAGGAGACTGAAGTAGGAAGGACACAGACTTGTACTGATGTGTTTGGTCAGGTAAAATGGGGCTGGTGCTATGCAATTTACTGAGGTAGGGCTGTGTCCACAACAAAACAAACCTGTGATTCGGTGTTTTATCATAGAAACCAAGTCATAAACTTCCTACACTGCTGATGCCAAGCTAGGGTGCCATGCTTCATGTCTTTAGATGCTTGGCTACCTTGGGGCATTGCTTTCTGGTTAAATGACATGGTACCATCTCCCATCTACAGTGAAGAGCTGGTTTTTCACCCTTGTCTGAACCAGCGGGTGGGGGGGGGATTAGCCTTAATAACTCTTTGGCCATTTTGAAACTAGCTTCTGTGGTTAGTTTTTGGAATGAAGACGGCACTTTGTCTTAGGAAGGAGCAGAGAGGTTTTAAATGATGTTGTTTCGATCCCAAATTCTCCTCCTCCTCGCATGAAAGCAGCTCCCACCTCTCAGTGAGAGGAACAATCATTCCATTCGTTTCACAGTTCAGAAGTGAAAGTTCAAATTCCTTTCAAGTTTCTAAAGTCTCTCTTTATAACTCAGAACTTTATCTCCAGCATGTTGAATACTTCTCATTTGTCTGAATGACTAGAGGGAATGTCTGATTCGAGTGTGTGCAGTATGATCTGCACTCCCACTGATTTTATCCAATAATTTGACAGCGATTTTAATAAGCTGTTGCCTTCATTGCTGCTGCTTTGTCTAGTGTGAGCATCTTGAGTGTCCTTTGAACCTCCAAACTATTTCAGCCTCATCCATCAGTATTTCAAAACTAGAGTTTGTGACATGTAAGCATATGTGTCGGAGTTTGTGTGAATGTGGGTGAATGCATTTGTAGGACTGTGTGGGTGTGTGGGAGTCTGTGGTTGTATCTGTGGTAGAGTGTGGGTCATACAGCACAGAAACAGACCTTTCGATCCAACTCATCTATGTCAACCAGGTTTCCTAAATTGAACTAATTCCATTTGCTTGCGTTTGACCCATCTCCCTCTATACGTTCCTATCCATGTACCTGTTCAAATATGTTTTAAATATTAAATATCAAACAACACCAGGTTATGGTCCGACAGGTTTATTTGACATTGCAAGCTTTCAGAGCTCAGCTCCTTCCTCGGGCGTCCCTTGTTGAATCCCTTGATCAGTTAAGAGGCAGAATTCTGATAACAATGCAAAATCCAGACTCCTTTCAAGTGTGTGTGTCTAGATAACTAAAGGTTTATCAATGTACATGGGTGACATTTTAGGTTAGACATTGCACTTTAGGTGTGAGGTCCTGCTATTTCATTGGCAGAAAAGAATCTTGAATGTGTGTGTGTGTGTGTGTGTGTATATATATATATATATATATAGTGGTGGGGTCACCTGTAGTGTGACATGAGCCAAGAGCACGGGTGCGGCCATCCTCATGGGTATGAACTTAGCTATCAGCCTCTGCTCAGTGATTTTGCGTTGTTGCGTATCTCAAAGTCCATCTTGGAGACCAATCTCACTGTTGAATGCGGATTACAAAATTCTGTCAAAGGTACTCGCCAACCGGGTCAGGTCTGCTCTCGGGTCGGTGATTCACCCTGACCAAACCTGTGCTGTAACGGGCAGGAAGATCACTGAGAGTCTCGCACTCCTCAGGGATACGATCGCCTACGTGCAGGACAGAGGGTTGGACACCTGCCTGATCAGCCTGGACCAGGAGAAAGCCTTTGACAGGATATCACACAGGTATATGAGAGATGTTCTCTCCAAAATGGGCTTTGGGGAGGGAATCTGCAATTGGATCAGACTGCTCTACACCAACATTGTCAGTGCAGTCTCAATCAATGGGTGGGAATCAGATAGCTTCCCAGTCAGATCTGGAGTCAGGCAGGGCTGCCCCCTCTCTCCTGCCCTGTTTGTGTGCTGCATAGAGCCATTTGCCGAGTCCGTCAGGAAGGATGTGAGCCTGACAGGGCTGACTATTCCTGGCAGCGGGGGCCTGCAAGTCAAGGCCACCCTGTACACAGATGACGTCGCCATTTTCTGCTCGGATCCACTGTCCGTACGCAGACTCATGTGCATATGTGACCAGTTCAAACGGGCCTCGGGAGCCAAGGTAAACCGAGGCAAGAGGGAGGCCATGCTCTTCGGGAACTGGGCCGACCAATCCTCAATCCCCTTCACCGTCAGGACCGACCACCTGAAGGTGCTGGGTATTTGGTTCGGGGGGGCTGGGGCATGCGCCAAGTCTTGGGAGGAGCGTATCAGCAAAGTGAGGCAGAAACTGGGCAGATGGAAGCTACGGTCGCTCTCCATCGCAGGAAAAAACCTGGTCATCAGGTGTGAGGCACTGTCATTGCTATTATACGTGGCACAGGTCTGGCCTATTCCCAGAACCTGTGCTGCTGCAGTCACCCGGGCCATCTTCCATTTTATATGGAGGTTAAAGATGGACCGGGTCCGAAGGGACTCGCTGTACAAAGATCTGGGCAACAGGGGAAAAAATATACCCAATGCCATCCTCACCCTGATGGCCATCTTTGTGTGTGGCTGCATCAAGCTGTGCGTGGATCCCTAGTATGCAAACACCAAGTGTCACTACGTACTGCGGTTCTACCTGTCCCCGATGTTACGAAGGATGGGCCTGGCCTCGCTGCCACGGAACGCTCCGAGTAGTTGGACCGTTCCGTATCACCTGCCCTTCGTGGAGAAGTTTATGAAGAAAAACAAATCCATCAGAAAGTGGTCAGCATGTAGTGTCCTTGAGACCCTTCGGGAAAAGGAGAGGGCGGATCCTATCGAGCGGTTCCCTGAGCAGACTGTCAAACTCATTTTGCAGAATGCCTCATCGCCAGAACTTTCCAACAAGCACCAAGACATGGCTTGGCTGGTGGTGACAAGGGGTCTGCCTGTGAGATCCTTTATGCACGCCCGGACTCTCAGCCGCACCCCACACTGCCCTCGAAGCAGCTGCGGGGGGGATGAGACTGCCACACACCTCCTTCTGGAATGTGCCTATGCAGAGGAAGTCTGGAGAGGAATGCAGTGGTGTTTGTCGAGGTTCATCTCAAGCAGCGCTGTGACGCGGGACTCCGTGCTCTACGGCCTGTTCCCCGGGACGCACACCAAGACGAACACCAATTGTGCCTGGAGTTTCATCAACTCGGTGAAGGACGCTCTCTGGATGGTCCGAAACCTGTTGATCTTCCAGCTGAAGGAGTTGACCCCGACTGAGTGTTGCAGACTGGCACATTCCAAGGTCCAGGACTACGTGTTGAGGGACGCGCTGAAGCTTGGGGCAGCTGCTGCCAAGGCGCGGTGGGGAAAGACCACCGTGTAACATCTGCCTGCCTAAGAAGAACAGGGGGCCCACGCAGTCATTTGGGCTCTGCTGATGCTCAGCTAAATATATGGACATATAATTGATAAACATACAGACCTGTATATACAAATGATAAATTCTGATCTCTGTATTTAAATGTTTACATATGGATGGCATGACCAACTGTACAGACCATCAAAGTATTTTATGAATAAAGTATATTTTTGAAATAAAAAAAATCTCAAAGTCCATCTTGGAGGACGCTCACCCTAGGATCAGAGGCTGACTGTCCTGGACCGCAGCAGTGTTCCCCCACTGGAATGGAATCCCCCCTGTGTGTTGATTGTTATGTGGTGTCCATTCAGCCGTTATCATAATGTCTGCATGGTGTCACCAATGTACAATGCCTTGGGGCATCCTGGCCTGCAGCATACGCGATAGTCAACATTGGCTAAGTCACATGAGTACCTGTTGTGTATGCGGTGGGTGGTGTTCCCACATGTGATGTAGTATCCATGTGGATGATCTGACATGTTTTGCAGTGGTTGCCATGACAGGATTGTGTGGTGTTGCGGTCGATGTTATCCTGAAGGCTGGGTAGTTTCCTACGAACAATAGTCTGTTTAAGGTTTGGCAGTTGTTTGAAGGCAAGAAGTAGAGGTGTGGGGAAGATCGTAGTGAGGTATTCAGCTTAGTCGATAATATTTCGCAGGGTGTGAAGAATATGGCATAGTTTTTCTGTTCCAGGTAACGGAGTCGAAGGATACCCTATCGGTCGTATCCGATATCTGTCTTCTGAGGAGGTCATTATACTTTCTCGCTGTGGCACATCGGAAATGGTGATCCATGAGCTGAGCATCATATCCTGTTCTTATGAGGGCGTCCTTCAATACCTTCAGGTGTCCGTCACGTTCCCTCTTATCTGAGCAGTTCCTATTTATGCATATGGCTTGTCCATAGGGGATGGCTGTTTTAATATGTTTAGGGTGGAAGCTCGAGAAGTGTAGCATCGTGAGGTTATCCGTGGATTTGCGGTAGAGTGAGATACTGAAGTGCCCATCCTTGATGGAGATACATATGTCCAAGAATGAGACAGATACTAAAGAGTAGTCCATGGTGAATCTGATGGATGGGGTGAAACTTGTTGATATCACTGTACAGTTGTTTCAGTGACTTCTTGCTATGAGACCAAAGGAAGAAAATGTCATCAATGTATCTGGTGTGTAGCACGGGTTGAATTAGGTCCCCATGGCTGTTCCAAGTGTCTGAATGAAGAACCGATTGTCAAAGATGAAGACATTATGGTCGAGAATAAAGTGGATGAGCTGAAGGATGGTGCTCGGAGATTGGCGGTTGTTGGTGTTGAGTGCTGAGGCTGTTGCAACGATGTCATTGTCGTGGGGGATGCTGGTGTAGAGTGCTGAAACGTCCATTGTGACGAGGAATGTTCCTGCTTTGACTGGTCCGTGGGTGCTGAGTTTCTGGAAGCAATCTGTACTGAAGTGACAGAAGCTGGAAGCCCCCGTACATTGGGTTGTAAGATGCCCTTGACATAGCCAGAGAGGTTTTTATACTGGGTCGTATTGCCTGATACAAGGGGATGTCCAGGTGTATTGGCTTTGTGTATCTTCGGAAGGCAGTAGGAGTCTCCTTTGCAAAAAGTACGTGGGTTGAGAGCGTATAGGGGACTATGAAGGGCTGGATCCAAAGTTGTTTAGTTCATGGGTGTGTTCTCTGGTTGAATCAGCAGGTAGTTTTCAGTAGTGTTCCTGGTTGTATCAATACAGTTCTTTGCAATAGTCCATTCGATTCTGTATGACGATGGCTCCTCCTTCACTGGTTTGATGATGATGTTCAGTTGGTCTTGAGAGCATGAAAGGCCATGTTGTAATTGTACCCACCTCTACCACTTCCTCTAGCAACTCATTCACACAACACCCCGTGTTATCTGTCAGGTGTCTTTGAAATATTTCTCTCTCACCTTAAACCTATGCCCTCTAGTTTTGGACGCCACCTACCCTGAGGAAAAGGCCTTGTGTTATATACCCTATCTATGCCCCTCCTTGTTTATAAACCTCTACGGTCACCCCTTAGCTTCTTATATTCCTGGGGAAGAAAGTCCCAGCTTATCCAGCCTCTCCTTACAACTCAAACTTTCCAGTCTCAGTAACATCCGAGTGGATCATTTTTGCATCATTTCCAGTTTAATAACATCCCTCATATAGCAGGGTGACCAGAATTGTATACAGGACTCCAAATGTAGCCTTACCAGTTGTCTTGTACAGCTGTAACATGATGTTCCAACCCCTGTACTCAACATTCCGACTGATGAAGGCAAGCATGCCAAATGTCTTCTTCACCACTGTCTACCTGTGACACCACTTTCAAAGAACTATGTACCTGCATCCACATGTGTATGACAACACTGCCCAGTGCCCTACCATTAACTATTTGAGTTCTGCCCTAGTTTGTGTTACGAAAATGCAACACCTTGGATTTATCTGTATTAAAACCCATTGCCATTCCTTGGCCCATTGGCCCAGCTTATCAAGGTCCTGTTGTAGTCTGAGATAACCTGTTTTCACCAATTTTGATGATATCTGCAAACTTACTAACCATTCTTCCTATATTCTCATTCAAATCATTTATAAAAATGACGAGCCAGTGGACCCAGCACCAATCCTTGTGGCACACCGCTGGTCACAGGACTCCAGTCCAAAAAACTACCGTCCACCACTACCTTCTGTCTCCTACAGTCAAGCCAATTTTGCATCCAATTGGCTAGCTCACCCTGGATCCTATGTGGTCTACCTTTCCCAAACAGTCTACCATCATCTATCCTCTTGGTCACCTCTTCAAAAAATTCAATCAGATTTGTGAGACACGATTTCCCATACACAAAGCCATGCTGACTATTCCTAATTAGCCCTTGCCCCTCCAAATGCATATAGATCCTGTCTCTCAGAATACCCTCCAACAACTTACCCACTACATTGGGCTCATTGGTCTGTAGTTCCCTGGCTTTTCCTTGTAGCCTTTCTTAAATGATAGCACAATATTAGCCACCCACCAGTCTTCCAGCACCTCACCCGTGGCTGTCGATGATACAATTACCTCTGCTGGGGCTTTGCAATTTTTTCCCCGAGGTTCCCACAATGACCTTGATCAGGTCCCAATCTCGATTCTTTGATGAAGAGGAGGGCTGGGTATCCAGAAACATTGCTGCTGGAAATCAGGGGACCACTTATCATACAATCCTTACAGTGTGGAAGCAGGCCATTCAGCCTATTGAGTGCACACCAACCTTCCAAACAGCATCTCACCCCATCCCCCTACCCTCTCCTTGTAACCCTGCATTTCCCATGGTCAATCCACCTAACCTGCTCATCTTTGGACTGTGGGAGGAAACTGGAAGACCCAGAGGAAACCCACACAGTCACGAGGAAGAACTTGCAGTCACCCGAGGCTGCAATTGAACCCAGGTCCCTGGCACTGTGTGGCAGTAGTGCTAACCATTGACCCACCATGCCACCCTGTAAGGGCTTGAAAGGACACAGCAAGTTAGAGGGCTAATACTGATAGAAAACTTGAAATACTCAATCAATGTGTGTGTGTGAGTGCATTTGTGGTAGGGTGTGAGAGAGTGTGAGTATGAGTGTTGTGGGTGTTGGTCGTGAGTGGGTGCGGGTGGTGTGCATGAGTGGGTGTAAATAGTGTGGGTATGAGAGGGAGTGGGTGTGGATAATGTGGGTGTATCGGAAGGAGTATGTGGATGCTGGTGAGTGTGAGGGTGTTTGTGAATGTGTGTAAGTGAGCATGTGATCATAGATCGTAGAATCCCAGTGTGAAAACAGGCCCTTCAGCCCAACAAGTCCACACTGACCCTCCGAAGAATAACCCACCCAGACCCATTCCCCTAACCTATTACTTTACATTTACCCCTGCCTAATGCACCTAACCTACATATCCCTGAACACTACAGGCAATTTAGCATAGCCAATTCACCTAACCTGCACATCTTTGGATTGTGGAAGGAAACAGGAGCAGACACAAGGAGAATGTGCAAACTCCACACAGACAGTCGCCTGAGATGGGAATCAAACCCAGGTCCCTGTCGCTGTGAGGCAGCAGTGCTAACCACCGAGCCACTGTGTTGCTCATGTGTGTAGAGAGTGAGCATGTGCAAGTGAATGTTGGTTTCCATTTCATTTCTTTTGAGGAAGGGGGGCAATTTGCTGCATTCAATTTTATTTACTATTTCTCCCTCTGTATATCCTCTTGTCCAACTCATTTGGTCATTTCTGAGCTGCTACATCCAATTCTATTAGCCTGCTTCGTTTGGCATTATCTAAATCCATGTTCATTTTTGTTCATTACATCAGTGCATCTGAAGTGATTTTTGATGACAGACCCCTTTTCAAATAAATTAATAATCACTGCCTCCCAATTAGATCATAAAACTACATAACACTCATATTGTGAAATTGCTGCAGGCATGTTGTGCTAAGTAAAGGAATAATTTCCAAGTATCAGTGAAGCTGGTGTGCCTGTTTTTCACTGTATTAACTATCTGTCCTTGGCAGGAACATAAGGAGCAGTAATCTAAAGAGAACAAGAAGTCTAGGAACAGTAGGGAAAGTATTGTAGAGAAGAGGTGCACAGTTAAGCAGCAGGAGCACAGGGAGAGCAGGATGACAATTAGAGAGCAGGAGCATAGAGACAGCAGGACTATAACTAGAACAGGAAAGAACAAGAGCTTGGAGAGGGCAGGAATGGAGAGAGCAAGAGAAAGCGGGAATGGAGAGGGCGAACGGACAGGAGAGGAGAGAGCAAGAATAGAAAGGGCAGGAATGGACAGGGGAGGAGCTCAGAGAGCACAGCATTGGAGAGTGCAGGAGAGAGCACACTGAGTATGAAAAAAAATCCCAACTCAAGGAGGATTCGGAACCAGAGGGCACAGGTTTAAAGATGCAATGCTGACATGAAGAAAAAAAAACTTTTCCAAACAGCGAGTGGTGAGGATCTGGAATGTCTGAGCTGAAGGCAGCTTCAATGGAAGCTTTCCAGGAGGAAACTGGAATATTATCTGAAGCAGAAGAATGGGAGAGCGACTGGGAGTGTGGTTGTTGGGTGTGAGAGTCGGCAAGACCAAACTTCGCCCACAACTTCCACCCCACCCCCAAATTCACTTGGTCCATCACAGATACCTCCTTCCCATTTCCTGACCTCTTCATTTCTATGAGAGAAAGTGAGGGCTGCAGATGCTGGAGATCAGAGCTGAAAATGTGTTGCTGGAAAAGCACAGCAGGTCAGGCAGCATCCAAGGAACAGGAGAATCGACGTTTCAGGCATAAGCCCTTCTTCAGGAATGAGGAAAGTGTGTCCAGCTGGCTAACATAAAAGGTAGGGAGGAGGGACTTGGGGGAGGGGCTTCGGAAATTCGATAGGTGGAGGGAGGTCAAGGTGAGGGTGATAGGCCGGAGTGGGGTGGGGGCGGAGAGGTCAGGAAGATGATTGCAGGTTAGGAAGGCGGTGCTGAGTTCAAGGGATTTGACTGAGACAAGGTGGGGGGAGGGGAAATGAGGAAACTGGAGAAATCTGAGTTCATCCCTTGTGGTTGGAGGGTTCCTAGGCAGAAGATGAGGCGCTCTTCCTCCAACCGTCGTGTTGCCATGGTCTGGCGATGGAGGAGTCCAAGGACCTGCATGTCCTTGGTGGAGTGGAAGGGGGAGTTAAAGTGTTGGGCTACGGGGTGGTTGGTCCGGGTGTCCCAGAGGTGTTCTCTGAAACATTCCGCAAGTAGGCGTCCTGTCTCCCCAATATAGAGGAGGCCACATATGGTGCAGCGGATGCAATAGATGATGTGTGTGGAGGTGCAGGTGAATTTGTGGCAGATATGGAAGTGTCCCTTGGGGCCTTGGAGGGAAGTGAGGGGGGAGGTGTGGGCGCAAGTTTTGCATTTCTTGCGGTTGCAGGGGAAGGTGCCGGGAGTGGAGGTTGGGTTGGTGGGGGGTGTGGACCTGACGAGGGAGTCACAGAGGGAGTTGTCTTTTCGGAACGCTGATAGGGGAGGGGAGGGAAATATATCACTGGTGGTGGGGTCCGATTGGAGGTGGCGGAAATGACGGCGGATGATACGTTGTACATGGAGGTTGGTGGGGTGGTAGGTGAGAACCAGTGTGGTTCTGTCCTGGTGGCGGTTGGAGGGGCGGGGCTCAAGGGCGGTGGAGCGGGAAGTGGAAGAGATGCGTTGGAAGGCATCGTCGACTACGTCTGGCGGGAAATTGCGGTCCTTGAAGAAGGAGGCCATCTGGGTTGTACGGTTTTGGAACTGGTCCTCCTGAGAGCAGATGCGGCGGAGACGAAGGAATTGGGAATATGGGATGGCGTTTTTACAGGGGGCAGGGTGAGAGGAGGTGTAGTCTAGGTAGCTGTGGGAGTCGGTCGGTTTATAGTAGATGTCAGTGTCGATTCGGTCACCCGAGATAGAAATGGAAAGGTCTAGGAAGGGGAGGGAGGAGTCTGAGACGGTCCAGGTGAATTTGAGGTCGGGGTGGAAGGTGTTGGTAAAGTGGATGAACTGTTAAACCACCTCGTGGGAGCACGAGGCGGTGCCGATACAGTCATCGATGTAGCGGAGGAAAAGGTGGAGGGTGGTGCCAGTGCAGCTGCAGAAGATGGACTGTTCCACATATCCTACAAAGAGGCAGGCATAGCTGGGGCCCATGCGGGTGCCCATTGGCTACTCCTTCGGTTTGGAGGAAGTGACCCTTCTACTGACACCCTCCTTCGACTGACTGAACTGGTCCTCACCCTGAACAACTTCTCTTTCCAATCCTCCCACTTCCTCCAAACCAAAGGAGTAGCCATGGGCACCCGCATGGGCCCCAGCTATGCCTGCCTCTTCGTAGGATATGTGGAACAGTCCATCTTCCGCAGCTACACTGGCACCACCCCCCACCTTTTCCTCCGCTACATCGATGACTGTATCGGCGCTGCCTCGTGCTCCCACGAGGAGGTTTAACAGTTCATCCACTTTATCAACACCTTCCACCCCGACCTCAAATTCACCTGGATCGTCTCAGACTCCTCCCTCCCCTTTCTAGACCTTTCCATTTCTATCTCGGGTGACCGAATCGACACGGACATCTACTATAAACCGACCGACTCCCACAGCTACCTAGACTACACCTCCTCTCACCCTGCCCCCTGTAAAAACTCCATCCCATATTCCCAATTCCTTCGTCTCCGCCGCATCTGCTCCCAGGAGGACCAGTTCCAAAACCGTACAACCCAGATGGCCTCCTTCTTCAAGGACCGCAATTTCCTGCCAGACGTAGTCGACGATGCCCTCCACCGCATCTCTTCCACTTCCCACTCCTCTGCCCTGGAGCCCCGCCCCTCCAACCGCCACCAGGACAGAACCCCACTGGTCCTCACCTACCACCCCATGTACAACGTATCATCCGCCGTCCTTTCCGCCACCTCCAAATGGACCCCACCACCAGTGATATATTTCCCTCCACTCCCCTATCAGCGATCCGAAAAGACCACTCCCTCCGTGACTCCCTCGTCAGGTCCACACCCCCCACCAACCCAACCTCCACTCCCGGCACCTTCCCCTGCAACCGCAAGAAATGCAAAACTTGCGCCCACACCTCCCCCCTTACTTCCCTCCAAGGCCCCAAGGGACACTTCCATATCTGCCACAAATTCACCTGCACCTCCACACACATCATCTATTGCATCCGCTGCACCATATGTGGCCTCCTCTATATTGGGGAGACAGGCCGCCTACTTGCGGAACGTTTCAGAGAACACCTCTGGGACACCCGGACCAACCACCCCGTAGCCCAACACTTTAACTCCCCCTCCCACTCCACCAAGGACATGCAGGTCCTTGGACTCCTTCATCGCCAGACCACGGCAACATGGCGGTTGGAGGAAGAGCGCCTCATCTTCTGCCTAGGAACCCTCCAACCACAAGGGATGAACTCAGACTTCTCCAGTTTCCTCATTTCCCCTCCTCCCCCCTTGTCTCAGTCAAATCCCTCGAACTCAGCACCGCCTTCCTAACCTGCAATCATCTTCCTGACCTCTCCGCCCCACCCCACTCCGGCCTATCACCCTCACCTTGACCTCCCTCCACCTATCGCATTTCCAAACCCCCCCCCCCCCCCCAAGTCCCTCCTCCCTGCCTTTTATGTTAGCCAGCTGGACACACTTTCCTCATTCCTGAAGAAGGGCTTATGCCCAAAACGTCGATTCTCCTGTTCCTTGGATGCTGCCTGACCTGCTGCGCTTTTCCAGCAACACATTTTCAGCTCTTCATTTCTATGTCTGACGACAGTCTCCAGATAGACGTTTATGACTGTCGAGAAATTTGCCCAATAGGTTAGAGATCACAAAACACAGCTCGAAGTGAAATTGACAAACAGTTTATTGCAAGCAATATCGCTGGAAGGGAAAACAGACCAGCTGACACAGAACTGACAGTCTGTACAGGTAGATCAGATTTCTCTTCCCCAGAGCTGAGGATGAGACCAGTTTTACAGTAATGCTGCACAATGACACGGATTAAGAAATGGGAAACTACAATGTATCTGGAAATGGAGTAATATAGTTACAAGGATGCTAATTGGAAAATAGTTATCGAATGAATGTCTTGTTCCTTCACACAATGCAACATACTGACAGTATCGATGGTTCCATTCCTCTTCACAGGTAGGTGTTAATGTCTCTTCTGAAGTAGTGAGATGCTTCCATTGTCCTGTTCCTGGAGCATGTCCTTGCTGGTGCCTCTCTGTCTGACCTGGTCTTTGTGTGGCTTTGGTATTGCTGGGTTGTGAAACTGCCCTTGGGGCTTTGAGATATCTGTGTGTTCTGTCATGTTCATGGGAGCTTAAAGTGTATTCCCTTGTCTGCGTGCTGTCTGATTCGGCTTGTGAGCTGCTCAGGAATTCTGGTTGTTTTGGTACAGTTTGGCCAATTTTGCTTTTGTGGGCCTGTCGTGGGTTAGCAAATCTTTTCCCATAATTCCCTCTCCTTTTTTCTTGTTTTGCTTAGGGGAGGGACAAGAAGGGGGCAATGTAGCCACAGTCAGGGGGATTGTCGGGTGGGGGGGGATCTCCGTATCAGACAGCTGGCTCTCAGTGTCTGAGTCTGGCCCAGCAGAAGCTCTCCCAAGGTCAGGAATGTAAGATATTTAATGGGATTGAGGCTAAGGGAATGCCTTTGTGAGAATGGACAGGGACCCTCGTGCACACCCAGCAGCAGGTCTGATTAAATCTCTGGGCATATCCATGTGCCATTTTGAGGAAGGTGTTGGCCCATAAGTCACGGTGGGTTATGAAATGTGTTGCCTCTTGTCCCTGTTTACTAGCAAGCCACAGTGTGTTATTCCGACAGATCAGGCCGAGGGTGCTGATGGCGATGGCTGCCGTGAGCAGTTGGATCAGTTGTTGGCGGTTGGAGTGGTGTCTTCCTCTGTGTGGTCCCTGGTCATTGGTTGTGGAACCCTCTTGTAGCGGGTGGCATGTGTCCATTCGGGCCGTCCTTCCAGTTTCACAGCAGTCCAGCTCGTCATTAGGATTAGGTATGGGCCTTTCCACCGAGGGGAGAGAGAATCTTTTTCTAGTGATTTTATCATGACATAGTCCCCAGGTCAGAATGGATGAATGAGCACTGATAGGGGTGTGGGCAATGCGGCCCTGACCTGGTCGTGTATAGCACTAATGCTCCTGCTAAGGGCCTGGACATACTCTAGGAGGGCCTCTTGTGTCAGAAGAAGGGTTGTGTCTGTGGTGAGTTTCGAAGGTCTAGTCACAGTGGGCATAGGCTGCCCCATAAGTACTTCAAAAGGGGTGAGCCCAGTCGTGCGGTTTGCTTGTGCACGTATAGTATAGAGGGCACGTGGCAAGGCATCTGGCCAGGTCAGTCCTGTTCCTTGAGTGATTTTTATCAGTGTGGTCTTCAGGATACCATTCATTCGCTCGACCATGCCTGACAACTGGGGTTGGTAGGGGATGTGGTGTCGCCATGGTATCCCTCGAGCCTTGCTAATGTCAGTCGTAAGCCTAGCCATGAAGTGAGTCCCCCTGTCCGTCTCTATGCTACTGGGAACTCCAAATCTGGGAATGACATCCTTTAGGAGGCATTTAACTGCCATACGTGTGTCATCCTTCCTTGTGGAAAATGCCTCTACCCATTTGGAGAACATGTAACTTGTAACCCTGTTTTTGGGGCATGTGTGTGAAGTCAATCTGTAAGTGGCTAAAAGGCCCTTCGGGAATTGGCGGGTGGTTATATTTGGCAACAGGCTTTCCTGCATTATTCTGCAGACAGATGAGGCACTGTGAAAGCAGGGCTTGGGCAGCGGCAGTAAATCCTGGTGCATACCAGGACGGTGTTACAGTGTGTTTCATGCCCCTCTTGCCAGTGTGGCCAATGCCATGGGCTGCTAGGGCCAGTGTGTGTAGGTGGGCTCTTGGGCAAATGATATGGCCATCAGGGTGTACAGCAGGTTGAGGGAAGGAGATTGTGTGGCCCTGATGCGGGCCCAACTGTCCTTTTCCTGCTGTGGAGCAGCTTCTTGGGCAGCTCGCACTGCCTCCACGAGGTCAGGGAATACTGGAGCCTTTGCTATTCTGGGGGCCTGCAGGACCTAGATGGTGGGGTGCAGAGCGGCTTCCCAGGCTGCTGTGTCAGCTGAGGCATTCCTGAGGGTGACTGGGTCAGTGGCAGAGGTGTGGGCTGTGCATTTGATAATTGCTATACCTGAGGGTAACAGCACTGCTTCCGGGAGGTTGAAGATCAATGCAATGTGTTGTCGTGGCCTTCCTGCTGACATGATGAAGCCTCTCTATTTCCAGAGTGTGCCAAAGTCATGGACGAGTCCGAAGGCATATCTGGAGTCAGTATAAATGTTTGCTGTGTGTCCTTTAGCAATGACACAAGCCCTAGTGACAGCAAACAGCTCTGCAGCCTGTGCAGATGTGCCATCTGGCAGTGCAGCTGCCTCTAGGACTGTGAAAAGGGAGCAGATGGCATACCCTGCCAGTGTACAGTGGTCTGAGGGCTTGAAGGATGAGCCATCTGTATAGAGTACACCCAGCACGATGGGGGTGGCCTTGTCTATTGTTACCACGGCTGCTGCCACAGCTCTCAAACACACCAGCATTCCCCTTACAACAGGCGGGAAGTGTACAGAGTAAAATGCAAAAGGGTGCCGGAGATCCCCATGGAGTTGTGTTAGGATGCCGGATGCAAACCCCTCGGATTCATTACCATAGAGATAGAAGGGCTGAGTGTAGTCTGGGACCCCCAGGGCAGGAGCAGACACGAGTCACTGTTTCAATTCAGTGAATGCCCGTTCCATCTGTTGTGCCTATGTTACTTTTGTCGGCTTCTTTGATGAGGCTGCATCCCGTAGGGGCTGGTCAATGGCACGATGGTCTGGGATCCAATGCCTGCAATAATTCACCATCCCCAGGAAAGCCTGTAGCTGAGTTCTTGTGGCTGGAAGGGGAGGAGCTGAGTGATAGCTGCAGCTCTTTCTTTGGATAGTGCCCTGAGCCCATGTGAGAGTTCGTACCCCAAGTACTGGACTGTGTCCTCGCAGATCTTTTCTATTGAGACTCTGTGTCTGTCCGCTGCCAGACAGCACAGCAATGCGACAGTGTCCTGCATGCATGATTCCGTGGAGATGGAGGCTAGTAACAAATCATCTGCATACTGCAGGAGGGTGCTGTTGCATGGCAGGTGTAATGTAGAGAGGGTACGGTGTACTGCAGTGGCATAGACTGTGGGGCTCTCCGGGGAAGCCTGGTCCTGCTCCATGTGTACTAGCAGCCGTTGTACATAAAAGCGAAAAGGTACTGATTCCCAGGGGACAATTTGATGGAGAAAAAGGCTGAGCAGAGGTCAATTACAGAAAAGCAGGTGGCGGAGACAGGGATACTGGTGAGGATGGCGTTAGTGTCCGGGACCACTGGGGAACAGGTAATTACAATTGCATTTACAGCTCTGAGATCTTGGACAAAGCGCCACTTTCCTGGCCTCCTGGGTTTTGGGATGGGTAGGATGGGTGTATTGCAGCGACTGCTTGTTGGAACCAGGATACCCTACTGTAGGAGGAGGTCAATCACCAGCTTGATGCCTTCTGCCGCTGCTGGGGACAGTGCGTATTGCCGGAAAGATGGCAGTATGGCTCATTGTGATAGTTTGACAATGTGTGGTGGGGCGGCCTTCACTTGGCCTGTGTAGTTGGGGTGTTGTGCCCACAGTGAGGTTGGGAGGTCTGCTGGCAATAAGGGGGTTCTTGTAGGAGGGGGGCAGTGTCTGGGGCTAGCTTGGTGAAAGTGGATTGGAATGTTGCTGGAATGCAGCGCACACAGAACTTCTGCTCAAGTTGGGCAATCTCTACTAGATGGGTGGGGGCTTGACCGAGGGGCGTGAAGTGTAGGGGGTGTCCCTTTCGGTGCACCATCATGTGGGCTAAATCCTTAAGGTGCCACGGGCTCTTAACAATGAGGGGAATGGGAACAGCCGTTGCAGAATAGTGCAGCCTGTTGCTTGCTAAGCTGTACCTCTGCTGCCACTCCCTGTGGTCCCACAAAGTCCAGACCAGTGAGTGCTAGTGCGGGGGTGAGGGTGAGATGAGGGTCCGCGAGTGCAGCATATGGAGAGCCCAGTTCCTGCAGGCCAGAAGCTGCACAGTGAAACTGACAAAGCACCTTGTCAGTATCACCCAGTGGAGGAAAGAAAAAGTGGGGGATGAAAGGGGCTTTGATAACCAGGAAAGAAGGGGGTCAAGAAGAGGGTGGTGGGGCAGGTCCAGGCGTAGCAGGAACTTGTCTGATTAGGGGGTTCTGGGCTGGGATCATTGCCGCCTGCAACATGGAATAGTGGGTGTCCGGGGTCTCCAGTGTGAGGCTTTCCGGTGAACAGTGAATGCAGGCATTTAGTTTGCATCAGGTCTGTTGGCCCAGGAGGGCGAATGGGCAGGTAGCGGAAATGATGGCTGCATCAGGGACAGTGGCTGGTCGGACACTAAAATTCACAGGTTGGGAAAGTGGCTCTGTCATGGGCACTGCCAAAACCCCTACCGTACGGACAGTCTTGGAACTCGGGGAAAGTTCTGCAGAAGGAGGTGCAGGTGAATGGATGGCCCCAGAATCCACCAGAAAGGAGATGAGCCCCCCTCCCCCCAACTTCCACATCCATCATCGGATTTTCCGATGGGGAGTTGGAAAGGCGTATTGAGACCGCCTGCAGAACCTCCCTCTCGTGGCAACTCTAGTTTGTTTCAGGGGCACAGGGGAAGAGATCAGCCATAGTGTAGGCAGCTTGGCGAGGCTGCCACTTTGGGGTGGGGGGCTGCGGCTGCTGTGCTTGTGGAGAATGAGGGGGGATGGAGGGACCTGCTTGGGTGGTAACCAGCAGCGTTTAGCTAAGTGTCCTGGTTTGCCACAGTGCCAGTCTCTGTACTAGTCTGGCTGTGTTCCTAAGGTAGTCCGGTTGTGCAATTTGGGGGAATGCCCCCATCTATTTTGGCCTGGTGAACAGTCCATTCCTATCCAGGTTAGTAAGTGTGGCTAGGGTGTCTCCCCCCCCCCCGGACGTTGTTTGCCAGGTAGCATCTCAGCCAGGCCCGCAGAGGCCAACTGGACCTCCTAGTCACCGGCCATTTTAATTTCCCTTCCCACTCCCTTTCCGTCATGACCATCCTTGGCCTCCTCCATTGCCACAACGAACTAAACCGCAAATTGGAGGAACGCCACCTCATCTTCCACCTGGGCAGCCTACAGCCCAAAGGACTCAACGTTGAGTCCTCCAGCTTCAACCTCTCTTTCCATCCCCTGACTCCCTTCCCAGTCCCTCCCCCTCCTTTCCACTGCTCCCAGCCACCAACAGGATTCATTCTTCCCATTGGCCAACCAGGTCGTACCCTCTACCTGTCTTCACCTATCCCCACCTCACCACACTCCTCCCCCCCCCCCCCCCCCCCACCCACACCCAACCCTAGTCCTGAGGAAGGGTTACACTCAAAACATTGACTTCTCCACCTCCTGACGCTGCCTGGCTTGCTGTGTTCGCCCAGTCTCTTTGTCTACCTTAGGTTCCAGCATCTGCAATTTTCATTTTGTTTCTAACCTTTGTCTGAAACCTATTGGCCTATTCCAGCTGGAAAAAAGTAACCGGGTGGAAGAACAAAATCCTTTTGTTTTTCTTTCCCCCATCTCTGGAGCCGGGGGGAGGCCTTACACTGACCGGTGGGAAATGCTGTAGCCTCCATCCCTGAAACAGAAAAGAAAAGCCCCTCCTGAGTTTGTGCGACTGGGGTTTCCTGAAACTGGAGCTCGAGAATGGCAGTGGAAAAAAGAGAGAAGAGAGGGGGAATTCCCCGCGCCCGGTATAAAACAGCAGCTTCAAGGGGCTTGCTCGGGTCTGACTGACAGTTATCTTGCTGTGAGGAGGGGAATTTACCTAGCGCCGCTGCGGCACGATGCAGCCCCTAGCCCGCTGCTGCTTCTCAGCGATTGTGCTCCTGCTTATCCCTGGCGCCGCTCTCTGCTGCGGCCCCACGGAGTATCAGTGGACCACCAACGAAGGGAGCGGCTGCTGTCCCATGTGTCCTCCAGGTAACCACGTTTTTTTTTAAACAGTGGAATGAGCTTTCTTTTTAAATTCTTTTTAGCGGACAAGCCTTCACATGTTCCCCGCTCTGATTCGGGCCTGCACCTCCCCTCCCCCAACCCCCCGCTACCCTCCCCTGGAGCTCTCTGCCCCGGACCTTCCCCACCATCCCGAGAGTTTAAAGCGGGTTAGTCTAAATAAAACCGCCAGGCTTCAAAAAAAAAATAATAAATCCAGTGTTTTGGGCTGTTGGATAGGGAGTGAGGGATTGATTTCTGCGAGTCTTTCATGGAGCCAGCAATCTCTGAATTTATGAAGCTGCCCATCTCCAGGACCGTGTGCTGGAGCAGTGTCACTAGGAATGGAGACAAACCTGCTGCTAACATGAGGTTTGGGTAATTTACATTGTGAGAGCAGTTGAAGCAATTTATCACGAATATTTCCACACGGATGCTTTCAATTCGGTTTATCGTGTTTCTTTGACGTACAGCATCTGAAGTAAGAACTACAGCCAGTTAATGGTGGAGAGATTCAACTTCCCTTTTTTACCCCCCAAAAATTTCCTGTTACCGCTTTAAACAGGATAGAAAAGCGATTTAAGGAAAAAATGTATGAAGGGCAAATGTCTGGTGGAGGAGTATGTTGCTAGTGTTATAATGTTGCCAATCATAATTTCCAGAATGTGAGTAAAGTTTATTTAAACCAAAAGGATGGATAACTGTGGCTATACCTCAACTTGATGACGTTAATCCTCACCCCCCCGCCCCCAGCCTTTTATCTTAACATTCCCAGGTTTGGAATGTCTGAGGGGGGAAATTAGCCTTTGGGATCTAGCCAGAAAATGGGATTGATTTATCAGACGTTAGGATCCCTGAACAGTAGGCAATAATGAGTTAAAAAGGGTAAACTGTCCCAATCCACTTCCCAGAGGAAATGCTTGCCCAAGGTAGAGGACCTCAAATTCTGGTAGCTGCTTGATAAAAGTTCCATGAGTTGTGCTAAAATGCTGTAGGAATGCAAGACACATCTGAGGAATACATTAGAAAAATACCAACTGAATGGGTATGTGCCAGGGGAGTCCTACGGGTTTGAGGGAAATGGATTATGTCAAGTGCTGAATAATGGGAAAATTCAACAGAAATTAGTTGGATTTTCAATTCATGTAAATAATGGAGGAGGCAACTCAGAAATAACGGTGATCTGGGCAAAGTGTATCGTATGTAGCAGAACTTTGGTAAATGGAATGTCATAAAGAAAATTGTACCATGTTTCAGATAAGGAAATCCAAGTTATATATTTTCTCAGTGAATAAGAATGGCATTACAAGATTTAGGACACTTCCAAACAATGTAGAATAAAAGTTATGGAGGGTCAGGCAGGAAAGTGGACTTTAGACCACATGACATTAACTACGATCTTAGTGAATGATGTAAAAAGCTGGAGGGGCTGAGCACTCCTACTTCTATTTCTTATTCTTGTGATATTACATTATCTGAAACAAATGTCAGATATTTACCTGTATTTAAACTTCAAAAGAAGAAGTGTTCACAAATTCAAACAAGAAAAAGTCAAAAGTAGGACTGTTGTCAGGATGTTCTTCACACAAATTATAATTACAAAATGGAAATATGTAAACTTGGACAGAGAGCATGGTTTTAAAATTATTTTACAATCTAGCTTTTATCTCATTCATCCTCTGTTTCACTTGAAGACGACATTTGGTTGAGTTCCTGTGTCTTAAGTCTGCAGGAGACCGACAACTTGAGTTCAATTGTTTGTGGATTAACCTGTTTTTAAAATGGTTTAAAATGTAACCTTTTAAGTAGATGTTACTTTCAAATGGAACTCAAACTCAGGACACTGAGAACAGCACATTGGGAGCTCAGAATCAAAGACAGATAGAAACATTAAAGGGGTTAATGGGTTACAGCTCTAGCAGTCACTGGGGTAAAGGCATCAGCCTTACAGAGCCATATGGAATCCAAGGCTGTTTTAGCAAGGACAATCAGCTTGACTTATTTTTCTATGTGATTGGTTGTCACATACAGAGACTAGAAAGAAAATGTGTGTACTGAATGTGCTCAGAGCATTAGGAACGATATTGGGTTACAGCAGGAAAAGCAGCCAGCATTTGAGTTGATTTGTTACTGAAATTCATTCAAAGCCGCACAACTCTCCTCCTACTCCAACCCTGATACAACTCTGATAAACATGAGTAACTGACAGCTTTCACATTTAACATCAAACTGGCAGCTGTTGCCCCCTGCCCCCACCCCCCCCAACAAGTGCAAACAATCCCCACCCACTTGTGCACTTCAGTTCCACCCATACAAGAGGCCCCTAGTATTTCTTGCATGGCTGATGTTCTGTAACATCTGCTTAGCTGCATAGTTATATTAGAGGGTGGTGTGTGAAACTATCCCAAATGATCCCAGCAATTCGGAGCATTGATGAATTTCAGGCACTAAGATGTCTGCACTGGCTCTAGCTTCAATTGACTCTGCCATTCGTTACAGTAAAGCAGTCAGGACTGGAGCTGCTGCAGTCATCGCATAGATAAAGGTCAAAGTGGTTGTGGAATGGAGGGTGTGGGCTTCAGAAGGTGGGTAAGGAACAAGTACACAAGTGGGCTGATTTCAAATGAATGGGGAAGCAAAGGTTTGGAGCAGAAAACTTGAAACCTGAAGTGGGAGGGGGAATTTCAAGCAACAAGAAAGGACAGGGAGGATCATAGTGACATAGAGGGAGCCGGAAAGTGAACTCTGAGCAGAAAATGTACAGAGGATGTCTTATTCCATTCAATCTGCTTCATTTTCAAAACTGTGGCAAATTGTTAACAACCAGAGGGCTGACACACAGTTTCTTAAAAAATGCCCAGCAGAACAGATATTTGCAGACTTGGGACTTTTTTTATATATTGAGTGAGTGGGTTGAGAAAGAAATGTATTTTTGAGTGAGAATAGAGTGAGTGAACAGAGATATGAAAATATGTACTGCAAACCAACCAGTTGGAGGTATTTATTTGATTGAGTTTTCATTTGTAAGATAATATGTGATGACTTACATAGGAACAAGAATAGGCCATTCAGCCCCCTTACTCTGCTATTCAATTTCGGCAAGGCTGATATAATTTAATATAATTTTCTTGCACTATCTCCATGTTCCTTGGAGCCATTAGCATCTAAAAATCTATCTGTCTCTATCTTGAACTTAATAACTCAACTTCCACAGCCCTTTGAGGTAGAGGATTGAAGCCATTTACTTTAAATGTTTCTTGAAGACTAGGCTGTTGAATGATAAGCAGCAGTGGTGACCTTCTAAGGATCTGGTATTTTGATATCAATGTCTCATACACTTTATGATGCACAGACTTTTGGAAGGACCTTGACGATTGTAGAATGGAACTCAAGACCAGCGGATGTGCATGTAGCAACATTCAATTTCTACACAATCCACTGTGTTCCTCGTGTAATCTCCAGTATTTCTACTCCGTATTTTGAAACTGTTAACAAACATGTTCATACACAGGGCATTTGCAAATTTGTAAAGTTAACCCAGCGTTGAAAACACTAGACAAATATGTGAATTGTTACCTATAACCTGTCATTTCAATAATCCCTTTCTAAATAGTACTGGAGTTGCAGATTATTCTTTAGAGGGTACAGAGTGATGAGAGCTAAACAACAATCTTTCAACAGCAAGTTGAAAATAATAAATGTAAGTACTGCCCATAACTGTGAAGTGATGGCATGTGTTCGGAAACATTTATTAAATTGACTACCTGATGCTTGAGATAGCATCCTCAATGTAAGGCATTGACTATTCAGGAGATGGCAAAACACAAGTTTACAATTGTCGTTCCTTAGATATCATGCTCTGGGTCTCAGCTGGAGGTTTCATTTCACTGGTGTAGGTGCTAAATGGAGTTCAAATAACTCCTCACAGAATGGAGAACACTTTAGGAAAGCCATAGTACGTGTGCTCTGATCATCACGATCCAGATCAGCAATCAGAGAGGCTGGGGAGTGGGTATTCTGCCTTGCCAAATTGAGGCTTGAAATTTGGTTTCACTAGGCATAGAAGTTGTAATTAAGAAAGGAAATGGAGGAATTTCTATCTAAAGCTGGTGCTTTCCTTCCATTGATTCAGGCAGCCTTAGTTTTGTTATTCTATCATTAAAAAACATTACTCCACTAATACTGCTGCCAAACACGATTAAGTAGAGCAAGAAGTAGCTGCATTTTTGTACACTATATATCTGAGGTTAAAGCTGAATCTTTAATAACAGAAAAAAGTTGAATCTGATCTGGTTAAAGTCATTGGAACTGGTGATCAGATTCCTGATTGAGAGCAATAACAGCATTTGTGGGGATTTAGTGTTTGAATGGTTTCTTCAATGCTGCTTTAATGTTTTTATGCCACACGAGCCAGCAGTACTATCAGAAGCATTTGACAGAATGATTGCGGGACACTAATGGTGTAACACACTTGTTAATGAAAGAAACATGTAGACAATAGCCACTGCATGTGAAAGTACTAATTTTGACACTTATCTGATCTTTTATTTTAAAAATAAGGCTGTTACTAGAACTGATTTTCACTGTGTAATAATGTTAACAAAGTGCCAATTGCTCAAGTAGATGTCTTGCAAAACAGTTGTGCTTTTAGTCACACGAAAGTGAAATGTAACGTAGTAGAAACAGTTTTATGAACCAGGAGTACATACACAAGACATAAATCAATCATTTCTAGCATACTTCAAAGTTAAATGCAATTATAAACCAAATATGGTTCTCAAGTACATAAAGTAATCAATAGCTGTGTAAAGAACCGAATAGTATGTGGGCAGCAGTTAGAAAGGCTGGTGCATGACTGAGGCTAACAGAATGTACCAAGAAAGGAAAAAAAAGTGCAGCGATTGCCTCTAGTCCGGAGTAAACAGCAAAAAAAAAGATTTCAACTAAAGTGGGTGATCCAGAAGCTTTGCACAAAGAGTGCTATGGAAAATATATGAAAGGGAACTGAGTCACTATCAAAGGAAGTTTATAAATGGTATCATAGTAAATTCCGCTGAAGTAAACATCTAAAAATTCACGTTTCCATTATGTGATTAGAAATTAAAAGCCATGGTAGTAAATTCTCATTTGTTTAAATTTAATTTTCATGAATGACCTTAATCTTTGTTTCTATTCTATAGGAATCGATAAGATTAAAGTAAATAGCAACTGCCTCCAGAATCCTTTCTACAAATTTCAGTATTTAGCATTAATAGTTTGTTACAGTTTATATTCAGAAGCTCCCTTCCTGCAGTTCAAAGTTTTTTAAAATTTTAAAAAGAAGTAGCAAATTGCAAAGCAATTTATTGAATTCCAAACAAATAAATACAGTATTCTGCTTCAAGGTATTCAGTGAGCAGAAAGTAGACGCTGGAAATACCTTGTTTCTTATCTTTGCTTTGAAGTAAGAATGTTATTTACCTTACCATTACATAATTACAAAGTTTAATTTACAAAGACACATTCCAAACATGCATCCCCAACAAATAACTAAAATTTTGTTTCTGTTGTATTAAATTTTCAGTGTTCTTGCGTATAGGAGCCTAAGTCTATCACTAGTTAATATCAATTACCTGAACTCAATTAAATACTCAGTGACTATACACTGAACAGCCTGGAAGATCCCCATCTGCTTTCTACTGTAACATGTGAATGATAATGGTTGTATGAAGATATGGCCCCACTGTTCACTTCCTTACTGATGATTTAAGCAAAAAATAAATTTTATGCATTACAGAAAGAGCCACACAACTTGGCAAGCACACCATTACTGCCAATGGCTGGCATATTAAGGTGCAATTTAGATATCTGTTTTGTTACGGACAGTATGTCCTTTTGAAACATGATAAAACTAATTAGCTCAGATTCCCAATGTTGCAGATAAAAGCTGTTCAATTTTTTGATTGGTCATGAATCAACAACCCTTTACAAAAGTACAAAACGCTCATATGTTGTTAATGAGCAACTTGCTGAAAGACACTTTGAATTAATTGCTGATACCTCCACCTCTTTGTTTACAGTGGTTGTTCAATTGCCAGTCTTAATCTGCACCTTTGGTGTGCTGCTGCTCCTTCATTCAAAGTATGGTGAATCCATTGTCTGCAACCATAGTGTGCAATGTGATATACATATAACCTCACCATTATTTTGTCTCATTTTATGAAGCATCATGTAGACTGCCTGCTTCCTTGGTGGTTCAAGCAAAATGAACAAGTTTAGTGAATGTTATTGTTCACAAATACCCCATGTTGTACATTGTATATTCTATCCTGTGATGTATAAGGGTTGTGTACAGGTATCTTGAGCTTCAGATTCCAGCTGAAAGTTTCAATATTGTCAATTAATAAATGGCCACCCATTCTTTCTTTTTTGAAATATTCAAAGCTTTTGAACTGCTTTCGAACACAGGCATCATCAATGATCCATGGAGCATGCATTTACTTGTTGGAGGTTTTACTGCCGTTCCTCCTGGACATTCATTGATTGATAGCTTGACCTATTCCAATTCTGAGCATAGTTTGTTGCTATGCTCAGAAATGACAGCGCTACTCTAAGCAGTGATAGTCTTTGGAAAGCAAGCAAATTTAAAAAAAAAAGCTCACACTGCCTTTCAACTTAATGTTGAAAGTCATTGGACCCAAACAAAACAGGAAGAGGACATTCAGCAATTCTGCATATAGTGGTTCTGTGTAAGAGCTGTTCAGTTTGCCCCACTCCACTGCTCATCTAATGTAGCCTTGTAAATATTTCCCACCAAATGAACTGCTGAATTTACCCGAGTGGTTGAACGTACAGTATGGTAGACCTTGTGTTGAATAGGACCAGAG
The DNA here is from genome assembly GCF_037043375.1 of Chiloscyllium plagiosum. Classification (NCBI taxonomy): domain Eukaryota; kingdom Metazoa; phylum Chordata; class Chondrichthyes; order Orectolobiformes; family Hemiscylliidae; genus Chiloscyllium; species Chiloscyllium plagiosum. Next base: position 23,386,994 of record NW_028270175.1, on the reverse strand, counting down.
GAAATGTGGGCAGTAATACTTGGTACATCATAATCTCTTTCACTCTTTAAATGTGCTTCACTGGGATTTTTTTGGCTAACACTGTCACCTTTCATCTGGTATCCACTTGCTTGCCACTTTGGTGGACCGTTTGTCTGGGAGGCAAAATACATATCCTACCTTTCTCCACTATCTGTCAAAATGCCCAGTCGGCATCTCTGGTAAAAGCCAGTTCCAAGTCTGATTGGAAATGCATCAGGCTAGTAGTCTCACCTTGCAATAACCCAGAGTAAGTAATATGGTAAAACAATGCTGCATTAAGAATACAATCATGGGATAATATGTGAGTATGAGGTATTCCTCTTGCATGCCTTGAAAATATCTTGGGAAAGCTAATTCAAGAACACAAGTGATCCATCGCATCAAATTACATGGTTGCAGATATGTATTACCCATTATTAGGAGAGCACATGAGCAGTATCAGAATAAGATAGGAGATAGAATTTGAAAAAAGTAGCTGTTTGTACTCCAAAATTTGATAGTTGTATTGTTACACAGTACAGTGATATAGTGATGGGGACATTAATGGTTGTGATAGTAATACAGCATTCTCAACTGAAAATGTGTTTTAATAAATACAGCATTAGCCTTATTGTTAAGTTGATATTTCCAATAATCTCACTGAAATTGAACTTAGTCCCTTTGTTTTGGTTGCAAGTCTAACAGAAAGCATTACTTCTTCAATTAGGAAAGTACTTGGTAAGTCGGTGTGAACGTTTCAATGAAGATCCAAACTGTGCAGTGTGCCCAGCAGGAAAGTATACTGCTGGATGGAATACTCACAGTTCTTGTGCTCGATGCAAAATCTGTTCTGAAGGTGAGCCTTACTGACTATGATTGAGTTCCTTACATTCTTACCTTCCTAATTCAATCAAGGAATGAAGGTGCACTGTCTTGTTTCTATAATTCTGTTAATTGTATAATTTCCAGCCTGGAAGGAGAATCTTCTTCATTCCTATGTCTGTCTTTTGGTAGAATTCTTCCACTCTGATCCCATTTGCCTGGACCTTTTATGCTTCCTTTTACATTTGTCCCTTTTCCTAAAGCTTGAAGTAACTTTTAATGATCTTAACCTCAATAGAAAGGGTTGGTATTTGTTATTATTAAAAATCTGGTTTTAATGTATAGTAGCTGAGAAACAGACCCTTTGGTCCAACTTGTCCATGATAACCAGGTATCCTAAATTAATCTAGTCCTATTTGTTGCATGCCCCTCTTAAACCCTTCCTATTTATATACTGTATTCATCTAGATGTGTTTTAAATGTTGACATTGTACCAGCCCCTACAATTTGTTCTGGCACCACTCTGTATGAAAAAGTTGCCCCTTAAATCCTTTCCAATCTTTCTCCTCTCACCTTCAATGTATTCCCTCTAGTTTTGGCCTCTACCCTGGGGAAAAGACTTTGACTGTTCTTCCTTTCCATGCCCCTCACAATTTTATAAACTTCTATAAAATCATCTCTCCAGGGAATCATGCTCCAGGAAAAAAAGCCGCAGTCTATTCAGCCTCTCCCTATTGCTCAAACCCTCCATTCCTGGCAACATCCTTATAAATCCTTTCAGAACCCTTTCAAATTTCTCGACGTCTTTTCTATAGCAGGGAGACCAGAACTGAATGCATATTCCAAAAGTGGCCTAACCAACGTCCTGTACAGCTGCAACATGACCTCCCAACTCCTTTACTCAATGCATTGACCAATCAAGGCAAATATACCAAACGCCTTCTTCACTATCCTGTCTAGCTGCACTCCACTTTCAAGGAACTATGAACCTTCACTCCAAAGTCTCTTTGTTCAACAACATTCCCCAGGATCTTGCCATTAAATGTATAAATCCTGCCCTGACTTTCCCTACCAAAATGTAGTACATTCATTTTGTAGATTAAACTCCATCTGCCACTCCTTGGCCCATTGGCTCATTTGGTCAAAGTCCTGTTGTACTCTGAGGTAACCCCCTTTGCTGTCCATTACACCACCAACTTTGTCATCTGCAAACTTACTAACCATATTTCCTAAATTCACATCCAAATCATTTATATAAATAACTGGCTGAGAAAGCGAGTCAATTCGACTGTGGAGGAAGAGCAGCAGGAGAAATGGAGGGAGAAAAAGGAGAGTCATAGAGTCATACAGCATGGAAATAGACCCTTCAGTCAAACAAGTCCATGTCGAGCACGTTTCCAAATTAAACTAGTCCCACCTGCCTGTTCTTGGCCCATATCCGTCCAAACCTTTCCTATGTACTTATCCAAATGTCATTTTAATGTTGTAACTGTCCCCACATCCACACTTCCTCTGGAAGTTAATTCCACACAAACCATTCCCTGTGTTTTTAAAAAAAAAATTGCCTCGTGTCTTTTTTAAAAACTCTTTCTCCTCTCACCTTAAATGTGCCCCCTCATCTTGAAATCACCCGCCCCCCGGCCCCCCATGGAAAAGACCCCTGCCTTTCACCTTATCTATACTGATTTTATAAACCTCCATAAGGTTACCCCTCAACCTCAAGGATGTAGAAAAAGTTTGAGAAAAGGTAAGAGAATCTGTAGAAGAAACCTCCTACTGTCCCAGCTGACACTGCATTTAACAAATATAAGTATGGTGTTTTTAAGTAAGACTGTTACATTAGCAGCGATTCCTACCTGTCAGCATCTGGATTGGATCTCCCTAAACTAATTTTGTGTTCCCGGGATGACTGATTGGGAGGAGCTCCAAGTTTGACATTTTGTTTTATTAAGCGGAAGGCTGTAGGTTGCAAATGAGAGAATGTATTGCCATGTGTTTGATATTTTTATAAATCAGCATAACGTCTGTGAACCTGGTGGGCGTGGGCAATGACCAGTGGTATTATTGCTAGACTATTAATCCCGAGATCTGGGGACTCTGGTTCAAATCCCGCCATGACAGATGGTGAAATTTGGATTCAGTTAAAAATCTGGAATTAATAATCTAATGATGACCATGAAACCAACGTCAATTATCAGGAAAACCTCATCTGATTCACTAATGTCCTTTAGGGAAGGTCTGACCTACATGTGACTCCAGACCCATAGCAATGTGGTTGACAGGATGGGCAATAAATGCTGGCTTAGCATTGGATATACAAACTTGATTTTTGACATGAAATTTGCCATAATAATTTCATGAAAATGTATTTTGTTTTCAATGCAGAATCAGGTGCCACATATAGCAAAAAGTGTGAAAAAGACTCGAATGCTGAATGCTCGTGCGGCAAAGGCAAACAATTAACAGCAGGTATGAAATGGTTAACATCCAATATATCGTGTGACAGAAGCAAGGATCTGTAGCACAATGGAGAGTGTCTTGGCCTGCCATGGCATTGCAATACTGTGTAACAGGAAGGCAAATGGAGTTGAGGCTACAGTCTGATGGTGGAGTAGGCTCAAGGGGATGAATACTTCTCATACGTCTGTCGTCTACATTTGAACAACCTTGATGTTGCAGGACGAGTGATAATGTTTCCACTTTTTCCTCTGATTTTAGCAAACATTTCTGTTTAAAAATGACACAATTGCAATTAAAATGTACAGCAAACTGTAGTTTGTTCACTTGAAAGTATATGATTTAGTGGTATAAATCCTGTTGGTTGATTTCAAAATAAAATTGGCGTATGAGGCTCTTGGTCTCCATATTAAATCTTTAACCCAACAGCTTTTCGATATCTTTTTACTGGTCAGTGTCAAAGTTTCTTTGGATAGGTATCAGAGGTAGTTGAATGTTAATGATGACAGTACCCATTCTTCCCGTAACTGGAAATGTTTTCCAGTGACAATGACCAGCAAAAAGACCTTGAGAACCATTTTACATAGAGAGCAACAAGCCTCATATGCCAATTTTCAAATTAAACAATCAGGATTTACACCATTGAATCACATGCTTGCAAGTGAACAAACTACAGTTTGCTGTACATTTTAATTGCAATTATGTCATTTTAAGCAGTAGTGTTCACTAAAATCAGCAAGAAGTGGTGGAGATAGTTGTTAGGGAATGTAATTCTTTTCCACTCCTTCCAAAATGCAGTTGCAAAGTGGTGAAACGCACCTCTTTAAACTTCTTTTAACTAAGATTTAAAATTCACTGCAAGTGAAGATTTAGCAAATAGAATCGCTCAAAAGGAACAGCTGATGTTTTTAATTGCACATTTTTATGTTCTTTGTGACTCAAGAAGACCATGAAATCAGTTAACTGGGAGCTGTACAGTAATCCACTTACAATGGTGAACATGATCCCCATCGAGATTACAAAAGCAAAATACTGCAGATGCAGGAAATCCAAAACAAAAATGCAAAGTCCTGGGAATACTCAACCATTTGAGCAGCCTCTGCATAGATAGAAACCACGTTAATATTGCATATTGATGATCTTTCATCAGAAGACATTGTGATGAACTGCATTGTCACTTTTAACTTATTTTTATCCATACAAGAATCCAATTCCTGTGAGCTATGTCCACCAGGATCTTATTCTGATGAAGAAGGCAATAAAACCTGCAAGCCCTGGACCTGGTATGTGAAACATTTGATCAGCTTTGTAACTGACAAGTGTACAATTTAAAGCAGTGCAGGTCTGTATATGATTTAAGTGTCAGGACTGATGGTCATCCCAGCTAGTTTACCCTCACTCAATAAAAAAAAGATTAATTTCCATGAACAAATGTTCACCCTCATAAACTGTAATGAAAACTAGTGCTGCAAGTAGTCCTTTGTGTTATTACATGAAGATTCTACGACACACTAACAACACCTACATAAATACTTAATCTGTGGGGTTGGTGGCTTAGTATAGAAGTGTCTGACATTATCATTTATAACAGTTCACTGCAGTTTAACATCCAATGGGTAAAGACTGCTATGAACACAGTACTTTAATATTGCCAATGTATGCAAGAGGGGACTGAAGAGATATTTGGAGGAGAAAGTAATGAAGGATAGGAGAGGTAGACTGATGCATTGAAAGTGTGCTTTAGGATGTTTGACTTTCAGTTTGGCCTCATCCAGTCCTTTGCTTTCTCTATTGGCTCTGGATAAAGAGATAATTCATTCAAAGTTTGTGAGAAGATTTGTAGCTCGGGTGCTCGTTGTTGTGGTTCTGTTCGCCGAGCTGAGAATTTGTGTTGCAGACATTTCGTCCCCTGTCTAGGTGACATCCTCAGTGCTTGGGAGCCTCCTGTGAAGCGCTTCTGTGATGTTTCCTCCAGTATTTATAGTGGTTTGTCTCTGCCCGCTTCCGACTGTCAGTTCCAGCTGTCCATTGCAGTGGTCGGTATATTGGGTCCAGGTCGATGTGCTTATTGATTGAATCTGTGGATGAGTGCCATGCCTCTAGGAATTCCCTGGCTGTTCTCTGTTTGGCTTGTCCTATAATAGTTTTGTCCCAGTCGAACTCATGTTGCTTGTCATCTGTGTGTGTGGCTACTAAAGATAGCTGGTCGTGTCGTTTCGTGGCTAGTTGGTGTTCATGGATGCGGATCATTAGCTGTCTTCCTGTTTGTCCTATGTAGTGTTTTGTGCAGTCCTTGCATGGGATTTTGTACACTACATTGGTTTTGTTCATGATGGTATTGGGTCCTTCGTTCTGGTGAGTTGTTGTCTGAGAGTGGCTGTTGGTTTGTGTGCTGTACACCAGAACTGCAAAAAGAGGAAGAAGAACACCCCTACAATGTATTCACCAAAATCGGCTACCCGCGCAATTTCATCAACAGATGCCTAAGGGAAAGACAATGGAACGAGGACATGCCGCAACCCAAAGGACTAGCCACACTACCATACATCAAGAGCATTTCCAAACAGACAGCCAGACTACTGCGACCACTAGGACTCATAACAGCACACAAACCAACAGCCACTCTCAGTCAACAACTCACCAGAATGAAGGACCCGATACCCAGCATGGGCAAAACCAATGTAGTGTATAAAATCCCATGCAAGGACTGCACAAAACACTACATAGGACAAACAGGAAGACAGCTAACGATCCGCATCCATGAACACCAACTAGCCACAAAACGACACGACCAGCTATCCTTAGTAGCCACACATGCAGATGACAAGCAACATGAATTCGACTGGGACAACACTACAATTATAGGACAGGCCAAACAGAGAACAGCCAGGGAATTCCTAGAGGCATGGCACTCATCCACAGATTCAATCAATAAGCACATCGACCTGGACCCAATATACCGGCCACTGCAGCGGACAGCTGGAACTGACAACCGGAAGCGGGCAGAGACAAACCACTATAAATGCTGGAGGAAAGATCACAGAAGCGCTTCACAGGAGGCTCCCAAGCACTGAGGATGTCACCTAGACAGGGGACGTAACGTCTGCAACACAAACTCCCAGCTCGGCGAACAGAACCACAACAGATAATTCATTTTCACCTAGTTCAGTCCAACTCAAATAGCACTGAACTTTGTCCCATTCCAAAAATCAGAAAGTAACGAAAGGGAATAGATTGATCCTCTGTTTATCCTGTCATTACTTTTGGAAAGGAGAAAATTATGGAAAATAACATTCTAGAATAAGGTTTACGGTCAAGGTCTTTTTCCAAGGGTAAGGGAGTCCAAAAGGTGAGTGGGAAAAGATTTAAAAGGGACCCAAGGGGTAACTTTTTTTCATGGCAAGGGTGGTTTGTATATGGGATAAGTTGCCAGAGGAACTAGTAGATGCAAGTACATTTAACAAAATTTAGAAGACATTGGGACAGGTACATGAATAAGGTAAAGTTTAGAGGGATATGGGCTGAACACAGACAAATTGGGCTAATTCAGTTTAGGATAACTGGTTGAGTTGGACCAAAGGGTCTGTTTCCATGCTGTATGAGTGTTTCACCAGTGAGTGAGTTTTGAGCATATTCTGTTATTTCTGAACTCCCCTTTCCATGTCCCACAGACATGTTTGAGCTTGTTATTTCTGAGCAGTCCACTGTTTATTCCATGATCATAAAGTAATGCAACAATCCCTGTCAGAATGTAAAGACATCAGAGGGGTTTACTCTAGAGAAGATGGCCACTTGGCCCAAATTTTCTCTGCTAGGTCTCTAAAGGAGCAGTTGTGCTTCAACTCACACAGAAAAGATTGTTTTACTATTGAAACATTGGATCTTTTTCATATAGTTGTGAAGAAAATGGACAACAGTTAATTAAAAATGGTTCAAGTACGGAGAATGTAGTATGTGGTATGTCCAAGATCACCACAACGCAAGGTAGAAGCTCCTTTAATCCTACGACTGTGCTCAGGACAACAATGCCCAGTGCCTCAACCAGACCAAGTCCTTCAGTAACTACAGCAAACCAGCCAGGTAGGTGTTGACTCTCTCAAACATTATTTCAGTGTGGAAAAAAATAGATTTCTTTATTGCTTTAATGATGAATCAAGCCTTTAAACGGTCACTATGTTTACAGTTACGGTTATGCAAACCAAGCAGCAGGGCCAGGGATTCTCTGGTACTTTCCAGTTATTTCACTGGTGGGCTAGTGGGAGCCTCAGTCAAGCATGGACACAGGCCCCATTTCCAGCTGGTGGGGTACCATGGAAATTCCCAACCCTAGATCTTTATTTTTCTCTGGAGGGGGAGCGAGCTGCGCAAACAGATCATTCCAAGGGCTGGCAGCTCCGCTTAATGCTAGAGCCTGACGTATGGAGGACAATTGGCCACGCACCATTGGTATTAACTTTGGTTGATCCTAATTCTGCCGCCTCTTTAAAATAAAAACCTGCATTTCTATCTCATCTTTCACAAACTTATAACATCCCAATGCACTTTACAACAAATGAGGTACCTTTTGAACCGCAGTCATAATGCACAGCAATGTGATGAAGATTGGATCATCTGTTTTCAGTGAAATTGGCTGGGGATAAATATTGGGCAAAAAACCGTGAGAACTCCCTTGTTCTCCTTCAAAGAATATCATCGATGCTTTTAGAGCTGACGAGGGAGGCCTATGTTTGCAGCTCATTTGAAAGACGGATATGACAGAATATCCAGGACTAGTGCAAAGCTCAGTGCTACAGAATTGCAAGCAAATTCCATTGAGCAGTAAGTAAGGGCAAGCAAACCACAGGCAAGTGTAAAATCTGGGACTTTGTTTGAGGATTCCCAGCCACCCTATGTAACACATTTACTCATTAAGCCACCAGAGTAATATTTGAGGTCATAGGTTGTGACAGTTGTACCGCAAGACTCTGCATTCTTCCAATTTAGACGCTTGTAAATCCCTATTTCCGTTGTTCCATCAGTCCTGGTGATGCCTTCATATGTCCAAGCCTTAAATTCAGAAATTTTATTCCTGGACCTACACTCTGCTTCCTTTTAATGCCTTAAAAATGTCTTTGACCAAGCATTTAATCATCTATCCAGTATCTCCTGAAGGCTCCCATGAGTATATTTGATATGTCAAAGGCTCTACACAAATATCAGTTGTTGTTGCTTCCTTGGTAATCAAAATGCTTGTATAAAAATAAGAGTTTTTTGACATGTTTGAAGTTTTGGAATGTAGACTGTATCAATATCATGCTACCTTTTCTCTTAGCCACGGCTGTCGAAGATAAATTTTATATTGGGATCATCGTTGTGGCAGCTCTGATTTTTCTCATTGTCCTAATAAAAAGGAGAAAATTGTACTTGGAGATGAAAAAGCAAGGTGAGCACAAAGAAACATTGTAAAATATCATAGTTTTCATTCATTTTTATCTGCTTCACAACGTGTTTTATCCTTTTAATATAAAAAACAGGTGAAATCAGTCAGAAGTCACACAACACCAGGTTATAGTCCAACAGGTTTATTTGAATTCACAAACTTTCGGAGTGCTGCACCTTTGTCAGGTGAAGACACTTCACCCGATGAGGGAGCAACACTTGTGATTTCAAATAAACCTGTTGGACTATAACTTAGTGTTGTGAGACTTCTGACTTTGACCACCTCAGTCCAACACTAGCAGTTCCACATCAGTTGAAATTTGGTGACAGCAGCCTGGAGACTCTTCACTTGATTCAGGATAGAATCCAGTTTTACCAGCCAACCTTTCCCTTGATAATTGATAATTTGATCAGTTTAATGTTGAAGTGATGTCCAGACTAATTACTATATCTTGGAGTTAGAATTTATTTTACTATTTTAACTTCATCTCAAAACTGCACTGTCTGATGGCATTCTTTCTTCCATGTATTTCATGTCATGCTAGGATTTTAAGTTTCTCCATTATTGCAGCTTCATTATATTTACACATAATGTGTGTGTCTAATCCCTCGGAACAATGGCACTTGCTCATGGGTAGAATTGGCGGGTGTGAGTCCCTTTTTTAACCTGGGATTGCAGTTGCCCTGCAGCTACTACATTGTTTCGGCTGACAAGGAACCTACCCTGCTCTTACTGTCTGCTATTGGTATATTAGAAAGATTTAGAGATCAATAATAAAGTTATTTGGCTGCATTTGACACACAATGTGTTCACAAAATCCTGAGAAGAAGCTCGAAGCCTCTGATCCAGACACTCTCATTGGACCACAAGACCTCCCCAAAGCACCATTCAATCCTGTATTATAAACTTGCAAAGCTGTGGAGAGTTTAAACCATTACCTTTTACTAGTTATTAACATTCTCCAAATTAAAGCATCAGGAACTTGAGATGGTTAAACAGGTGGAGGAGATAATGCATTCAGTGTACTGAGAGATAGCTAACTTGTGCAAAGGAGTCAAGTATTTCAAGAGTACACATGCTAAATTATTTTCAATTATTAAAATAATGTTTAATCTCTAAAACGATTAATGGCATTTAAGCAAACTGAAGTCATAAAACAGATTTTTTTGTTGTTGTCATAGTCAATAGGTCAGGAGGACTGCTCTCTCATCAGAAAGAAAGATGACTGATGCTGAGGTTAGACTGAGGGTCACCACACCTCGGGTGAGATCGAGAAAATGGGACCTTCATGGTGACCTCAGCCAGCCCAGAAATGAGCCCAAGCAATGGCATCACTGTGCATCACAAATCAGCCAACTGAGCTATCCTTATCTCACCGGCCATATAGCACCTCCTTTGCAATGCAAAATGATGGAAGCCAAACTGATTTTAAAAAATGGAGTCTGGGGAATCACAGGCAGGACCCAGTGTAATGCTGCAGGTACATGCCTTCACTGCTGCTTCCAGGAAGTTGTATGGGAAGAAGTGCCAGCTGAGGAGGCATTAGGAATACGTTTTATACCCCACACGTCTTTTCTATCCTAATGCGTAGAACCACCTTTTTACACCTGGATACTGAATGTACCCAGTTTTCATTGAAGAAAGTAACAGCCTGATTAGAATTAATGAAAAGGTCACAAAAAAAGTTTTCTTTTATTTATGAGAAACTGATAGTTAGCCTTTGTAATTAACATATAATTTTATTGTACCATTAATTACAGATTTCTACCATTGTTTGGGGATCAAAAAAGATATAAAGGGTCCAGTGCAAGAAGAATCCAATGATATCACATCAGTGCAAGTATAAAACTGATCCCGGCATCTTCTACAGATTTGAAGTTGACAGTTAACTCAACTGAAGACCAAACCAGTTCTTTGGTTATGCGGAGAGAGTTGTCATTTTAAACTAAAGAAATGAGGGAAAGGCTACATACATTGTAGCTTGGGAGAATCATAACTGAGACTGATGACATTCTACCTCCCTCAGGAGTATTTTCTATAAAATGGCATATACTTTGTAAATACTCAGAAATCTCACACTGGCTATCTTGTTTTGGAGAACACTGTGCAAGCTTGAAATCTCAACTGAGTCTGCTGGTCGTCCTGATATGCAAAGAAACTGGAAGCATTGTTTTAAGAAGAGAACAGGGCAGTGGAATTCATAGAATTTTTTGTCCAACTCAACCATACTGTCCAAATTAAAGCCAGCACAGAAATGGTGGACTGAGCTCCAAACTATTGGAGTTTTGTTTGCAAATATATTTTAAAAACTTGTAAACAGACATAATTCTGTGAGAATTTTCACACTACATTTTACTTTGATTTAGAGAAATGTGGGCGGCACGGTGGCACAGTGGTTAGCACTACTGCCTCACAGCGCTAGAGACCCGGGTTCAATTCCCACCTCAGGCGACTGACTGTGTGGAGTTTGCACGTTCTCCCCGTGTCTGCGTGGGTTTCCTCCAGTTGCTCCGGATTAAACACACAGACACACCCCAAAACTGCTGATAGGAGTGTTCCCATGCATTTAAATGGGAAATGTACCATTCCAGGGCAGCCCCCTAGTCTCTGGTTCAGAAACATTCCCTATAATATGTTCCAGCTGCAGTAAACTGTGGGTAACTGAAACCACAGAAACCGGATAAGTGGGGATCACCCTGTATCTTCATTTCCAGTGATACTATTGAGTGAATAACTCCATTCATACCTTTTTGGCTAGTTGCAGAACTAGTTGTACAGAATTCTTTAAACCTTTTTTGCAAGGTTTAATCAAATTTTGTGTTTGTGTTTGTGTTTACACATTAGCAACTGCAAAATTTGTTGGAGAGTTTAGCCTGCATTTTGCTTTGCAATATTTATCTTGAAGTAATTCAGTTGCATACTTAAAGTGACAGGTTAGTTTTGTGTCACTGATTAAGTAGATATTTTACGGGTAATAACTGCTGTTTGACACTCCCATTAGATTGAGTGCATATTTTTTCTTGTTTCCAATCATTTACTTTTAAACATCCTACTTCACAAAGTTCTGCTATGCACTGGGTTTCATTGACCGTTTACAATTTGAGTACTGTGAATGAAGAAATCCTGAAATTCCTAGTTCTGCAGACAGTGGGACACTCTAAAACCAATTACAAGTAATGATTTTATTTCTAATTTCTGCATGAGACAATTACTATTTTCCAACTTTTTGAGTTTCATAATGAAATCAAGCTTTGGGTTGACACTTTCGTGACGTCAGCTCTCAGTTTGTATCATTAAGATTGAATTGAACATACTGCAGGCAATGTAATATAAATTTAATTCAGATTTTTTTAGAATAGCATCAATAAAGAAGTTATTGACTTGGCTATTTTCAGATCACTAATGTAAAGCTTTTCTGGCATGGTATTTTCTATAGTTTTCTCCCCTTTGGATGTAATGAGAGGGTAATCAGAGCACCAGTCTGCTTCCTCATGGCTAAACTTTATCCCTCAATTAATCTCACAAAATAGAACATCTGGTTATTACTGCATTGATGTTTGTGGGAGCTGACTGGGTGCTGATTAACTGCTGTCTTAGATTTTAAACATAAAAAAGTGACTATACCTGTACATTACAGCACTGTCATAATAACCTTTACATCAGCTATTGCCTCTGGAACAGCACAATGTGTTAAAATCCTATTAGGAAGATTGCAGCACTGGACTGGCTCTGAGTAATGAACAACATAAAGATGGTAGAAAAATTAGAGACTAATGAACATGCCCTCCTTTAAGGTTCAACGAGGTGTGATAAGAAACAAAACAAATTGATTGCAGCAGAGGAAATTGCAAAAGAATACGGTGGCAGATGAAACTGGGAAAAGGGTGCAACAATAAATAGAAAATATTCAAATATTAGAAAAACACAGTAGAATATAGAGACATTCCACAGAGGAAAGAAAAGGCTTTCCTGCTTGAGTTTTACTGTCAATTTTAGCTAAAACAGGAGACAATGGGGGATGTTGAGATTATAATCAAGATGAGAATTGTACAGGTATTTAAGGGTGAATGTGGAAATAAAAGGGTAATGAATAACTATTCATAAATAAGAGCCTCTTATGTGTTGAAGATGCTGATAATTGATTGAGTAGATTGAAAGATGGACCACAAAAACTGGGCTGGTCCGAGTGATGATTGTAGTGAATAGAGGTTTCTCACATTGACAGGTGGTAACAAGTGGAATAAGAACACATGGTGCTGGAGAAACTCAACAGATTTAGAACATCTGTGCAGACAGAAGTGAAATTAGCATTTCAAATCCAATATGAATCTTCTTCAAAACAGGAAAAAAAGTGAGAACGTGATGAGTGGAAAAAGGTGGGGGTAGGGGAGTAAGTGGGGAAAAAAGGAAAAGCTAGAGGATAAATAGCTATCACAGAACATCAGAACACAGGTATTCAATGGATGCTGCAGGATTTGGCATCTTTTTGTTCATCCTCCCTAACAAAATGTTCAAGCTTCCCCAGTCCTCATTTAATCTTGGGGGAAAAAAAGACCTCAAGGCCTGGCTAACTCAGCTGGTATAGTCTGCAATTCTGAACAGCTCTTTGGCGGTGGCAGTGTTCCTGTCTCTGAGCTACATAGTCTCAGGGCCAAGTCCCACCTGCTCCAGAGATATATCATAGTACGTCTGAACAGGGTAATTTAAAAAGAAATCCAAATCAATCCTCATCAACATTAGTGACCCTTGTAAGAGCTGCCTTTGTACACACTGTATATCATGATTTTAATAATAGGTCAATTAATAAATCTAAATTAAAATATTTTACAGAAGAAGAATTCTGGCTAAAGGAGAAATTGTAACTCAGCAAGGCATATGACACTTTTGCCTTTATCAGAACAGGGAGGTTCTTATATGATGTAAAAAAGTGTTGGTTAGGCCACAGCTGGAGTACTGTGTACAGTTCTGGTCATCACACTATCAGAAGGATGCGACTCCACTGGAGAGGGTGCGGAGAAGATTCAGCAGGATATTGCCTGGGATTTCAGCTCTGAAGGGGGGCTGTATAAGCTTTGGTTATTTTCTTTGAACAGGGAAGGGTGAGGGGGGGTCCTGATAGAGGTGTATAAGATTGAGTAACATGGACAGGGTGAGTAGAGAGCAGCTGCTTCCCATTGTTGAAGGGTCAATAACAAGGGGCCACACTTTTTTGATGAAAGATAGGAGACTGAGAGGGAATATAAGGAAAACACTTGTGGGAATCTGGAATGCATTGCTTGGGAGGATAATTGAGGCAGGAAATGTCATAATTTTTAAAAAAATACTTGAATGGGAATTTGAAATGTCATAACATTCAAGGCAACAAGCCTAGTGCTGGAAAATTGAACTAGTAGATTTAATGTAGTTTTGACAGAACAGATTTAATGGGCTGAAGAGCCTCTTTATACATATGATTCTATAGTAAAATAGCCAGTGACACTAAGCTGATTATAAGATCTCCCATTGGATATATTTTAAGGCATTGTGAGCTTTCTCTGTTAAGTAGGACGCCTTTAATTTATTAACAAGTTGCCAATTGTATTATATTTCTGTAATATAGGAATATTTTTAAAGAAATAAATAGCTTTTAAATGCAGAGTTGACTGTTAATCAGATTACCATATGATGTTACAAAAGGCTGATCTAAACACCTCATGGTATTTATTTGTACTGTATGCCCCTGCTTCTGAGTGGGAGGGGGAAATATTGGCTTGCACCTTGACAAGATGAAAAATAGTCACATGCCAGGTTCAGTGGTTTCTGCAAACGTAGTACACTGATGTCAGAAACTAAGCTGTGACCATATAATAACCACAAAGGTAACTGAGTAAATGTGAGGTTTTCAGCATTTTAATGACAAATGCATCTAGCAGTCTGAGAACTGCTATGCTGCTGATGATCAGAAAATTCACAAGTCTGAATAATTTTCTGAAATTTCACCAGAAAAAGGAACATCAAATAGTTCACTTTGAACATTGCACTATTTGAAGTAGAATTTGATATACAGTAGGGTCAGAGTCTACATCCAAACCAGGCATGGTTTGAACCACCTTTTCGTGGGCACATTAAGTCCCTTAAACATGTAAATATTGTGTTGTGCTGCCCCAAGTAGGCTATGATCCTTGTTTCCCAGTAATTGGATCTTGATTGTTTAAACTAAACGTTTTGATAATTTATTTGTGGGTTGTCAGTGCTGGTGGCTTGGCCAGCATTTATTACCCATCCCTAATGGCTCTGGAGAAGTAGGTAGTGAGCTGCCTTGAACCCTCCAGTCCATGGGCTATAGGGAGACCCAGAATCAAACTGTTATTATCAAATACAGCTGGAAGTATAATTGGCCCACAGGCATCCTTGACTGATCAAGGTTAGAAACTGAAACCAGTTCACTGACCAAATGCAAGCAAAGTACTGTACCGCAGATGCTGAGAATCAGTAATAAAATCTGAAAGTGCTGGAAACATTAGCAGGTCTGCCAGATCCGCGGAGAAAGAAACAAAGTTAATGCTTCCAATTAACTCTTGTTTCTCTCTCCACAGATCTCGCTCGAGATGCTGCGATCAAAGAGCAGCTGGCAGTTAGTGTTCCTAAACTGTTTTATAAGATCTGTCATTATATGCTTTTTAATGGGATGTGGCGTGACTAGAACTTACTGCCCATCCCTAATTTTCTCTACCTTCTTGAATTACTGCATTCGTTATGGTGTTTTGACGTCCATAATGCTGTTGGGTAGGGGGTTCCAGCATTTTGACCCAGCAACACTGAAGGAGCAGTGATATATTTCCAAGTCAGCATGGTAAGTGGCTTGGATGGGAATTTGTAGATAATGGTTTTCCCATTTATCTGCAGCCTTTATCCTAGATGATAGAGATCATGGATTTGAAAGGTGCTATCCGAGGAATCTTGGTGAGTTACAGCTTTGTATCTTTATGCTGTATAGAGTGTATTGCTGTGGTATTTCAAGGGTTATTTGAATAATGAATAAAGTAACATACGCATTGACTGGCCACCCCTTTTGGTGGCCAATGCATGCAGGGAAGAAAATCAAAATTTGTGCTTCGTTTGATCAAATTCAATAGTTCACAGGAGTTGGAAATCAGTAAAAGCTCAATTATTTAGAGGAATTGTGCACTGTTGTCAAAATGGTTAAGACGTGGGGAGAGACCTGGAGCACTATTTCAATTATCAAGACATAAGAGCGTTGCTCTTAGACAGGCGCATGCGCAGGCGGATGGGATTAGTTGAGAATGGCATCCTGGTTGGTACAGACAATGGTGGGTCGAACGGCCTGTGCTGGATGGATCAAGCCTGAGTGGATCAAGCCTGAGTGGGTCAAGCCAACTGGCTGTCGTTAACCAGGGGAAGTAAAGAACAGAATTGAAACAAATGCTGTGTGACATCAAGGAAATAGAACTCTGACTTACTCGGGGAAGTTTGAATGATTCAGCTCTACGTAATATACTGTCATTCAGGAGAAGTCACGCACTTCTCTATCCGATATTTCGATACTAAATTCAAAGAGCTGTTGGCCACAAATAGAGTCTCATCAATCATTTCGCTGGTTCAAAGCCTCCCTAACATATGTTAGTTCATTGAGGGTTAAATAAAACCTTAATCAACTCCATGTTCGGGAGGATCTGGTTGAAGCAGGGTCTGTAGTCCTCGACAGAAAATGCTTTTCCAAATAGGAATTATCTTCTGTCCCAACTTAACACGGGATATGACAGAGAATTAGGTGAAATGTAATCACAGGCTCCAGTTTGGACCGAGTGTTCAGCGTGGTGTCGCTCGTTAAGTGGACAGCTCTCCCTAATCATCATCATTGCACTTCCTCGATCTTATAGATCAAAGTGGAGGGCACAGCACCATTCAAGAGAGAAACAGAGTTTCCAATCTAATAATAACACGCATTTGAAATTCCGCTTGCACAGCTTTGACGGATGGCTGAAATAACGAGGCTGGGCCAAGGAATGGGATCAACTGTTTTACATCAAAGGGGATTTCAGATGGAGGCAACCCCATGTTTAGGAAACTGTTAATCAACAGGTTTTCCTGGCTGCCTGAGATAAAGTGGCCAACTCAGGCATTTAATTCCCTGAACACTGGCAAATTATTTATTCAGCTGAGGAGATCCGCCAGTGTTCGGTATCTGATGACCAATTTCAGTAACTGGTATCTTGAGTTGATTCTTCAGCTGAAACGTCATATAGACGGAGCCTGAAGTGTCACCTTGACTGTAATCAAGATGAACACTGACCTTCCTGTCACAAATTATTTTACAAGTGATCTCAGTTCGTGTTTGAGTCATCCAGAAACCGCAAAGGATGTGCTCGTGACCGTGAGCAAAAGGTGCAAATCCCTGGTATTGATTCAACTAGAACACAGAGGCTTTGAAACATTCTGGGCTATTTTACGAGAAAAAGATTCGATTGCCACCCCCAAATAGTCAGCAGTCCGGGTCTCAAATGAGAAATCCAACTTCAGAAATCACTGCAAAAAGCTGAAGGTTTTCCCACTGAGAAGGGTCAGGGCAGATGAACCCTCGACTTTTCTGCCGAAGGCAGTGAAGGACAAGTCAGTTCGCGCAAGGATCGTTAATGGGCTAAGGTGGTAGTATCCTTATCACGGACCAGGAGGCCCCGGGTTCAAGTCCCCACTGCTCCAGAGGTGTGTTATAATATTTCTGAACAGGTGAATTAGAAAAATGGACAAAATTTTTAAAAAGCCAAATACACCGTTTCCTTTGTTGGGGAAGTCCAGTCCAAGTAGGCATGACCTGCACTAAGTTAAAACTTAGGACATTCCTTGGTACTTCAGAAACCCCTTAAAAAGAAACAAAAAGTAGGATGAGGGACTCCTGTGGTGCAATGATAGTGTCTACCTCTGAGCCCACAGACATGGGTTCAAGCCTCACCTGCTCCAGAGGTGTGGGTAATATCATCTCTAAACACATAGAAACATCCCATGTTACCCTACCAAATACCTCTTTGTCCCTATCCACCTACTCTAGACCCAGAACTAGACAAATTCCTAACCAGTGTCATAGAAGCATCATAGCTTTATGTTGAACGCTGTACCACGAAAACAGGATATTCATTATGACCAGTACTATATCAATAGTTAAAATATTGGTTTCAAGAGACAATGATGACTAAAACATTGTACATCTTCTACTACCCACTTATTAAATGGTGGGAAAATAATATCTGTACAACTGAAAATATGCCAGTAGGCGTTGATGCTTTTCAAATGTTACTCAGTACAAAAGTCATACAGTAATTTAGCAGTTATACACTTCTACCCACATCCAAAAATAATGGAAAGTTCATGCAAATTTCAGCAGGAATATTCAAACACATACAGAAAATAGCTGTGTGATAGACAGGCAATCATCAGTTCTGTGGCTTTTAATGGGAAATTCTAATTCCACTAGGCAGCAAATGGAGTTCAATGCAGTCACAGCTAGAGGAGAGTAGGTGTGTCTTCATAAAAAGTAAAGGAAATTTCCAGTCACTTTATCTAAAGATCATGATTCACCCATTGGGAAGAATGAAGAATGACCTTTCCCTGAAATTCTGATGAATATTCATTTTAGCAATTTTTGAGAAGATTTGACGATAAGTATGTATGTTAGCTCACTGAGCTGTAAGGTTTGTTTTCTCCTAATTTGTCCGATGTAGTGTTTTCAGATGTTTCATTACCATACTAGGTAACATCATTGGTGAGAGTCTACGATGAAGTGCTAGTGGTATGTCCCAACTCTCTACTTATAGGTCTTGGTTTCTTAAGGTCATTTCCGATTCTTTTTACAAGGGAAGGTAGATAGGATCTAAATCCATGTGTTTATTGATGGAGTTCTGGTTAGAGTGCAATGCCTCGAAGAATTTTTGTGTGTGACTTTGTTTCGCCTGTCCCAGGATGTGCGTGCTGTCCCAGTCAAAGTGGTGTCCTTCTTTATCTCTATGTAGTGACAATGGGTCATGTCTTTTGGTGGCCAGTTGATGTTCATGTATCCTGGTGGCAAGTTTCGTCCTAGTTTGTCCGATGTAGTGTTTTTTCTTACAGTTCTTGCATGGTATCTTGTAAATGATGTTAGATTTCTGGTAGTATCTAATGTTTCCTTTAGTTCCATTACCACACACTTAAACAGCGACACTTTTGGAGAAGGATGTGCAATTCTGGTCTCTTTCCTATTGGAAGGATGTTGTGAAACTTGAAAGGATTCAGAAAAGATTTACAAGGATGTTGCCAGGGTTGGAGGATTTGAGCTCTAGGGAGACATTGAATAGGCTGGAGCTGTTTTCCCTGGACCATCGGAGGCTGAGGTTTTTAAAAGTATGAGGGGCATGGATAAGATTAATAGACAAAGTCTCTTCCCTGGGGTGGAGGAGTCCAGAACTAGAGGGTATAGGTTTAGGGTGAGAGGGGAAAGATATAAACAGGCCTAAGGGGCAATCTTTTCACGCTGAGGATGGTACATGCATAGAATGAGCTGCTAGAGGAAGTGGTGGAGGCTGGTACAATTGCAAAATTTAAAAGGCATCTGGATGGGTATATGAATAGGAAGGGTTTGGAGGGATATGGGCCGGGTGCTGGCAAGTGGGACAAGATTAGGTTGGGATATCTGGTTGGCATGGACGAATTGGACTCAAGGGTCAGTTTCTGTGTTGTACATCTCTATGACTCAAAATCATCCAGAGGAGTATGGTGGATCATTTGCTTTTAGTTCCTAAACAAGATACAGGAACAGGGAGACCAGAATGTCCACAGACCTAAAATCCACGTTTCAAAACATTTTTCACAGTGTACCTAAACAACTTCACACTGCCCCTCTCAACCCAGCCTCTTCTGCACACCTTCATGTACCACATGCTCTGAAACCCTGGGCAAATTGTTTAACATAAAACACAAGGAAACACACTTGGAGAAAAGAGGAAGGTGAATCCCTGTGTTACATCAGGCCAATGTTTCTTCTGCTGTCATGAAATAGCCTGGGGAATTTATAGTGGACAGCATTTCCCCGAAATGGCCCCTATTGGACTTGGCAAAAAAAAATCTCAGTCAAGGAAAATCCCAAGATTCATTCCTGGTTTGTGCTGAGGTAACAGATTCCAATTCGGGCAACCCTAGAATTTATTTCAGCGCCACAGGGTTAGGAAGGTCCTCAAAATGGCAAGGTTGCAAATTTTCCATTTAAAAAACATAGTAATTATATTTTTAGGATTTATACTTTGGGTTTTGCCATATATTAATTTGGTTTACTCATCTTCAATTACTCATGTTTGAGTCCCAACCATGAGTGTCTTTCTCTGTCTGTAAATTCAGCTCAGCCTTTACTAATATATAGCTAAACAGCAAAACCTGCTTGATCATTGCTTTTTGAGACTGGATTATCTTATAGCAGTATAAAGTCTCACTTCAGTCTTCAAAACTGATAATCCATCACAATAGATCATGCTTATCTATAAAGTTTAAAATATGAAGTGAAACTATTACACAAACAGCAAATTGAATAACAAAGTTATACATCAACAATAAAGCATCTTTCATCAAATTCACAAAATACATCGTGTGATCAAGGATTATAACTCAATGATCTACACAACTCCTTTAAATGTAGTATTTCACATCATTTTCGGTAATCTCCAACCCATCTTTGCCTGGCTTATCTGAATTCCCAGAGTCTGTCTCACAGGATATTCTATTAGGCAGCTCTATGTAGAGCAGAAGAACCTTAGCATCCTGGAAATGAATGACTGGGCTGTCGAAAACTAGATACTCAATACAAACTGCATTAAATCGCAAAGTCTGGATGCACGTGTGAAAATTGAGCCTTAGATTCCAGTCAGCTCAAACCTGTTACTAAGGAGGCCACATAATTGGATCAGTTTAGGAAACGTTTAGCTGAATTTTAAATTCTGCAAAGGCATAAAGACTAGTATTTTAAAAGAAAGATAGTGATCAAGTCTGCAACTTTCACACACGGGTCATTCACAGAATGCTCTGACAAAGGGAATTCCTGTATCTCGCACGTAAAAAATGTGTTCAAGTTAAAAATTGGTTGCAGTGAATGGTTGAGAATGTGGTCGGGAATGAAGGTTTCAGCATCTGCAGTGTTTGAAGCTTTAGCTCTTGGTATGCAAACACCAAGTGTCACTACACACTGAGGTTCTGCTTGGCTCTGGTGTTACAAAAGGATTGGTCTGGTCACATTGCTTGGAACACTCCAATTAAAAAGGACCATACCATCATTCATGTTGAAAAATTTGGAAGGAAAACCTTTTTGGTCACATGTCCATCAGGCAGTGGTCAGCATGTAGCGTCCTTGAGACCCTGCGGGTAAAGGAGAGGGTGGATCCTGACACATGGTTCCCTGAGCAGACTAACATTCATTTGACAGAATACCTCATCACCAGAACTCTCCAACAAGCATCAAGACAAAGCTTGGCTGGTGGTGAGAAGGGCACTGCCTGTCAGATCCTTCATGCATGCCCAGTCTCTGTGCACCATCGCACAGACAGTCACACGTCTGTGTAACAGTCTGGAATGTGCCTTTGCAAAGAAGGTCTGGAGAGAGATGCACTGGTTTTTGTTGAGGTTTTTCCCAAGCAGCTCAGTGACACAGGACTCTGTGCTCCACATTTTGTTCCCCGGGATGCACACCGAGACAAACATTGACTACGTCCGAAAGACCATCAACTCAGTGAAAGACTGTCTTTTTGGTCTCCCTGGGGTGCAAAGATCTCAATCATGTGTTGCAGACTGGCACATTCCAAGGGACAGGACTATGTGCTGAGGGACGCACTAAACCTTGGAGCAGCTGCTGTCAAGGTACATTGGTCTTTCGCCAATGTCTAAGATCTTTTTGTCAAAGTATATAGCAAGGGTCTGTTCAGTTCAACATCCCCTCATATATTTACTGGGAACCCACATTATTTCTTGTCATGTTTTGATAAGCTGATTGGTGAAGCTGAGGTGGGATATCATAATTTTATTGGATCCTATGCAATGTCCAAACTGAACTGCTCTGCATTGCATCTAGAGATAATGTATGGTTAGATTGTTTTGCAATAAAATTAAAATTGATAGCTTTAATGGGAATGAAAATAGTTTCTTGTCACTTTGTGTGCGATATAATTGAAGCTCAAAATTAGGAATGCCATCACGTTATGCATAGTCTAGATTACAGTGGTGCTGGAAAAGCACAGCAGGTCAGGCAGCAACCGAGGAGCAGGAAAATCGACGTTTCAGGAAAAAGCCCTTCATCATGAAAACGTCGATTTTCTTGCTCCTCGGATGCTGCCTGAACTGCTGTGCTTTTCCAGCACCACTCTAATCTAGACTCTGGTTTCCAGCATCTGCAGTCCTTGTTTTTACCTATCACGTTATGCATTGTCCGAAGTGAACTGCTTGGTATGGGAGCTGTGGAGAAGTTATATTTTTGCAATGGTATACACTGCCCGCAATGGGATGGCTGGACTTTGGGTGAGTGGTGCCGAGCTCTCTAGCTTCTGTGGACACGGTGGTGGCCGATCAGGTTGGACGCGCTCTTGAAGCCCTTGCCGCACTGCAGGCAGCGGTAGGGCCGGTCCTCGGAGTGCGTGCGGTAGTGGACCTGCATGGTGGAGGTCTGGCGGAAAGCCTTGGCGCAGATCGGGCAGCTGTACGGCCTCTCGCCGGTGTGGGTGCGCCGGTGCCGCACCAGGGTCGAGTTCTGCTTGAAGCCGCGGCCGCAGGTCTCGCAGCGGTAGGGCGGCTCGCCAGTGTGGGCCCGCCGGTGGTGCGCCAGCAGGCGGCCCGGGTTGGAGAAGCTCTGGCCGCAGGTCGGGCAGCAGCAGCAGGACGGCGAGGAGGAGTCCGGCTCCCCGGAGTGAGTGCGCCGGTGCGTGGCCAAGTGGTGCGAGTGCAGGAAGCGGCGGCCGCACGCCTCGCAGGCGAAGCGCCGCTCCCCGCCGTGGATGCGCCGGTGCTTGGACAGGTTGGACGAGGTCTTGAAGCTCTTGCCGCAGTCCGGGCAGCGGTAAGGCCGCTCCTCGCCGTGGATGCGCCGGTGCACCGCCATGGTGGAGGACTGGCGGAAGGCCTTGCCGCACACCGGGCACGGATACGGCTTCTCGCCGGTGTGGGTGCGCTGGTGGGTGACCAGGTGGTGCAGCTGCACAAACTCACGGCCGCACAGCCGGCACTTGTACTGCTTCTCGCCGCTGTGCACCAGCCGGTGGATCAGCAGGTTGTACGAGGTGCTGAAGCGCTTGCCACACGCCGGGCAGTGGAACGGCCTCTCGCCCGTGTGCACCCGGCCGTGCCTCTTCAGGTCGCAGTACTGCTTGAAGCTCTTGCCGCATTCGCTGCAGATGAAGCGCTTCTGGCCGTACTGCCTGGGCTTCTTAGCTGGCCCGGCTGCAGGGAGCTCGCCTTCCGCAGCCTCCCCCTCTGGCTGCCGGTCAGTCTCTGTCAGGCCTCCTCCTGCAACACAACAGGCGCATGTTAGCTCCACCACCCTCCCTCAGGTACACACTGTGACCCCCTGCTCCCTGAGCAACACGCCACGATTCATACTTCTCCACCCAAATCCATCCAGCTCCTACAACCGCAGTTCACTAGGGAGACAACTTGCACATTACTGCTGGGATAAGAGCCAGCTGCTGGAAAAACGCATCCGAGAAGCAAGAGAATCGACGCTTCAGGTAGAAGCCCTTCCTTCATCAGGAATAGGGTGAGGGATTCCTAATGAGATGCCTGGAACGGTGGCAGAGGTAAAAACAGAAGTTACTATGAAAGCTCAGAGGTCCGGTAGTAATTATGGAGAGAAATCAGAGTTAAACATTTTGGTTCTAGTGACACTTCCTCAAATTCTAGGTTTTGATGAAGGGTCACTAGACCCAAAACGTTAACTCTGATTTCTCTACACAACTACCAGACCTGCTGAGCATTTCCAGCAATTTCTGGCCCTTGTTTCTGATGTACAGCAGCTGCAATGAGTTTGCTTTAAAAAAAACATTTAAGAGGTATTTAGTGACAAATAGGCAGGCCATAGAGAGATATAGACCATATGCATAAAAATGGGATTTGTTTAGCCTAGCATGTCAGCACAGACATGTTAGGCTGAAGGGCTTGTTCCCGTGCCGTACTCTTCCATGTTCCCATACTTTTCAACAGCAAGTCACATTTTAATTCCACAGCACCCCCAAGTTTTTAATGCCATGCGCACAGTATTGCAAGTCTAGAATTCTGGAGGCTGGAAGTGCCTGGTGGCGGTAGATGCTGCCTTCAATAACAGACACTGAAGCTCCAGCCGAGATCAGAAGCACAGAGCTCCGCTGTTCAGATAAAGCAGTATTGCTTTCCAAAATTTCACTGCACTAGATTACCAGATTCAAAACTTTCTCCATCTCCACGGATGCTGCCAGGTATATTGAATTTTACCAGCAGTTTGCATGCTTGGCTCAGATTTCCAGCATCTACAGTATTTTACTTTGTTCTAACTGCACACTTTGACTGGCATTTCTCAACCACTCACCTTGAAAGGGGACGGAACTGCCTCTTGATTAGCTGTCACTTGTATAAGGGAGGGGGCTTTATTACCAATACAAGAAAGAAACACTAGAAGTAGCTGAACATAAGCAGAAAAAAAAGGGAACCATTGTGCACAGTTTGGCCTATTTAAGAAAATATATTTCATTGGAGATAAATCTTCTGTGAACTGTGAGGAATTGCTTTTTGAGCAGGCTCTACACACTGGAGTTGAGAAGAATGAGAAGGTCATTGAGACATAAAATCCCTAAGGAGCTTGACATGGTAAATACCGAGGAAGCTTCCTCTCCTGCGAGAGTCTAAAACCAGAGGACGTGGTTGCAAAGTTGGGTGAGTAGGGGGAGGTGACGCAATGCAATTTAAAAACTGAAATAAAGGAGGTATTTCTTCTCAGAATATGGAGCATCTTCGGAACTCTTTGCCACAGGGAATCTGTGTAACAAAACTGAGATAGACATACTCAATAAAGGATTATGGGAAAAGGGCAGGAAAATGGAAGTGAGGAATGTTGGATCAGCCATGATCTCAAGTGGCAAAGCAGGCTTGAGGGGCTGAATGGCCTGCTCCTAATCCTATTTAATGGTCTTAATTAACTCAGTGTTTTTCATGGCCATAAAACACTGGCCTACAATGGCTTGTTAGTTGTACTGTCACAGAACAAGGATAGTGTCTGTAACAGTATACCTACTTCGACAATCAACTGAAAATAGCACTCAGTAGTGCACACCTCTGCCACATGTTAACTCAACATTATTGTAATTACACACCTGTTCCTGGGAGGTTCTCCCTGCCTGGTTAATGTGTTGTATTACAAAGCTGAAAAAGGTAATACTTTTCAGAAGACTTTACATCTCATTAAGTTTTCAGGCTAATCCAGATTCAATAACTTGCTTTTCTCTGCTTCCATTTTGACAGTGGTTAACAAATTTCACCACAACAAAACCACATTCCAAATAAAACAACCCAATGTTAGCACATCTCTTAAAGAGTTCCAGAATCCAGATCTTCACCAAAAACTAATCAATTTGTCTTTGTGTCATACCCCATCTTGTGCAAAGTATTGTTGAGATTTGTTGGGTAGTTTTTGAAATTTACTGTTTACAGACAGAGAGAGACTAACAAACAGGGGTGGAAATACTAATTTCTGGTCATATTCCGTGCAAAGAGGTGAAGATGATGATCCAGCATTCCATTAAAACTATTGATTGTAGTTTATCACCCACATGATGCTCCAACCCACATTCCACTGCATATATTTTTGAAAACTAAAATACGCTTTTGGAATTGGGACCCACGACAGGTTTAAAGAAAGCTGCTCTACCACGTTCAAAACAAGGTGGACAACTGCTCTCCTGTCTGAACACCTGAAAATGTGGCACAAATTGTTTTACTACAACATAACCTTCAGACAACAGCCTATGGGGAATTGAGTGGTAAATGACTTGTTGCAAACACTTCTTGTCTAACATAGATTTGTGTTCAGGGCATTTAGGTAGCTAGTCCAGTTGAGTTCTTGGTTAACAATGACTCCCCTGCCCCAGGCTTTTAAAAATATGGGATTCAGCAGGAGGAATACACAATGTCAAGGGCATTCTATTTATTCATCATTCTTAAAAGCATTAACACAGTTCAGGTCATTAAAATTTATCATTAATTTGCTGCTCAGTGTTTAGTTTTATGCTGGTCCCTTTAATATCCAATCACAATGGATAAGGAAATGAAAGTGACTCATGTTGCATCTGAACTCTATATTTTCACAACCCAACCCCCAAACTGTGGGATTAAGGGGAAGAAACCATCAAACTTTAACAAATGCAAACTCATTTTAGTTTAATGTATCATAAGTAACACTTCAAGTAATCGCTAATGAAAACAAGTTACAAATATCAGTGAAATGGTATACAAGTTGTTTGATTTGTCTAGTGAGTTAGTTGAAGGAATTCTAAGTTATCAGAGCAAGTTAGACTTAGTCAACTTTTTTCCTATTTGATTTTGATGTGGCTCCCTTTTGAAAATATTATTCTTATATAATTGTTTATGTATCTGTTGTTTGTCCAATGGACTCACTTCACATTTTAAATTGAGAGTTTGATGTTATGCAACACTTTTTCCCCCCCCCAAACTCAGTTCAACAGATCCTTAGGACAAATTCCATTTGTTTCTAAATAATTAGCAAACAGGGTTTTTTTGATGTCCAGAAGGTATCACCATGAGCTCAACTACATCTCAAGACAACAATGGATACTTTTAAAACACACTGATTTTCAGTACCATCTGAGTTGGGGGGGTAAGAATTTACAGCAAGGTTTGTGAAAACAATCCAAAAATGTAGCTGTTTTATCAGTGCTGCCCATCTAAGTGGCCATTATCCAGTTGTATGTTACAATGCCCAACAGTGAGGAGAGTAATATATTCAAGTATGATCCCATCTTCAGATGACACATCCAGTTCTGAAGAATCATACTGAACTCAATGTTAACTCTTTCTCTCTCCTCAGATGTTGCCAGACGTGCTGAGTTTCTCCAGCACTTTTCATTTCACATAACACATTTGCTTGTGCAGGTCATGAGAGTCAGGCTGTGGAATTCTAGCTGACTTTTGTCTTGTTTAATGCTCCAACATGGCATGCTTTATGCAACTCTCCCTTCCTGCATAATGGCTGATTAAAATCAGAACAAAATCTGCTCTGACATACCCTTTTAATAGCAGAATTGAGAATGGATTTGGGGATATGTGGGAATTACCTGTCCTGAAATCTGGTTGCAGATTGACATTGCATTCAGGAAAAAGGGAAACCTGATTTTTATTTTTTAAAAAAAGTGCTGGAGAAATCCAGGCCTGCAGCATCTGTGGAGAGAGGAAGAGTGTGTTAACATTTTGTGTCCAGTATGGCCCTTATTCAGAACTGGGGAGGCAAGATAAATACATGAAGAAAAAAAGACTAGAAGATTATGCTTAGAGAAGAGATGAAGTAGAACGGGAAGATGTTGGCGTGGTTTATAAACATTAGCATAGAATGGCTGGGCCCATTGGCCCATTTCTGCGCTGGGAATACTAGTAGCTGAAAACAAATGGGAAGAAAATGCAACACCAAAACAAATGAGCATGTTGCTTAAAAATCCAAAATATTTTCTCATTCTAAAACTAATAACTGATTTGTTATAAAACGCAATCCCATTTTATCTGCAGCTGGATTTTACCTTCCATTGTCTGCAGCAGCTCCAACAATGTCCTGCAGCTCCCACCCACAATGCAGCACCACGCTTCCGGACATGCGTAACACACACTAGCTGACCGCGGCAGGTAGGATATATTCCATCGCCCTGAGGATTCTGGGTAATGTACCTCCATTGCTAAACGAATGTGTCGACCTTTTAAATGTTTATATTTGTGTGAACAATCGTACAAATTTCAGTGAACAATCGTACAAATTTCGGAACCGCCAAAAGTTGCGAATAAATACTCGAGCAGATTTTCTTCCCATTTGTTTTCAGCTAGCTAGTATTCCCAGAAAGCAGAAAATGCTGAAATACTTTGGGTTGAGTAATATTTTTGGACGAAGACAGGGTTACCGTTTCAGGTTAATAACATTTCAACAAAAGGATTGGTAGAATTGTTTGTTTTCTTGACTTGATCAAAACTGCATAGGAAAAAGTTAGTGCATAAAAGAGAATTGCCAAGAAAGAAACATTATTTGAGAATCAAAAAGTGAGTGGCAGGTTTGCTAATCTTAGTCGTTTCCATTGTTTGGAATGCTTACATTTACTGTCCTATGCAATCTCCCAATTTTGCTATCATTTGTAAACTCTTATAATTTCAATTTCTCAGTAAAACCTTTGCGAAATGTACAGTCCTGCTTCATAAGATGAACAAGACTGTCATGTTAAGAGTAAGGGAAGGATTATTACATCTGTAGTAACATTTGTCTACAGCTACAATTAAATGCAGGAGCTTGGTTAATAGTCTGAATAAAAAATGTACCATTCAAATCAATTCTTAAGCTATAATCAACCAAGAGGAGATAACTAATTTCAAATCGATTAGTGGTAGGAATATTACAATTGATCTCAATATCCTTCAGCAAAGTCAACTAGAGTATCTATGCATTGTTATCCCATGACCTCTGCTAGAAAGTGTACATGTACAAATCAATATAGTCCCTTTCAAGAGCTTAACATCCCAAAATATTTTAGTCAATTAATTAGTGTTGACAAATAGTAACCATTCTCAAGTTGGCAAACACAGCAAGTAATACAAACATCACTTAGAAATATCAGTACAAAATCATAGCCTCCCTACCTCTTGGCCAGGATGCACATCTGCCTTGGGAGGTGTTCCACAACATATCAAACAAAATTAATTAAAATAACATATCACTTCTGTATGGAAGCTTGCTATGTTTCAAACCAGTAGTTCAGCATGTAATTGAGGTTTACATTCCACGGCAGTGCTGAAGGATACATGGTGAGAGACTGCTTCTCCAGAGGACACTTTAAGCCATAGCGCCATGGTCATTTAAAGATGTATAATTTGGTTTTCACCTCAAATGTACATGTGCACTGTTTCCAGCAGAACTCAAATGGATAGTGATCAGGAACCTTGGCTGATTTTGCCAAAATTATATCAGAAACGAATTATAGTTCCTCCACAACCCTCTTGGATAAGATCACCAAACCCAGTAGATTGGGAATCAACCCAAGAGATTTGGTTTGCACTGAGTTACCAAATAAAGTAACGGGAAAATTCTAATATCTTTCAAAATTAAATCTGATCCAAACAGACACGGTTTTGCAGGCTATGGCCATAGCTTGATCAGATTAATTGCTGATACCTACTTTTGCAGAGATGGTGAACCTTCTTCGGTGAGCTACTTTTATTGGTGTGGTGATGGGTTGTCTCACTGTAGTGAGAGGGTGACTAAGCCACCAGCAATGAAGGAACTGCAATCTACAGTCATATCAAAGTGACACGTGGCTTTGAAAAAGTTTTGGAAATGATGATTTTCCTATGACTTTAGCATTTCCCTTTTGTAAGGCACTCATGTCAGCAAAACAAACTGCTCACCGCAAGAGTATACACCATTTTAAAGTGTCAGAACAAAAAAGTTTACCTGTCCAATATGCAGAACTGATTAGTGAACTGATCGAGGGATTTCCATATCCGTATAATTCATTTGCTCACTAAATAATTAGAGAAGCTGAAATCATAGTACGTCTACAAAGTTTAAATTTTGTTTCCTGGTGTGGAACTGATTTTGAATGAAACAGAGCAGAAAATTCTTTCTACAAGATGTTTCTCTCTTTATTATCTCTAAATTACTGTTGTACTACGAACAATCAAATTGGATACTTTCCTCATGCATATAAAAATACCAACGAAGAATGAATACGAATGAAATTTGTGTGTTTTACCAGGGAGTTTGTCAAGCAAATTGCACCACCTACTGGTGGTATGTGAAATTACATGAGATAGGTGCAAAATTTACATGTAGAAACTGTCGAGCCTTCACAAAGTTACAAGTAATTTTAGAGATTGTACACTAATCATGACTTTTAACTGGGGTGTTGTTGACATTTCGCTCTTCTCCGATAACTTTAGCTATCTGTCAGAATCCAGTACCATCATACATTTTTCCTATTAAATCACCTAAGTGTCTATTTTCCTGCCTTCACCTGGTGTTAATCAATACAAGGACAGCAGTTTTACCCGTACAACACTGGGCATTTGAATTATTACCTTGTTAAAAAGGGCCTGTTGCCCAGCAGGGCAAGCAGATCCGAAATGCCTCAAGATTAGAGAGAGCAGATTTAGGAGGAATCGAGGAGGAGCATATTCACCCAGAGGGTTGTAAATCTATGGAATTCCTTGCCTAGTGAAGTAGTTGACACTACTTCAGTAAACGTTTTTAAAGTTAGATTTTTTTTTAAACAATACAGGAATTAAGGGATACAGTGAGAGTGTAAGTAAGTGGATCTGAATCCACGAAAAGATAAGCCATGATCTTATTGAATGGTGGAGCAGACTCGAAGGGCCAGATGGTCGACTCTGGCTCCTAGTTCTTATGTTCTTATGACCCCTAAATAGATTTTTGACTGGAGCCTACAGCAACCAGAACAAAAACAAAAAGCCCACTAAAAGGTAACTGCCAAATCATTTTTCAGAGTTCTGCCTGCAAGGGCAGGAGCAACATTTTGGTTGTGCTTTAGTCTAGAAGTGCCCATGTTGAGACATCTAGCCACCCAAAGCAAATGATAGGGTAACACTGTTAGGCTACTGAGAAATTCAGTTTGCTTATTAGTGTTCCCGCATCTCAAAGCTTAAACGTATCCTAACAGTTTGTACATCAATGACAAATCAAAATTGTGCACAATTTAATCCTCTTATACATTGAACATAATGACAAATTCCAAAGATTCAATTTATATAAAATCAAATCACTTTAGATTACAGATTCAACATGAAAAATTTCTCACAATATTCAAGAGGAAGATGGATAGTTTCAAGTCCAAAAATTCACATTAGTGTGTGAAATTTAGATAAATTCATAACTGGATTAACAAAATAAAAATCTTCCAAACGCAGGTAAAATCCATTCACATATGGTAGCCAAAAACAAAAAATCAAAAGGTGATTTTTCTTTATCAAAGATTAATGCTGATTAAAGCTAATATTCAAATACAATTAGGGAAAATAAAAATAACAATATTGATCTCAGTGCATGTAATCATCAAGATTACCTTCTGGTACTTGTCATGGAATTAAAGCCCATCATAATTGTGAAATAACACTTATGTTTTTCTATTTATTTTCTCTAGTGTCCTTTAGGCAGTGGCTCTTCTGGGGTAAATTAGCACAGCATCAAGTGTTCATATATCAGTCTTGACAACAAATAGCAGCTTTGGGGACCACAAGGTGCATCATAGTGGATCTTATCTTGCATTTGCTCAAATTCCATACTGTCAGTTTCCAGCATCTGTAGAATTGATATATTTCCATTTCCCTAGCCTTGTCATAGCCTGGTGCTGTTAAAGTGTAATAGTGAACTCATGTTCTATATGGGTATACACAAAGATTACTCATTCCCCCAATGCACAGCTGATTACGTGCACTGCCCGTAACCATATACCACAACAGTCCTTTGTTCAATCCAAATGTTTGCTGTCCTTAGTTGACACATTCAAATTGATCCGAATGACCATAAAGACAAGGAAAAGCGTAGTGATTGTGAACCATGGATTTCTGCCTGAGAATGTCTGGGGTCAGGATGGAATGCTGCTTTGTCAACCCAACACATGATCCAAGACAATAAGGAAAACAGCAAGTGACAGTACATCTTTGGCCAGAACATTGAAAGCCTTCAAACTGTTCTTGCACTAACATATATTCCCTTTTCATTTTCTAACTTGCAAATTATACAGTTAAAAAATATACCAAAATTTAAAAGTGCAAAAATGTAAACTACTGTCTGTTTCCACTAAGACTTAAAAAAATCTGAGTTCAATCTGATTTCTTGCATAATTAATACCAGGATGAGTCTCTTCCACTGTTAGTAATCTGATGGTTTTGCTGCTTGCGCTTGCAATAGCTTTTACTCAGTGTAATTTATTCACACATTAGAATGAGATTAACAAAAACGCAAATCCGAACAGAGCTGACAGAGGACAGTGGATCTGAAAAACACAATACAGACATTCACAAAATCAGACACCTCCTGCAAGGAGAACATTTTGGATCTTCATGTGTATTGTAGTTGGATCTCATTTGCTCAAAAGATAAGAAACTAAACATAACTGGAAAGTGGAAAGGAAGCCTTTCAAATCTGCTGATTGATAGAAAGTAAAAAGAAACATAAGAGGTGACTCATTCTTGGTCAATTTTCTCATATACAAGTAGAGTTGTGTCACGGGTTTTTGGACAAGGTGGAGCCCAACCCTTGCCTTGGACTGGGCGAGCTACCTCTGGCCAGGACCCTATATTTAGGCTCACCATCTTGCTGCCCTTTGATAAGATTAACAGGAATAAACAATGTCAGTCACAACTTGCATTCCTGCTCACTGTCCAGTGACACCATACTGGAAAATACAAATGTGTTCAAATCACTGACAATAGATTCAGGCCAACTATAATACATACCACAGTGAAATAGACACTCTGCCACATTCAGACATGAAGAATGGACACTTGGACAAGGTTTAGGCTGTTCAGACCCTCAATCATAACAGTCAACACATTTAGAGAGGTACAGAAAATAGTGGGGGGGAGATGCAATTTATAGACAGTGAAGGGAGTGCTCACTCACTATATCCAACAACTCATCAGGTTAATTAATATTAAAGTAATTTTTATCATCTTTGATTACTGAAGTCAGCATTTGCAAATATCACCATTAAAATACACAACGTTGTAGAACAAGTGGGTCTTTTGTGCAAAGTGCAGGATTACGGAAGATCAAGCAAGCCATGTTGACTATACAGGTCTTCTGTGATTTCGTAAGTTTTTGCAACGACCGGCAGTGCTTCTCCCAGTATAGCCACCACCTTTTCTGTTGGGCCCATATTCATAACCTCAAAGAAGTTTGCTCGGCTTGGCAGCATATAAAAGGCCACAGTTGCAGCTTTGCGTATTATCCAGGGATGATATTTGGCCAGGACATCCTGGTAGGCCTCTGTACAAAGGACAGACGTTTTGCTATTGTCAGAAGCTACCCGCAGTTTCTCCAGAAAGAGCTGCAGCCACCTGAGGGCACGATGGAGCCGCAGTAGTGTACGGCAGCCAGAGTCCCAGTGGTCACCCTGCTTTGTCAGATCCACGAGCTTGTTATCAACCTCGTACTTTACCATCGACTGAATGGTCAAATACTTTTGGCCATTCACACCACTTCTGTAGTCTTCCAGAATTTGGATTTTGGTGACAGCATCATTTGAAATAAAGGAAAATGCTGATCCCAGACTGCTCATAAATCTGAAGTGTAATAAACAAAAATATCTTAGCATTTATAACAAACATCAAGATAAAAAGTTTTAAGTAAACTACTGATCTAATAAAAATTTAGAAGCAATATTCTTCAAAAATAATAAATACTCCATTGTAAAGTGGGTTACTACTTCTAGAAATCAAATTGTATCTACTTTTTTGGGAGTTTCTCTTGCAAGATGCAGCTGAAAGGTCTCCAGTTCAACCCTTGATTTTCCACTGATCTGGGAATGATAGATGTTGTACTTTGCTGATTAGAGAGGGAATGATCACTACCTATTACACCTTTGCTAGAAGCACCCAACAGAATGGGATTGGCCTCAACAATGTTGCTACCAATATTAAGCAGTCTGCTCACATGAATCCTCATGACTCAGCTGAGTGTCAGATATGCAGGGGATATACTGAACACTGCTGTACACCAAATGTACCCAAGCAAAGAATTAATACCTTCAGGAGAGGAACTCTCAGAAGGTTGGCAAGGAACTTTTAATCACGTCAGAGCACAGAAACAGATCCTTTGGTCCAACCAGTCCATGCCGAACATAATCCCACCAACCTGCTCCTGGCTCATTTTTCTCTAATCCTCTCATGTCCATGTATTTGACCAAATGTCTTTTAAATGTTCTAAATTGTGCTCGCATCCACCACTTCCTCAGGACGTTCATTCCACACACAAACCACCCTCTGTGTAAA
Organism: Chiloscyllium plagiosum; assembly: GCF_037043375.1. Taxonomy (NCBI): domain Eukaryota; kingdom Metazoa; phylum Chordata; class Chondrichthyes; order Orectolobiformes; family Hemiscylliidae; genus Chiloscyllium; species Chiloscyllium plagiosum. The sequence goes on along the minus strand of NW_028270175.1, from coordinate 23,353,057 downwards.
ACAAAAAGGCCTCTCATGACTTTTTAAAACTTTCTCCTCTCACCTTAAAGTGTGCCTCAGTCTAGAAATCCCCATCCTAGGGGGAAGGCAACTGCCAGTAACTACCTATATCCCTCATTATTTTGTAAACTTCTATCAGATTACTTCTCAACTTCTGACACTCCAGTGAAAAAAGTCCCAGCCCATCCAGCCTCTCTTTATAACTCAAACCTTCCATACCCACCAACATACTGGTAAATATCTCCTGAACCCTCTCGAGCTTAGTAATATTCTTCCTATAACTGGGTGACTAAAACTAGACAATATTCCAGAAGAGGCATCACCAGTGTCTGTACAAGCTCAACGTCACTTCCCAACTCCGACACCCAAAGAACTAAACAATGAAAGCAAATATGCCAAATACCTTTTTAACCACCCTGTCTATGGGTGATGCAAACTTCAAAAGAATAATGTACCTGCACCCAGAGGTCCCTCTGTCCTACAATACTGCCCAAGACCCTACCATTAATATATAATTATTTTGTTGTACCAAAATGGAATACCTTGCATCTATCCAGATTGAACTCCATCTGAATTTTTTCTGTTCATTGACCCATTTGGTTAAGATCCCTTTGTAATCGTAGAAAATCTTCTACACTGTCAACTATGCCACCAATGTTGGCCTTGTCCACAAACTCACCTTAACCATGCTTTCTGTGTTCTCATCTAAATCATTTATATAAAATGACAAAAAGAATAAAAGAACCCAGAACCAACCCCTGTGGAACAACTCTGGTGACAGGCCTCCAATTTGAAACACACCCTCCACCATCCCCCTCTCCTGCAGTTAAGCCAATCTTATATCCAATTGGCAAGCTCACCCTGAATCCCATGGAATCCAACTTTACTAATTAGTCTACCATTCAGAATCTTGTCAAAGGCTTTACTAAAATCCAAATAACCAATGTCTACTGCTCTGCTATCAATCTTTTGGTACCCTCTTCAAAAACAATACTGACTATCCCATATCAATTTTTGCCTCTCAATGTTCATAAATCCTATCTTTTCTAATCACCTCTAAAAAATTACCCACAACCAAAGTCACACAAGTCTATAGTTTCCAAATTTCTCCTTACAACCTTTCTTAAACAAAAGTACATTAGTCACCCTCTCCGGTCATCAAGCACCTTACCCATAATTATAGATAATGCAAACATTTCTGCAAGGGGTCTCAATATCTTCCCTTTCTTGTCACAATATTCTGGGATACATTAACATAGAACATTACAGCGCAGTACAGGCCCTCGATGTTGCACTGACCAGTCATACCAACCTGACGCCCATCTAACCTACACTATTCTATGTACTTCCATATGTTTGTCCAATGACGACTTAAATGCACTTAAAGTTGGTGAATCTACTACCGTTGCAGGCAAAGCATTCCATAACCTTACTACTCTGAGTAAAGAAACTACCTCTGACATCTGTCCTATATCTATCACCCACAATTTAAAGCTCTGCCCTCTCGTGCTCACCATCACCATACTTGGAAAAGGGCTCTCCCTGTCCACCCTATCTAACCCTCTGATTATCTTATGTGTCTCTATTAAGTCACCTCTCAACCTCCTTCTCTCCAACAAAAACAGCCTCAAGTCCCTCAGCCTTTCCTCATAAGACCTCCCCTCCATACCTGGCAACATCCTAGTAAATCTCCCCTGCACACTTTCCAAAGCATCCACATCCTTCTTATAATGTGGTGACCAGAACTGTACACAATACTCCAAGTGCAGCTGCACCAGAGTTTTGTACAGCTGTAGCATAACCTCATGGTTCCGGAACTCGATCCCTCTATTAATAAAAGCTAAAACACTGTATGCCTTCTTAACAATCCTGTCGACCTGGACACAGATCTCTCTGCTCATCTACACTACCAAGAATCCTACCATTAGCCCAGTACTTTGCATTCCAATTACTCTGACCAAAGCGATTCACCTCACACTTGTCCACATTAAACTCCATTTGCCACCTCTCAGCCCAGCTCTGCAGCTTATCTATGTCTCTCTGTAACCTACAATATCCTTCGTCACTATCCACAACTCCGCCAACCTTCGTATCATCTGCAAATTTACTAACTCACCCTTCTACATACTCATCCAGGTCATTTATAAAAATGACGAACAGCAGTGGACCCAACACTGACCCTTGCGGTACATCACTAGTAACTGGACTCCAGGATGAACATTTCCCAACGACCACCCACTGTCTTCTTTCAGCAAGCCAATTACTGATCCAAACTGCTATATCTCCCACAATCCCATTCCTCCGCATTTTGAACAATAGCCTACTGTGGGGAACCTTATCGAACGTCTTGCTGAAATCCATATACACCACATCAACCAGTTTACTCTCATCTACCTGTTTGGTAACCTTCTCAAATAACTCAATAAGGTATGTGAGGCACAACCTACCTTCACAAAACTGTGCTGACTATCCCTAATCAAATTATTCTTTTCTAGATGATTATACATCCTATCTCTTATAACCTTTTCCAACACTTCACCAACAACTGAAGTAAGGCTCACAGGTCTATAATTACCAGGGTTGTCTCTACTCCCATTCTTGAACAAGGGAACAAGATTTGCTGTCCTCCAGTCTTCTGGCACTATTCCTGCAGACAATGACGATTTAAAGATCAATGTCAAAGGCTTGGCAATCTCCACCCTGGCTTCCCAGAGGATCCTAGGATAAATCCCATCTGGCCCAGGGGACTTATTTTCACACTCTGCAGGATTTCTAATACTGAAAAATGTGTTGCTGGAAAAGCGCAGCATGTCAGGCAGCATCTAAGAAGCAGGAGAATAGACGTTCAGGCATAAGCCCTTCTTCAGGAATCTTCAGAATTTCTAATACCTCTTCCTTGTGAACCTCAATCCCACCAAGTCTAGTAGCCTGTATCTCCGTATTCTCCTCTACAACATTGTCGTTTTCTAGAGTGAATACTGTCGAAAAATATTCATTAAAAAACATTAGATCAGGTCCTGGAGTTTCATCTACCTTTAAATGTTCTAAGATCTCCTGAACTTCCTCTTCTGTAATGTAAACTGTATTTAAAACACCAAAGTTTATTTCTCTGCATTCTCTAGAATCTATTTCTTTCTCCACAGTAAAAATTGACAATATTCATTTAGTATCTCTCCCATCTCCGGGAGTTTGCATGCATCAGGTTATAAAGACACTGATGCCAATGCTACTCTTTGGTATTTCCCTATGAAACATTTTTCAGGTGGAATTCACATGTGCACACATCACACATGCATATCCCTCAGTCAAATCCAGCCATTAACTGAATTCAAGTCGAATCTAATGTTCTGGTTGTTGTGAACTACTAATAACATACCTCATATTGTGCTAATCTTAAAGAGTCTTCATCTGAAGAGCCATATCAGACTCAATGATAACTCTGTTCATCTCTTCACAGATGCTGCCAGATCTGGAGTGTGTTTTTGGAATGATTTTTTTATTTCAGATTTTCAGCAACTGCGGTATTTTGCTTTAATAATTAAAAAAAAGAGTCAGACATACAGCACGGAAACAGACCGTCAGTCCAAATTGTCCATGTCAACCAGATATCCTAACCTAATCTAGTCCCAATTGCCAGCACTTGGCCCATTGCCATGTAAAACCTTATTCATATACCCATCCAGATGCCCTTATAATGCTGTAATTGTACCAGCCTCCACCACTTCTGGCAGCTCATTCCATACACCCACCACCCTCTGAAAACATTGCCGCTTAGGTCCCTTTTATATCTTTCCCCTCTCACTCTGAGCCTATGCCCTCTAGTTCTGGACTCCACCACCCCAGGGAAAAGATCTTGTCTATTTATCTTATCCATACCCATCATTTTATAAACCTCTATAAAGGTCATTCCTCAGCCTCTGATGCTCCAGGGAAAACAGCCCTACCCTATTCAGCCTCTCCCTATACCTCAAATCCTCCAACCCTGGCAATATCCTTGTAAATCCTTTCTGAACCCTTTCAAGTTTCACAACATCCTTCCAATAGGAAGGAGACCAGAATTGCATGCAATATCCCAAAAGTGGCCTAACTAATGTCCTGTACAGCTGCAACATGACCTCCCAACTCCTATACTCAATGCTCTGACCAATAAAAGGAAACCATACCAAACGCCACCTTCACTATCCTATGTACCTGCCACTCCATTTTCAAATAGCTATGAACCTCCACTCAAAGGTCTCTTTGTTCAGAAACACTCCAGAGGACCTTACCATTAAGCATTCAAGTCCTGCTCTGATTTGCTTTTCCAAAATGCAGCATCTCACATTTATCTAAATTAAACTCCTTCTGCCACTCCTCAACCCATTGGCCTATCTGATCATGATCCTGTTGTACTCCGAGGTAACCTTCTTTGCTGTCCACTAGAGTCATAGAGACATACAGCATGGAAACAGACCCTTCGGTCCAACCCGTCCATGCCGACCAGATATCCCAACCCAATCTAGTCCCACTTGCCAGCACCCAGCCCATATCCCTTCAAACCCTTCCTATTCATATATCCATCCAAACACCTCAAATGTTGCAATTGTAACAGCCTCCACCACTTCCTCTGGCAGCTCATTCCACCCTCTGTGTGAAAAAGTTCCCCTTAGGTCTCATATCTTTCCCTTCTCACCCCAAACCTATGCCCTCTAGTTCTGGATTCCCCAAACCCAGGGAAAAGACTTTACCCATTTACCCCCCTCCATGCCCCTCATAATTTTGTAAACTTCTGTAAGGTCACCCCTCAGCCTCCGACGCTCCAGGGAAAACAGCCCCAGCCTGTTCAGCCTCTCTCTATAGCTCAAATCCTCCAACCCTGGCAACATCCTTGTAAATCTTTTCTGAACCCTTTCAAGTTTCACAACATCTTTCTGATATGAAGGAGACCAGAATTGCATGCAATATTCCAACACTGGCCTAACCAATGTCCTGTACAGCCACAACATGACCTCCCAACTCCTGTACTCAATGCTCTGACCAATAAAGGAAAGCATACCAAACACCTTCTTCACTATTCTATCTACCTGCGACTCCACTTTCAAGGAGCTATGAACCTGCACTCCAAGGTTCGCCTGTTCAGCAACACTCCCTAGGACCTTACCATTAAGTGTATAAGTCCTGCTAAGATTTGCTTTACCAAAATGCAGCACCTCGCATTTAGCTGAATTCAACTCCATCTGCCACTTCTCAGCCCAGTGGCCCATCTGATTGGGATCCTGTTGTAATCAGAGGTAACCCTCTTCGCTATCCACTACACTTCCAATTTTGGTGTCATCTGCAAACTTACTAACTGTACCTTTTATGCTCGCATCCAATCATTTACATAAATGACAAAAAGTAGTGGACCCAGCACCGATCCTTGTGGCACTCCACTGGTTACAGGCCTCCAGTCTGAAAAACAACCCTCCACCATCACCCTCTGCCTTCTACCTTCGAGCCAGTTCTGTATCCAAATGGCTAGTTCTCCCTGTATTCCATGAGATCTAACCTTGCTAATCAGTCTCCCATGGGGAACCTTGTCGAGCACCTTTCTGAAGTCCATATAGGTCACGTTGACAGCTCTGCCCTCAATTTTCTTAAGAAATAAGAAAAAAACTCAAATTTGAGAGACATGATTTCCCACGCACAAACCCATGCTGACTATCCCTAATCAGTCCATGCCTCTCCAAATACATGAAAATGCTGTCCTTCAGGATTCCCTCCAACAACCTGCCCACTACCGATGTCAGGCTCACCGGTCTATAGTGATGAAGTAGATCTATTTATAGAACACAAAATTTGGGTTAAAGATTTGTAAGTTGTGTGCTAGAAAAGCACCTACTTGAACATCTACACCATCATTGTGGAGAAATGGAAAACTTTACCAATGTCTGTTGATGTACAATGTCAGTGAAACATATACTGGTATTCAAGAACCTTAGCAGCTCTGCTCATTAAACATTACAACGTCCAAACTCACTGAAAACTAAACTTCCCTTATGTTAATCCTTTGAAATAAGGCTTTAATTAACAACTAGGAGCAGGCCATCTGGCCCTTCGTGCCTGCTCCACCATTCAATAAGATCATGGCTCACCAGCACCCTATACATCTGCAACATAATCTCTCTGCTTTTAAACTCAAACTCTTTAGTTATGAAGGACAAAATTCCATTTGCCTTCTTAATTACTTGTTGCACCTGCAGACCAATATTCTGTGATTCATGCACAAGGACACCCAGGTCCCTCTGCACAACACCATGCTGCAATGTCTTACCATTCAAGTAATAATTCTTATTACTGTTATTCCTGCCAAAATGGATGACTTCACATTTATCAACATTGTGCTCCATCTGCCAGATCTTTGCCCACTCAATTAAACTACCTAAATCCCGTTGCAAAGTTTCACAGTCCTCTGCACACTTTGCTCTACCACTCACCTTAATGTCATCCACAAACTTTAACAGACTACACGTGGTCCTCCACTCCAAATCATCTATGTAAATTGTGAATAATTGTGGTCCCAACACTGATCCCTGATGCACACCATTGGTCGCTAATCACTAACCAGAATAGTACTCATTTATTCCCACTATTGTTCCTGTTGGTTAACCAATCCTCTACCATACTTATACATTGCCCATAACACCTTGCATCTTTATATTATGCAGCACCTTGTCAAATGCCTTTTTGAAATCTAGATATACCAAATTTACTGAGTCTCTGTTGTCCACCGTCTTCGTAATGTCTTTATAGAATTAAAAAAAAATTCAGTTAAGCCTGACCGGCCATTCATAAACCCATGCTGCATCTGCCCAACGGGACAATTTCTATCTGGATGCCATGCTATTTCATCCTTGATAATACACTTCAGCATCTTCCCCACTACAGAAGTTAAACTAACTGGTGTATAATTCCCCATATTTTGTCTATCTCCCTTTTTAAACAGCAGGATCACATTTGCTATTTCTCCCGCCATCTCTTTTAGCAACCTGGGATGCATTCCATCAGGGCCAAGAAACTTGTCTACACTTAGCTTGCCCCACACTACCTCTTTCATGATAATGATTGTTTCCAGGTCCTCACCTACTTTTGTCGCTTTGTCAATTACTGCCATGTTATTCGTACCCTCCACCGTGAAGACTGACAAAATGCCTCGTCCATTTCCTCATTTCCCCTTACTAAATTCCCCTTCTCATCCTCTAAAGAATGAATGTTTACTCTAGCCACTCTTGTTTCACATATTTATAGAAACTTTTACTATCTGGCTTTATATTCTGAGCTCGTTTTTCTTCTCAATCCATCTTACTTTTCTTTATAGCTCTTTGTGGCTTTCTGTTGACCTTTAAAGCTATCCCAATTTTCTAGTTTCCTGCTGATCTTGGCTACTTTGTATGCCTTCTCTTTCAATTTGATAGCTTCCCTTAATCCCTTAGGCACCCATGGCAGATTACCCCATTTCTCAGTCCTTTTTCACTGATATATACTTTTGCTGAGCACTTTGAAAAATTGCTTTGAAAGTCCTCCACTGTCCCACCATAAAGTCTTTGCTTTCAGTTTACTTCGGTCGACTCCTCTTCATCCTATTGTAGTCTCCCTTGTTTAAGCACAGGATTCTGGTATTGAATTTTATATTCACACTTTCCATCTGTATTCTAAATTCAACCATATTGCGATCGCTCCTTCTGAGAGGATCACTAACTATGACATTATTCATTATTTCTGTTTCATTTTTACACAGGACCAGATCCCAGATTGCTTACTCTCTCATCAGTTCCATTACATACTGTTAAAGAAAATTATTATGGATACATTCAATGAACTCAAGGCTAACCTGACCAACTTGGTTTGACTAGATTAGATTAGATTACAGTGTGGAAACAGGCCCTTCGGCCCCACAAGTCCACACCGACCCGCCGAAGCGAAACCCACCCATACCCCTACATTTACCCCTTACCTAACACTACGGGCAATTTAGTATGGCCAATTCACCTAACCTGCACATCTTTGTGACTGTGGAAGGAAACCAGAGCACCCGGAGGAAACCCACGCAGACACGGGGAGAACGTGCAAACTCCACACAGTCAGTCGCCTGAGTCGGGAATTGAACCCGGGTCTCTGGCGCTGCGAGGCAGCAGTGCTAACCACTGTGCCACCGTGCTGAATCGACATGTAGTGTAAAATCCCCCCAATATTTGCCGTACCGTCTTTACAGGCATTAGTTATTTCTTTATTGCCTTCCCCAATGTGATATTGTTTGGCGATATTTTTATAGACTACACCTATCAGTAACTTGCTCTTCCTAGAATTTGTAATTTCCACCCAAATGGATTCAACCATATTCTCCACAGCACTTATATCATCTCTCACCATCGCCTTGATGTTGTCCATAAATATCAGAGCTACACCACCTCCCTGCCCGTCCTTTCAAATAATCTGATATACCTGGATACTTAACTCCCAATTGTGACCACCCTGCAACTATGTCTCTGCAACAGCTACTAAATCTCATTCATTCGCAATGACTTGTGCCGTTAATTCATCCACACTGTCCTTATGCTAGTTTTTGTACATAATCTCCTGAGTTATCCTTCCTTTTTACTTCTTTTATAATCTGCCATGTAGTTAAACCCTCCTGCACACATGTTAAACTGCTGCTTTCCTTTATATTTACCATTATAATTCCTATCATTTTCCCCTTCCCTTCCCCTTCCGATTCACTCGTTTAAGTCTAGTGACCACCCTACTTATCCTTATCACTAGAACACTGGTTCCAGATCAGTTCAGGTGGAGACCATCCCATCAGTACAGATCCTCCTGTTCCAAAACTAATCCCAATGCCCCATGAAATGGAACCCCTCTTTCCCACACCACTCCTTTAGCCACATGTTTACTTCTAATTTTCTTATCCCCAAACCAATTTGCATGTAGTTTAGATAGTAATCTGGAGATTGTAACCCTTGAGGACCTGTTGCTTAATTTCATCCCTAGTACTTGATAATCCTCAAACAGGTCCTCTTTCCTAGGCTTGCCTATGTTATTTGTCCCAATGTGGACCACAGCAACTGGATCCTTGCCTCCCTGCTCCAGTATCCTTTTAAGCTGGTCAGAGATGTCCTGCACCCTGGCACTGGTCAGGCAACATACCATGCGGGACTCACGATCCTGCTTACAAAAGGATGCATTAGGGCATTTCTGAATAGAATTAAATATAAAAAGTGAATTCTAAGAAAACTTAAGTGGATTAGAAGTTTGCTCCGATATTACCATGGTCATACCAGTTTAACCAACAGCAAGTGCTGCCTTTACTTCACTAAACTGACAGCAACTTCAGGAGTCTGGACATGCACAAATTCATTTAGAAACACTAAAGTTGCTCTCAGTGATGCATGTTCCTCTCCTTCCCCCCCCCCCCCCCCCCCCAAAAGAGTGTACATTGCTGAGTATCCACTCACAAAATTTTAGCCACTGAAAAAAAATCAATGAAGTGACAAGAATTTTTATTCTCTCTCATTATTTAAAAACCCTTCAAAAAGTGACACTTTGTTGACCAAGATGTACTTATATTTGTAAAACTTAAATTTCTATACATTTAAAATAAACATATTTAAATCTAGTTGTAATCATGTATTTTACAACAAAATCGCTTTTAGTGATTTTGTTTGCAATTAGTGAATACTTCAGGCAATTGTTTCTGTATCCTGCTTATATATATTGTTGCTGCAAACCAAGATTTACTTTGACTTGATGCCAGAAACAACTGCCGTTAGCAAAGAGGAAACACATTGCCACAGAGATTGCTACATCTTTGTGGACAACTTTCTTCGAGGTCACCAGTAAATATCCTTGCTTTGTCATTCAGCACGAAATCCAGGCCAATGTTTTGGGGAGGGTAACATCCCAAAATCTTAAACTATTCTTTCCTGATGCAAGAGGCCCTCTACAATTCTAGATATTACCAATAATTTTGCTTCTTAGTAGGTTGGGAAATAATGATTTCACATACACAATCCTTAAACTTTAAAACTATGTAATGAATAGCTTTAATCAACTGTATTTGTCAAATTTGCAATAACTGGATCATTTCCATACAACATTATCATACTGAGAAATAATACACTCATTCTCCCCATCTGTTTGTCTTGTTAATTTTATGAAATCAGATGTGTGCTTGGGCCCTCACACTAAGTGAAATTGATGATACTAAAATACAAATGAGGAGCACAAGTAGGCTCTTCAGCCCCTCTATTTTGTTTCAGCAGTCAATAACATCATGGTTGATCTGTTAGTGTTTAGATTTCCACATTCACATCTACTCCAATAACCTTTGATTCACTTGCCTAACAAAAACAAACTATATCCACCCTAAAAATATACAATGACCTTGTCATCATCCTTCGAAGTCAAGGAGTTCCAAGGTTACACAACCCTCAGAGAAAAGCCAACTCCTAGTTTTAAAACAGTGCTTCACTGTGGTTTTTAATTAATACAACCTAGTTCTAGGCTCACTTCAGAGAGGAAGCATCCTTCACACATCCATCCAGTCAAGATCTTATTTATACTTTAATCAACCTGTTCGGACATGTTACGACACACCTCTGGGACAGGTGGGACTTAAACCTGAAACTATAGGCTTATGATGCCTTCCTCTGGGCCAGATAAAAAGGGATCTATGTATTTCAAACAAGTTCCCCTTCACAAGGCCAGTCTCTCCAACCATTCTTCAGAAGACAATTCACTCATTTCAGGTATCAATCCAGTAAGCAATTGTATGTTGGGGTAGCAAAGTAGTTAGCATTGCTGCTTCACAGTGCCTGGAATCAGAGCTTACCTCCAGCTTCAGTGGCCTCTATTTGCACTGTAGCGCTTTTCTGATTCTAAGCCTCCTCTGAACCATCCCCATCCCACAAACATCCACAATATGCAATCTCATCAATGAGTTATATAACTGCAGCATAACATCCTTACTTCTATTCCTCTAGGAAGTCAGACATTGGTGATGACAAGGTGTTGGAGGGAATCCTGAGGGAAGGATTTGCATATATTTGGAAAGACAGGGCCTGATTAGGCTTAGTCAACATGGCTTTGAGCATGGGAAATGATGATTCATGAATTGAGTTTTTTGAGAAGTAACAAAGAGGATTGACGTGGGCAGAGTAGTGGACATGATCTATGTAGAATTCAGTATGACATTCGACAAGATTCCTCATGGTAGACTGGTCAGCAAGGTTAGATCACAATAGAATAACTAGTTATATGGATACAGAACTGGCTCAAAGGTAGATGACAGAGGGTGATGGAGGAGGGCTGTTTTAAAGACTGGAGGCCTCTGACCAGCAGTGTGCCATAGGGATTGATGCTCGGTGCAATGCTTTTCATCATTTGTATAAACAAATTTGGATGCAAACATTGAAAACATTGCAAGCTTGCAGATGGCACCAAAATTAGTAGTATAGTGGACAGCAAAAGAGGTTACCTCAGGGTACAATGGGATCTTGATTAGATGGGCAAATAGGCCGAAGAGTGGCAGATAGAGCTTAATTTCGATGAATGTGAGATGCTGCATTTTGCAAAGGCAAATCAGGGTAGGACTTATATGCTTAATGGTCAGGTCTGGAAAGTGTTGTTGAACAAATGCAGGTACAGCAGGTAGTGAAGGCAGCTAATAGCATGTTGGCCTTCATAACAAGAGGGATTGAGTATAGATGCAAAGAGGTTCTTCTGCAGCTGTACAGGGCCCTGGTGAGACCACCACCTGGAGTACTGTGTGCAGTTCTGGTCTCCAAATTTGAGGAAAGACATTCTGGTTATTGAGAGAGTGCAGCATAGGTTCACGAGGTCAATTCCTGGAAAGACGGGACTACCTTACGCTGAAAGACTGGAGCGACTGGGCTTGTATACCCTTGAGTTTAGAAGACTGAGAGGTGATCTGATTGAGACATACAAGATTATTAAAAGGATTGGACACTCTGGAGGCAGGAAACATGTTTCCGCTGATGGGTGAGTGCCAAACTAGAGGACACAGCTTAAAAATACGGGATAAACCATTTAGGACAGAGATGAGGAGAAACTTCTTCACCCAGAGAATGGTGGCTGTGTGGAATGCTCTGCCCCAGTGGGCAGTGTAGGCCCAGTCCCTGGATTCATTTAAGAAAGAGTTGGTAGAGCTCTCAAGGATAGTGGAATCAAGGGTTCTGGAGATAAGGCAGGAACAGGATACTGATTAAGGATGATCAGCCATGATCATATTGAATGGTGGTGCAGGCTCAAAGGGCAGAATGGCCTATTCCTGCACCTCTTGTCTATTGTCAAAGAGACCTTGGAGTGAAAGTTCATAGTTCCTTGAAAATGGCGTCAAAGGTGGATAGGATAGTGAATGCAGCACTAAAGGAAAGTTGAGCTTTCCTTTATTGGGGAGAAAGTGAGGTCTGCAGATGCTGGAGATCAGAGCTGAAAATGTGTTGCTGGAAAAGCGCAGCAGGTCAGGCAGCATCCAGGGAACAGGAGAATCGACATTTCGGGCTTAAGCCCTTCTTCAGGAATCCTTTATTGGGCAATGCATGGAGTATAGGAGTTGGGAGGTCATGTTGCAGCTGCACAGGACATTGGTTAGGCCACTATAGGATGTTGTGAAATTTGAAAGGGTTCAGAAAAGATTTACAGGAACGTTGCCTGGGTTACAGCTGTAGAGAGAGGCTGAATAGACTGGGGTATTTTTTTCCAAAGCACTGGAGGCTGAGGAAAGACATTATAGAAAGTTTATAAAATCATGAGGAGCATGGATAGACAAGACTTTTTGCCTGGGGTGGGAGCCTAAAACTAGAGGGACACATTTATGGTGAGAGGGGTAAGATTTAAAAGGAATCTAAGGAGCAATCTTTTCACGCAGAGGGGATGTGTGTCTTTTGTGATTCAGAACACCAACGTCAGAATTCTACAATTGTGCTCTACTTAAGATAGTCCTCATTATTCTTCCTACCAAACAAAAATCAACATCACGATTTCCCAATTACATTCCATCTGCCAACCTCTCCACATCTACCTGCAGTCTCCATAAACCCTGATGACAACACAGCGAGAGGATTTTTTTTTAAGTCACTCACTTTACCAGCCCTTTCCATCCTTCTAAGTAATGTTCCTGCAGGATTTCTCCCTCATCAGTCAGGCACTTTTTGAAAGACTCCAGAACCTCAGCCAAACTGAACCTGTCCGGATCAGCCATCTTAGAACTTCAAGCGAAAGGGCGGGGTACGCTTTTGACCAATCACAGCGCGGCACTCCCTGCCGGAAGCCCCGCCTCCGCACCGGCCCGCCTGGAGCGTGCATTCCATTGGATGTTGCCCCTGTCAGTTGGGTTAGGGTGTTGGGTGTCTTGGTAACGAGGGCCTGCTCGGCCTTGCTGCTGCCTGAGGTAGGCGTGGGGCTGGCGTGGTATATTTGCCCGAATTCGTAGCGACAGTGTTTGGTGGAAAAGGAAAGGACGGGAGTTACTGTCATTGAGCGGGGTCCTTGTTTACTTAAAAACCCGCCGTCTGCCTTGTGTAGCTGGAAAGTGATAATAAATCGAGTTGGTTTTTTTTTGTAAAATCCAGCGTTTAAAATGTGAACCTGGAGACTTTAATTCTGATTTTGTGTTCAGACCAATCAAGGGAGGCCTCAGTTGGCTTGTCGTCCTGTCCATTTTTCACTGTCTGCATTTTTGCTGCTCAGCAAAGCTCACTGTAAACTAATAACTTTGAAGTTTATTTAAGGTCCCACTTATTTTAATGAGATGTATGTTGCTGAATTCAAATTTTTGAGTAATTTAGTTTTAAAGGCAGAAGATGTCTGAATATTAGTAGAAGCCACGGTAGTGAAAGTTTCTTTTATTTGCAAACGGTCTGACTGCCTCTTTGTCACTTGTAATGTTACTAACAGCAGTTTCTTTTTTGGATTTTTAGTTATTCTTGGCATGCACTTAAACTTTTCAAGCTCCCATAGTTGGCTATCAGTCCATATTCTCTGGTTATTAGTATAGGTCTCTGGAATTGTTTGGTCCAGTCACAACTTGAAGACTTTCATTAGTAGGTGTATGTGTACGTTCAAAAGGCTGTAAAAATTGATCGGTTTCAGGGCATTATGCACTCAGACATTGAGTATAAAAATAAAGTTAATTTGTTCAAACCATGGTACAGTGAAGATTTGCTAGAATGATTAGAAACATATTTATGTAGTACCTCTCTCTGAAAAATATCCTAAGATGCTTCACAAAGCATCATACAGCAGAAATAAAAGGTTGTATTATGACAATATGCTCAAAAATAGATCTTTCTTCACTGTAAAAGGAATCTTAATTAGAGATTTAATAGACGTTTTGAAAATGCTTAAATATTTTAAGGTGCAAACTGTGCAGAATTAGTTGGCATGCCAGGCTATTGAGGTTAAAAGACTGTTTAAAGATTGATTGAACAAAATGAAGGAATTTCTTCTCCAGAAGGTGGTGACTGTCTGGAATTCTCTATTCCAAAGAGTTGTGCTAGACCACTGAAAGTATTTAAAGAAGTGGTAAATAGAGTTTTGAAATATCGGGGATCTGAGTGCTTTGAGGGACTGGTACAAGAGAGGAGCTGATGATTGGGGCAGATCAAGCCATGATGTTACTGAGTGGCAGGATGAGCGTGAGGGTATGAATAGCTTACTCCTATTCCCATTTCTTCGATTTTTACATTCACTATTTGAAAATTACATTTTGTATTAGGATATAGCTGTTGAAAAAATGGGTGTAAAATTCTCACAGTGACTTGGAGTTAAAGTTCAGGCCTTTAGACTTTAGCGTACACTCCATACTCCTCTATCCCTGTTTCACGATTATACCATCACTTTTCTTCCCATTTCTTACTCCCACATAGGACAGACCAAACTGCTGGGCCATGAGATTGCTTGAGATGTTTTTATTTGCTGATACAGTCTGCTTTAAATTTAACAGATCTGTTTTGCTGAATTAAGATGAGTAGCTGATTTCATCAGTGCGTTCTTGGAAGCACAAGTCGCAGTGAAATCTGATTGCAAATGCCGGAAATAAAAGTCACGCCTTTAGGTAATAATTTAAATATTCAGCTAGTTATTGGATATGATTCTTAATAAGAGCTTAGAAAGTTTGCAGAATGACCAATCCTTGCTTTTTCAGGGGCAGGCCAGGATGTGGGCCGCAGTTGTATCCTGGTCTCAATTGGTGGGAAAAACGTGATGCTGGATTGTGGAATGCACATGGGATATAATGATGATGTAAGTATGTGGAATAGTTAAATGGTAGAAAATACAAGAAACCACAGGCCTATGAAATAAGGGGACATCTAAGCTAGTGATATATGACCTGAGTTTACATGGTTCATTTGTCAATTTTTGTGTATCCATGTTTCCCTCAACGGACATGGACCAGTGTTTGTTGGTTGTTACTCTCTGGTAGAGGGGTTGAAGTGTTCCCAGCCTCCTGCAGTCTTGGGTTTCACATATCACTGGTGGGGGCAGAACCATCTCCATAACTGTAGTCAGATATAGGTTAATTAACCACTGCAGTTATCACTGTACAAGCAGTGATTGTTGCTGTAGCCCAGGAAAGGTCCATAGTTTCGATATTCTTGCTGTTGGGTTCTGGTTGGTCTATATAGTGTACGAATAAACCAAATAGGACAGGAATCAGTTATACGATCTCTCAAACCACTTGCATCATTCAATAAAATTGTGGCTGATTTTTTCCTTGAACTCAGCTTTCCTGTCCTATTGTCATATTCCTCCATTCCCTGGGACTTCAGACATCTAGTAACCTGAGAACTCCCTCATATTTCACATCCCTACCCCTAAATAAAAACTCATAAAGAGGCATTGTGAGTTGACTTTATCCCCCGGTATTAATTTAGATTTAGGTTTTTAAACAGGATAAATTCATACAGATCGTGTTCTTCCACAATTGGCTCCCTACCTAGGATCAGATATCCCAGTTTAGACTGAGTATAGCAAATGAAATGTTAGTTAAGTATTTGTCACAGTAGTTAACACTAACTGCAAGTGAAAAGTGCAGTTTCAAGATTAGCACTAAATTGAGCACATTACTACTCAATGTAGTAGTAATGTGCTCAACGAACTGTACTTGTCATGTTGTGAACTAACTGAATCATAGCTGCATCTCAAGCAAAGTCAGAAATTGCAGTATTTGAATAAGAAAACTGGTGACTACAATAATCATGTCTTTTCCTTGTCCCAGATTCTTACAAATATGCACAACCTTCAGTGAGTTTTCTTCTGTCCTTTCTCAACCATCTTTTCTTGCTAGATTCCAATTGTTGGATGCCCTCTGGTGGGCTAACTACCTCAGACTGTAGAATGATTTCTTGAGTTTATGCTCCTAAAGGCAAGCCTCGTACATTCTAACCATTAGCTGAAGTTCATGTGCAGGTGATTTTCTTTTAAGTAAATGGTTGGAAAAAGATACACAGACCACACCTGGATTTTCAATAATAGTTGTACTGAGAAAGACTCCTTAGCTGAGAGCTCTTAAGACAGTACACACACCTATGATAGGTGTACCAATTGTTAAACTTATTGCGCTCTGGCTGAGATCAGTTAGCTGAACAGAATGCAGTTTGGATATTGCTCAGTTCCTAATTGACTTTAACAGAAAAAGCATTAGGGCAGTTTACTTTTCAGGTAAATTCTGTCTGTGGTTTATACTTAAAATTTCTGTCAAGATTATTTGATACCAGTAAAAGCATTCTTGCTTGGCACTCAGTTTGTGGAAAATAAAACTTGAAAAAAAATTGCCTCTTTAAGAATTTAATTTTAAAAAGCTTTCTCTAAAAGAAATGAAATTTCACATTGCTAGCTGTTTTCACAAAGCCTGTGAAATCCCGTGAGATTTCCATTCATAGTACATTTTCTTTTTGAAATGATCTTTCCATTTTAGCTTTCTCACTCCTTCTAAGGTACAAGTTCACAGTTATTGTCACCTTGTCCAAGCTGTTAGCCTGAAAATGCAAGTTTAACATGTTTGCCATTAGAGAGCATCTTAGCTAGTCAGAACCTTCTCTTGACATTTTCACATTTGCACGTCCAGAAGTATTCATTGGATTTTGATAATAAGCAGGTACCCTAATCAAAGATAATTTGGGCCAAATTTTGTTCTCCAGCTCTTTTTCTTGGTCTTGGCTCTGTACAGTTGTTTGTGATTCATCGCTTCTTAACAGAGAAGCTTCTCCAGTATCCATTCTGCAATTTTCAAAATGGAAGACTGACAGAATTGCTTGACTGTTGTTATCATTTAGAAAATGAGCGGAAAGGTCATGGGAAGTGTCTTTATCCTGAAAGTTATTGGCAAAGGGACTGTTTTTCTCCCCACAAGCTGGAAGACACCCATTGTATCTTCTAACAGAAACTTGGGTAAACCTTTTGAAGCAATGTAAGATAGAGGATAGTGAGGAGAGACTAAGGCAGTGAAATTATTTAAATGGCAGCATCAACTTGATGGGTGCAATGGCCTCCTTTCTCACTGTAAACATCCTGATTGTTATCCTGCAGCTCCTGTAGCAGCACAGACTGGGAGATGAACCAAAACCTTCCTCATCTGTACAGCTCTGTTCAGTCATTTTTGATTTATTGCTGCTCCTTGTTATTCCAGAGACGCTTTCCTGATTTCTCTTACATCACTCAAAATGGAAGACTGACTGAATTTCTTGACTGTGTCATCATCAGGTAACTATTACTCCCATAGTCTGTAACGTGTAGCTCCATTTGCACTGAGGAGGTACAGAAGAGACCTGTCTTCTGGCTGTAGTTCATTTTGAATTTTGTTTGCTGCTGGATTTGTTGGGTATTTACAATATTTCTGTAGTATTTTGTTGACACAAATGAATTTTAGTTCAAAAGCTTTAAAATTGGTTTTGCTATTATTTTCAAAATATTAAGGATTATTTTAACATAACTACAGAGTTCTTCAATTCCATTCAGAATCTCTTTTCTTCTTAAAAGTGGAATCCATTTAGACTAAAGTAGATTATGGAGTCATCTAGTCTTTTCTATTCTATAAAATAGAATGAAAAGACCAGATGACTCCAAAAGGTGATTTGGGTGATAGATGAATGCCTCAGCCTCGATCTCTCAAAAGCAGGAATCTTACTAATATCAAATTTTTCAACATGTCTGAAAAGATGTTGTTATTGTCCTCATTAACTGTACAGTATTTGTTCTTGTCAGTCATTTCCATCTCGACCACTGTGGAGCACTTCCTTATATGAGTGAGATGATTGGCTATGATGGTCCAATATACATGACCCACCCAACAAAAGCCATTTGTCCAATCCTTTTAGAAGATTACCGGAAGATTACAGTCGATAAAAAAGGAGAAACAAACTTCTTTACTTCTCAGATGATAAAAGACTGCATGAAGAAAGTTGTAGCTGTTCATCTGCATCAAACTGTACAGGCAAGCAATGTCCTCTTGACAGTCCTTTGTTTAAAGAGTTAAAGATATTGACTAGAAGAACAGATACATAGATAATGCACCAATCTGGCAATGTTTTCCAGGCTTGTGATAGCTACGATTTGTTTTATTATTAGTCGTACAGAAGGTTTTTTTACTCTGCTGGCCCTGATTCCAGTATGGACTGATTTTCCAACCTTCCATTCTGTATTGCCTGTCAGCATATCATGTTTCTACGCCGCAACTGGGCTTACTAGAATCATTTCGATTAGAAGATACTCATTTGTACTTTGGTGTGATCTTCTTCTAGGTTGACGATGAACTCGAAATTAAAGCATATTACGCTGGACATGTGCTTGGTGCAGCCATGGTTCTCATCCGGGTGGGCTCTGAATCAGTGGTATATACCGTGAGTATAAATGAATCTCAGTCACGAGGCTACTCATTTATTACTGATGAAGGGCTCCGGCCCAAAATGTTGATTTTCCTGCTCCTCGGATGCTGCCTGTCCTGCTGTGCTTTTCCAGCAACACACACTCAACTCTGATCTCCAGCATCTGCAGACCTCACTGTCTCCTACTCATTTATTACCACAAGGTGAAGCAGCAAGTCATTGCTTCAAGACTATTTATTCCAAAAGAAATTTGATTTTAGGGGAAGGCTGTGCTATCTTGGCTGTAAGTTGTCATGTAGGTGCTATAATGTGTCTCATTGCATTGAATTGTTTGCATAATGTATGGTGGGAATCATTGTACCAGATACACTGGGAGATGTTCATGTGCTGAGATGTGCAGTATATGGATTGATCCCACAGAATAGCTGCTTTTGTCCTGTTAATTTGTATTTGCTTTCACCTTCACTGAAGCTGTTGACTGATTGTTCTACTAGCAGTAAGTGGCCTGCAGTACTCTTCTTGTTATGATCTTATGCTGTAGGTTGTACAAAACAATTGAATCATGATGGGGGAGGCATCGCCATCTGGTGCAATGGTGTCCTCAACCAGCATTCACACATCCAGACTTTCTAATAAGAGTCACTGCTTAGTATTCAGTAATGGAACATTATCTGGATATTCCTGTCCATTGCCACCTCCTGATGAAGGGCTTATGCCCAAAATGTTGATTCTCTTCCTCCTCGGATGCTGCCTGACCTGCTGTGCTTTTCCAGGACCACACTCTTGACTCCTATGCAATCAAGTCAGACTCTTGTAAAAGGTTCCTCAAATGCAGAAATGAGTATTAAAGGTTCGGGTTTTATTACTGCCTGTGGTTTTCCAATTACCTGATGTGTACGACATGTCTAGCAAAACTCAATACATCCTTGTGCAGTTCAGGCCAGTAAAAATTTGTATTTTGTCTTGAGTTTTTCTTTACCCCTAAATGACCCCCTACTGGTAGTTCATGCGCCACCCGCAATAGCTCCTTTCTGTAACCCATTGGCAATTTCGACTTGATGAACTTCTGCCCATTTCTCATCTGCCTGAATATGTGATGATCTCCATTTCCTCATTCAGACTATTGTTTTTAAAATAGTAGTGTTCAAGGATACATTCAGATTCTTTTTCTGTGTATACCTTTTGATACAATTGCTTTAAATTTTCATCTTTTTGCTGTAACTCAGTTAATTTATCTGAGCTAAAGATGTCTGCTTTGTCATTTATCTGCTCCTGGTTTGTCTCAACCATTTGATCAACAGGGTTTCTGCTAATTCCACTTCAACTTTCTTATTTGTACTCTTTGATTTCTCCGGTTTCAAATTGTGACTTTGTGACCTCATTACCACACAGTCTGGAAAAATCCCAGAATATGTGTCTTGCGATAGTTCAGTTGCCAGAGTTTCAACTGACTTTTCAACCACAGTAGGCAGCATTCCTACCTGTGAACCAGCTGTATGCCTGGCAGGGACAAATTGTTTTCCTGGTCTTTTGGACCAGGCTGGACCCCCTCAAAATATTTCAAGAAAATAGCCCAGACCCTAACTTTGCTATTTTTTTAAACAAGTATAAAGTGGATATTCCAGGAGTGAATCAGTTGGTCATACCACTTAGTTTTAACCAAACCAAAATTTATTTACAAGATTACTGAATGGAACACAAACAAAAAGAGAACAGAATACAGAATAACTTAACTTATCTGAAAATCCAACAGATCATTCCAGTTTAATGATGCTGTTCCAAATATTTGCAACAATCCCCATATACAGCCCTTGGCACAAAAGGTAAAATCAAACACAGGGTCTTAGGAGAGAAATCAAACAGAGTCGCAGCATGGATCTGCTTCTTTGGGTTCGGCAGCTTCAAAACACTACTGTTTGCTAAGACCAAGCCAAACCAGAGAAAAGCCGAGCTGGGCGAACTGGCCATTCCCCTTTCATTGTACAAGTACTTTTTTTAAAACTTAAAAGCTTTTTGCCTGATTGAGTATCTGTTGGCTACAATCAAATTGGTCATAAAACCCTTCAACTTAGACTTTTTGGAGCCTGTGTCTTTTACGACCGCTCTGAAAAAAAACCCAAGGACAACATAGTCTTGTTAAAAGAGCAGCATCATCTCATTGGCGCTGAGAGTTTGTCCAGTACTCCTACCACGACTTCTCCACTCTTCACTGGACATTCTAACCCCATTACGTAGTTGAGTGCTTTTTGTCTCAATGTGAATTCCTGTTACTAGCATCTTTTCTGGCAGTAGTCCTTCAGAGGTACATATTTCCTCATCTTTCAACATCAAAGGTTGAGAGGATCCTGTATCTCTTAATATTGTGACCTCTTTACCTGCTGTTCCTGGTCTATACGAGTAAACTTTATCTTCGCAGGTATATGGTTTAAGAAGATCTGGCACTTCCTCTTTAATCAACCTCTGACCAGCTTGTACATTCTGGTGCAGCTTTCGAGCCTCCATTGTGCTTTCTGTTACCACTCCAACAAAATTCACTGGCTTATCCTGTTTTCCTACATCTAGCTTTTCCTAACCCACCAACACTGTGATGTCATGTGGCCTACTTTATTGCAGTGAAAACACCTGAGCCTTTTAACTCTCTTTCCCCTTCAAGGGTTTCCTTTTTATCCTTATGATCTTTACCGAGATCTACCTTTCCCTTTCCACTTAACGATTTCTCTTTTCCCCAATTAGGGCGGCACGGTGGCTCAGTGGTTAGCACTGCTGCCTCACAGCACCAGGGTTTCAGGTTCGATTCCAGCCTCGGGCAAATGTCTGTGTGGAGTTTGCACATTCTCCCTGTGTCTGTGTGGGTTTCTTCCAGGTGCTCCAGTTTCCTCCCACAGTCACAAAGATGTGCAGGTCAGGTGAATTGGCCATGGTAAATTGCCCATAGTGTTGATGTGGACTGGTTGGCCCGAAGTGCCTGTTTCCACATTGTCGGGAATCTAATCTAAAAAAAAAATTGAATTAATTTCTATCTCTCATGATTGAAATTGATTTTGGAAGCCAAACTTTGAATTATGGACCAACTCATAATCATCAGCCATTTTAGCTGTTAATCTTCCTGATTTAACAGCTAACAGCTCTTTCACATGAGGTCTCAGTATTTCAGGAAGTGAATTTCTGAA
This sequence comes from Chiloscyllium plagiosum, assembly GCF_037043375.1. Taxonomy (NCBI): domain Eukaryota; kingdom Metazoa; phylum Chordata; class Chondrichthyes; order Orectolobiformes; family Hemiscylliidae; genus Chiloscyllium; species Chiloscyllium plagiosum. The sequence continues at coordinate 23,331,027 of NW_028270175.1, read as the reverse complement.
CTCCTCCAAAATAATCGTCTCTCTAAGAGCGTCACTAAGTTTGCTCTATTTTTAATGCCCTTATCCACCTATCAAAATTACTTTATTTAATCGTTTCAAACTCAATGTAGGTTTGACCAGGGTCCCTCCTGGGATTCCATTCCTGAAACATTGTCCGTAGGCTTCTGGCACAAGCTCATATGCACTTAAAATAGTTTTCTTTACCTCCTGATATGCCCCATATATCTCCTTTTGATAGTGATGCGAATACCTCACTACCTACAAGTTTTTGTTTGGATCAACAAAACCCATATGGTCACTGGCCACTGCATTTGTTTAGCCACCTTTTCAAATGAGATGAAAAAGGCTTCCACACCCTTCTCATCAAATTTAGGAAATGCTTAAATATATTTAAACAGTTTCTCAACAGGGCTTTGGTTACCACGGGTTTGTTCCTCACTCTCGTCCACATTAAGCTTACCGTCAGCCTTCATCCTTTTAAGCTGACTTTCCTGTCTAAGTGCCGATTTCTGAAGTTCAGGCTCGCTCTTTCTTCCTTTCTCTTCTCTTTTTTCCTTTTGTTCTACTAAAGCAATTTTGTCCTCCTCTTTTTGTTCTGCGAGGGCCTTTTGTTCTTTTTCTCTTTTCTCTGCTTTTAATTGTCATTCAAACAGTTTCATTTATTTTGCCCTTTCCTTGTGTTTTGCCTCTAACTCAAGCTGCTTCATTTTCAATTGAACTTCAGCCATCTCTAAAGATTCTGATGGCATTTCCAGCAAATTTAAATGTTGAGCTATTACTGTAATTATCTCTCCTTATGGAAAGAGAGCATCTCCAACTTGTCTGCTACTTCCAGCTTGGTCTTAATAACCTTTTGCAAAACCCTCAAAGTCACTTCTTCGACCCCCAGGAAACTTGCTGACTGAAAGAGTCATTGCTATCCTAAGCACTGTTTAAACCAACCAATATCAACACCCAGAACAAAAGACACTAACACCTATCACTCGCAGCCTTTTGAGTCCAACAACCCTGATCCAAATTTGGAATTATAGAACAAATCCCGTAAACAGCTCCCATTCTATTTTGACTGGGCCAGAACCCCACATATTTCAAGAAAGTAGTCTGGACCCTAACTTTGCTTGTTGTTATAAACTGGTGTATAGTGGATATTCCAGGGGTGATGCACCTGGCCCAACCACTTCGTTTTAAACAAAACAATTTATTTGCAAGATTACTGAATGAAACACAAACAAAAGAGAACAGAATATAGGATAGCTTAACTTATTCATCGATAGTCACAGGTGAGGTGCTGGAAGACCGGAGGTTGGCAAACGTGGTGCCACTGTTTAAGACGGCGGTAAAGACAAGGCAGGGAACTATAGACCGGTGAGCCTGACCTCAGTGGTGGGCAAGTTGTTGGAGGGAATCCTGAGGGACAGGATGTACATGTATTTGGAAAGGCAAGGACTGATTAGGGATAGTCAACATGGCTTTGTGAGAAATCATGTCTCAGAAACTTGATTGAGTTTTTTGAAGAGGTAACAAAGAAGATTGAGGGCAGAGCAGTAGATGTGTCCAAATGGACTTCAGTAAGGTTTTTGACAAGGTTCCCCATGGAAGACTGATTAGCAAGGTTAGATCTCATGGATTAGAGGGAGAACTAGCCATTTGGATACAGAACTGGCTCAAAGGTATAAGACAGAGGGTGGTGGTGGACGGTTGTTTTTCAGACTGGAGGCCTGTGACCAGTGGAGTGCCACAAGGATCGGTGCTGGGTCCTCTACTTTTTGTCATTTACATAAATGATTTGGATGCGAGCATAAGAGGTACAGTTAGTAAGTTTGCAGATGACACCAAGATTGTAGGTGTAGTGGACAGCGAAGAGGGTTACCTCAGATTACAACAGGATCTGGACCAGATGGGCAAATGGGCTGAGGAGTGGCAAATGGAAGTTAATTCAGATAAATGCGAGGTGCTGCATTTTGGGAAACCAAATCTTAGCAGGACTTATACACTTAATGGTAAGGTCCTAGGGAGTGTTGCTGAACCAAGAGACCATGGAGTACAGATTCATAGCTCCTTGAAAGTGGAGTCGCAGGTAGACAGGATAGTGAAGAAGGTGTTTGGTATGCTTTCCTTTATTGGTCAGAGTATTGAGTACAGGAGTTGGGAGGTCATGTTACAGCTGTACAGGACATTGGTTAGGCCACTGTTGGAATATTGCGTGCAATTCTGGTTTCCTTCCTATCGGAAAGATGTCATGAAACTTGAAAGGGTTCAGAAAAGATTTACAAGGATGTTGCCAGGGTTGGAGGATTTGAGCTATAGAGAGAGGCTGAACAGGCTGGTGCTGTTTTCCCTGGAGCGTTGGAGGCTGAGGGGTGACCTTATAGAGGTTTACAAAGTTATGAGGGGCATGGATAGGATAAATAGACAAAGTCCTTTCCCTGGGGTTGGGGAGTCCAGAACTAGAGGGCATAGGTTTAGGGTGAGAGGGGAAAGATATAAAAGAGACCTAAGGGGCAACTTTTTCATGCAGAGGGTGGTATGTGTATGGAATGAGCTGCCAGAGGATGTGGTGGAGGCTGGTACAATTGCAACATTTAAGAGGCATTTGGATGGGTATATGAATAGGAAGGGTTTGGAGGGATATGGGCCGGGTGTTGGCAGGTGGGACTAGATTGGGTTGGGATAGCTGGTCGGCGTGGACAGGTTGGACCGAAGGGTCTGTTTCAATGCTGTACACCTCTATGACTCTATCCGAAAACCCAACAGATTATTCCAATTTAATGATGCATTTTCAAATACTTGCAACAATTCCCATAACCATTCCTTGGCAAAAAGGGTAAAATCAAACATGGGGTCTTAAAGAAGAGAGAGAGATGGCGGAGAGATTCAGCATGGAACACCTTCTTTCATGAAGCTGTTTCTTGGACTCGCAGCCTCAAAACCGACTAACTGCTTTCAGTGAACAGCCAGACTACTAAAACCAAAACAAACCAGAGAAAAGCTGAGCTTGGAGAACTGGCCGCTCCCCTTTCATTGTACAAGTGTTTATTTTAAAAACATGAAGGCATTCTGAAGTAGAGAAACCCACCTCTCTGAAACAAAGCCAAGGACAACAAAACCTTGTTAAAGGAGCATTGCCACAATCCTCGTGTGTGACATGATGTTGGAGCGAAGGCTGTTGATGAAACAGCTGAAGTCCAACCCAGAGATTATTTGTAGTGGTCTATCGAAGCAGGTCAGAACACAGACAGGGTTGTTAATTCATTTAAATTAGCATACTTACTAACAGTATATTAGTGTCTTTTTGTGTATTTTTACAAGTTGGCATTTATTTATTTCCTTGCTCTGATACATCTATTTTGATTTAAAACTTTGCAGGGTGATTACAACATGACACCAGATCGACATTTAGGGTGAGTTTGTCCATTGCAATATATTCATATTGTTCTACAAAGCATATTTACTTCAATTACAATTTGCCAGCAAATTGTTCAGAGTATTACAAAATTGCTACTTCTCAATGTTGATTAATAGATAAAGCACAGGGCTACAAATCTGTCAGGCTTCTTTAGGCTTCTGAATTTAGTTTCATTTAGTCTCTGTGCTCTGGTTTCAATCTCCTTAACCACCATGTGAGTTTGTTTTCACCATGGATAGCTTTGGATGCTAAATCCCCTTGTTCTTGATCTTCACTCATTACTTAGCATTGGAAACCATCAGCTGTGGCAATTTTTAAAGCATTTAGTTTTTTTCATACAGTTTGCATTGTGTACTTTACACCTTTGCATTTTAAATATGAGAATGACTGACATTGAAAATTGGAAAGCTTTGGTGCTTGTATTATTTTTAAGTTATGATGTTCCTAATGTACATAGTGATGGTTTGATTACTTCAAACTTTGGCATTATTCTTGTGTGAACATTAAATAATGAAAATGCTTAGGAAGCTAAGGTCTTTATTTGGATTCACTTACATCAGTTTCTGTTTGTTTAGAAAATTTCCCTGTCAATACCAGTTGATGTAGTTAATACCAGTTGATATAGACCTCAAATTATGCTATTTGAAGAAATTTTGGACAAATATTTAACATTCATAGTACTTTTTATTTTATTAGAAATGATTTTAATTCCACATCCATCCACAAAGTGTCTCACTAGCACACTTGTTTGTAAGGATACATAGACCTGCGTTCAGTATATGGTCTTATGCCTTTTTTACTTTGCTGTCGTTGATAACAGGCACAATTCAACATATTGTTGGTTGTATGGAGTTGGTGCTACTCCTGCTGGAGGACCTCAAGAGAATTTGCTTGTCTCCTTAACCAGAACCACCAGCATTAAATATAAAAATATGCTTCTGGCCTAGCAAGCCTTTCTTCCTGGTCACAGATACTGAGAACTCAGTCACCTTTTAAGATCAGTTGTACAATTTTAGACTTTCTCCAGTCTCTTTCTAGTAATCACTTTTCAGATGACTTGTGCCCGGGTTTGAATGTCCACAGTTTGAGGTTTTATATGATATCCTCTTCCACTTAAAAGGGAAAGACTTCTGTTCGAACAGTGAGCACAAGAGAGTTTGGCAGCTCACTCGCAGTCTGAGGTTTGTGGTCATATGCTGTCCCTGCAGATTTTGTCTTCAAGCCATTTACTATCATTTAATGTGCACCACTGCTTTTGACTTGGATATGAGATTAATTAACTGGAGTTCAACTGCATGTAACCAACTCATGATGTTATGTGATTTTAATCATCCTCTTCCACAAAACTACAAATGGGATTAGGAAATGGTGAAGAAATCGCAGCTGTTGCCTAATGGCCTCCCTGTAGCTGGCATCCATCTTGTGTGATTCTCATAAACTCCAAATTGATCATTCAGATTGTTATTTACAGAATGATGGCACATTCTAAGCTTGTATATCCTGTCCCCACAAACATCAGGCACACCTGTCAGTGATTATGGCAGGCTGACCTGCAACTGAGAATATACATTCTCTTGGTATAAATGGATGTCCAAATCACTTTGAGGTTTTCCAGAGTACTTGAAAAGTAGCAGAATGAATTTTTAAGCTTCTACTTCATGTGTTTGCCAGTATGTGTCAGTACAACAGCTAAAGTGAGAGTTATTTTTCCTCATCCTAGTTCTGCGTTCCATTTTTTCTTAGAGCTTTTGATCAAATCCCAAAGGCTTTGATAACTCACTTGTGTCATTCACACTTTTACAGGATTCTTCTTGCATGTATAACCATGTCCTACTTAAATGGTTTCTTAGGGGCAGAAAGGCAGAAATTATTTAAAATCACAAACAGTTTATTGGGAAAGACAAATATTAAGATCATAAGACGTAGAAGCAGAAGTAGACCTTTTGGCCCATCAAATCAGCTCCACCATTCACTGAGATCATCATGGCTGATCTGATAATCCTGAACTCCACTTTCCTACCAAATCTCCATAAGCCTTGATTCTTTTACTGATTCGAAATCTATCTATCTCGGCTTTGAATATACTTAACCTAGCCTTGACAGCTCTCTGCAATAAAGAATTCCACAGATTCACTACCCTCTGAGAGTAAAGGAAATCCTCTTTATCTCTGGCTTAAATGAGTGACTCCTTACACTGAGATTAAAAACTTTGGTTCTGGACTGTTCCACAAGCATGGACAATTTTCCCACATCTACTCTGTTAAGCCCCGTAATTATCTTATGTTTCAATAAGATCTCCTCTCATTCTTCTAAACTGCAATGAGTGCAGGCTCAACCTTCTTGACTTTCCTCATGAGAAAATCCCTCCACACCCTGAATCAACCTAGTAAACCTTCTCTGGACTGCCTATTATGTCTCTATATCTTTCCTTAGATAAGGGGATCAAAACTATTCACACTGTGCCAAGTGTGGCCTGACTGGTGCAGTGTAGTTTTAGCAAGATTTCCCTGTTTTTATTCTTCATTCTCTAAAGGGGAAGGAGATATAATGGCTAACATGAAGATTGTTAAGGAAGGTGGAATTACAGAGCAATGGGGAATGAATGGGGAAAAGGACTGAATGGATAACTTTTCCAAATAGCCTGATTAGCCAATTAGTCTCCTCCTGCATTGCATAATTCTGATTAAAGAATGTACCTTATATAGCAAAAAATAGCAGTGCAGTGTTGACATGTCTGTATAAAGTCCTATGATTTAGAGAATAAAAATAATTTATCAACTCCTAACTTGACATTATTTCAGAGCTGCTTGGATTGATAAGTGTCGTCCTGATTTATTTATCTCGGAATCTACATATGCTACTACTATCCGAGACTCAAAGCGATGCCGAGAAAGAGACTTCTTGAAGAAAGTGCATGATGCAATAGAAAGGGGTGGAAAGGTATGATTGTAAATACTGCTATATGTGAAAAGTAGACCTCTTTCCAGTATATGTCACACATTGGTATTTCAGCATTTTTAAAAACATTAATGTAAGTATGACTGCTGGCTCATCTGATTAAAGCTAAACTGAGTACGTGAGCCTGGCCTGTACTGAAGTAACTGATCCTACCCTTTAGTGCTGTCCCTGGTTTCTGTGCCATTGAATCAAGTGGCCTTGATGGAAGCTGTGTGCCAATATTAAATGAGGGTAGTTTCAGTTTCTCTGGGGTATCTTTCGCATTTTCATAACCAACAGACACTGCTTTGATTAAGGGCTTTGAAAACAAGGGGGAAACCAGTGTCCACAGACGTAGACTTGATGTCAGGACAGATGAAAAGGGGTTAATGAGTAAAGAAAAAAAATGAAAATATTCAATGTTTACCATATATCATTCAGCTCAGTGGATTTGCAATTTGGTAATCAAGACTTCTGATAAAGCAGAGTTAGCACACAGGGTGGGAGAGGCTGTGTGAGTGTGGTTCCTTCCCCAGTTTAAGGTTATACTTTTAGTCCTCCTTTTTAATATACGCATCTATTATAACAGCTTGTGCCCACATTCAAAATGGGCACTGCCTATTCAAGCTTATCATGTGGTGAGTGCAGCCTCCTGAACTGGTGCTGTAAATTCCATTGTAAATGTGGGAATCATTGTTGACGGGAAGTACAGCAGATGTAAAATTTTTAATATACCACAGGTAGTTCCCCTGAGGCTTGGCAGCCTGGGTTGGAAAGACCAAGTATGTTACTCAAGGGTCTGAATGTGACGGAGGAGAAAGTGAGGACTGCAGATGCTGGAGATCAGAGCTGAAAATGTGTTGCTGGAAAAGCACAGCAGGTCAGGCAGCATCCAAGGAACAGGAGAATCGATGTATCGGGCATGAGCCCTTCTTCAGGGCATTCCTGAAGAAGGGCTCATGCCCGAAACGTCGATTTTCCTGTTCCTTGGATGCTGCCTGACCTGCTGTCCTTTTTCAGCAACACATTTTCAGTTCTGAATGTGACGGGACAGTTTGACAAGGCAGGAAAAGGGAAAAGAGAAAGTGGAAGAGGAGGTTGAGAGATTAGGGATAAGGTGAGGTGGACAGGGATGTGGGAAATGAGCGCACTACTGAAAGTCAGTTTAGCCTATGTACTGATAGGAGAGAATGCCTTCATTGAGCCAACATGATATGTAGAAGGGCTTCAAAATCTTTAATCCTCGTTTTGACATTTTTATATATGTATATGATATAGAAGTCTTAGCAGTAATTCAAACTATTAGCACATATTTACAATATATTGAGAAAGAAAAGAAATATTTAATTGGTTTAATGTTCATAGAGCATAGCATAGTATAATACAACATTCTGATTAGTTTAGCCAATTGTCCATGACTCTTAGGGACAGCATTCCTAATTTTCTAATTTGCTTTATGACTGGTATAATTCAGACCAGAAAGTTAATCTAATAAACAAATAAGTTGATGGTCTGTGCCATGATGGAGGATGAAGTGGCATTTTCAGCTGCATTAGCTATGCTCAGTCTTTCCATCCTCTGAGACTCAGATCCATTTCTGCTGCCAGTGGAGTAAAAAAACCTCTAGCACCTCCAGATTCTCCCAGCCTTAATTAAAGGCATTCATCCACTTTGGAATGTGTCAACAAACCCCACAACATATGAACCTGCAATCTACCTGGGAACAGGAACAATTCAAGTGGAACTGGCAAAATACTCAACTGTATCACTGGCTGCAACTGAGTACAAATATTTCACATTGAATAATAAAATAATATGGAAAAACCAGTGAAAGAAGTAGTGTGTTGTCCTCGACGGAAGAAACTGCGAAGTTATTGAGTAGATTATTGAAACTATTTGATTTAGAGACAAAAAAAATCCAAAACTATAAATCAGAAACAAAAAGAAATTGGTGGAAAAACTCAGCAAGTCTGGCAGCATCTGTGGACAGATAGCAGAATTAATGTTTTGGGTCCAGTGATTCTTCTTCAGAACAGGTTTAAAGAATTGTTTTGCTTACTGCAGCTGATTTACAATTTAAGTGAAACTCTGAAGAAACCTTGCAAGATTGAATCACTTGTTGATATTAAGCTCCTAAATTTCTCTGCAGTTTCCAGCATTTTGTCTTTTTTTAAAATTTTTTGTGTGGAGAAAAGTTGCAATGGTAATTCAGGCATCTATCTTACATCTCCTATTTTTCGATCTGCCATCAACGCAGGTTATATTAAGCCATCCTCCAATGAATGACCATTTATTGATTTCTCACCCTCCCTTTTGTTGTCTGATCCTTTTCTAGAATGTGTCATGGTCTCTTGTGATATTCTTTAATTTTCTCCCCTTCTCCCCTTTACATGCTGGCTCATCCTGAAAGGAGTTGAGGTGGAGATCAGCCATGATGTAAATGATTCCTCAGCAGGCTCTTCCTGTATCCCACAATTGCCTGACAATCTCCACTATCCAAATCAATTTATGAGTCTGGACGGCGAGTGTCATTGCTTGCTATTGTACTGAGGAGAGACCTCGTGGTATGTTCTTTCCAGCTTCTACATATGATTGTTTACCCGTAGGAGTCAGCAAGTCAGACCTCAACTCCGATGTCTCCTCTGTTCACCCCCATTCCTCCTCTACAAGGCTTGCTGGTGCTAAAAGCAGTAGGCTGGTGAAATCTTGACATGGACAAACAAGGGAAATAGGAATCCGGTGTTTGTCTGACCTAGTCATGTATCCAAAAGTATCTGCACGGACTAGACAGCCAGGGAAACTCCATGAATGAAACAGGAATGAATGTTGTGCTATTTTTAAAAAATGGTCAATTGGAACTTTTGGCTAATGTACAATATTGCGTTAAATACAAGCCTCCTTTTTAATAGGTGCTGATTCCTGTCTTTGCCCTTGGACGAGCCCAGGAGCTTTGCATCCTTCTGGAAACTTTCTGGTAATTTTGTAAGCTTTCAAATAAATAGTATGCCTAAAGATGGCAGAGATTATTTTTCATGACAGTAGAAAGATGGTGCAAATTAGTTACATCTTCTGCTCAACTTCTAAATTCTGACATCTGGTGCAAGGTAGTTCTGTCTGCTCAGCTTTCCTACCTTAGCCCTTCGATCACCAGTCTCCAAAAGAAAATCAGTCAATTCACCGCGTTACTTAAGTAATTAAAGCCATTCAGATATTAAAAATAACCCATTATTGCAAAGTTTATTTTACATTGCTTAAAGATGCTATTTTTAATTAAATATTTTAGCCATGTATGGCATAAAATATTGTTTATATATTTTCCTTTCAGCTACACTTGTTTTGGCCTCTCTCTGCTGTAATAAATGTGATTAAACTTTTAATGTTTCTTGGGGGATATTGTTCATAGTTACACCCTAACCCTTGCCACTTCACTCACTGTCTCTGTGTTGTCAGACTGCCTTCCAGCATCCAATCCTAGATGAGCCCAGATTTGCTCCAGTTCACCATTTTGAAGTTGTCTCTCGTCATCACTAGTTTCATCGCCCTTTCCTGACCATTGTTTTAGGCTGATCCTGAATGTTTACAAACTCAGCATCTGATGTAACCTCAAGTTGAATTTCTAACTCCAGTCCACCCAAGCACAAAGGTCAGCCCTGTCAGGAGGACACTGCGGCATACTTGTGATTTCAATGTTTTGGAGATTTGGGTTTGAATTCTATCATGGCAGCCGGTCGAATTAAAATTCGTTAATAAAATATCATTAATGGTGACCACGAAACTACCATAAATATAAAATTTCATCAGGTTCATAATACCCTTTGGGAAATAAACCTGCCACCCTCACCTGACCTGACCTATGTGTGACTCCAGATCCACAGCAATGTGGTTGACATTGGTCTTGAACTGAATGACTTGCTTAGCCAATGAGGGATGGTCAACAAAGGCTCATGAAAGAACAAAGATACTCATCATCCCATTACATTGCCTTTACTCAGCTCATCTGCATCCAAATCGTCCTCCTGTCCTTTGTCATTTTCAGAATGCTTTCTTGATTAGGTTAAATTTAAGCTTATGCAAAGCTCACCTACCTTTTCTCTGCAAATTTCTGCAATTCTTCAACATTTGCAAATGTATTGTTTTTCTATATCTGTCCTCTAATCCTTGCCCCTTCTAAATTTTCAAGTGCATAATTCCCTGAAAGTGAGAGATGAGGTCGATGTATAGTTATAAAAGATGTCCAGTAGCAATTTGGAAAATAAGAATAACATTAGAACTCCCATGTGTTTCCTTGACCTCCAATGAATGAGTCAAGATAGAACTCTTGCCCAAGCCTTCCATGTGGCCACATTGTTGACACAGTTTTCCCTCTTTCCTGGCCCCTACCACGTCTAAATAATTCCAATTCAGAGACTCCACGTCTGTTGTTCCCTCCCAGTTCTCATAAACCAATCCTGAGTGTTTCCTTATCATTGGCGTAGGTTTTTATTTACATATTTTTCTGCAACGTCTCTCTGGATAATGTAACAAGTTGAACGATAATTGGCAGAACATCTAACAATAAAATGCCATGAGCCAGTTTTGCTGTGAAAATATTCATGAAGATAATCCCCTTCTCATCGCTTGTGTGTGAAGGTACAGCAGTTTTAAGAGGGACAAATGCACAGTTAAAGTACGAATGTCAAAAAGTTACTGTCCAAGACAGTTGGCTTTGTAAAACAGCATCTCCTTGTCTGCCTCACAATCAAGTGTCATGATTGCCATGCAGGTGCTGAATATGCGTAATAGATACAAAGCCAGCTCAGATATTTAGATAAAAATCACACAACACCAGGTTATAGTCCAACAGGTTTAATTGGAAGCACACTAGCTTTCGGAGTGACGCACCTGATGAAGCAGCGTCACTCCGAAAGCTGGTGTACTTCCAATTAAACCTGTTAGACTCTAACCTGGTGTTGTGTGATTTTTAACTTTGTACACCCCAGTCCAACACTGGCATCTCCAAGTCAGATATTTAGAGTTAGTAATTAGTCTAAGTACCCTTTCAAGAGTGTGATAGTCATTGTTAATTACAGTCAGTCATCATCTCTGCTACTGAAAATTAACAAATTGTAAATGTGATGTCTGATTTGTTAATGTTTGTACTTAAGCAAGTTTAAAAAAGTTATTTTTTCCAACATATTTTCCTTTACTATTTTATTTTTTTCTTTATCTTTATCTGATCTTTCTTTCTATCTGTTGGCATTGAGTTTACCTGCTTTAATATGCTGTCCTTTTCAGTCATCCAGCTGAGTCCTTCGTGATAATATAAAGACAGTTTCCGAATTTGCTTGTCATGTCTACTTGCAGGGAGAGAATGAACTTGAAAGCACCTATTTACTTTTCAACTGGATTGACTGAGAAGGCTAACCATTATTATAAATTATTCATTACATGGACCAATCAAAAAATTCGGAAGACATTTGTGCAAAGGAACATGTTTGAGTTCAAACATATCAAGGCATTCGATAGGACGTATGCTGACAACCCTGGACCAATGGTATATAACTGTTATTTTCTTTATCTTCCCATTTCAGATAATTTGTTTGTGCACAGAACTTTATTGTTCAAAAAAAGTTTTATTTTACTTTATTTGAATTGAAATTATGAGCATTTTAACTTGGACTAGATTCATATTTTGAACAGTGAAAGCCTACATTTGTCTATTGTCATTATTGCATTGTTACAGTAGATATCTACTAAGGTGTTACTAGGGTTACAAAGTTTTGAGTTGCAAATAGAAACCAGAGAAATTGGAGCTCATTATACCAAAGTGGAGGTAGGAGTTGATATAGCTGCTCAAAATTATATATTTTGATTAATATTATTTTCCATTTAATTTAATGTGCTGATTTGCTACCAGTGGTCAGTTACTTTATATCTGGAAAGCCTTCAATTAACCTAAAAAATCAAGGAGATATTCAGAGAAATCATTTCATGAGAGTTGTTAAAAGATTGAGTACCCTATCAAAAATTGAGAGAAGCAAAATTCATTATTATTGTAAAAGGAAAGTCCAAATTTTCTATTTGGAGATAGAAAATTTAAAAGGGTATGGCATGTGATTAAGAGAATGTTATCAAGTGATTAGATCGTTCTGATAAAATGGATCAAGTAGACTGTGATGAACTTGATAATTCACTAGTCCAGTCCAGCTACTTTTGCTCTGATAATTTATTTCAACAAAGCTGAACCAACCCAGACACGTTTTTTAAATATTTCTTTCGCAAACCACTTTTGAATCATTTATACCAAATATGTAGTTGCATAGGTGCTGACAGTGCCTGAGGATTGTTTATGTGTGAATGTTGGCCAACTATTCAACCATAAAGAAAATACTGTTGAATCTATCACATTGTTTTCCAGCAGGGCTTGCTGGATAGTAGTTAGACACAGGAACATTGGTTGCAGTTGTGCTTTTGCTATCTATCCTGGTGATGCTGGAACCAATTCTAGTGGCCCAGCTATAACCTTGATGAGATTAACTAATTGGTCAAACCCAAGTGTCCATGCTCCCTGTATGGCTGAATAGTTTACAATGCTGGTGGCAGATTTTGTTGTACTTGGGAACTCAATCATACAGTAAACAAGATTCTGATAATACTTTTCTGGATGTAAAATTATTTTAAAAATCCTACTTGGAATTTTGAGGCAAAAATACCCAATTCTGAATTAGAATTGCAAAATCTCAACCCGTCTCATTTTCAATACCTGCTCTATACCACAATAAAAATGAAAACTGAAATGAGTTCGAGTTTGGACTTCAGGTTTCACGTCGATTACTTGCATTTATGAATAGCTCTCATAATTGTTCAAATTATCTGTATTAAAAGTGTTTACCTGTCCTTGATTATCAGTTGTTATACTTGAGCTGTCTTCAGCATTTTATTCTTTCATTAGATTTAATGGAAGTTGTGCTTTATAAAAATTTTAACTTTGTAATTAAAATGTGAAAGATTTTTGCAATAGTACTTGGAGATGTCCTTCGTACTAAAGATTGACTCTTCTAGGTTGTCTTTGCCACACCAGGCATGCTTCATGCTGGGCAGTCACTCCAGATTTTCAGGAAATGGGCAGGCAATGATAAAAATATGGTAAGGCAGCTGGTCTACTGACTCCAAGTTTTTAATGTTTACCTTTTCTCATTTTTAAGTTCAAAACTGTATAGCATCTGGCTGTAAGATGTTAATTTGTGTTCTCAGGTTATCATGCCAGGGTATTGTGTTCAAGGAACTGTGGGACATAAAATCCTAAGTGGCCAGCGGAAACTCGAAATGGAAGGAAGGCAAACTGTAAGCATTTCTTCATAGTGTAAATACATGGGGGTTTTAAACCTTTAGGTTTGTACAATCCAGAAAAGACCATTGTGGTCTCTTTAACCACTGTCCCCCCCAAAAAAAAGACTCTTATTGATATGGTACTATATCAGATTGGAGAAAGTGAGGTCTGCAGATGCTGGAGATCAAAGTTGAAACTTTATTGCTGGAACAGCACAGCAGGTCAGGCAGCATCCAGGGAACAGGAGATTCGACGTTTCGGGCACAGGCCCTTCTTCAGGAATGAGCAGAGAGTGTTCAGCAGGAGAAGATAAAAGGTAGGGAGGAGGGACTTGGAGGAGGGGAGTTGGAAATGTGATAGGTGGAAAGAGGTCAAGGTGAGGGTGATAGGTCGGAGTAGGATGGAGGCGGAGAGGTCAAGAAGAAGACTGCAGGTCAGGAAGGCGGTGCCGGGCTGGAGGGATCCGGCTGAGACAAGGTGGGGGGAGGGGGGATGAAGAAACTGGTGAAGTCCAAGTTCATCCCCTGCGGTTGGAGGGTTCCCAGTCGGAAGATAAGACGCTCCTCCTCCGACCGTCGGGTTGTTGTGGTTTGGCGGTGGATGAGTCCAATGACCTGCATATCCTCGGTGGAGTGGGAGGGGGAGTTGAAATGCTGTGCCACAGGTTGGTTGGGTTGGTTCGTCCGGGTGGCCCAGAGGTGCTCTCTGAATCGCTCCGCAAGTAGGCGGCCGCAAGGGTACTGGGTGGTACGGCGGGAAAGGAAGAAGCGGAGTGCTTTGACCCATCGTCTCAGCCTGCTCCTGCCCAACCGAACTCATCTCGGCATACCTCGACACGGTCCTGTCCCCATTAGTCCAAGAACTCCCCACCTACGTTCGTGACACCACCCACGCCCTCCACCTCCTCCAGGATTTCCGCTTCCCCGGTCCCCAACGCCTCATCTTCACCATGGACATCCAGTCCCTGTACACCTCCATTCCCCATCACGAAGGACTCAAAGCACTCCGCTTCTTCCTTTCCCGCCGTACCACCCAGTACCCTTCCACCGACACCCTCCTTCGACTGACCGAACTGGTCCTCACCCTGAACAACTTTTCTTTCCAATCTTCCCACTTTCTCCAAACAAAAGGAGTAGCCATGGGCACCCGCATGGGCCCCAGCTATGCCTGTCTCTTCGTAGGGTATGTGGAACAATCCATCTTCCGCAACTACACTGGCCCCACCCCCCATCTTTTTCTTCGCTACATTGATGACTGTATCGGCGCTACCTCGTGCTCCCACGAGGAGGTTGAACAGTTCATCCACTACACGAACACCTTCCACCCCGACCTCAAATTCACCTGGACAGTCTCGGACTCCTCCCTCCCCTTCCTAGACCTTTCTGTTTCTATCTCAGGCGACCGAATCAACACGGACATCTACTACAAACCTACCGACTCCCACAGCTACCTGGACTACACCTCCTCCCATCCTGCCCCCTGTAAAAACGCCATCCCATTCTCCCAATTCCTTCGTCTCCGCCGCATCTGCTCCCAGGAGGACCAGTTCAAAATACGTACAACACAGATGGCCTCCTTCTTCAAGGACCGCAATTTCCCCCCCGACGTGGTCGACGGTGCCCTCCACCGCATCTCCTCCACTTCCCGCTCCTCCGCCCTTGAGCCCCGCCCCTCCAACCGCCACCAGGACAGAACCCCACTGGTCCTCACCTACCACCCCACCAATCTCCATGTACAGCGCATCATCCGCCGTCACTTCCGCCACCTCCAAACAGACCCCAGCACCAAGGATATATTTCCCTCCCCTCCCCTATCAGCTTTCCGTAGAGACCACTCCCTCCGCGACTCCCTTGTCAGATCCACACCCCCCACCGACCCAACCACCACTCCCGGCACCTTCCCTTGCAACCGCAGGAGGTGCAACACTTGCGCCCACACCTCCCCCCTCACTTCTCTCCAAGGCCCCAAGGGAAACTTCCATATCCGCCACAGATTCACCTGCACCTCCACCCACATCATCTACTGCATCCGCTGCAGCCGGTGTGGCCTCCTCTATATTGGGGAGACAGGCCGCCTACTTGCGGAGCGATTCAGAGAGCACCTCTGGGCCACCCGGACGAACCAACCCAACCAACCTGTGGCACAGCATTTCAACTCCCCCTCCCACTCCACCGAGGATATGCAGGTCATTGGACTCATCCACCGCCAAACCACAACAACCCGACGGTCGGAGGAGGAGCGTCTTATCTTCCGACTGGGAACCCTCCAACCGCAGGGGATGAACTTGGACTTCACCAGTTTCTTCATCCCCCCTCCCCCCACCTTGTCTCAGCCGGATCCCTCCAGCCCGGCACCGCCTTCCTGACCTGCAGTCTTCTTCTTGACCTCTCCGCCTCCATCCTACTCCGACCTATCACCCTCACCTTGACCTCTTTCCACCTATCACATTTCCAACTCCCCTCCTCCAAGTCCCTCCTCCCTACCTTTTATCTTCTCCTGCTGAACACTCTCTGCTCATTCCTGAAGAAGGGCCTGTGCCCGAAACGTCGAATCTCCTGTTCCCTGGATGCTGCCTGACCTGCTGTGCTGTTCCAGCAATAAAGTTTCAACTATATCAGATTGCATCACATAAAGTTAATTGCTTTGTAATGTAGTGACTATTGTAAGCAAGTTTCCACAAAATGGGAGTGAAATGAATGAACAGTCCATCCAAGTGGAAGTGGGTACTGCAGACGCTGAAGATTAGAGTCAAGATTAGAGTGTGGCTGGAAAAGCACAACAGGTCAGGCATCATCCGAGGAGCAGGAAAAATCGACGTTTCGGGCAAATGCCCTTTCATCAGGAATGAGGGAATCTGAACAGTCCATCTGGCAGTATAACTTGAGGAGCTAATTTATTGCACATCTGATGAATTTCCTGAACTTCTTCCAAAAGTCCTATGGATTTTTAATATCCTCCTGATCTGGAGGAAGGAAGGAGTTTGGTTTCATATCTTATTTGTAAGATGGTAATGTAGCAATAGTTAATATCCTTCTATTATCCTCTCCAGAATTTTTCTTTATTCTAAAATGTAATCCCCACTGACCTTGATGACATTCTACTTTTTACTTAAAGATCAATCTTGCAATAAAATCTCCTTCAACTTTTTTTTTCCCCTCTGGTAAGCATTCCAATTTCATTTTCTGTTCTTTTATCTGAGATCCCTAATCTCTGAATTTAGGATCCTTCCTCTGTGTCTTCTTTAAAACCAGGATTTTCTGATTTTAATCAATGACCAAAATTGTACATATTTCACCCAAGCAATCTATTGCTTCTTCAACCTCTCCTACAGCATTTTTCCACATCTGCCAGCTGTTATTTGGAGCTTTAATTTAACCAGATTTCCTGTAATTGGTTTTCTTAATCCCTGTTATTTGTAGCTCTTCCTTCCCCTCTGCTAAATTTCATATCATTAACAAACTCAAACAGTCTTGTTTCTGTCCTGATCCTGAATCATGTATCTAAAATGTGTAAAACAAGCCACATCACAGACTGCTCTGGCACCCACTGATCCCCTCCCCCTATCTTGCTGTAGCTTTATCTCCTTTGTTTCCAGTGACTCAGCCAATTTGTGACATACTGTAGGAGCTTCTTCAGGACACCAGCTGTTTCACACACTCAATTGTTTACTCTGAATATATTTGTAAAAGTCTTCCACATTAATGGTATCGAGTATTTCTTGTTGTTTTAATCATAAATCTCCATTTCATTATTTCTGATCAGTTTCTCAACCTATTTTCATCTCTACCTCGGTCCCGAGATATATATATATATATGTGGAAGGATATTCTTTCTTTTGTTAGTAAATCAGCATTGTCACTTGAGTCAGTTGTCTGCTTCTGGTTGTAACTATATATTGTGGGATATCCAGTGCTTTGTGTTGAAACTAGGAGAAGAAGCCTTTTCTTTCCACATCATTAGTCACATTGATCCAGTCTTCTCCTGAGCTATTTCAGTGTGAGTTACAGTGTCACAAAATAGATTTATGGTTCATTGTGTCTTAAAAATAATAACATCTTTGTGCATTAAAACTAAATTTGAAATTTAAGTTTTGTTTCTTTACTCAAGATCATTTTATTTTCATTTGATTAAAAAGAAACTTGATAAGACCACTCGTTAATTCTATTGTAATGTATCCTTCCCAGCTAGAAGTGAAGATGCAGGTGGAATACATGTCATTCAGTGCACATGCTGACGCCAAAGGCATCATGCAACTTATCCGTCAAGTCGAACCACAAAATGTGCTGCTGGTCCATGGAGAGGCTAAGAAAATGGGATTCCTTAAAGAGAAAATTGAACAGGAATTCAGTAAGTCTTACTGCACTGTATCATTAGCTGCTGCAGGGCAAATGCAAGCTAATAAGACATTTCAGTACTCCAATCTAATCTTTTTATGTACAAAATGTTAAGGAATGAATAAAGTAAGAATAGGGCAAACTGGCAAATCAGCATACTCTACCAGTTTGCTAACAGTGGATGCTTCTTCATCTTAATACCTTTTTTTTCTCACATTCTTTTATAAATAGTTACCTCAAAAATGCCTTAATTAGTTCTACTGTGGTGGACGGACATGCCACATTCTCTCATCTTCGTGCACAAAGAAACTGCTTCTGAATTTCCTTTTAGTTGACTTCGTTCAAGTTTTCAGATATTGGATTTTTAAATTTAGATTCCAATGTACCATGTAATGTTTTTCCCTCCTCTGTACTTTGTTATTCATTTCTATGTTATTGCTTTATAAATACTTAAGTTGGATTACCCCTTAACCTTGCAAATAAATCCAGTCTTTTGCTATTGCTAAATCCCATCATCACGATGATAGGTTATTACTGTTTAACACCAGAAACACTTTGTCCTCCTTAAGATGGGACAGGCAACACCCTGTGGGGAAAATAGGAGCAGGCATTGGACACTAATTCAAACACTTACTTATATATTCTATATGTTTTGTGATTAATTCCTTTCTTTGCCTATATCTCCTCTGTGCTTCTTTATTTCCACAGCAATCCCACCTTTCTTTCTTGTGCCCAAAATGTACTACCTCACAAGGTTGTTTGCTACTGTCATTCACTTAATTGATCTATCCTCTTCTTAAACTTCACTGTAGTTCCCAGCTTAACATCGTTTGGAAGATTGGAAATATTCTTTTCTATGTACAAATATAGATCATTTGATATAAATTGTACAGCTAAGATCACAGGAACAAATCTGCGGGGTTCCACTTGTTGAACCATAAAATATTTAATATGTTTGCCTTGTAGCTCCTAATCACTTTTCTATCCAAACCATGAAGTTGCCTATATTTTAACAGTGATCTCTTAGGGAGAAACATATTCGGATAAATTTTGGCTGAAACATATGATATTTATTGGGCTTTGACCAACCTGATGTTAAGATTAAGCACATTGCCTTTTGCATGTCTGGAACCTGGATTTGAATCCTGTTCAGTCAGCTTGCATAGGGGTGTCCTCTCTGTCAGCTTTAGCGATTTCATGTAAAGTTACTTTATGTAGCATCAGTCTTGGTGTTTGTGTGCAAACCCTAGACCAGCCCACATTCTGGCATAGAAAGATGCAGTAGGGGTGTTGTTGCCAGGCTTGGTAGAGTGAGTTATAGGATATAAAAACAAAGAAGTGTTTAAAGGAGTTACTGAAGTAGTGGTCAATGCCTGCTACTATTTTTCCATATGGATGTTGCCTGCCCCATCTCAAGGGAACAAAGTACTTTTGAGTTAAAGCAGCATTAATCATCTTCTTGCTCAGAGAGGCATAATATGAAAAAAATGTCCAAAGCTTAAGCATTTTTTGTTCTTGAATACTGACAGCTCTAACTTCAATCAGCACAAAAGAAGTATCTCCAAAAGCTCATGCCTAAGAAACCTTTCTTTCCTACCTATGTAATTTTACTCATTTCATTGTCTGGCTGGAATGAAGCTGAAACCCTTCCTAACTCAAGACTTCCAATCAACGAAACTTTATGTATGTCGCTTTTTCTTTGTTTCCATTTGGTAACAAATAGCTCATAAATGTAATCTATTGTCACTGTCACCAAACATGCTCCTCAAATGTGCTAGAAATGTTCCTGCCCATTCCACCTGCCTGGTTTCTAATTGCCTGATCTGACCTTTCAACCTATGCATCTAGATGTCATTTCATTGTGTACATAAAATTTTGAGTGTAATTTCAATCTTCTTGTGATTTTGCTTGCATAACACGATATATGTTTTTTCTTAAAAGTAATGGAAAAAGAAATTTTAAAACTTGTCTTTTTTTTGTCCAGGTATTAATTGCTACATGCCAGCCAATGGAGAAACAGCATCAATAGTTACTAATCCCAATATTCCAGTGGATATTTCTCTTGGTTTGCTCAAGGGGGATTCAAATCTTGGTAACTGAATTGTTCTTAACCTTAAGATTTAGTAAACAGCCTACTTAAATTTTAAGAACCTGAAGTTCCCTGTTTAAGTAAAAGTATAACTGAATTATGGCTCATTTGTTTCATGTATTGCCTGGCATGGAACTGAGGTAAAGTGCCCAGTTCAGTTCCTAGGTCTCTTTGTGGAGGTGGAACACACAGATAATTCCAATGTAAGAGTTGTGCGGGCAACCAGTTTAGCTCACTTCCTTGTATTATCAGTAAGAAAAATTCATGTGCTTGGATATTGACAAAGGGAAGGCTGAAGTATGAAATGATGTTCACATTCATCAAATAGGTTACCAACACTGAATTTCTGTACTCACCTGCAAATGAAACATCATTGTTTGTATCATTGTTAGTTATGCTCTTTGTCAGCATGAATCCTTAATGCAGCACAGAAAAATAATTAAAGTAGAAAGGGTGTGTGTTTATGTTGTACCTTTCACAGCGTGTTTTGCAGCCCGTGAAAGTACTTAGAAAGTTTAATCATTATTCTAATATAGGAAATACCATTGCAACATCCCACAAGTAGTAAACTGACAATGATCAGAAGATCAGGTTTATTGAAAATTGAAACATTTTGGCCATGTTCACCTGCTGTTCTTCCAGTAGAGCCATGGTAGTTCATTATGTTCACTGCGAGTGGACTTGGTTTAATGTCAAACCCAAGAGTTCACCCCTTTGCTAGTCCCTACTACTGCATTGAAGTGGTTGCCTCAATTATACACTTAGGCCTCTGGTGTGCAACTTGAGTACCCAGTCTTCTAACTCAGGTGAGTGACACCTCTGACCGAAGACTGACACAACTAAATGCAGTAAATCTGATGTGAAAATTTGGTTATTAGTTTCCTGTAAATATACAGAAAGGAGAAGATGCTTATAGTGTCTGTTTTAAATGACAACTGGACCCTGAAGTGCTTTACAGTCAAAGAAGTGTAGTCACTGTTGTAATGTAGAAAATGGGCAGCCCAATATACCAGAGCAAAATCTTGCAAACAGCAATGTGATAATGACCAGATAATCTGTTCTTGTGATGTTGACTGAAGGATAAATATCAGCTAGGATGCTGGGGAGTACTAATCCATTTCACATTAAGCAAACTAATAATTTTTCTGTCTTTAAAAGAGTTAAAAGCAGGTTGTTTTTTTAAACCGTGGGCAGCTTTCTTGTGGTGATGCTGGTAGCTCTTTAATAAGGAGAAGGACATCATACAAGATAGTTCACAATGTTTATCTTGGCCTATCCCTTTAAAGCACAAGGTATAATTGTTATTGAGTCAGTTAGTGGCTAAAGACGGACATTCTTTAACAAGTAGTCAGTTGTGAGTATTGGCATTCCATACTAGGTGTGATGGATGCATCGTCAATAAAATACCGTAGATCTCGTGTGAAATTACTGGATGATGAGTTTATAACAGTAGATGTGATAGTAAAAGCATGATGCAAAGATTCTATAAGAATGCAGGAAATCAAGATTAGTGAATGGGCAAGCAAATTTTCTTTCATTGTCCTTTCACATCTGAGGCTAGGATTCTAATATGGGCAATGGGATTGATATCTGCAATGGACCTCAGTCAAATTCATCTTCGGATGTCATGCTTTAGAATGTCACCAATCATGATTTTCTGGTTTCTCTGTCCTCCATGTGTGTCCCTGTCCTCCATGTGTGTCCCAGGAATTGTACTTTTTTTTGGTAATCGTTTGTAAAAGTTCTTCGTCTGCTGTCTTCAAAACTTCCTCATTGGTTGTGTATGTTATCCAACTAATCCTCATCATGCATCTCATAAGCCACATCTCTGTTGCCTTTAACTTGCATTGTCTGCCCTATGTTCCAGCATTGTCTCAATATAATAACACAGACCAGATGTAGTGTTTCTGAAATCTAATTCTAATATCCATTGAGGTGCTCTTTATTTTAATAAATTAGTCCAACATTTTGGTGCAAGTTTGTAAAGTAAGTGATACATGCAGCCTGATGTCTTCATAACTTTCATGAAGTGAAATAGCTTAGCTATTTCAAACGAATTTCTAGTGAATGAAAGTCCTCACCACAACACTTCCCTTCATCTGCACCAGTTGAGATCATGTTTTGTTACAATCTGGCTAACCACAACATATCATATGTGTGTAGTGGAGGTTTTGCCATTGTGGTTGGAAACTTAAGCTGCATTGTTTTTATAATGTTGAAGCATCTTCTCCGTGAATATTAATGGGTAAGACGACACTTAACCATGTACAAATAGAAGATGGGTTCATAACCTGTCACTGATGTTTTGATTTTCTTATATACTGATCAGCGACCAAAGACTCAATAGAATGGCAGGTTAATACTAGACAGTATTACAGGAGGCAACTTTCCACTTGTATTCAGAGAGTAGACAAGTAGCAACCTGAGGACATGGGAATATGAGCCTGTACTGGGCACTGCAGCTGAAAAGCTGATCAAGAATTAAATTATTTACATTGCATTAAGGTAGCATTCTATATAGTGTCTTGCAGAGTGTTTGAAAGTAATCAAAATTTCAATTTATTAGAGGTTGAGAAGAAAATAACAAAACCGGGTTTTCATGAAATGAATGTAAACCCAGTCACTGACACTTATGTTTGATGATGTCTCTGATTTTTCTCCCTGTGTTCTATAGGTCCAGTACCTGATTCAAAGAAACCAAAACTAATGCATGGCACACTGATTATAAAGGATAACGTAAGTAATGCATGTTTAAATTTGGGGATCACTTGAAAGAAGGATAAAACACAAAGTCACTTGCTCTTGTTGCTTTTATGTTTAGAGCCTTCGCCTAGTTTCACCTGAACAGGCTGTGAAAGAATTGGGTCTCAGTGAACATCACCTTCGTTACACATGTAAAGTTCAAATACAGGACCACCACTCAGAACAAGATACCTTAAATCGAATATACAACCACCTGAAAAAGTGAGTACATTACCCTACTTAGGCCAGTGGAGATAATAGCTTAATTTATTTTTATTGCCACCATAGCAAAATGGGTGTAGAGTCAGATATGTGAAGCAAGAAAAAAATGTCATTCAGAGCAGTAACTGGAAAGGATGGACAGCAGCCAATAATAAACCAAGAAATGATCAAAGAAGGAAGTGTCAACCTTTTTAAAAAAAAAAAAAGGTCTGGGACTAATTACTGTTCTATTCAAATGACTGCTGGGTTGCACAAGTTAATTTTTGTACTTTTCCGCCATGGCTAGTACAGTTTTGGGTTTGCTGTGATACCTTCTTGGGTTTGGTAGTGTTGGATGTTCCCAGACTTGGATCTCCTGTCCCTACGTGCTGGGGTTTACTCACAATTAGCTAATATCTACATATATGAAAACGTGACTAGGAAGATGTTGCATCACGTCATATGGATTGGATATAGTAATCTTGCCAGACCCTGAACATCATGAGCCATGCCTAGAAAGCAGCAGCAAGCAAGTTCACAATGTTGAGAACAAAGTGTTCCATTTTCCAATGGCAATATGAGATTGTCACTAGTGAGCACAAGAGGCCTATTTGCATGCATTAGCATGTATGAACAACTTAATCTCACCAGTTTCCCATTCTCCCACGAGTCAGACAGAAACTAGATGGTGACAATTTAAAGTCAGAGCAATAACCTGGTGACTCAGCGTGGGTTTCCTCCGGGTGCTCCGGTTTCCTCCCACAATCCAAAAAATGTGCAGGTTAGGTGAATTGGCCATGTTAAATTGCCCGTAGTGTTAGCTGAAGGGGTAAGTGTAGGGGAATGGGTCTGGGTTGGTTACGCTTCAGCGGATCGGTGTGGACTTATTGGGCCGAAGGGCCTGTTTCCACACTGTAAGTAATCTAAGACTCCAGCCCGCTGCCAGCTGCTCCAGATCTTCATCTTGAACACTCAGGACCAATATCTCAATGCCCTACTCCATGACAGCAACTGCGTACACACTCCATTCACAGACTTGGCATCTGCCTTGTATCAGCCTCATCAGGACACATCTTCAATATACTTTTCATGATTCTGTACTACAGTGCTTCAGTTTGGAACACACCAGCACTTAACATTGGAATACAGTTACAAGGGCACTTTGCAGTCAGGGATAGGCACCAAACTCATGAATTCAACCAGGTTGTATCTCAGGGCTGCATGCTCACTCCCTTAGCACTCACTCACTGTGCCTACTTCAATGCTTGCAGCATCCGCCTGCCTTGGTCCCTCAGCTAGACCTTAAAGGCTCACAGTGTTTCTGTCTTGCTTTGCTTTTCAGTACTAACACATAGCAGGGAACTTGTCATGATTGTCAGCCAGGGAGCACCATGCTGTATCAATCTTTCACCTACAGCATGTAACAGTAGCCTAGCCAGCAAACACAAAGCCATTTGCTTAATGCACATGCAATGTGTCAAAGTTGAAGGGGAATAGTCCTCAGTCAGGTCATGGGGGAGCAGTCATCAGTCAGGCTGTTGCGGAACATTGATCAGAATAAGGTACAATGTCAAAGTTCCATGTTGAGACATCCCATGGCCCTGTGTTTTGGATTGTTCCATGTCCACTGTATAGAGAATTACACTAAACAGTCATTTGTGAGTGATGTGAATGTTTACAGCTAATGTTATGAAAATTCTGTTCTGTTTCTAATAATCCTGACTTGGGTTCATTTTAAGTGTGAGTGAAGTTTGGCTGAATCCTCAGTTGTTCACCCAGAAATGTGTCAAGGCTGATACCAATGCAATTGTTGTTAGATCAATTTGCTTCCTATCATTTCCCTGCAATGAGGTCAGTGCTGTAGCTCAGGCAGTATGATTGGCAGCATAGCTGGCTTTTCCTAGGCCAGAGTAAACACACTGCATTGGGAGTGCTATATCATAATGCAACTGAGTTCCTCAATTGGAAAGAGTTCCATTCCAGCAATGTGCAAGTCATCTATGATCATCAGCAGCACATCTTGGAGATCTGTGCCAGCTACCAGCCATGACACCTCCAACCTTGTGAACTCTAATGGTCTGAGTTCATTTCAAAGACTGGATGCATTGCAAAGTTACTTACTAGGAGACAAGGACGACCATGGTTGATGGCTTCATAGATACAATGTAGCCCATTATTCTACCAGAGCAGACAATAGGCCACCTGGAAATCAGATTTCACCTTTGGATCAGACTTGGAGGAGGGGAGCAGGGTAAGAAGAGGGGGTCCCTGTGGTACACTGTGTTTGGAGTCTAGTGCATAATCCATGTGTGCTGCAATGTGCTACAGCAGCAGCAGGCAAAGAGGGCACGAGATGGATGCTGAAAAACTAAGAGTGTGGCAGCAGTCTTCCAAGGAGGAAGGTGAGGACATTGCGCAGGGGAAAGTCACCTTCATCATGATGAAGCATTGCGGTGTCAGGCACTGTAAGCCAGACAGGACATAATTAACATCTCCCTCCAGTGTATGTGAACTGGATGCAGGAACTGTAAATGTATTGGTCCTTGAAAGGCACATATCTGTTTCTGTTCCCACAGGTATATGAAACTTCTGTTTGTTTACTGATTACTTCTGCTGTTGCTGAATAACAGTGAATGTTTTGAACCTTTTGAAGACTTTTCCTGTTTGTGTCGGGCACATGTTGAACAATTCAGGCCACTAGGCATTGGGGCAAGAGTAGCACTAACTTTAACAGAATTGTAAGATAGGCTGAGACTAAGGACAAGTAAACCGTGTAGCTTGGATCTTAAATGGTGAGAGCTATGAGATTGTGCATTTGCATGAGCAACAAAATCTCTGCTCTGTCACCAGTGTGTCCTGGGAAGCATGGGTTTGTGGTTGCTCTTCCACTATGTGCGGTGAAGGGCAACTCCAGACTTCTAACTCTTGATCAGATGCATGTTGGGCATCAATGATGGCACTAGGCACCAGGATTAGATTACTTAGTGTGGAAACAGGCCCTTCGGCCCAATAAGTCCACACTGCCTTGCCAAAATGCAACCCACCCAGACCCATTCCCCTTCACATAACACTAGGGGCAATTAGCATGGCCAATTCACCTAACCTGAAAATTTTTTTTGGACTGTGGGAGGAAACCAGAGCACTCGGAGGAAACCCACACAGACACGGGGAGAATGTGCAAATTCCACACAGAGTTGCCTGAGGTGGGAATTGAACCCGGGTCTCTGGCGCTGTGAGGCAGCAGTGCTAACCACTCTGCCACCGTGCCGCCCATGTCCTGACAGTGCCGAGTACTTGTGTCTGTGATGAATGGGAGAATACAACAAGCAAGGTACTATAGAGGAAAGTGAGGAGTCAGAGTCGAAAAAGGTGGCGCTGGAAAAGCAGCTGGTCGGGCAGCATCTGTGAAGCAGGAGCGTTGACATTTCAGGCATAAGTTCTTTAGGTCTGATGCTTTGGTAACAGGACAACCCACAAAAACACACTAGGGCTAATGGAGAGAAGCCCTCCATGGAACTTGACAAATGCTTTATAGGCATTTATATGACATTTTAGCCAATTCCAACTGGTAAAATTCAGTCCTGTTATTGTTCTTATTCACTTGTGGAATGTGGGCATTGCTGGCTTGCCAGCACTGCTTTAACATGTGACTTGACATGATTCTTCAATCTGTAGCTTTGATATTGTTCAATGAGCAAAATAACATTGTGTACAACAGTTATGATTTGTCTCAGTTAATTTGACCAATACACCTCATCTCTTGAAATAATACAGGATAACAAAGGGTACAGTTCTCCAGATCTGCAATCACCTCCTTGGCTTAAATAACTTCATCCCAACCCCCTGTGAACTAACCTTGTGGCTGTAGGCAAAACTGGACCCAGGCAATTCTTGTTCGAGGAGACAGCCAATTTGCATTTCTGTAGCTATTTGATCTTCCCATGTTGGCCACCAACGATATGCCAAATAGCTTCTGTTGCACACTCTGACTAGGTGTTACTTAATATAATGTTTCTGAGTATCACTACAGGCTAACAAATTGGTTATTATTAAAATCTTTTGGGGAAACTACTTTAATACCTTTGTCAATAGAGTATTTCAACTTTTATTTTTAAAATGGCTTAATGCAAAATGTTTTCCCTTAAATCCCTATGTTTAAATGTAGCTCCTATTCAAACCTATGCTGTAGCAAAATGGTCAAAAAAATCCCAAACCATAATCCATCTCTGTTCTCCAGTAAGTGTCTCAGTGGTTTGGATTGGAGCCTTTCGTATTATATTGCTGATTGTTTTGCATAGGCGATAAGATGGATGAATGTTGATTTCTGGGAACAGAGGCAAGGGACACAGTAGCTTCTTAAAAAATATCAGCATACTCAGTAAGACTGTTGATCAAAATTTGGAGTTGAACGGTAGCCTTGCTGCACACAAATAATGTTAACTCAGCTGCTGACCTACTCGTCAGCTAAGGGTTGCTTAATAAACATTGTATTACTTTATAGGGATATTTCTTCAAGCAGTTGCAGCCTATAAAGCATTAAACATAGAAGGTTCAAAAATAACTCAATCAATTTTTAATGTTTATTTTAATTCTTTCCTTGTTGTCTGGAAGTATCTTGAAAGACTATCCGATTCAACATCTGCCTGATGGCTCTGTGATGGTGGAGTCCATTCTCATTAAAATCAGTGCAATGTCTGATGATCAGAGTACTAAGGATGTGTTAGTTTCATGGACCTACCAGGTGAGTGATCCTGTTTTAGAGAGCCACTGTCTTTCATGTCTGGTGAGGCTTTGGTTTAGAATACTCCGCATGTTGTCTTGTATCCAGATGGAGGCTCTGTGTCTGTCTCCCATACTTCATGACCTGCTTTATACAGGTCGGCAATTGATGAGGTTGGGTAATGTCCAAAGATGCCACAAGCATCTTAAACATTCCCACACTGAGAGGGATGCTGACTCTACTAATATCCAAACTGTTCTTTAGTAAAGAAATATTTAAAAATTGTAATTGTGAAATTGTGTAAGTCTTTGTGGCAGGAGGTGTCCGTGTGAGAGTCTCTGTGGGTGAGGATGTCTGTGGTCGTGGGTCTGTGTGTGGATTTCTGTGGGTAGGGGGTGTGTGTGTATATGGGGTTGTAATTTAGAGTGTGTGCATGTTCCCTTGTCAGTTGGTGTGTTAGTCTGTGTCTGTGTGGATGTGAGGACTTCCAGGATATCCCAAGGTTTGGAACAGTCAGCAACACTGTCAACCGTTGATTTCATTACTGGCTTTTTCACTTATTGTCAAATCTGAAGACACAAGACCTAGCATACCCGACATTACCACGACTCAGGGATAAACCTGTGTCAATCTGCAGTGTGATTAGGTGTTTAGAAGCTTAGATTTCAACAGCAAGGAGAAACTAATAGGAAAGGTATGAGCTTGAAAGTGCAGCTAAGAGGCACATTGCATGACCTGCACATTATGCTTGTCTGATGTTCCATTTCACATTCAGAAATATGATAAATTTCCCATATCAAATTCCTTCTGCATACTCAGTGTAGTGGAGTTGCATACTGTGTTTTTGTAATTAAGATATAAAAAAATTACAGCTGCCATGATGTATACTGTGTCCTCTGGTTGCTCAGATTAAGAAGCAACTATCTTTAGGATGTTTGATAAATTGATAATAATTCCATGTCAGTGTTATTAAATTTAAGTGAGTGATTGTTCCATCTGCTGATTAGACCGTGAGAGTTGGATTAAGGGGGTAGCAGAGCAGAATTCCTTCATGATCGCAGGTCACTCTGGGAATTGATGCTGATTGAACACTCGTCTTGTTGAGAATTTAGCCAGTTATTTACATACACAAATTATCTTTTGAAATTATTCTGTCAGGATTATGTTCTTTGGAGGTTTCAAGATTATGAATATCATTAATTGTTACTCTTCAACACAATTTGTAAACTTGCTTCAATTTGACAAATTAATTATTCAATTTTCCAAACAAATCATGGATGATTTGCAGTAATGATCTCTGACACCATGCATTTAATCTTTTAAAATCCATGACACAAATTTGAAATGGGAACTAAGCTCAGCAATTTTAATCTTTTTAATCACATTACTCAATCCTGTTTTTTAACTATTGGCTGTTTCTCATTGTTGTTTGATCAATGTTGTCAAAGTGCTTGCTTCATATCGTTGGAAGTGGATCTTCACAGTGTCTTTAACCTGCTCACTGACATGTAAATTAACTGATTAAGAATCACAAGTATTCTATATACCTTTGTGTGACCTATTGCAAATGTCACTATGCAAATGAGAGGCTATGGAATTTTACAGTGTATAACCCCCATTAGTAAAACAAAATAACTTCACACTTTGTACCCAATCAACACTGAGTGGGTGAAATGTTGTCTGGTGGTGTTTCAATTTTACGATAGAGCATTTTACAAAGTTACAAAATAGTTAACTGCGGCAAACTGAAAGCTATATGGAGTTCGTCTTTCCCTGGATAAAAAGTGTAATCTCATTAAATTGGAGTGTAGTACATGTTGAAAAGTTATTTGGTTTGTAAACTTTCCAACAGAAGAAAGCTGTAGTTCAGCAAAAGAATTTCCATCCAATACGACTTAAGTGCACTTGTGGATTAACATGTAATGATCTGTTTCAACAATAACTTGTGTAGAATTTTCAACACAGTAAAATTGTAGAATAATACAGCATAGGAGGGAATCATACACCCACTTAATCCTACACCAAACACCTCAGTGACTCAAAGGAATTGGGTTTTGTTTTGAAAAACAAGCTGTTCTGTAACATGCAAAAGACTTTCAATAAAAAGACAGGTAACGATTGGCAGATTAACCTGCCCCAATTAGAGGACTCATACCTGGAAATATAAGTACAGTCATTCCTCCATATCCACAAGGGTTCTGTCCCCGAGAACCCCTGCGAATGATGATATTCACGAGTGCAGAGCTTGTTCAAAAATAGGTTAAGAATCACAGATATGTGACTTTTGCCTGTGGATTTTTCAAAAATATTTTTTGGTGCAGATAGCCAAGTTCATGTTTTATGATTTTGCGAATACAGAGGATTTACTGTATTTGAAACTAGTCAGGAGATCACATTGACCTGTTTGATCAGCTCTTCACCTCTTGTACAAAGAGGTTTCCTGCCACAGGTTCTGGGATCACTAATGCTTGTGATTTTATGTAGTTAACAATGTTTACTGACTCTTTTTAATCTCTAGGATGAAGAATTGGGCAGTTACCTGATAACCTTGTTAAAGAAAGGACTGCCTCAGTCAATTGCTCTCTGACCCACTGGATGACAGGAAATGAATTTAGCACAGATAATCTTTTTCATATTTTTATATTTAACTCTTTTGTAAAAGAGTTCAGCCTTGCAGGATCCAAGAAGCTATGTTAAATATGCCATTGTTTATAGAAGATTAGATTTGGAGGCTCAGATGCATGTGACCTGCGGATTATAATGAGTCATATTTTGCCCATAGAACAGGGTGATTTGGTTCAGTTTTATTTTTCTAAGTAGGCATGTGGATTGAATTGGAATTTGAGAATGTATGTGGCTTACATACTGTTTTGACTCATTTTACCAGAACATGTTTGTAAAATAAATTTTTAAAACTGTTTGGATTTTGTCATCCATTTTTGTGTTGCTTTATGACATCCTTTACTGTGCCATAATGAAAGCGTTGTTTTCTGTAAACACAGCAGTCGACTGGATATCTGTATCCTCAAACACAGCCATAATTATGGCCATTATGACTTAAATTTAACTGGATGTGCTACACACATACTATGGGTGCGAAAGCAGGGCAGAAACTGGGAATTCTGAAGTGGGTTACTTGCCTCTTGACGCCTCACAGTCTTTTCATCATCTACAAAGCACAAGTCAAGTAAATGTTAGAGTACTGTGCACTTGCTTGACTCAATATGTACAGATTGAATGACATCACCCAGGGCAAAACAGGCTGCTTTTCATTTGAACCCTGTCCACCATCTTAAGCAATCAAACCCCACCTCCAAATACACTGCAGCAACATACATACCAATTTCAAGAGCACCTTCTAAAGCTGTGACATCTACCAAACCAGAAGGGCAAGACCATTAATTTCGCAAGAATACCACCATCCCGACTTGGAGATATTGCAGTCATCGCTGAGTTGACATCTTGTACTTCCTACCCCATAGAACCTGTACACTGTATGAACTGCAGCAGTCCAACAATGTCACTGCTATCTTCTCTAGGGCAATTAAGGATGGGCAATAACTGCTGGCCTTGCCAGTGATGCTTAAATCCTGTGAATAACCACAGAAGAAAAGTTTCTGAACTGAATTTGGTTCTATTTTCATGTCTGGCTTTGGTTTTTGATGCACCAGCCTGAAGCAATTTCCAGAGTTTCATTAACTTTTAAATGAGAACAGGAAAGTGTCTAGCTCTGAGCCACGAGTTCTCAGTCTCATCTACTCCAGAACTCTGAACAGGTCGATAAGAAAATAGATATAACTGATGGATAATAGGTTTAAAGTAGCACAATAAATAAGTACTGGAATATATTAAAAATGAAAGAGCTGAAGAAACTCAATGCATCAGGCAACATGTGAGAGAAAAAAGGTAACATTTTGAGTCTAACTTGACTCTGGAGGATTTGTTTTAGGAATAGTGTGAGTACAGTTTGCTTCATCTAAGTAGCATTTATCAAATCCTTTTAATGGAAAAATGATCAAAATGTTCTGAAATGTAACACTGGTTGTCATTAAAGTTCCAGTTTGTTATTTCGCATTTCTTGACAATTTTTTGTTTTGAGGTGAAACTACAAGCCATTTTTGAAACCTTAATATCTGAAAATGTGAAACACGTTGAAGCTAAATTTCTCCTTGTTACTATTATTCAGTGCACAGCCCATAATGTTTTGAAAAGCTTTTTATGATGAGCAACAAGTGTCATTTTTAAAACATGCTGATTTACTAGTCCATTGTTTTAGATAAAGTCTATTATGATCTAATCTGATGTTACAACTGGACAGGACAAATCCAAGAATAAAATCTAGCTTGATAGATTTTTTAAAAAAAAATTCAACATGTTGATCTTGCATTAAAATATGAACACACAAGGCTGCAGACTTGGTTTTAGCATTAAGCCAAATATGTATTATACAGAGGAAATAAAAATAAAACAAACCAAGCTAACATTTTAAAAGATTTCAAAACACGCAGCACAACAAAATCCCAATATAGGAACAAATTACTGCAGATGCTGGAATCTGAACTGAAATCAAAAAGTGCTGAAGATCATAGCAGGTCAGACAGCATCCCTGAAGAGAAAGCAAGCTAACATTTCGAGTCTAGATTTCACAAAAACAACAAAAACCCCTATTCTACTAGTTTAAAATCTAAAACACTTAAAAGGTAACAATATATATAAATGACACAACTTTCATCGCAAGTTCAACCCTATACTCACACTTATCATTTACCCATGTTTTATTATAGACAATAGGTGCAGGAGTAGGCCATTCTGCCCTTTAAGCCTGCACCACCATTCAATATGATCATGGCTGATCATCCTTAATCAGTATCCTGTTCCTGCTTTATCTCCATAACCCTTGAATCCACTATCCTTGAGAGCTCTATCCAACTCTTTCTTAAATGAATCCAGAGACTGGGCCTCCACTGCCTTCTGGGGCAGAGCATTCCACACACCCAGCGCTCTCTGGGTGAAGAAGTTTCTCCTCATCTCTGTCCTAAATGGTCTACCCCGTTTTTTTAAGCTGCGTCCTCTGGTTTGGCACTCACCCATCAGCAGAAACATGTTTCCTGCCGCCAGAGTGTCCAATCCTTTAATAATCTTATATGTCTCAATCAGATCACCTCTCAGTCTTCTAAACTCAAGGGTATACAAGCACAGTCGCTCCAGTCTTTCAGCATAAGGTAGTCCCGCCATTCCAGGAATTGACCTTGTGAACCTCCCTCAATAGCCAGAATGTCTTTCCTCAAATTTGGAGACGAGAACTGCACACAATACTCCAGGTGTGATCTCACCAGGGCCCTGTACAGCTGCAGAAGAACCTCTTTGCTTCTATACTCAATCCCTCTTGTTATGAAGGCCAGCATGCTTTTAGCCTTCTTCACTACCTGCTGTACCTGTATGCTTACCTTCATTGACTAGTGTACAAGAACACCCAGATCTCTTTGTACTGCCCCTTTACCTAAATTGATTCCATTTAGGTAATAATCTGCCTTCCTGTTCTTGCCACCAAAGTGGACAACCATACATTTATCCACATTAAACTGCATCTGCCATGCATCTGACCACTCACCTAACCTGTCCAGGTCACCCTGTAATCTCCTAACATCCTCCTCACATTTCACCCTGCCACTCAGCTTAGTATCATCAGCAAATTTGCTAATATTATTACTAATACCATCTTCTATATCATTAATATATATTGTAAAAAGCTGTGGTCCCAGCACTGATCCCTGCGGTACCCCACTGGTCACTGCCTGCCATTCCGAAATGGAGCCATTTATCACTATTCTTTGTTTCCTGTCAGCCAACCAACTTTCAATCCAAGTTAGTACTTTGCCCCCAATACCATGCGCCCTAATTTTGCTCACTAACCTCCTATGTGGGACTTTATCAAAAGCTTTCTGAAAGTCCAGGTACACCACATCTACTGGATCTCCCTCGTTCATCTTCAGAGTTACATCCTCAAAAAATTCCACAAGATTAGTCAAGCATGATTTCCCCTTCATAAATTCATGCTGACTCTGACCTATCCTGTTACTACTATCCAGATGTGTTGTAATTTCATCCTTTATAATAGACTCCAGCATCTTTCCCACCACTGAGGTCAGACTAACTGGTCTATAATTTCCTGCTTTCTCTCTCCCACCTTTCTTAAAAAGTGGTACAACATTAGCCACCCTCCAATCCACAGGAACTGATCTCGAATCTATTGAACTTTGGAAAATAGTCACCAACGCATCCACGATTTCTCGAGCCACCTCCTTCAGTACCCTGGGATGTAGACCATCAGGCCCTGGGGACTTATCAATCTTCAGACCTAACCGTCTCTCCAACACCAATTTCTGGCAAATATAAATTCCCTTCAGTTCAGGTCCTTCAGCCACTGTTACCTCAGGGAGATTGCTTGTGTCTTCCCCAGTGAACACATCTGAAGTACCAATTCAATTCTTCTGCCATTCATTTGTTCCCCGTAATATATTTCCCTGTTTCTGTCTTCAAGGGCCCAATTTTAGTCTTAACCATTTTTTTGCCTTTCACATACCTAAAAAAGCTTTTACTATCCTTTGTATTTTTGGCCAGTTTACCTTCGTACCTCATTTTTTTTCTCTGGGTATTTCCTTCTTAGTAATCCTCTGTTGTTCTTTAAAAGCTTCCCAGTCCTCCGTTTTCCCACTTATCTTTGCTATGTTATACTTTTTCTCTTTTAACTTTATATGTTTCTTAACTTCCCTCGTCAGCCATGACCACCCATGCCTCCTCCTAGGATCGATCTTCCTTTTTGGAATGAACTGATCCTGCATCTTCTGCATTATACACAGAAATATCCGCCATTGTTCCTCCACTGTCATCTCCGTATCTACCACCATTACCACTCCCCTTTTGCTCAGGTTTCCATGTGTTTTTGTCAGTGATGTAATCTGAAATGTGATGGCTTGAGTTATAAGGAGAGGCTAGATAGGCTGCAACTTTTTGCCTGGAGCATTAGAGGTTGAGGGATATTACAGAAATTTATAAAATCATGAGGGGCATGGATAGGGTCCATAGCCATGGTCTTTTTTCCAAGGTCCAAAACTAGAGGGCATTCGTTTAAGGTTAGAGGAGAAAGATTTAAAAGGGACCTGAATTATAGAGAGGGGAGACGTTTTTTCATGCAGAGAGTTGTGCATGTATGGAATGAGTTGCCAGAGGAAGTAGTAGAGGCGGACACAATTACAACATTTAAAAGATATTTGGACAGGTACATGACTAGGAAAGGTTTAGAGGATATGGGGTAAAAGCAGATAAATAGGACTAATTCAGTTAGGATACCACCACACCCCCAGCTCCCCCGTTAATACTCCAGATGACATGAACTGGTTTATAATCATGGTTTCGGAAAGACTGACCTTTTTCATTTTTAAACCATTTCACAAAAACTCAGATTCTACTAGTTTAAAATCTAAAACTCTTAAAAAGTGACATTCACACAACTTTTATCTCAAGTTCAACCCCGTACTCACTCAGCCTTATCATTCACCCATGTTTTATTATCTCAGTCTCTACCACCATTACCATTCCCCTTTTGCTCAGGACTCTATGTTTTTTTCAGTGATGTAATCACTGCCTCTGAAATGTGACTCTACAAGTGTTTGACTTCTATCTAACTGGAGTCATAGTCTACATTTAGGAAGAACATGTTCCGTTTACTAAGATGTTTATCCTAAGATGGTCCCATTGTTTTGATGGAAAAGAAAATAACTAACAGTGGATCTCTCATCTCCCGACAATGAATAGCACCAGTCATTTAATAGCATCTCCTCCAATGATTTTGAGAGACCCGGCCATCAAACAGAAAATTGTGCTCTACCTCAACGTGTTGTGGGACGCAGATGCCTTTGATGCAATTGTTGCAGTATATCAAGTCTCAAGACTCTCAGAATGACTGATCTGTAGTTATTAATGAGTGAATCATCCACTAGACTGATCGGCGCTCTCTGTGTTAAGCATAGACAGGATTTCACCGAATGCTGGAACAGGCTTGAAAAATCTAATTGACATACTCCTGTTCCTATTTTCCTCACCGGGAATAGGAAAGCAATAAAGAATCACTTCAAAACTGAGCCAGGGTAGAGGCAAAACTAGCATTTCTTCAACTCCTGAGGCTCAGTTTATATGTGTGTCCATCAGTATCAGATTTCCAATTTCTGCGAGACAACGTTGTCATCCTGCTTAACTAGTTTATTTTCTTGATCATAATGTAAAATTTGCTTAATTGACCTCTTTTGTTTGCTATAATTTAACTTAAAATGGATAGTTGCAAAATAGTATATCAGGGGGTCAAAAATGCTGTTGAGGCTGACAAGGGCCATGGTAATTCTCCTGAACTTGTAGACAAAGCTGCTGAAAGCACAGTTCTGAATAAATCTCAAGCGAGCAAGGAAATGGAGCAAATGGATGGCATGATAAGGGACAAAACAAAAAACTGAGATCACCAAAATGACCCGAATCATTGTCAATGCCTTTTCCCTGTAGACACTGCCTTTCAGCTGGGCTATTTTCTTTGCTGCCAAAGGATAAAATATCATGATGATGGTAAATGGGATGACAAAACCAAACAAGAGCACCGCTATGTTGTAGGCTGCCATTCTTTTGCTCCAGGTCTCTGTGTCAAAGTTCTCAAAGCAAGCCGTCATGTTGTTTTTGAAGGTGGTGCTGAGTGAGCCACCAAAGACCAGGGAAAGCATAACAGTCAGAGAGAAGATCCACACCAGAGCGGAGATGATCTTTGAGTAGTGTGTGCTCCGCATCCTGATGTATTTTCTTGGATAGACCACTGCAATATAACGGTCCACACAAATGATGCTGAGGAAAGCGACACTGATGTATATGTTAGCGAAATAGAGAGTGCCCGTAATCCGGCAGGTTATATCCCCAAAGGGCCAGTCGTTCTTTTTGATGTGGTAGTGGATTCTAAAAGGTAAGGTGCAAATGTAAATGATGTCTACGACAGCCAGGTTTGTAATGTACACATAAGATGGGGAGGATTTCTTCATTTGCTTGGTCAAAAGACACAAGGTTGTGACATTGCCAATCAAGCCCAAAATGAACACAATGCTGTAGATGATTGGAAATAAATAATACTGGAAGTTGGCTTCAAGATTGCAGTTTCCATCTGAGAAAAGCTCCTGTGAACTATTCATGTCTTTGTCCTCCCTCGGTGAGCTTTAAGGAAACCTAGGTACATACATTAAAAAAAAAGTTAATGGAGGAATGTAGCTAATGCTTTTTTTTTAGCCATATTTTTCACCGACGATTGATTGTGCAGAGAACAACCAAGAAAAGCTTTCATCAGCGTAGAGAGATAATAACAGAACTATTAGGAAAATTGTGTCAGGTAGAATGCACTTTTATAAATGCTAGAGCATAAGACTTCCAAGGATGTGCTTTGGGTGAAAGCAGGCAGAATTAGGAAGCAGTCGGATGTTTATTCTGAAAGAATGAAAGAAGGGCATTTCCATTTATATAGTGACTTACATAAACTCAGTACTTTCCAGGGCACTTTGCAGCCAATAAAGTACATTTTCAAGTGCAGTCCCTATTAAAATTCTGAAGAAAAGTCACTAATCCTGAAACATTAACTCTGTTTCTCTCTCCCCACAGCTGCTGAGTTTCTCCAGCCATTTTTTTTGTTTTCTGTACCAGATTTTTAGTATCCACTTTTCTCTGTTTTATTATACTGGAGGGAACTCCCTAGACTTTCTTCAAAATGCCATGAGATCTTTTACAGCCAGCTGAACAGGGCCACAGTTGAACAGCTCACCAAGAAGATAGGGCAGTGTGAACAGCTGAGGAGTTCATTCTGAAATGATATGGAAAGGGGGTGGAATATTACTAAGACTGATCCACAAGAGGGCATGTTTGTTATGATGCTGTGCTAGTCTGGGAGCAGTATCATACAATATCATAAACTATTAGTATTGAAGATCCACAGTTGCCAGAAGAGAGATGGGCCTTCTTAGATTTCTCTGCTGGAGTCAATCACTGGGCCAAATTGCTTATTCCAAATCAGGCCAATTGCTTTTCTAAACCTGTTAAGCCTTCCACTGACTCTCTAACTCTGGAAGAAATGCCTAAGATCATGTACTCCTCCCAACTTGAGGTGTGAGCCATCATCTTGCCTCTAGTGAATGTGAATGTTTGACTGACTGACATGCCCTAGAGTTAAAAGTTAAGGGAATAACTGG
Organism: Chiloscyllium plagiosum; assembly: GCF_037043375.1. Classification (NCBI taxonomy): domain Eukaryota; kingdom Metazoa; phylum Chordata; class Chondrichthyes; order Orectolobiformes; family Hemiscylliidae; genus Chiloscyllium; species Chiloscyllium plagiosum. The sequence goes on along the minus strand of NW_028270175.1, from coordinate 23,293,024 downwards.
TAGGATGGCAGGAGTGTGGTCCTTCCGTCCATGGGACCCTGAGGAATTGCAGGGCCTGGATTAGATGGTGGAGGCTGATTAAATTATTGTTGTTAAGAAATACAATTACTATTTTAAGGTCCAATTCTTCAAGTAAACTGTCTTGTATTTTTATACTGAAAGTATAATGAGATGTGTCCAACTTTATGACTTTTCTTTTGCAGTGGAAGCTCATATTCATGGTCATACCAATGTAGTGAATCCTGATGAAGATGTTAATGAGGGAACGGCTCTTGGGCTGACCCCCTCGGGTGTTGCCATGTTACTGTGGAGCTGAGCCAAGACAATAAACAATCAGACACTGGGAAAGAGGGAAAGAGTCTTGGGAGGCTAGGTTCATTGGGAGGCCATCAACACTCAGGAGCAGTTGTGGCAGATACGTGTTCATTTTCGCTTTACAGCATGGTTTCCAATTGTGTGACATTTTTAAGAGAATAAAAACCCAGTAACTTTAATGTAACTTTAACCGCTGTAGGTTTGCTGTTCCAGCTTGATTCTGCAAAGAGCCACTAACCGATAACTTTTGATCACAACGGAAACTAAGTTACTGTTAATTGCTAATGTTAAACATGAGCTGTAAAAAATGTTCAACTCACTCATACAAAAAGTGGTTTATTCATGTAATCACTGACACTATCACATTATGATTTTTTAAGCTATGAGAAGTGTCTCAGGAAGATCTGTGAATGCTATGATCACTTGAATCACATCAGATGTTGAATGTTGGGCAAAAGGGGATCAATTGTATTTAATTTCCATGTATTTCACATGCTCGCTTTAAAAGTGTTTTCTCAGTTGCTAAGAACACTAACATTTCCTTCTCACATATTGGTTTTATATATATATAAGCCAGTGGAATAGTAACAGAGAGAATGGAATAAATTATATAACACTCACCGGAGATAGCCAGCAGCTGTCCAGATAGGAGCCTTCCTGACAGTGCAGTCTTTGAAGAAGGAAATTACTGCAGATGCTGGAATCTGAATGAAAACAACAAATGCTGGAGATCACAGTGGATCAGGCAGCATCTGTGGAGAGAGAGAGAGAGCAAGCTAATGTTTCCAATCTAGATGACAGTCTTTGAGTTTGTTTGGACAGTTAAGATTCAGTGTTGCTCGCTGCAGATACGTCTCGCATATCTCTATTTCATTCTTCAGGTATTAACCTTCCTGTACACATTCACAAAATGAAGTGAAGAATGGTTTTCTCTCCAGTCAGCCTGGAGTTGGAAAAGATGTGAAGCAAACAGTTTTGAGCTAGCTACCCTGAGTATCAAACTATCGACTAACACCGATGGTCAGAAGCAGCAGCTCTTTAAGCAATGTCTCTTAACCTTTAAGCTCGTTTTTTTTGTCCCACCCACAGCATGAAATAAAAAATAGCATTTTGACCACAACAACCTACTACGTTGATGCATTGAATTTCCTGTGGTGGAAAGAAGATTCAGTTCGAACTGAAACTTCAAAACAATTCAAATTACATCTTGTAAAGTGTCTTATATCTTGAATTATTTGCATGGTTTTAAACTGTGACAGTGACAATTACAATAGTTTTTTTTTACTGATCCAAGCCCCACAACTTTGCAACATTGCTTTCAGGAGAACAGGAAAGATGATGTTAAGTTTTATTTCTTTCTGATTTCTTTTCAGTTTTTTAGTCCTGTTATTTGTGCTGTGGTTTTCTACTTTGAGTGATTGGTTTACTTGAAAATGATTAGATTGTCTCCGAACACAACCCATTAAAAATTATAGAACCAAGTGATGGATTTCAAGCTCATTAAGACCAGCTCTTTTTGATACATTGTTCCTGTCATCAGTTCCTCACTTACCTCCCATAATCCATTCTCTAAAACGTGTCTGGTGCAACATCTTCCAGGCTAAAAAAATCATTGGTAATTTTTCCTCCAGTTTCTACCTCTGAATTTTAACTTGAACGTCTTAATGTTTGGCATCGTTACCATAGTGAACTTTTTGAGATCAGTGTCGTGTACACCCAAGCACTGGCTTCAAGCAGGACATATAGATAGGCTCAAAGTCCACCCGGGCCAGAATGGGGTTCGAACCCAATACCATTGACATCAATTTGGTCCAAACCAGCCTTCCAGCCAACTGGAATCCCATTTACCACCTGAAATATTTACCCCCTTAAGCAACAATGCAATACAGTTGCAGTGTGTACTATCTACAAGGTACTTTGCAACAATTCACCAAGAACAACAGCACCTTCCAAACTCATGATGTCTTTGAAGGTCAATGACAGCAAGTACAGAGGAGCAGTACAACCAGCAGGTTCCCCTCCAAGACACACACCATCCTGAGTTGAGACTATATCATTTCTCCTTCATGGTCTGTTTCAAAATCCTGGAACTCCTTTCCACTGTGGGTATACCCACACCACAAGGACCGCAGTGACTCAAGAAGATGTTTCACCATGACCTTCTAAAGGCAATTAGGAATGGGCAATAAATGCTGGTCTAACCAGCAATGTCCACATCCTGCAAGAATAGAAAATGGAGGTTTGGTTCAGCTCAAACTTGTCTGAAACTTCTGCAGCTCATATGTCTCTTGATTAATCTACCAATAATGACACAGATTGAGATAGAATTTCAAGTTGTTGAACAGAAAGGCACGTTTGAAGAATTATCAGCAAAGGCACTGTATTAATACACATTACTCATTTCTTCCTTTAACTGAGTTGGGGCCCAGGGACCTGATTGAAGTTTGACATTTACAGTAGACATCTACCCACATTCAGTCGTTGCATTGCACCAGCTCAGGTGCACTCACACCATTCAAGGGATGTGGTAAGAGAGAATGCAGGGATTGGAAGAAGTGATTCACACTGAGATGCAGAAGAGTGGAAAGAAGAGAAAAAGCACCAAAAAGTGATTAACACGGGAAGAACAATCAGACTGTGACAGAAAGCTTGCTAGAAATATAATGGCGATGGCTCAGTGATTAGCAATGCTGCCTAACAGCACTGGGGACCTGAGTTCGATTCCAGCCTCGGGCAACTGAATGTGTGGAGTTTGCATTTTCTTCCTGTGTGTGCTTGGGTTTCCTCTGGGCGCTCTGGTTTCCTCCCACAGTCCAAAGATGTGCAGGTTAGGTGAATTGGCCATGCTAAATTGCCCATAGTGTTCAGAGATGTGTAGGTTAGGTGCATTAGTCAGGGGAATGTAAAGTAATAGGGTAGGGGAAAGGGTGTGGGTGGGATACTCTTTGTAGGGTTGGCGTGGACTTGTTGGACCAAATGGCCTGTTTCCACACTGTAGGGATTTTATGAAGTAGCAAGAGGTTTTTCTAGATCTTTAAAAGGGGTTAATAAAGTGAATGTGGGTACTAAAGAAAGTACATCTGGGGACTTAATGGGAAATAAAAAGGTGGCAAATGAACTGAACAGCTATTTTGTATCGGTCTTCATTGAATCCCTTTGGTGTGGAAGCAGGCCATTTGGCCCAATGTGTCCACACTGACCCTTCAAAGAGCACCCCAACCAGTCCTACCCCATCTATGTAACCCCACATTTCCCATGGCTAATGCACATAACCTGAATGTACACACTCCACATAGACAGTCATCTAGGGTGGAATTGAACCCGGATCTCTGGTGCTGTAACACTCAGAAATAGCTGTAAGTCAGAAATGAAAGAACTAAAAAAACATTAAGTCACCAGGAAAATACCATTGAGTAAATTATCGACACTGGGGCCTAACAAGTGTCCAGGTCCTGATGGTCTTCATCCCAGGGTCTTAAAAGAAGTAGCTAGTATGATCATTGAGGTCATAGAGTCAGAGAGATGTACAGCACGGAAACAAACCCTTCGGTCCAACTTATCCATGCCGACCAGATATCCTAACCCAATCTAGTCCCATTTGCCAATACTTTGCCCATATCCCTCTAAACCCTTCCTATTCATATACCCATCCTGATGTCTTTTAAATGTTGTTATTGTACCAGCCTCCACCACTTCCTCTGGCAGCTCATTCCATATATGCACCACCCTCTGCGTGGGCCCCTTACGTCCCTTTTAAATTCTTCCCCTCTCACCCTAAAGCTATGCCCTCTAGTTCAGGACTCACCCAACCCAGGGAAAAGACTTTGTCTATTTAACATTTCCAAGCCCCTCAGCCTCCAACACTCCAGGGAAAACAGCTCCAGCCTATTCAGTCTCTCCCTGTAGCTCAAATCCTCCAATCCTGGCAACATCCTTGTAAATCTTTTGTGAACCCTTTCAAGTTTCACAACATCCTTCTGATAGGAGGGAGACCAGAATTGCACACAATATTCCAAAAGTGGCCTAACCAATGTTCTGTACAGCTGCAACATGACCTCCCAACTCCTATACTTCATGCTCTGTCCAATAAAGGAAAGCCTGCTTCACTATTCTATCTTCCTGTGACTCTACTTTCAAGGAACTATGAACCTGCACTCCAAGGTCTCTTTGTTCAGCAACAATCCTCAGGACCTTACCATTAAGTGTATAAGTCCTGCTCTGATTTGTCTTTCCAAAATGCAGCACCTAATTTATCTAAATTAAATTCCATCTGCCACTCCTCAGCCCATCGGCCCGTCTGATCAGATGTTGTACTCTGAGGTAACCTTCTTCGCTGTCCATTTCACCTCCCAATTTTGGTGTCATCTGCAAACTTACTAACAATACCACCTATGTTCAAATCCAAGATGCTTTGGTTCTAATTTTCCAAAATTCCCTTGATTCAGGACAGCTCTGTTAGATTGGCGAAAAAAAACAAATATAACTAATTGAAAAGGGAGGAGCATATAAAACAGTAAAGAATAGGCCTGTTAGCTTAATATCTGCCAGAGGGAAAATGTTAGGGGCTAATATTAAAGAAATTATAATAGGATACTTTGATAAGTTCAATGTAATTAGTGAGAGTCAACAAGGTTTTGTGAAAGATAAATCATATTGAACCAAGTTATTGGAGTTCTTTGAAGAAGTAAATGTGATATGGATCAATGGGAACTAGTGAATGTACTTAATTTAGATTTCCTGAAGGCATTTGATAAGGTTATTGTGGACAATGAGTGCCTATGGTGTATGTGATAACATAATGGCATGGATAGAAGTTGACTGGATAACAGAAAAGAAAGAGTAGACATAAATGGGTAATTTTCTTGTCAGAAAGATATAAGAAGTGGTGGGCCATCCCATTCCAAGGTCAGTGCTGGGGTGTAAACATTTTACTATATATACATGCAAGTGATTTGATGGAGAGATCAAAGGTATGGCTGCTAAATTTACTGATGCCACAAAGATAGGTAGGAACGTTTGAAAATTGCATAAATGGGGTAAGATTGGATAGGCTAGGGTAGGATTCCCTAAAAACAGAAGGCTAATGGATTACAATCGAGATGCACAAAATAAAGAGGGACAAGGAAGACCACTTTCTCCAGTGAAGAGGTCAACTACCGGGGGCACAAATTTACTGTGATTGGTGGAAGGATTAGAGGGGACATGAAGAAAACGTTTGCACTTAGAGGGTAGAATTCATTGCCTAGTATGCAGTGTCCTGAGACTGCACATGAAGCTTTGTAACCCACAAGGCTATTGACCAGGCACGAGAAAGTATGTAGTTTAGTATGCTGGTGCAGACATGATGGGTTGAATGGCCACTTTCTGTGCTATAACTTTTCTATGGTTCTAGTAAGTCATGAACTGGACATAGGGAGGCAGCGGAGATATAGACTGAGTGGTCAATGATCTGACAGATGTAATATAATGTAGGGAACCTTGAAATTGTCCATTTTAGTAGGAAGAATTTTGAAAATGAGCATATCATTGAAAAGGAGAGACATTGCAGAATTCTGAGATGCAGAAGGATCCAGGAATGCTTGCGCATAAATCACAAAGGGTTAGTATACAGGTATAGCAAGTCATAGTCATAGAGATGTACAGCATGGAAACAGACCCTTTGGTCCAACCCGTCCATGCCGACCAGATATCCCAACTCAATCTAGTCCTACCTGCCAGCACCCGGCCCATATCCTTCCAAACCCTTCCTATTCATATACTCATCCAAATGCCTCTTAAATGTTGCAATTGTACCAGCCTCCACCACTTCGTCTGGCAGCTCATTCCATACACATACCACCCTCTGCGTGAAAACGTTGCCCCTTAGGTGTCTTTTATATCTTTCCCCTCTCACCCTAAACCTATGCCCTCTAGTTCTGGTCTCCCCAACCCAGGGAAAAGGCTTTGCTTATTTACCCTATCCATGCCCCTCATAATTGTGTAAACCTCTATGAGGTCACCCCTCAGCCTCCACACTCCAGGGAAAACAGCCCCAGCCTGTTCAGCCTCTCCCTATAGCTCAAATCCTCCAACCCTGGCAACATCGTTGTAAATCTTTTCTGAACCCTTTCAAGTTTCACAACATCTTTCCGATAGGAGACCAGAATTGCATGCAATTTTCCAACAGTGGCCTAACCAATGTCCTGTACAGCCACAACATGGCCTCCCAACTCCAAAGAATGTTATCATTTATTGTGAGGGGACTTCAGCACAAAAGTTTAAAGATTATGCTTTAGCTATACAGGGCACTGGTGAAACATCTGGAGTTCTGTGGACAGGTCTGGTCTCCTTTAAGGAAAGATGTAAACACACTGTAAACAGCTCAGAGAAGGTTTACTGGACTAATGTCAGGAATGGACAGATTGTCTTATAAGGAAAGATGAGACAGGCAAAGGTTGTATTCACTGGAGTTAAGAGGTGATCTCTGTGAAAAGGATATTTCTTTGTGTGGCTGACATTAGAATTGGGGTCATTGTTTTACGGTAAAGGATTATTCATATAAACAAGATATGAGGTGACTGTTTTTCTCTCAAAGAGTCATAAATTTTTTAAAAATTCAATCCTGGAGTGTGGACATCACTGTTGGGCTGGCATTTATTGCCCATTCCTAGTTAACTTGGAAAAAAAGAGCTGCCTTCCTGAACTACAGCAGGCCATTTGTGTAGATATTCCCACATGCTGTTTGCATTCTGACCCAGAAACAATGAGACATTTCCAAATCAGGATGGTGAGCCACTTGGCGTGGAATTTGCAGGTGGCACTGTTTCCATGTATCTGCTGCCATGTCATTCTAGATGGTAGTAATGGTTGTGGGCTTGATAGGTATTCATTAGAATCCCTACAGTCAGAAATCGACCATTTGGCCCATCAAGTCTGCACCAATCTGAAGGACATCCCACCAAGACCCACCTTACAATGGCTAAGCTGACCTGCACATCTTTGGACTGTGGGAGGAAACTGGAGCACCGGGAAGAAACCCACACAGATTCAGGGAGAATGTGCTAACCACTGAGCTACTGATTGTCTAAGGAGATTTAGAGAATTTCTATATCTTGAGATGTGCTACTGTGGTGAAGACAAAATATTTGTGGACACGGTGCCAATCATGCTTTGTCCTAATGGTGTCAATTGTCTTTTGTTGCAAGTCTTCAGAACTTTCTTCTTCAAAAGGCAGAGGTAGCAAGGTCTTTTGATATTTTAAGGCAGAGATAGAGAGGTTCTTGTTAAGCAAGGGGATGAAAGGCAGGTGAGAATGTGGAACGACTAAGTCTGCCATGTTCTTATTGAATAGTGGAGCATGCTTCAGGATTTAAACGCCCTACTCCTGCTCCCAATTCAACCTACTTCTGTGATCGTGATTGAAATGTTAGTAGTAAATTAGACCTTTAAAAATCGTATTTTTCAGAGGCATGGTGGCTCAGTGGTTAATACTGCTGCCCGGTTTGATTCCAGTCTTGGGTGACTGTCTGTGTGGAGTTTGCACGTTCTCCCCATGTCTGCATGAGTTTCTACCAGGTGCTTCATGTTTCCTCTCATAGTCCAAAGATGCATAGATTAGGTGGATTGGCCATGCTAAAATTGCCCGTAGTATGTCAAGATGTGCAGGTTAAGTAGATTATATATGGTAGGGCTATAGGGATAGGATGGGGGTCTGGGCAGGATGGTCTTTGCAGGATTGGTGCAGACTCACTGGGCCAAATAGCCTCTTTCCACACTGTAGGATTTCTATGAAAATAAATCTAGAAATATGTTAGTAAGAATTGATATGTCTAGCATTAGACCACCTTAGTATAGAAACTGTTTTCTTTTTCTCTGTGGAAATATACGTGTACAGTCCCTGAAAATGTCAGGAAGCAGGAATATGCAGAAGCGTAGCATGGGGTGGGATGGAGCTGGTGAAAGACCCTCTGGTGTGGTCAGAAGAGCAGTCAGAACTTTGCACAGCTCCATATGCCTTGGTCAAGTTAATCTTGCTGGGGAAGAGAACGTTGATTTGCATCATGTCCTTGGCAACATTAAAGAGGTCTCTACTAAATGCCCAAGTGTACTCATAGAGAGATCCCCTTACTGTTACCATGGCAGTATATTTTACACCCAATTTGGGTTTGAGAAAGAAGCTAAAAGAGTTGAAAAAATGGACAGTAATCTAAAAGGCTGCATGTATAAAAGTATGATTTCAAGTATGAACTACAGCTACAGTGGATTTTGCTTCTGTGTTTTCTTTAGCAGGTATCCAGAACCACTGGGACACTTCATCGAATCTTGTGGGCTGGTTCTACTGATACCACAGCATGGAACACAGGCGTCCTGCAAATTCAGTAACTTACCTACGGTCTTCATTTGGACTAAAGACTTTGCCTTTCAGAGACTTGGCCTTTATCAGTTGATGGTCTTCTGAGACAATCATTACACTTTTTTAAATGGATTGTGACATCTCACAAGTTATGCCGATAAAGTTAATTTAGTTTGCTTCTTACACAAAGGTAAGGAAGTATTATTTATGTTCAAATGATGTCACACCTGCTATTTTAGTTTTTCATGAATGTTTGGTTCCTTTTGCATCCCACTGGAAATGGACATCTTGGGTGATGATTCACGGTAAGTAATCTTCACTCATGGCTGTGCATAGCTGGATCCCAGTAATGTCCATTGATGGAGCTGTAATCATGCTGAAGTCTACTTCATACTGTTTTTCCTCAGGGCTGTTGTGGTGCAGTGGTGGTGCTCCAACATCTGTCCCAGAAGGTCTGGCATCAAGTCCCATCTATCCTGAATGTGCCACAATATGTCTGAATGGTTGATTAAAACCTTTCCTTATGCTGTTGAGTAATTTTTTTTGTGAAAACAAATGCAACTTAGACTTCATAATCAAATATAAAAACTTTGATTATGTTTTATTGATAAGAAATGTAAACAAACAGAATCATTAGTTGTGCTCTGTGTGTAAGGAGGCTGTTTTCAACTCAGTACTTTCATATTGTCACTGACCATTAACTTCCCAAACCATAAGTATTAATTCTCCATTCACCCCACACTTTATCATTTGCATCTTATCCTGTCTTCTTGTAAACACACCGAATTCTCATTCCAAGACAGTCTCACTATTTTGGTTGTTTGTTGTTTATCTGTCCTCATTTGTAATTTTGCACTGTGTCACAAGTACCTACCTCCCCTGACTATCCACAAGTCTTTCCAAACTACTTGCTCCCCCATAACTGCTCACTTCCCTAATGCCTTTAGCTGCAAACCTGTCTGAACCACCACATCTTTGTACTTGCCCTGAACAATGCTGCAGAAAATCCACTTGATATGGTAAATACAGCTGCACATCCAAGATTTGCATGGATTTAATGCAGTTTGTTATTGAAGAACTGTGCTACACTAGGCAATATATTCAACTCAATTATAGTGGAACAATGTTTGTGTCTTGGTCAGTGAGGAAAAGGGAGTTGCTCTTCAGCAATTACTGATATGTAACTAAAGGAGTTTCCAATCTATTCATAAAAGGTGTTAAAAGAGGCTGTTGACTACAACTGATATTTAAAATAAATGTACAAAAAAGGTACAGATTTAATATGATACAATGTACAATTCATTTTCTGAATACAAATCGTATCTCCCAGCTCAATTCTTGTCATTCAGACTTTAATGTCTTTTAAAACTCTCAGAATTTCATAACCTTCTAATGATTTCAATACAAACTACTTAAAAATACGTGAATTAAGAGCAGCAGGAGGCCATTCAGCCCATTAAGCATGTTTGTGCTTCAATAAGGTGATGGCTGTTCTGATATTGACCTCTACTCCACATTCCTGCTACAGTACCCCGATAATCTATGATCTTTTGTTAGTCACATATGTATCTCCACCACCACATCTGTTAATTCAATTGATGATCCATTGCTAGAATTTCTCAACAGCAGTCATTTCTAGCAAGCTGATCAATCATTTTTATTGTTTCAAAACCCTTTGCCCATATTTTAACTTGTACTAAGTTCCATTCCACAGCACCTTGTGTTCCTGGTGAATATCATTTTGATTTTAAAATTCTCATCTTTGTTTTCAGATCCCTCCGTAGCCTTGCCCTGCCTATTTCTGTAACCTTCTCCAGCCCCGTAACCATCCAAAATATCTGCAATTCTCGAATTCTGGCATTAGATGAATTCCCAATTATAAATGCTCTACCATTCAGTTGCCTGGGCCATCTCTGCCTCTTTTTCATCCTTTAAGACACTGTTTAAAACCTCTCTCTTTGATTAAGCTTTTTGGTTATCTGCACCAAGTATCTCCTTATGTGACCCAGTGTCATACTTTATTTTACAACGCTCCTGTAAAATGTTTATTTAGCTGTATAAATATGTTGTTTCAGTGTGCCATTTGAAACTCATTTATCGGAAAATAAATGCTTCCACGGTTGTTTTCCTCTCATGTTTGCAGGCCACGATCCGATTAGATTTTTACTTGCTAACGTCGTGAATATAAAGGTGTTGTAATCAAAAACAGAACCCGAATCTGGGTTGCTTAATTAGCAAGTAAGATGACTTTAAGGGCTTAAGACCATACGATGTAGGAGTAGATTTAGGCGAATCGACCCACTGAGTCTGCTGTGGTATTTGATCATGGCTGATACTTCATTCACCTTCCTTCTCCTGTAATCCTTGATCCCCTTACCAATCAAGAACCTAACTATCTCTGTCTTAAATACACTCAATGATTTGGCCTCCACAGCCCTCTTGACAAAATGAGCTCCCCAGATTAACCATTCTCTGGATGAAGAAATTCTTCCTCATCTCAGTTCTAAAGGGTCGTCCCTTCACTCTGAGACAGAGCCCGTGGCTCCTAGTCTGTCCCACTAGAGGGAACATCTTGTCCACACCCCCTCTATCTATGCCTCTCAATATCCTGTATCCATCTTAGAACTAAGCCAGAGTTTACTCCAGAATACAGTCATCATGGCAAATTAAGAGATCCACAATATAATAGAATAGAATAGAATATCCTTTATTGTCACGTGTACCAAGTACGGAAGTACAAGAGTACAGTGAAAGGTTTTACAACATCGTCTCTTATGGTGCTATCTTCGGTATAAAGTACCTGGGTACAAACCTTACATACAAAACAAGGATCAAAAAAATGCAGAATGATTGGAGAGGCACTAAGTCAGGATTGTAACTGAAACCTGGGAACATTTTCTTTGAATCAGGAATTAGTGTTTATATGTTGATCGAAACATTTGAGCCAATAACTATGAAGAACGCTTCGGCCTTTTTGGTTTCCTATTGCTTTAAGCATCCACACCATTTATGTGTTAAATATCTTTTTGCTCAGATCAAATTCATTCATTGAAGACACCAAGTAAACAGTCCCTAAGTTGCTTCATCTTCCCACTTCAAGTTGTCCTTGTTCCACTGACCAGACTTACTGACTGAGGTCAATAGCCTCTCCTCCTAATTATGTTCATATTGAATAAAACAGTCAAAATAAGTTTCCCCAAATACAACAGTAATAAGCAAAAAAAAACAAACCTTACAACCTACTGTTCTGTCCAGTTGTACTCTAAAACTCACCCATCTGCTGGTTTCATTGAACACCTCCTGTGTAGACAAGCAGGAGGCTGGAAGAACACAGCAAGCCAGGCAGCATCAGGAGGTGGAGAAGTTAACGTTTCGGGTGTAACCCTTCTTCACCTCCTGTCGCTTTCCACGAGACCTCCAATCCTGCTTATAACTACATAAGCATTTCACACTTTTTACAGTGTCAAGTACATTAGCTGAGAATCTGTTGTACAGTCATTAATCTCTTTGGTTACAAACACAAAGACAATATTGTCTAGGATATGATGATTCTGAGAATGTTGGTACAATGGAATTGTCTGACTGATGTGAATGTGTGATGAGATGATATTCTGCAGATATGTCTTTGGTGGCTGCAACATCTTTCGTGAACCTTTTCCCCAATGTAGGAAATAGCTTTGGGAGAGGTTGTTGTGGAGTGTATTATAATGGGCTGCATAAACTTTGTTTGATCCATCTTCCCTCATGTTCAATTCTCACAAACATACATACATATAGCTGGTGATTATTTTGTAAAGACAATTTTGATCGGTAGTCTCCATATTTAATTTAAAAAGGGCCTTTATTCAACATGTTGCTTATCCACAGTTTGTAACATATTTGGGACTGTTAACATAGCGTATGCAAGTTTTTACACAACTAACCCAGTCCTTGTCATCAATAATTGTCATTTTTGAGTGTCAGGTGTGTTTCCGTTGGTCACTGCGACCTTGCATTCAAGTGTCACTCAGAGCTTCAACACAACAAGTCAAAGGTGACATCCCCTGTGCCGTACTAAGGGAGTGATGCATAATCAGAGGTGTCATCTGTTAGAAGTGACACTGAACTGAAGTCCAATTTGATCTCTCGGGTCAATTTGAAAGATCCAATAGCAGCAGAGGAGGAAAGTTCTTCCAGGTGCCACAGCCAATATCTATTCCTCAATCAACACCACAAAAGTACAGATTATTTGGCCATTATCACATTACTGTTTGTGGGGCAAGGCTGAGCACAAATTAGCAACCGCATTTCCAACATTACAACAGCGGCCGCACTTTAAAATTACTTACTTAGCTGTAAAGCAGTTCGAGACATCTGGTGGTTGTGAAAAATGCAATTTAAATGCAAGACTTTTTTCCCATTTCTCAGCTACTTTGGAGCCTAAAGTCTGTTCCAAGATGCTTTAGCAAACCCACAGACCCATCCACAATCACTGAATTACACTTTCTTCCACTTCAAGATCTGTAAAGCAAAACAAAAGGCAGCACTTTTAGAGTTGCCATGACAATTCATGATTAAGCATCTGGGGGCCCTCAAGATTTGGTTGCCAGAGCAACGTATTCATTGACATCTGTTTAAGACTCACAGCTGTAACATCTGGCATACATAACAGTGCCTGGACTGCTGGCAAACCTCAAACTCTATTAACATGCAAGACAAATACGCTTTGCACATGAACAGTGCTGACTTTGTTGTCTAATCAGCGGTTTCATTGGAGAAGTTGTAAGCAAACCACTTTAAATGAAGCAGTCTGTAGAAGACGCAGAATAACATTCAATCAAAACCTAGTTATCCCTTCCCTCAAAACAAGAGCATAATTTGTAGGATGGCGCATCAACAAATCAAAGGATCTGCTTTGTCATGTTCTTATTGTCTTCAGTTTTGGGAAAGCAGCAAACACAGTAAGATACCAACTCTCTTCAAAGGAGAATTTTTTTTTTGATCATGTGGACTTTTGATGTTTTGATACCTTTCTTAACTTTTCCCTTATTAAACTGCTTTGGTTATATAATACTTATGTAAAAATATTTCTCTGTCCTCATCGATGAGATCTGAGCCTCGATGGAGTTCTTCTCCACAGAAATTGGCACTGAGGCTTTGTTTCTATTGAATGTAGTACCTTGTCCAAGGCAGCAATTATTCAAAGTCTCTATATCATTTTATCATTTTTATAACATGGAGATCATAACTGCGCATATTGCTCAATGTGGCTTCTAGGAAGGCTGTGAACTAAGGTTGTTTAAAACATCAGAACAATCAGGAGTCTGTCAGACTGGCCATATGTGGTTGGGGTAGAGTACTATCACCAATCCTCCTTTCTACATTATTTTTAATCAAACTATTTATTCTCTTGGACAACTGTCTGTGTGGCATTGCACATTCTTACCGTGTCTGCACCCGATTCTTCCGGGTGCTCGGGTTTCCTCCCACACCCAAAGATGAGCAGGTTAGGTGGATTGGCTGTGCTAAATTGCCCATAGTGTAGGGATGTGCAGGCTAGGTGGATTATCTATGTGGAATGTGGGGTTACGGGAATTGCAGGGGGCAGGGGGCAGGGTAGGATGCTGTTCTGAGATCGGTGTGGACTCGATGTGTCCTTATGGCTTGCTTCCACATTGTAAGAATTCTGTGATTCTAAGAAGTGTGGTCTAACTAAGGTTTATGGTTTAACATAACTTTGCTACTTCTGAAATCTAATGATTTGTGTCACTGTGGCTCTAGATTCCTTAGCTCCTCTGTCTCATTTAGACTTTTATCATCAAAAGTGTGCCTGATTTGTTCTTTCAACTAAAAAGAATCACTTCACTTTAATATATTCAATTTTATTTGCCACTTATATGCGTGTTCTATACATTTATTAATGTCTAATGTTTCATATTGGCTCAAACACAAGGGCAAAGGGACACGGATTCAAGTTAGATTAGAAAAGGTGAATAGATCATAACGATATACCTTCTCCAAATAAAATATGGTGACTGTGTTAAACAGGCTTCGAAGAAGGCCGTTAAAAATTTCAGAACATTGATGGATTCTGTCATATGTTGCAGTACCAACCACTGGTCGCTTATGGTTGGGGTAGCACTCTCTCAGTAATCTCTCTTCGACATCATTTTTAATTGAACTATTCAGACGTGTTATCCCCTCTGGGACTTGAACACAGATCTCTGGCACAGAGGTAGGGACACTACCACCACATGACAAGACCTAGTAATTATGTATTTTTGAAATTCTAATGATCTATTTATTTAGCAGTGGTAAAGGATAAACCCCTTTGAGTCTTAATAGAAAGAGACACATAGCCTACTCCACAAGATTTGGTTTTACATAACATCAGTATAGCTTTTACATTTTACATAACAGCAATTTACCAGGCTGTTTTCAGGAGTCAGGATCACTTATCATTCGGGACCATCTAATGGACAGCGCAAGTATGGGAGTGAGAGAATATGTGTTTGTGTGCACATGCATAATCTATGTATTCATGCCTGTGTGACCCGAGATGTGGATAAGTGTTTGTATGTTTCTGGACATGTAACGTAACATGTGAATCACCATTGATGCGATGTAGAAGGGTGTGCCTGAACATGTTTGTGTGAGTGACAGTTGTATTGGTGTGGTTGTGCCTATAAGTGTGCAACTATTCTTGTAAAACATGTCAGAGAGAATATATATATGCATACAAACACATGAATATCTGTATGTATGTGTTTATGTATATAAATGTGCTTGAAGGTGGTTTGCTGTATGTGCAATGTGTGTTTATATGTCTTTCTGTATATCTGGTATATATTTGAATGAATGGGTGTCTCTGTATGACTGTATATAAATGTGAGTGTATGCAAGTGAGAGTGGGTAAGAGTGCATATGAGCACACGTATAAATGAATGTGGTTATAAATGATTGCAAGTTGTTGTATATGTTAACAATTCTGGAGGGGTTAATGTTCATATTACATTGGCTCTGTCATTCTACGAATGTCACACAGTCTACTGGTGGAGACAAAGTATTCTCCTCCAGCTTTTAGAGGGACCAGATGTATCTGTATCAGTTCCATAAGCTCCGAGCAACTAGCCTGACTAAAAATTGTTGTACTTACTGATATTATAACATAAACATTTTTGTCATCCTATAGATGATGTATCTTCTACCATTAATCATCATAAAAGCCTTAGATGATGGAAAGGCAAAAGAGGGCTGGTGGCAGTATATTGCTAACCTTCATCCAGTATCACAATCTGGTAGAGGTGACAAATGCAAGCTGCAAACAGTGGACATCTGGTTAAAAACAAAAGTGTAAATGGGTGCTAGTGTAAATGATGTGATTGTAAATGGATGTGAGTTAAATGAGCATGCTAATTGTGCTAAGGTTTCTCTCACATACAAAAGGAGGAATCACACAGCCATCACCTTTTTAATGTTCTAATTTCTTACCCTTTGTGTCATATTCAACATTTTTCAAAAACAGACCATCAGGTGGGGCTATGATATTTTGTGGATAAGCTCTGGAATCCCGCATCTCGAGCAGGTCAGCAATATGTCGAGGCATTAGTCTGCCCTGTCCGACAGCCACCAGAGCACCTGTCATTCTCCTCACCTGGAACAAAAACATGGTAAAAATAAATCTTTATTTATACTGTTACTATTATCACTTGTTAAGAACTCCATCATGGTGGAGCATTATCATTCGCTTCCTTTTTATTTATCAGATAGAGATTTTAAAAAATTCTGTTTGCAGTCTGTATTCTTCTAGAAACCTTCTTTGGCAGTCAAAGTGATGACCTGTACTTGTGATTCCTTCAGTAGATTCTGTAAGTGGCCATCAGACAGCAAATTGAAACAACCCACACAAGCCCTTCATCTCAATCAACCGATTGAAGAACCTTCAATAGATGGAGTTACACTCATCTCTAAATCCAACAATCAACCACATCATCCAACGTTAGTCTGAAGCATTAACAATGATAACTGTATTCTCTCTTAACACTCTGGTATAATGCAGAAATTCACTGCACAGAGCTAGTTTCTGTTAAATTTCACAAGTAATAACCTATGATGGAAATTAACATGCAATGAAACAAAATGATGGTTGTGAACATTCTGATAAACAGTCTGTTTTTTGCAAATTTAACAGCTCACAGTGCTGCTCCTGAGATTAATGTCTAGCTGTCTCATTTTGACTTACAGTGCCATAGTCCTTTCAATGTGTGTACAATGGGTTTGTGTGAAAGGATCTTGAATCCCATAAGGAAATACAGTTCACCGTTGCAAATTTCAGATGTCGCAAGTCAACAGTTAAAGTAACTTCACATTGTTACATTAAATTAATCATCAATCTCTTTGAATGGGGGAAACATCAACTGGATGTACCAGCTAAAATAATTACAATAACAATTTGAATATAAATAGCACCTTGCAATCATATTAAACAACTCAAGGTCTTCTCAGAAATGTTATCAACCAAGTTCAGTACCAAGTCATTCAGGGAATGTATAGTCAAAAGTATCATCGGATAGGTTGCTTTAAGGAGCACCTTGAAGGAGACAGAGAGGTTTAATTTCAGGGTCTAGGGCAGACCTGGGCATTTTATGGCCCGCGGGCAATATCCGGCCTTTGGTCATTCCTGTCCGGCCCGCATGAGATCAACCTTAAATTAGAACATAAATGAAAAAGTATTTCCCATTTACATGCAATGTGGAGAATGCATCTAGTGATGTTCAGCTTGAACTCATTGACCTGCAATCTGAAACACTTCTGGCAGAGTACTTTAGGTCAGTCTCACTGCTTGATTTTTACTCTTCCCACAAACAGGAGAACTTTCCACACATGAGGAGGCATGCTCAGAAGATTCTAGTCCTCTTTGGATCTACCTGTATATGCGAACAGACATTCTCAGTGATAAAGTTCAACAAATCCAAATACAGATCCTCTATCACTGATAATCACCCCTCAGCTATCCTTCGCATATCCACCTCAGACATTCAACCAGATTTCAGTGCACTTGTTCAAGCCCAAAACAGACTGGATTTTTCTCACTAAACAAGTAAAATGAACTGAAAAACATCAAAAGTACATATTGCTTTTTTTATAGAGTTGTTTGTTGTTTGTAATACTGAACAATAATGAAACAACTTTTCGTTATTGGTTTGTGAGATTAACATGTTAAAAATAAAATGAAATACTGAAATTATTGTTTTTACTGTTTATTTCTTCTATATTTGACTTACTCCACAATTTCATATCGTTATTGTAACAGAATATCCTTTTTCTTTTGATTATAAGTTTCAATGCAAAATGATATAATTTAGTACTTTTTACAATGGGAGAAAATTAACACTGAGCAGAATTATGTTCAACTTATTGTTGGTTCGGCCCTCCAACACAACTCAGGTTTCTCATGTGGCCCCTTGGAAGAATGAATTGCCCACCCCTGGTCTAGGGTCTTGCAGCTGCCAATGTTGTGGTTATTAAAATAGGGTTGCACAAGAGGCTAGAATCAGAAGAATGAAGAGTTCCCGGTTGTACATGGGTCACAGAGAAAGGGAGGACCGGGACAATGAAGGGATTTGAAAATAGGATGATAATTTTAAATTGAGGCATTGCTGGATTGGAGGATAGAATACGTCACTGACCTTGGGGTGATGGGCCAATGGGACATGGCATGCATCAGTAGTCAGGTAGCAGAGTATTGGAAAGTTAATGGAAGGTAGAAGATTGGAAACCAGGCAGGAGAATGTTAAAACTGTCAACTCCAGAGCTGATAAACAACGAAGGTTACAATAGCAGTTGAGTAGAATTGATTGATGAAATGGAGGTGAAGCCAAGCAGTCTTGGTGATAATTCTTGTAGTTGAATGCTTCTCTCCGGGTGATATACACCACCAATTATGAGTGATCCGATTCAGCTGCAAACAGCAGCCTGGGGTGGAATGGTGTCAATGGTCAGGGGCAAGGACTTCAGTCTTCCCTGTATTTATTTGCTAATTAATCAACAATGTTGTATCAGCATTACAGAATAAGTAGAGATTCAAGGATAAACAATGTCAGATCAATGTCTTGTGGTGGCTGAATTGTGAACTTTGAAACCACAATGATACACAAGCCTGATAATTCTATGTTTACTGGCAACCTGGGGACCAGTTTCAAGCAAATAAGGAAATGGTTCTTAACGTTTTGCAACTTAAATCAGTGTGGGTTTACGAAATGGAAATGTTAGCATCACATTGTGCTGAAAAATATCTTCCTTTAAGTGCCTCAGTGGGACAGTGTGATGGCATTGACAGCAAAAACCAGGATCTTCCATCAGTGTATGACAGAATATCAGATTGGAGGGATATGAGAGTATGTTTTCCATTGAGGATATCAGGGAGACTGGAATCTTGTTACGTGGAAGATGCTACAGAAATATAAATTCCTTTTCCAGGATTTATGTTGCTGGAACAAAATTATGCTTTTCTCTATTTCTCTCTTCATTTATATTGCTAGACCAGCTGAGTTTTGTAGAATTTCTGATTTTACAACTATAATGATCAGTTAATCTGTATTTGATGAAAGCATAAGAACTAGGAGAAGTAGACAATATAGTGCTTGAACCTACTACATCATTTAATACAATGATGGCTGACCTTTGACCTCACCGTAACTTAGCTACCCACTCCCAGTTTTCCTTCATTTGCAGAAGCAGCACAGCTATTATATCTTAGCCTGGAATATATGTAACAATGGAGTATCCATCAGCCTCGAGAAAGGGAATTGCAAACACTTGCAAGCCTCTAAGTGAATACATTTCTCTTTATCCCTGACCTAAATGATCAACCCTTTATGTTTAGACTGTGCCCCTTTGGTGTAGATTTCCCAACCAGGGGAAACAACCTCTTGGTGCCATCCCTAACAGGCTGCTTCAGCTTCTTTGTGTTTCAATCACCCCATATTCTACCAAACTCTACATGCCTAACTTACTCAGTCTGTCATCATGGAACAACCTTCATTTAATCCAGGTCATTCATTTACTCATCTTAGTCCAAGGACACCTCTGCAGAGTTTCTCAGGGTAGTGTTGTAGGCCTAACCATCTTCAGCCACTTCATCTACAACCTTCAAGCCATCATAAAGAAGTGGCGATGTTTGCTGAAGACTGCACATTGTTCAGCATCCAGCGCAATTCCCCAGGTATTGAACCAGTCTGTACCCATATATAACAAGGCCTGGATAGCATCCAGGCTTGATGTGATAAATGGAAAGTAACATGTGCTCCATACAAATACTAGACAGTGATCGACTACAACAAGAGACAATCTAATCATCGCCCCTCGACACACTATCATTGCTAAATTCGCCACTATGAACATTCTAGGGGTTACCATTGACTGGAAACTGAATTGGACCAGCCATATACATACTGTGTCTGCAACAGTAGGGCAGAAGCTAGTAATCCTGAAGTGAGTAATTCACCTCTTGTCTTCCCAATGTCTGTGCATCATTAACAAGGTACAAGAAAGAAATGCAATGGAATACATCCCACTTGTCTAATAACACTCAAGAAGCTCAACACTATCCAGATCAAAGCTGTCTGCTTGATTTGCACAACATCCTCAACAACATTCACACACCATCTTCAACATTCAGTTGTGTCACCAGTGAAGCACAGTGGCAGCAGTGAGTACCATTTCACAGCTGGATTGCAGTAACTTGGCAAGGCTCCTCCAACAACAGCTTCCAAACCTGTGACATCTACCATCTAGAAGGTCAAGGGCAGAGATAATGGAAACACCACTACCTGTAAGATCCCTTCCAAGCTACACACCGTCCTGACTTGGAAATAATGTAATTCCTTCAATGTTATTAGGTCAAAATTTGGGAAATCCCTTCCTAAAACACTGTGGGTGTACCTATACCTCAAGAACTGAGACATTTCAAGAAGGCAGCTCACCACCACCTTTCCCAGAGTGATACAGAATGAGCAATAAATGCTAGCTTAGCTGGTGATGTCGCACCCCATGAACAAACTAAAACAAAACTTTTTATCACACGAACCAAACTAGTGAACTTTCATTGTACTGCCTCTAATACAAGTAAATCCTTTCTTAGCTATGAACACCAAAGCTGTGCACAGTACTCTAGTTGTGGTCTCACTGAATCCTTGTACAACTGGAGCAAGTTTTCCATAGTTTTACACTGCATCTCCTTTGCAATAAATTGATGGTATTGTTTGACTAATAAATACTGGTCTAAAAAGCAAAAGGTGGGAACTGTCCTCTTCAACAATATTGTGAGATTTTTTACATCCATATGTCCTCAGTTAAATATCTCATCTGAAAGAGAGCATCAATAATAATAGGAAATATTATGATCCCGAGAATATCAATTAGATTAATGTTACAGCCTGGCTAGGGGCTTCTAATTTAAGTTATGACCCTAGACAAAGCAGACAAAAATTGAGATCCCAGATACTCACTAAGAGAATGAAGCCACAAAATTCTGGTCTTGGACAAACAAAATAAACTTTACAAGATTAGAAGAATAAAACAATCCACAATGTGTATACAACTTATTTATTCTACCATTCAGAATTAACTGGAGGTAAATATGGAAGACACACAGTAATTAAACAACCCACAGAGCACCTCAAATCACAGATGCGGTTATGGTAGATCCCATGGATTTACAGCAGCCAACCCAGACATTAGTGATGTTGTGAGTCACCAAAGCTCATTAAAAGTTTGCTTCCTTTGCAGAGAATTCCAATTCTTCACTTTTTGGAAATCCCTCACAAACTTCTCTTCAACCTGGAAGCTTTCCTGCTTCTTCTGCGGCTTGCAAGCAGTTGTCAGGCTACAGAGCTCCTGACTGTCCTAATGGCTGTTCTCCACCTCCACCCCAGCTGCTAAATTTCTCCTCCTGATTCTACTCCACACTGGATTCACAAAGTTCAACCCTAGCTCCATGAAACAGGCCAACAATTCAGCTTAGTGAGGCTGCCCCCGGGTTCCTCTGTACTCCAGACTCCTTGCTGTACTGAGCATCAGCTGTGGTATATCACCTTACCTAAGTGACTCAATATAAATGACTGAAAAATGGACTCTTGAACCGATGTTCAGTGACCCTTACACCAGGTCAGTAGAGCTAGACTGTATTCATCCCAGTGTTCACACTGGCATCAGAGAATAGAGGGCTTTCATCATGAAACTGAGCTCCACTGTATCATCCAAGTCTTAGTTCATTAACCTATCATTCTGGCCCCTATTACTCTCTCATCCCATCAAAATGTCTAATGTATATGTTGAAGGAAAGGAAATGTATGCTCTGTGAAATTGTTGCGTCATCAAACTTTCAGCTGCAGCCAGCAGAGGTCACTGTAAACTTTCTTGGTGATCCTGCTGGGTGCATTTAATTTGCCAATGCTCATACTGTACATTAGTCACTGCCCTCAACCACCTTCAACTATCACTGGGCATCTGGTGAGGACAGTCTGGACAATTCACATCTCTCACTATGGCTCTAGTTAATGCACTATGAAACAGGTAACTCCATTTCTGCTGAAGGATGAAACCTGCTGACCAAAAGGTTTATTTACTTATCAGAGATCCCAGCCTCAGAAACAAAGCCATCCGAATTTGGTCTGCTAAAGATTGATATAAAATAACACATGCAGACCCTGCAACAGCTAACCTTTGTGGCAAAAGGTGAGGTAGGTCAAACCAAGGTGCAACGGACACATATCAATTTTTTTCATATCACAGATTGACATGCACCTCTACTACCTCGAACCAATTTTCACAACTATCCACAACACATTCTAACACACTGTTTAATATCTGTTGGACTGTATTATGGCTGCTCTACAGCAGAGTGGAAAACTATTCTTTCTTCCCTGACTGGCATTTTCATCCTTCCTATTTCCTCTGACCGCAAATTGAGTTCCTCTTTGGTTTCCTCATTCATACCACGCGATTCTTTCCTCTCAGCAATTCACAAATTTACAAAGCCCCGGTTTATTTAAGATTGACCAGTCCTTCTAATCACAGTTAGGTTCCGTGAGTATTTCACTGCTGTCTATGGGTGTTGTCTGATTGCTAATTGTCTTACCTTCCGGCTGCCACAAGAAGAACCTAGCCAGTTTGATATCAGAGTGAGCTACTGCCTAGCTTCATGTGACTTATATACCAGCAAATTCTTTGTCCCCTGAGTTGCTTTGGTGGACTGCAGCTCCACAGCTCCCCATCAGAGAGGTCTGCTGCAAATCCATTCGTGAATATTAAAATAACAAACAAGACTCAAAAATAAAACAATAATAGTCCTGGTGGCTTGGTAAGTAAAGTAACTAGCGAGAATGGTGCCATTAGGACTAACATGACTCTAGATTTGAGGCCCTGGCAGTATTAACTGATCTCATACAGGGACTAATTACGGTGTTACAATTGGGCTCAGTGTTGTCAAAGAATTGTAGACTGCTGCTTTTTTGGTTTGTTGTCACCATGCCTGCTCTCTATAAGAAATACCCAGCTGGATTTTCCACGTAATCCTGCAAATTGTCTCTTCAGATCATTATCCTATTCCCTCTCAAAAGGCAAGACTGAATGTGCCCCCCACCACACTTTTATGCAGACCCTAACCACACTTTGCATAAGAAAGCTTTTTGTCCTGTTGCCTCTGACCCTTTGATCAATCACCTCAAATCAGCGTGGTGTATGATCTCGACCCTTCTGCCAGTGGTTCAGGCTTCTCTCTATCTACTGTCTAGACCCCTCATGATTTTGAACATGTCCATCAAATCTCCCAAAGGAGGATAAACCCCTGTGCTCTCTAAACTGTCCATGTGACTGAAGGCCCTCATTTCTGTCTGGGTTATGACAGGAAAAAAAAATGAGCTAGGGGTCCCACTTGTCCCTTGCTGGAATCCTGGCCACACTTATGTTGACCTCTGTGGTGAAGCATCCCACAATGTATTGTCTGGATAGTGTATCAGAGGACAGCATTGTGTCATTACTCATTCAGAGGTAGGAAGGAGAAATGATTGCTGATGGGTCTAAGACCTTGCAGTTTATCTGCTTGGTAACAAGCTCACTAAACGGATTCTCCTGAAAGTACCACAAAATATCAGGCCCATTGATCTGTACACTTCCTGCCATGGAATTTACCTTCTACCTACTCAAATCTAGTAGTCAATACCATAGGCCTAACAGGTGATCTAATTCCTGAATGTTCTTTCTGAAACTAATGATACCAGAATCTGCAGAAAACACTGTGACGTAATGGCTTTCACATATTAAGGTCAGTGAAAACCAAATCAGTGGGGCAATCTGCTCAGTTTTCGTCAGTGACTTTTCTGTATTTTCAGATGATTTATGGCATTAGATCAGCACCATTTGATCAGTAAAAAGGAGAAATGATCAGCAGAGAGTATAAGACTTTGTGCTTTAAACTTATCTAGGCAATGGGAAGTAGTACAAAGAATGCAGAACTGAGAACATCTACAGCTTCAGACAATTAAACAGTGTCAGTGTAACTGCGGACAGAGCGATTTTAGTATAAACTGACTGATCACTTAATAAATAGCATCTACTTTAAAAAGTAGCTGAGGATTTTTAAAGAAGTTACTAAACTAGTGGATACAGACTACCTGGTTAACACTGTAAACCTGGATATCAAAATGTCACACAATGGCTACTTTATATAATAGAGCTTTAAGGGATTGACAAGGGGTTACTGGAATGCTAGACGCTTCAACGAAAGGTTGATATTACTGGCAGTGGTTTGGTACAGTGACCAGTTATGGTCGAGCAGCTAAAAATGTCAGGACTCTTGCTCTTCCCCACCTTTACTAACGATTAGAATAAAGACGGCACAGGGAACAACAACAAAGTGGCAAACTATACAAAGATTGGTGCGTGTGATAGGACCTTGGTTGCTAAAAGTAGGCTATATGTAGATTTAGATTCACTGGGGCAATGGACTTGTGTATGACAGAGTTGAGAGTGTGGTGCTGGAAAAGCACAGCAGGTCAGGCAGCATCCGAGGAGCAGGAGAGTCGACATTTCGTGCTGTCATTCACATGAAATGTTTTAGGCCCATCTAACTGTTCAGTTAGATAGTGAATGGACCAGAGATATTGAACTTTATCCTGACCCTACTCTGAATGGGTGATAATCAATGCATCCCATCCTAATATTCAATCCTCAATTAACAATAAAGAACCAGGTTAACTTGTCGATTATCTTATTACAGTTTGTATGTTTCTCTGTGTGTAAAGCAACTGCTAAGTTTGGTTGGCTATCAACAGTCACCGCACACCAGAAAATGCTTAATTATACATGAAGCACTTTGTTTCTGGGACTGTGATAAACTTTATGAAAATGCAAATGTAATTCCAAATGTAGCTGAATGTCACACATTATTGACATTAAATAAATCTGACTTACATCTGCTGTTTTGTAAAGTCAGGAATATTACAAAATATATTGGAGAATATTGCAATTATATTCAAGATATTGGTCAGTACAACACATGATATGAATCTTGGATAAATACATAGGGCACTGGAGATTTTATAAAAGTGATTCGGGCAATATTTGCATTTGGCACTCACCTGTTTGTAGAGGAAGGACCTGCTCCTGAAGGTCAGTTCCCAAACTTTCAGGTGGCTAAGGCCAATTGAAAAGGAAAGACTGTTAGTTTATCAGCTCAGTATACTAGTGAGCAACATTTAAAGTATGCAATACTTAAACACCAAGAAAGAAAATTTTTAATTTGAAGCATTGCCAGACCAGCATTTACATCAATCCTCACATTAAGGGAAAAGGATATTTGGCCTAAGATGGTCTGAAATATTATTTAACCTGATACAACTTGCTTACTAATGATAATAGATTTTTAAAGAAATTGTTAAAATAATTAAGGTCTTCAGTATCGAATTTTCTTTTAAAATTTGAACTTCTGCTTTGGCAATGCATTACCAAGCATCTTTGGAGTCCAAGATGTGAACGTGACTAGGAGGAGTTCAGCTGAAAGATTTCCTGATACTATGACATACAAAATATACGACAATAAATAGGGAGGCAATGGCCCAGTGGTATTGTTGCTCAACTGTTAATCCGGATACCCAGCCAACGTTCTGGGGACCCAGGTTTGAATCCTGCTATGGCAGACATTGGAATTTAAATTCAATGATAATTTGGAATTAAAAGTATAATGATGACCATGAATCCATTATCAAATGTTGGAAAAAGCTATCCGGTTCCTTTAGGGAAGGAAACTGCCATCCTCACTGGAGTCTGGCCTACATGTGACTCCAGACATCACAGCAATGTGGTTAACTCCTAACTTGCCCTTTGGGCAATTAGGGATGGGGAACAAATGCTGGACTAGCCAGCAATGTCCTCATGCTGTAAATGAATTTTAAAAAAGTACAATATTAGATTATGTATCAGTGTGGTCTCCTGGGACCTGTCAAAATCACCTTTGGTGGTCAGGTTTCAGAACATTGTTTCGCCTTGAACTGGCCCCAAGTTTTTTAAATTCTGTTTTTTTAAATTCGGGTCTGGGGAACATGGGACAGAGTGGTAACATTACTGCAGGCCCCAGGCTTGGTGATGAGCTGAATTTTCCAAACATGTTCACAAGCTTGTAGTGGCTTCACATTGCAAGCTGATGGTGAGGCTCACAAACCATCACTCTCTTCCTCCCAACCCAGTACACTCACTGTGCTTCACCAGCATTACTACACTGTCATCTTTGTCAGGGTTAAAATCAACTATGGGGCTGAATAGGGAGATGGGGGTTGGATTTTTTAGTGTGTTTTTTTTTCCTTCAAATAAACTTTTCTGAAGATTTAATATTTTTACCCTCACATTACAAAATAAATTTAAAATCAAATCTTTGGCAAAGTTTTCATTCATTGAAGGCCATTCCTGACAGAGAGGAGAATTTTTATTTTACTCATTCATGAGATTTCGTTTCTATTCTTTCTGGGATGGAGGGTGTTGCTGGCCAGGCTAGCATTTATTGCCCATCCCAGAAGGTAGTTAAGAATCAACTACATTGCTGTGGGTCTGGAGTCACATGTGGTCCAGACAAGGAGGATGTGGACATCACTGGCTGGTCAAGCATTTGCTGTCCATCCCTAAAACACTCTTGAGAAAGCGGTGCGGAGCTATTTTTTTGAATTGCTAATGTCCTAGGTGAGTTGGGACAACCGCAATGCTGTGAGAAGGGGAGCTCCAGGACTTTAACCTAATGACAGTCAGGAACAACAATAACAATATTGTTGCAAGTCACCCATAGTTTGGAAGGAACATTCAGGTGGTAATGCTCCAATGCATCTGCTGCCCTTGTCCTTTGAGGAAGTAGAGGACATGGATTTGGAAGATGCAGTTGAAGGAGCAACGGTGAGCTAGCTCAGCCAGAGTGTCGGTAGTAAAGGGAGTGAATATGGAAGGTGGTGGTTCAGGTAGGCTGCTTTCTCCTGGATGGTGTTGAGCTTCTCGAGTATTATTGGAGCTGCACACAGCAAGGCAAGCGGGGAGTATTTCATCACACTCCTGATTTGTATCTTGTAGATAGTGGACAGGCTGTGGGGAGTCAAGAAGTGAGTTACCTGCTGCAGCATTCCCAGCTTCTGACCTGCTCATGTAGCCATAATATTTACATAGCCAGTTTAGTTAAATTTGTGGTCAGCTGTGAACCCCAGGATGTTGATAGTGGGGGGTTCAGCAAATTGCAAAGCCATTGAATGATAAGAGGAGTCAGTTAGATTCTCTCTTCTTGGAGTTGATTATTTTCTGGCATTTGTGTGGCACAAATGTTACTTATCATTTAGAAGACCACACCTGGATCTTGTCCACTGCTTAATGCACATGGTCAAAGATTGAATTCAATATCTGAAGAATCATGAATGGTGTTAAATGTTATGGAATCATCAGCGAACATCCCCACTTTTGACATTATGCTTGAAGGAAGGTCATTAATAGTGCAGTTGAAGATGGTTGGATGTAGGTCACCACCCTTACAAACTCCTGCAGTGAGGTCCTAAGATTCAGATAATTGACCTCCAACAACCACAACTATCTTTCTTTGTGATAAGCAGCATTCTCTGTAATACCTTTTTTTTCCACTGAGTGATCCTCTGATCCGTTAATGGCAGCAGCTTCTACAAGTGGACATCGCATGTTGGAATCCGGATTGATGTATGTGGAAGTTTCAAATAGCTGTGCAGCCATGCAGCTCAGAGTGAATGTTAATGCCAAGTAGGGCTACAACTAGCAAAGGGATTTCTTCCCTGACTTCCTCTGATTCCAGTTTTGCAAAAGATCTTAAATGCCAATTTCAGTTAAACACCATCTTACTTTCAGGAGCACTGAATGGGATAGATTTTGGATTGCTACAGCAACTCATATCTGGGCATCCATGAGGTGCTATGGGCCATGAGAAGCAGCAGCATTGTAATCAACAATAATCTGTGACCTCATGAGGAAGGTCAAAATGGCTGAGGTATGCCAATCTGGTGCGTCATTCGATATTGGGTACTAAGTCCAGTTCTATTACTTTAGTTTCCTACATCTTGTTGTATTTTACATAACTGAGTAGCTTACTGTGCCAGTTCAGAGGGCATTTAAGAAATAACCTCATTTGGTGTTACTTATAGGTCAAATCAAGTAAGGATGGCAGATTTCCATTCCTTAAGTAAATTAGATAGCATTTTTTTTAAAATGACAATCAATTCATGGTCATCATCAAACTAGCTTTTAAACTTCCAATTTTTTACTAATTGAGTTTGAATTCCACCAGGTGCCTTGATGGGATTTGAACTCATGTCTCAGAACATTAGCCCAATCGTCTGGATTGCAAGTCTAGTGACATTATCACTATGTCACTATTTCCCTTAACAGAGGCTCACAGCTGAATGGGTGTCAGGCTCAATGAGATGAAAGGCCTCATGTGATTGACAGTCCAGCAGTGAATAGTTTGCAACATGGCGATAAGGGGGACGTAAAGAGTTGCATAAAACTAACAAGTAGAGCCCGGGATCATAGTCTAAAAAATAAAAGGTCACAAATTTAAGACGAAGATGAAGAAACTTTCTTTTCTCTCAGCGGGTTTAGAATCTTTGAATTACCCTTCCTCAAAAGGCAATCTATGCAGGATCTTTAAATATTTTTAACGTAGTTTCTTGATTATCAAGGGGATGAAAGATTTTGGATAGGTGACTGTAGGCAGTTGTACTGGAACAGATTGGCCAGACATGCAGCTAATTCTGGAGCAAGTCTTCAGTACTGTTGCTAGGGATATGCAGGAATGGGTGTCAGGATTTTATACAGGAATGTAGAGTTGAGTTAAAATCAGATCAGCTATGATCTTATAGAAGGGTGAGCTAGCTCAGAGAGCCAAGTGGCCAACTCTTATCCATTGTTTCCCAAAACTGCTAAAGTCGAGAGTGTGGTGCTGGAAAAGCACAGCAGGCCAGGCAGCATCTGAAGAGCAGGAGAATCGATGTTTTAGGCATAAGCCCTTCATCAGGAATGAGGCTTGTGGGCTGGGGGTGCTGAGAGATAAATGGGAAAGGGGGTGGGGCTGGGGGGGGGGCGAAGGTAGCTGGGAATGCAATTGTTGGATGAAGTTGGGGGGGAAGGTGACAGGTCAGAGAGGAGGGTGGAGCAGACAGATGGGAAAGGCGATAGACAAGTTAAGAGGGCGGTGACCTGACCATCGTCTTTCCCATTTATCCCCTTCACCCATCTCCAGCATCTACAGTCCTCACTTTCTCCTATAACTGCTAAAACCATTAGACCAGAATGTTCTGACTTCAGTTCCTGGTTTGTGTTGAGGCAACAGATCTTAGCCATATCAGAGGCAGTAATTCAGGAGTTACAAGTCATCCTGGTTTGTCAGTATTCAATCTCATCAGAATGTGCTTACAGATGGATGTCAAGCGAGGACAGGATGTGCTTGGAAGCAATATACTCAACAGCTGAAACTCCCAGGGGCCTCGGGTAGGCTCACATATCCTGAATGGCACCTGACTGAGTCAGTATCCATAAAAACATACCCAAAATAATTCAGGGCATTTGGGAGATAAAGATGCAGGAACTTTTAAGCAAACTGGAATGGAAGGCGGCAAGGTATGATTGAATCAACATTGTACTGATGAACAAGTCAGCTTTAGCGCTGTATGGATTAAGTGTTGCTGGAAAAGCACAGCGGATCAGGCAGCACCCAAGGAACAGGAAAATCAACGTTTCAGGCTGGAGCCCTTCATCAGGAATGAGGCTGGGAGCCTTGGGGGTGGAGATTCCACCTGACGTCACCCGATGCTGCCTGACCTGCTGTGCGTTTCCAGCAACACAGTCCCAACTCTGATCTCCAGCATCTGCAGCCCTCACTGTCTCCTAAGCTATGCTTACACCCAGAGAAAGGCTGCTAGTACTTCTGAGCATGTGCATGCTTTCCTAAATCCAAGAACATTCACAACTGCTTATGTAAAGCTTCGGCTTTATGTTCAGTATCAAATATATGAAGACCTCATTTCTCCTCAAATACCACACAGGGTCTGGCACGTCCCTTCATCATTGAGCATAGCAGAACATATCCCAGACAATTATAACTTAGAAATGATTCAAATCCATGGACTGGCTGGTCTTTAAAATAGTGAACAGGTTTTGAGGGTAGAGAAGTAGGGTACATAGAAACCAGTGGACTCACAGAAGTTTTATATAACATCTCCTCTTTCAATTTCTAAAATGGTACAGTCATGCCTTGTGATTGTGGAAAATTAGTTACAGCAGAATTGCATCGTTTCTATTCTCCTTTCAAAATGTGGACAGAAAGTCATGCTTATACTGTGGTTTCTAAACCACACAGGCACAGTTTTGACTCTCACATGCAAACCATGCTGAGCGAAATTCCACATTTTGAAATACCAAAAACTGAACAGGCAGCAAGGCAGGCCACGGATACACCCAAAAACCCAATCAAGCTAATAATTTAATGTCTTTAAGTTCTGACTGGAGAGACATCACAAAATCTCAGTTTTCTGGTTTGCGGCTTTTATCTTAAGGAAAGTAATTTTAGACTACAATATTCAAAAACTGCTCTGTTGGGTTTGGAGACCCAATACTTTGCTAACATGCAGAAGGTACAAAGCAAACACTAAGTAGGCAGGTTTGAAATGGCAGCTGTGATATGGGAAGACCAAGTGAAATCTGTGAAAGATGTCAAAGACAGGGAGGGCTTTTAAATTGGGATTCTGCCTTGACTTCTGAAATCAATTGAATTATTCTATAGGAAGCTCCTCCAGACAAAGCTGCTTCTCTCCAAGGAACTACAACATGGCTTATTTACTGTTAGCAGCTTTTATGAGTCAGACTTGGGGGCACTATTTCTAGTCCCCACAATTATGCACATTTTACCAACTACTTGTGCTCAGCCATGTCGACTAGCTGTTGGCTGAAAGGCCACAGTCAAAAGTCACACGACACCAGGTTATAGTCCAACATGTTCATTTGAAATCACACAAGCATTCAGAATGCAGCCCTTTCATCAGGTGCAGTGAGAGAGCAGACACACACACACAGAGTTCATAGGTAGGAAGGTCAAGGGCAGAGAGAGATCAAAAGGTGATAGAACTGGTGAAAGTGGCTTTTGGTCACCTTCAGAGACGTATTATCTGACAGTCCACTCATACCAGTTGTATGATCTTTTGATCTCTCTGTCCTTGATCTCTCTGTGTGCCTGCTCTCTCACTGCATCTGCTGGAGGGGCTGCGTTCTGAACGTTGGTGGGATTTCAAATAAGCTTATTGGACTATAACCTGGTGTCGTGTGACTTTTGACTTTGTCATCCCAGTCCAACACCAGTACCTCCACTTCATGGCTGCAAGGCCAAACAGCCCATTTTATACGAGACAAGTGTCAATGCCGTGTTGTCTGTCAAATAAAGTTCACTTTTCCCACAAGCTACTTAGCAGAAAACAATCTGAATTTTCTCCAATTAAAACAAAAATGGCATTTAAAATACATGTTTTCCATTGGATGCCTTAGTTCAGATGTTGTGTTGATCATAAAATCAAATACTGCAGCTCCCTCAGTTTCTGTCTGTCCTGTCCAATAGGGAGATTAGTCATAAAACCAGGGTGCAGATTCTTGATCAGTTGTAAACACAGCTGAGGCAGGGATGGATTGCTGATCTCAGCATCTTCCTGGAGGTGGGGCATATAACAAACCCACAGTAACATGAGCCCTCACCATCCTAGGCTGGGAAATACCCAAGTTAAAGTAAGGGCAGGTTTGGATTTGGCAGTGATGCTCATCTTTGCTCCAAGTAGCACAGTGCCATTTGGCACGGTACTGGGGGATGGCCTATCTCATCAGGACAAAGATTTAACTTCTGTAAAGAATGTCCTCTGCAGATAACGGGAGGCCAACATTCACTAATCCATTACCTGATTATGTTCAACATGACATATTCTCACCTCATTATTTTCTAGTGTGCAATGCACTAGTATTGGTCAAGATCATTGCTGGCATCGTTAATGCTTAAAATTTTCATTAACCCTTTGATATTACATCTCAACACAAAAGTGCTTTACAATGGATGCCTCACTTTTTGAAATCAGTCACTGCTGTTGAATGAACAAATGAAGTTGCAGTGGTGTAGTTCTACAAGCAGCAAGTATGATGAATGGCCAGTCAATCTGTTTCTGATGGTGAAAACTGAAAGAACTGCAGATGACATAAATCAAAAACTGAGGAAGGATCACGCAGCCAAAACGTTAAGCCTGATTGCTCTCCATAAATGCTGCCAGACCTGCTGAGCTTTTCCAGCAATCACTATTTTAGTTTCTATTTCTGATGGTGTTGGTTGAGGGAGAGTTGTTGGCTAGGCATCAATGAGAAACTCTCTGTTTTCCAGGAATACCACAACAACATTCTTTATGTGCACTCAGACAGGGAGGTAACCACCATATTGTGTTCAGATATGGTCTACTGGGGGCGTGCAGCAGCCCTCTCTCTTTGCCTTTGCCTGAAATAACAGTACTGTTTCAGCCACTCCAGTGTTGGCCCGAGCTCCGTCTCTGCTCATGGCTTACACTGGGGACCTTTAGTTCGGAGGCATGCATGCCACTTCGAGTGAGTGAAAGTGCTATATAATTTAACAAAAAAGGCGAGAGAGACTTATGTTTGTTTCGCATTTTTCACAACCAGAGCACTTTATAGCGAGTGAACATAAATTCAAGTGCAATCACAGTTGCTATGTAGGAAATATGGCAGCTAATGCACCAATAATTAAACCTGTTTTTTTTAATATACTGACAGAGTAAATATTAGCCAGGACATCAAATTAACTCCCGTCCTCTTCTACAAATTCATGCCATGGGATTTTTTACATCCACACAAGCAGGATATAATTTCCCACACCTAATGCATGGCACTGGTATGTCAGCTCCTGCTTTGATTTCTGCTGGAGCTGTGAAAATAGTACAGAAATTGCTGGACTTGCCCTCGGGAAAATACAAAGGAATAAGATGTAATGGTTTAACACCCAAGGCAACAGCACAGATGTGAGATGGTGAGATTCACAGTCTGCGTTCAGAGGGATTCTGGTTATCATGCAAAGCTAGGATGGTGGAAAGAAAGACCCATTTCTCAGACAGACTAGCTCAGGTAGACCTCAACTACCTCTTGCTCTGGTTTCCCCTTGGAAATAAATGGCTGCATGTCTCATAGAGTTATAGAGATGTACAACATGAAAACAGACCCTGTCCAACTAATCCATGCCAACCAGATATCATAGAACATAGAAGAATACAGCGCAGTACAGGCCCTTCGGCCCTCGATGTTGCGCCGATCCAAGCCCACCTAACCTACACTAGCCCACTATCCTCCATATGCCTATCCAATGCCCGCTTAAATGCCCATAAAGAGGGAGAGTCCACCACTGCTACTGGCAGGGCATTCCATGAACTCACGACTCGCTGAGTAAAGAACCTACCCCTAACATCTGTCCTATACCTACCACCCCTTAATTTAAAGCTATGCCCCCTCGTAATAGCTGACTCCATACGTGGAAAAAGGTTCTCATGGTCAACCCTATCTAAACCACTAATCATCTTGTACACCTCTATCAAGTCACCCTGAAACCTTCTTTTCTCCAAAGAAAACAACCCCAAGAGCCTCAGCCTTTCCTCATACGATCTTCCTACCATACCAGGCAACATCCTGGTAAACCTCCTCTGCACCCATTCCAGTGCCTCCACATCCTTCCTATAGTATGGCGACCAAACCTGCACACAATACTCCAGATGCGGCCGCACCAGAGTCTTATACAACTGCAACATGACCTCAGGACTCCGGAACTCAATTCCTCTACCAATAAAAGCCAGTACGCCATATGCCTTCTTCACAGCACTATTTACCTGGGTGGCAACTTTCAAGGATCTGTGTACATGGACACCAAGATCCCTCTGCTCATCCACACTACCAAGTATCCGACCGTTAGCCCAGTACCCCATCTTTTTATTACTCTTACCAAAGTGAATCACCTCACACTTAGCTACATTGAATTCCATTTGTCACTTTTCTGCCCAGTTCTGCAGCTTATCTATATCCCGCTGTAACCTGCCACATCCTTCCTCACTGTCAACAACTCCTCCGACTTTCGTATCATCCACAAACCTGCTCACCCAACCTTCTAGCCCCTCCTCCAGGTCATTTATAAAAATGACAAACAGCAATGGTCCCAAAACAGATCCTTGTGGAACACCGCTAGTAACGGCACTCCAAGATGAACCTTTACCATCAACTACTACCCTCTGTCTTCTTCCAGCCAGCCAATTCCTAATCCAAACCTCCAACTCCCCCTCAATGCCATACCTCCGTATTTTTTGAAGTAGCCTACCATGGGGAACCTTATCAAACGCCTTACTAAAATCCATATACACCACATCTACCGCTTTCCCCTCGTCCACCTCCTTAGTCACCTTCTCAAAGAATTCAATAAGGTTTGTGAGGCACGACCTGCTCTTCACAAAACCATGCTGACTATCCTTGATCACATTATTCCTATCCAGATGTTCATAAATCCTATCCCTTACAATTCTCTCTCAGACTTTGCCCACAACAGAAGTGAGACTCACCGGCCTATAGTTACTAGGGTTATCCCTACTCCCATTCTTGACCAAGGGAACCACATTTGCTAGCCTCCAGTCTTCTGGCACTACTCCTGTAGACAACGAGGACATAAAAATCAAGGCCAATGGCTCTGCAATCTCCTCCCTTGCTTCCCAGAGAATCCTAGGATAAATGCCATCAGGCCCAGGGGACTTATCTATTTTCACCCTTTCCAGAATTTCCAACACCTCTTCCCTCCATACCTCAAAGCCATTCATTCTACTTAATTGTGACTCAGTATTCACATCGGCAACAATGTCCTGTTCCTGAGTGAATACTGACGAAAAGTATTCATTCAGTGTCTCCCCAATCTCTTCTGCCTCCACACGCAACTTCCCACTACTATCCTTGACTGGACCTATTCCTACCCTAGTCATTCTTTTATTCCTTAGGGAAAGCCTTAGGGTTTTCCCTAATCCTACCAACTAAGGACCTTTCATGTCCCCTACTTGCTGCTCTTAGCTCTCTCTTCAGGTCCTTCCTGGCTACCTTATAACTCTCAATCGCCCCAATTGAACCTTCACGCCTCATCTTTACATAGGCCGCCCTCTTCCATTTAACAAGGGATTCCAATTCCTTATTAAACCACGGCTCCCTCACACGACACTTTAAACAGACAGTTGCCCAAGGCGGAATTTGAACCCGAGTCAATTAATCTAGTCCCATTTGCCAGCATTTAGCCCATATCCCTCTAAACCCTATGTATTCATATATCCATCCAGATGCCATTTAAATATTGCAATTGTATCAGTCACCACTTCCTCTGGCAGCTCATTCCATATATGCACCACCCTCTGTGTGCAAAAGTTGCTCCTTTTTTGTAATTTAAAAGGTCTCTTTTAAATTTTTCCCTTTTCACCCTAAACCTATGCCCTCTGGTTTTTGGACTCCTCCACCCTGGGGAAATGACCTTGGCTATTCAACCTATCCTTGCCCCTCATGATCCCATAAACCTCTATCAAGTCACGTCTCAGCCTCCGATGCTCAAGGGAAAACAGCCCCAGCCTATTCAACTTCGCCCTATAGCTCAAATCTGCCAACCCAGGCAACATCCTTGTAGATCTTTTCTGAACCCTTTCAAGTTTCACAACATCTTTCCTATAGCAGGGAGACCACAATTGAATGTAGTTGAGAGTGTGGTACTGGAAAATCACAGCAAGCCAGGCAGCATCCGTTCAGCAGGAGAATTGACATTTTGGGCATAAGACCTTCATCAGGAATGAAGAATTGTCCAGAATTGAATGTAGTATTGCAAAAGTGGCCTAAGAAATGTCCTGTACAGTTACAACATGACCTCCCAACTCCTATACTCAATGCACTGACCAATAAAGGTAAGCATATGAGTTATCGCCTGGAACTATTTTTAAATAACATCTTTCCTGTACTGGCAGCTATTGTATTTTCCCTATGGATTTCAACAGCCAAATGACACTGAAAGGAATTATAGTTACATGCTTCAAGTTTCGTTTGATCAAAAGCATAATATTATCTCAGTCTTGGAGTATCTTCCAAGGTCGTTTTCCTCCCTTTAAAAAGATGACGTACCTTTGTTTACTCAACAGTACAGCACTGGCAATCTAACCACCTTTGTAAATCATCTTGAAAGAATCACAAATATGCTTTAGAATGTGTAATTGTCAAGTTAACCTAATTTAAACAAATAAAACACTTGTGCTTGTGATCAGAGTATGCATAGTAAGTGAGAGTATGGCCCAATATTATATTAATGCCCTCTCAAAATTTCTCATTCATTGCAATGTGACCAACAGTAAAACTCATTGGTTTAGTGCTACTGTTGGCTCAGCACTATTTTCTGCACTAGTAGCATCAATTGTATCAAGAGACTTAATCTTGTAATTAGAGAATATATCACTGGAAATGGAATCATAGCAGCAGAGAATAGTGCTTATTTGTTAGTGAGTAAAATGACTGGATGCATGAGACAGAGTTAGGGTTGAAACAGTATATATCTGAAATGGGAGTGCAATGTTCTCCAACAATGGGAACCAGCATTCTTTGAGGTTACACCTTCCTATATGCCCTCTTCCCTGAACTCACTAAATCCTGCTCAAATTTGGTAAAATGGGAGCCAGCAGCCCTCTCTCCTTGTCTTTGCCTGTGAAACCTGACAGCATAAGTCAAGAAGTGCATAAGCCTTAGTCAGGCTGTTCACATTATACCTAATATCAGCAACAGCATGGATCACTTCAAAACCTTTAGCTAACTGTGCTGATTTTTGCCACCTCCCTCCTCAAGGATGGTGCATACAATTAGACTCTGCTAATAACTGTTCAGTTGAATAACATCTGGATCAATGGGCTTTGCAAGGTCAGGAAGGAGAGATCCAGAGTGAGAGAGAGCCAGAGTGAGTATATTGTTCAAGGAATTGGTGGAAAGTTGGGAATTTAGTGCAGAAGGGCAGAGGTGTTTTTTGCTTGCTTTTTTTGTCTCATAGTTTGTAAGGATTTTTTTAAACTCAGGATAAATTGAAGCCCAGGCCCAAGACAAAAGGGTGACATCACAGGTAAACCATACGTTCATTGGTTGGTGATAGCTAATAATTCCAACTATCTAATATAGGTTACTTTCAGATTGAAGGTAAATAGGGGAAACATTTACAGGCTTCAAACTACAAGACCAACTGGATTTTTAAAAAATCAAATTAATAACTAAATAACTAAAATAGAGATGTTGAGCCAGGTGATGTGTTGCAACTACATGATGTGAGAGCTGGTTGGACCCCTTTGTGGTTCATAGTGACCACATCTACAGCAAGTGTTGGTTGAGGAACTCCGACTCAGAGTTGTTGAGCTGGAGGCTGAGCTTCAAACATTGCAACACATTAGGGAGCAGGAGAGTTACCTGGAGGCTGTGTTCCAGGAGGCAGTCATGCCCCTTACATTAACTACATTAAATTCAGTCAGTGGTCAGGGACAGGAGAGTATGACTACAAGTGAGGCAGATAGAGGGGTCTAGGAGTTAGTGCGGAAGGAGTCTTAGCTATTGAGCTTGTCTAACAGGTCTGAGCTTCTTGCCCTCTATGTGGATGAGACTGGGGGCTGTAGGGAGGATGAGCAAACTGACCATAGCTCTGTGGTAAAAGGAGCTTTTCAAGAGGAGGGAGAGAAGAGAAAGGAACGGCAGTCCTGAAGGCTGCAGTGCCTGCCTGGTGTCTAGGTTCAGGATATCTCATTTGGTCTGCTGAAGAAAACAGAAAATAATGGAATGTGAGGGGGGTGTCCATCAACACAGGAATGAGGGTGTTGAACTTAAATGCTCGCAGCATAAGAAACAAGGTAAAATAGCTTGCAGTGCAGATTGAAATTAACAGGTTACACAGAGATGTGGCTGCAAGGGGATCAGGGCTGGGATCTAAATATCGAAGAATATACAGCCTATCGAAAGGACCAGACAGATGAGCAGAGGAGGTGGTGTTGCCTTGTTAGTAAGAAATGAAATTAAATCAATAGCAGAAGCGATATAGAGTTGGAAGGCATTGAATCTGCGTCGACAGAGTTGAGGAACTGCAGAGGCAAAAAGACCCTGATGGGATTTGTGTACAGGCCTTCTAAATGTAGTCAGTCTGTAGGGAAGAAAATAAATCAGGAAGTCGAAATAGCATGTAAGGAAGACTCAATCACAATAATTATGTGGGACTTTAAAATATAAGTGCTCCAGGAAAATTCAGGTTGGTAGTCAATCTCCAGAAAAGGAACTTGTTGAATGTCTACGAAATGGTTTTGCTTTGTAGCAGCTTGTGGTAGAGCACACTTGGGAACAGACAATTCTGGATTTGGTGATGTGTAATGAAGCAGACTTGATTGGGGAGCTGACAGTGAAAGAAATACTTAGGGGGCAGTGACCATACTATGATAGAATTCACGATGCAGTTTGAGAGGGAGAAGCTGGAATCAGATATAACAGTATTATATCTAAATGAAGGTAACTACAAAGACATGAGGGAAGAGCTATCCAGAGTTGATTGGAAGCGGATCCTCGCAAGGAAGACAATGGAAGGAGTTTCTGGGGCTAATCCACGAGGCAATAGTGTTAAAGGTTTAGATGGAAAGGAATTTCTTAAAAGTGTACAAGACAATTTTCTGATTCAGAATGTGAATGTACCTACTAGAGAAGGTGCAAAACTTGACCTACTCTTGGGAATTAAGACAGGGCAGGTGACTGAGGTGTCAGTGGGGGACCACTTTGGGGCCAGCGACCATAATTCTATTTGTTTAAAAATCGTGATGGTAAACGATAGACCAGATGTAAAAGTTGAAGTTCTAAATTGGAGACAGGCCAATTTTGACGGTATTAGGCAAGAACTTTCGAAAGCTGATTGGAGGCAGATGTTCGCAGGTAAAGGGACGCTTGGAAAATGGGAAGCCTTCAGAAATGAGATAACAAGAATCCAGAGAAAGTATATTCCTGTCAGGGTGAAAGGAAAGGCTGGTAGGTACAGGGAATGCTGGATGACTAAAGAAATTGAGGGTTTGGTTAAGAAAAAGAAGGAAGCATATGTCAGGTATAGACAGGATAGATCGAGTGAATCCTTAGAAGAGTATAAAGAAAGTAGGAGTATACTTAAGAGGGAAATCAGGAGGGCAAAACAGGGACAAGAGATAGCTTTGGCAAATAGAATAAAGGACAATCCAAAGGGTTTTTACAAATATATTAAGGACAAAAAGGTAACTAGGGAGAGAATAGGACCCCTCAAAGATCAGCAAGGTGGCCTTTGTGTGGAGCAACAGAAAATGGGTGAGATACTAAATTAATATTTTGCATCAGTATTTACTGTGGAAAAGGATATGGAAGATATAGACTGTAGGGAAATAGATGGTGACATCTTGCAAAATGTCCACATTCCAGAGGAGGAAGTGTTGGATGTCTTGAAAAGGGTAAAGGTGGATAAATCCCCAGACCTGATCAGGTGTACCCGAGAACTCTGTGGGAAGCCTGAGGTGATTGCTGGGCCTCTTGTTGAGATATTTGTATCATCGATAGTCACAGGTGAGGTGCCCGAAGACTGGCGGTTGCCTAACGTGGTGCCACTGTTTAAGAAAGGTGGTAAAGACAAGCCAGGGAACTATAGACCAGTGAGCCTGACCTCGGTGGCGGGCAGGTTGTTGGAGGGAATCCTGAGGGACAGGACGTACATGTATTTGGAAAGGCAAGGACTGATTAGGGATAGTCAACATGGCTTTGTGCATGGGAAATCATGTATCACAAACTTGATTGAGTTTTTTCAAGAAGTAACAAAGAGGATTGATGAGGGCAGAGCAGTAGATGTGATCTATATGGACTACAGTAAGGCATTCGACAAGGTTCCTCATGGGAGACTGATTAGCAAGGTTAGATCTCATGGAATACAGAAAGATCTAGCCATTTGGATACAGAACTAGCTCAAAGGTAGAAGACAGAGAGTGGTGGTGGAGGGGTGTGTTTTAGACTGGAGGCCTGTGACCAGTGGAGTGCCACAAGAATCGGTGCTGGGTCCACTACTTTGTCATTTACATAAATGATTTGGATGCGAGCGTAAGAGGTACAGTTAGTGAGTTTGCAGATGACACCAAAATTGGAGGGATAGTGGACAGTGAAGAGGGTTACCTCAGATTACAACAGGACCTGGACCAGATGGGCCAATGGGCTGAGAAATGGCAGATGGAGTTTAATTCAGATAAATTCGACATGCTGCATTTTGGGAAAGCAAATCTTAGCAGGACTTATACACTTAATGGTAAGATCCTAGGGAGTGTTGCTGAACCAAGAGATCTTGGAGTGCAAGTTCATAGCTCCTTGAAAGTGGGGTCGCAGGTAGACAGGATAGTGAAGAAGGCGTTTGGTATGCTTTCCTTTATTGGTCAGAATATTGAGTACAGGAGTTGGGAGGTCATGTTGCGGCTGTACAGGACATTGGTTAGGCCACTGTGGGAATATTGCTTGCAATTCTGGTCTCCTTCCTATCAGAAAGATATTGTGATACTTGAAAGGGTTCAGAAAAGATTTACAAGGATGTTGCCAGGTTTGGAGGATATGAGCTACAGGGAGAGGCTGAACAGGCTGGGGCTGTTTTCCCTGTAGCGTCAGAGGCTGAGGGGTTACCTTATAGAGGTTTACAAAATTATGAGGGGCATGGATAGGATAAATAAGCAAAGTCTTTTCCCTGGGGTCGGGGAGTCAAGAACTAGAGGGCATAGGTTTAGAGTGAGAGGGGAAAGATATAAAAGACACCTAAGGGGCAACTTTTTCACACAGAGGGTGGTATGTGTATGGAATGAGCTGCCAGACGAAGTGGTGGAGGCTAGTACAATTGCAACATTTAAGAGGCATTTGGATGGGTACATAAATAGGATGGGTTTGGAGGGACATGGGCCGGGTGCTGGCAGATGGGACTAGATTGGGTTGGGATATCTGGTCGGCATGGACTGGTTGGACCAAAGGGTCTGTTTCCATGCTGTACATCTCTATGACTCTACAAATGAAAAGGAAACATACTAAGGGAAAGATGAGGTAACCATGGCAATAGAGAGCCAGTGGACATGATCTAATTGGATTTCCAGAAGACCTTTGACAAGAAGCCGCATAGGAGGCTGCTAAATAGGATAAGGGCCCATGGTTTTAAGGGCTAGGACAGAGGATGGGCTGACTGGCAGAAGGTAGAGAGTAGGGGTAAAGGGGTCTTTTTCAGGATGGGAGCCAGTGACTAGTGGAGTTCTGCAAGTAACTGGTGGGGCCATAACTACTCATATTATACATTAATGATCTGGATGAACGAACTGAGGGCATTTTTGCTGAGTTTGCAGATGATACAAAGATAGGTGGAGGGACAGGTAGTGTTGAGGAAGTGGGGAGGCTGCAGAAGAACTTGGACATGCTAGGCAAGTGGGCAAAGAAGAGGCACATAGAATACAATGTGGGACAGTGTGAGGTCATGCACATTGGTAGGAAGAATAGAGATGTAGACTATTTTCTGAAGCACAAAGGGACTTAGGAGTCCAAGTTCAAGATTCTCTTAAGATTAATATGCAGGATTAATTGATGGTTAGGAAAGCAAACACAGTATTAGCATTCTTTTCAAGTGAGCTTGAATACCAGACTAGAGATGTATTGCTGAGGCTGAATAAGGCTCTGGACAGATCTCATTTGGAATTGTGAGTAGTTTTGGGCCCCATATCTAAGGAGGGGTGTGCTGACCTTTGACGGGGTTCATAGGAATGATACCAGGGATGAAGGGCTTGTCATGTTAGGAATGATTGAGAACTCTGGGTCTGTACTGGACAGAGTTTAGAAGGATGAGGGGGGAATTTGATTGAAACTTACAGGATACGGACAGGCTTGAATACAGTGGAGAGATTAGGAGCCAAGGGCACAGCCTCGGAGTGAAAGGACTAAGATGAGGAGGGATGTTTTCAGCAAGGGGGCAGTTAATCTGTTGAACTCATTGCTGCAGAAGGCTGTGGAGGGTAAGTCACAAGTGTATTTAAGACAGAGATAGATAGGTTCTTGAGTAGTAAGGTATCAATGGTTCCAGAGAGAAGGTAGGAGAATGGGGTTTAGTAACCTATCAGCTATGATCGAATAGTGGAGCAGACTTGATGGGCAAAGTGGCCTAATTCTGCTCTCACATCTTAGCCCTACTACAGGCTTCACAGAACATACGACATAGAATGTTACAGCTTAATTCAGGCCCTTCAGCCCTCGAAGTTGCACCGACCTGCGAAATTAATCTGATGCCCATCTAACCTACACCGTTCCACTATTATCTGTATGCATGTCCAATGCTCATTAAAATGCCCTTAATATTGATGAGTCTACTATTGTTGCAGGCAGGCTGTTCCACACCCCTACTACTCTCTGAGTAAAGAAACCACCCCTGATATCAGTCCTCAATCTATCACCCCTCAATTCAAAGCCACGTCCCCTCGTGTTAGCCTTCTCCACCCGAAAAAAAGGGCTCTCACTGTCCACCCTATCCAAACTTCTGATTACCTCATATGTCTCAATTAAGTCACCTCTCAACCTTCTTCTGTCCAATGAAAACAGCCTCAATTCATTCAGTCTTAAGAGTTTCCTTCCATACCAGGCAATATCCTGGTAAATCTCCTCTGAACCCTTTCCAAAGCTTCCACATCCTTCCTATAATGCAGTGACCAGAACTGTACGCAATACTCCAGGTGCAGCCTTACCAGTGTCTTGTACAGCTGCAGCATGACCTCACCAGTGTCTTGTACAGCTGCAGCATGACCTCATGGCTCCGAAACTCAACCACCTATCAATAAATGCCAACACACCATATGTATTCTTAACAACCATATCAACCTGAGCGGCAACTTTCAGGGATTTATGCACCTAGACACCAAGGTCTCTCTGTTCATCTACACTGTCAAGAATTTTACCAGAAGCCCAGTACTCTGCATTCCTGTTACTACCTCACACTTTTCTGCATTAAACTCCATTTACCACTTCTCAGCCTGAATCTACATCTTATCTATGTCCCTCTGTAACCCACAACATCCTTCGGCACTATCCACAACTCTGCCTACATTAGTGTCATCTGCAAATTTATTCTTCTACATCCACATCCAGATCATT
This sequence comes from Chiloscyllium plagiosum, assembly GCF_037043375.1. NCBI lineage: Eukaryota > Metazoa > Chordata > Chondrichthyes > Orectolobiformes > Hemiscylliidae > Chiloscyllium > Chiloscyllium plagiosum. The sequence continues at coordinate 23,249,595 of NW_028270175.1, read as the reverse complement.
TATAAAAATGTCAAAGAGCAGTGGCCCCAAAACAGACCCTTGTGGCACACCACTGGTAACTGAGCTCCAGGATGAACATTTCCCATCAACCACCACCCTCTGTCTTCTTTCAGCTAGCCAATTTCTGATCCAAACAGCTAAATCACCTTCAATCTTAAGTCCACACATTTCACATCATTTCTTCAAAGATGCGAATGTTAAATGAGAAATAAATATTTTCCTGCTCAGGCAGAGGTACACCAAGTTTTTAACCTAATAGTGACTTACATAACTACATTAATAGTGTTTCTAGAAGCTGTCTCTCCATGTGAATGAATGAATGACTCAAAAATAAGTGAATCTTATGGTCATCTCAGCAGCAGTTTTAAGCTTACTATTTAGAATTACTCTTCCATACCCACGCATGCACTACAGCAACTTGTCAAAGCTCCTTCAACAGCACTTTCCAAATCTGTGATCTCTATCACAGCAAATGATATGAGCAGCAGGTGTATGGGAATATTACTACCTCCAGCATCCGCAGTTCTTTGGGGATTTTTTTTATCACTACCTCCAAGTTGCATGTATTGCACAATCCCCAAATTACACAGAATCCTGATTTAGAAATGTGCGTACATCATAGCTATTGCAGCTATTTAAGACAATGGCTCACCCCTCACTTTTACAAAGGAGATTTCAATAGGCTATAAATGCTGGCCTTGCCGGTTACACCCATATTCCATGCACAAAGGAAAATATACCCATGAACACAGAATACCTTTTCAAAATACTAATTTCTCAGCAGTTGTCAGATGCCAGTAACAAACTACTACGAGGTGAATGGCTCTAAGATGGGTGTAATTATAGGAAGGTTTAGGTTCTTCATCAGTTAAGATATACTACAATTTCAAATTTCTTCACTCAGATATTTCTACAATTGTAATTATATCTTAGATGCTCTCTTTTTGATCATTTATGGGATACAGGTATCACTTATTGTGTGTCCCTAGTTGATAAGATGATTGTGAGCTGCCTTCTCGAAATGCTGCAATCCATCTTGGGTGACACGGTGACTCAGTGGTTAGCACTGCTACCTCAGCGCCAGAGACTTGAGTTTGATTCCTGCCTTGGGTGACTGTCTGTGTGGAGTTTCCTCCGGGTGATCCAGTTTCCTCCCACAATCCAAAGGTGTGCAGGTCAGGTGAACTGGCCATGCTAAATTGCCCATAGTGTTAGGTGCATTAGTCAGGAGTAAATATAGGATAGGGGAATGGGTCTGGGTGGGTTACTCTTCCGAGGGTCGGTGTGGATTTGTTGGGCCAAAGTGCCCGTTTCCATACTGTAGGGAATCTAATCCAGTCTTAAAACAAAAATCTGCTGCAGACGGACCCACAATGCCACGAGGGAGGGAATTCCAGGAGTTTGAGGCAGCAACATTGAAAGAATGGCAATATATTTCCAAGTCACGATGGTGAGTGGTTTGGAGGGTAACTTGCAGGAGGTGGTGTTCCCATGTATCTGCTTCCTTTGCCCTTCTAGATGGAAGTAGTCCTGGGTTTGGAAGGTACTGTTTAAAGAGCCTTGGTGAATTTCTGCAGTGCATTGTGTAGATGGTACACAATGCTGCTATTGTTCTTCGCTTGTGGAGGGAGTGAATGTTTGTGAATGTGGTGCCAGTCAATTGGATGCTTTGTCTTGGATGGTATCAAGCTTCTTGAGTGTTGCTGGAGCTGCACCCATCCAGGTAAGCCAGGAATATTTCATCACACTTATGACTGGTGACTTGTAAATGGCAGACAGACTTTGGAGAATCAGGTAATGAGTTAATTGTTACAAGTCTCCTAGCTTCTGATCTACTCTTGCAGACACTGTATTTATATGGTGTGCCCAGTTTCTGGTCAATGGTAACTCCCAGGATGTTGATAGTGAGGGATTCAGTGATAGTAACACCATTGAATCTCTAGGAACAATAGTTACAGATTTTCTTTTGCAGGAAATGGTCATTATCTGGCATTTGTGTGGCCCACTTGCCACTTTTCAGCCAAGCCTTCCAGATAAAGCTCCAAAAAAAGCATGGATATATGGTGAAATGATTTGCCTTGGTAGAAGGGTCAGCAGAAACTGTGAAGTAATGCTCCTGATTGAAATAAATACTGCATTTATCTCATCACAAACAAGGCCAGGACCTGAAATCATGGGGCCTTAGTGCTATTCCTGGCCTACACCCCCAGCCTAGACCACAACATGACCATACTGGGCCCCAATCCCCTAACTTGAGCACAGAGGGCCCTCTCCTGAGCTGAGCACCACAGTCCCAGGATCCAGTTGTTGGAACCTTGTTATCCCCTGACCACAAGAGTTTCATCAGTGTGTAAGAGTCTTCCACTCAACTCTGAAGCGGGAATAGTTCGTTTAACCCCTTGAGCCTCTTCTGCCATTCTAAATTGTAACTGACACAGTGTCATTTCCTTGCACTAGCATATCCCTTGATGTCATTGGTATCTGGAAATCTACTGATCTCATTGACTGAGCCTCCACAGCTCTCAAGGGTAAAGAATTCAGATGAATCACTCCCATCAATGAAGAAATTCCTCTTTATCTCAGCCCTAAATGCAGCACATGCTCCCAATGAGGTTCTGTCCAGATAATGAAACAGGATTGCCTCAGGATGCAATCCACATGATCTAGATGCTTCTGAGTCTACTCTTCCTTTGGTGAAGAAGTAGCTACCAGTGCCTTGAGGAAGTGAGCATTTCCTTACTCCCGCCATCTTGTAAGCAATGGTGATTGGCCTGTTATTCTGAAACATTCAAATATTTGGGGTCCAAACATAAGGAAGTTGAAATCAGAACTGGTTTCACTGTCTTTCAGATCATCATTAACCCTCTGACATCCATATATTGATGCTTTCAATACATACCTTTTGTGTAAATTACAATGGTTTGAAAGTCAAATACCTTGAGTGTTAGATAACAATTCAAAGCATCAGCTGCCATGAGAAACTGTGAAAACAAGATACCAGCAACAATCTTGGATGGGAAAAATTCAGCAACTTTTTATTCCTAAATTATTAGGAGTGGAGGTGCCATGTGTGGATATTTTCATAGAATCGTAGCATCCTTACTGTGTGGAAACAGGCCATTTGGCCCATTAAGTTCACACCAACCCTCCAAAACAGCATCCCATCAAGACTCACTCCCCTACCCTATTCCTGTAACCCTGCGTTGCCCATGTCTAATCCGCCTAACCTGCACATCCCTGGACACTATAGGCAATTTTGTATGATCAGTCAACCTAACTTGCACATCTTTGAACTGTAGGAAGGAACCGTGCAGACACGGGAGAAAGTGCAAACTCCACGCTGACAACTACCCAAGGGTGGAATCGAACCTGGGTCACTGGTGCTGAGAGGTAGCAGTGCTAACTACTGAGTTACCATGCCGCTGCTAAGGGTAGGGTAGGTTTAACCAGACTATTATTTCACCCCCTAACAATGTAATAAACCTGTTGTTATTTTCTGCCTGGACCCACAGAAGAAATAATCAAATCACTGAGATATTGAGTGCAACCAATGTCCATAGAAATCATGAGCAAAACCTTCAGGTGTAGAGGGGAGTGAAGTAGAGAAAGACTGGTCCTAATAAAGGTTTGGGATAAATAGGTGTGCATCTTAGGAGACCAGATGAGTGGGAGAAGAACAAAACGTGGAAAAACAATGTGGTACATACACTCACTGAGCCAAAATAGATTGCATTTAATTGCTGCCTTTTAACTCTCTGCCAACATTTAATGGAGTGCAGCCCATGACTCGGACAGATGATTACCATTAGTGTAAAAAACACACAGGAATTGATGCCATTAAATAAACCAGAAGACACGGTCAGAAACGGAGATCGAGCTTTGTGCTGGATTCTGCACTTTACTCCATTAACGCAGTTCACAATGTGAGAGCAAATGGTGATGAATTTATCAGAATGCTATTCACAAACTGAAAATGGCAGTGAACCAGCCATCAATGGAAACCATCCAGCTGTGTGTCTAACACATAATAGCTCCATCATTGTTTCAGTCTCCTTTGCTTTGTGTGTACAATATTTGCTTGTCCTTTATTTATATCAAATAAACAATATACTTTGTAATTATCATTCTTGGGATATGGGTGAGCTAACAAGTTCAGTATTGAATGCCCATCCCTAGCTGCCCTTGTAAAATTGGTGGTAAATGATATAATTGAATTGTTGCAGTCTTTATAAAGGTTCTCCTATTGCACCTTCAGGTAAGGAGCTCATGTATTGAGCTAGTTCAAAGGAAGGGAGCATCCTTTGTATAAGAGCAGGACAGAAACTATAGCGGAAAGAAACTGAAAAAGAAACCTTAAAAAAAAATGCTGAAAAAACCTGAAGTTTTGCAGAAGGGTCACAGGACCCGAAACAGTCACTGATTTCTCTCCACAGATGCTGCCAGACCTGCTAAGTTTTTCTAGCAATTTCTGGTTTCCAGCATCTGCACTTTTTTTTAAATGTTTATTTTCCCTCCTGAACTTCAACATAAGGACAAATGAAAGCACCCCTGATATCAGAGGCTGGGAATCATCTGTGAGATTAATTTGAAGGACAAACATCTAGAATGAAAGATGATGGCAGAAGATAAAAACATAATCAGAGTATAGTATTTTGATTTATTGCAGATGGGTAAACTATGATTGACTGAATGGCTTCCCACAATGCACTCTTGTAATTAAAACAATTTTAAACTCAAGTTAACAGATATTTGCCGTAGCAAAAACCTAAAGCTCAAATAAAGGCTACTAATTTAGACAAATTTGCCCATTAAGCTCAATCTAGCTCAGCACTATCTGTTGGGCATGGGAGATTTGTGAGAATTACATACAGCGGATTATAACACACACAGTTACATAGATTTCTCACCAAGATTTGCTGAGTTTATTCTTAATGGTGATTGCAACTTCCTGCTTTGATCTATTCTCATTCTAGGTTACATTTTAGATGATGTTCTAAGACAGCATTAAAGGCTAAATAGCAATAGATAAATAATAGATTCCTTAACTGCTGCCCTGGTATATAACAAGCTTTGTTACTCCAAAGCATTTTCCAGTCAGGTACCATTACCACTTTAGACACACTTCTTCCTGTTGCTTAGCAACAGTGAGCCTGCTCATGGAAGCAGCTGCTAGCATTGGCCTTTAATATTCTTCTGTGCCTCATCTTAATGCTCACAACCGCACTAAGTTAGTGTAGCAGTGAAATAAAAATGCCACGGCAGAATTTATTTTACACGTATTTGAAAAATAGGCAATTACAGTGCTGAGTATGATTTATCTTTTAAGAAAAATCAATTCAAGCTGAAATTGCATCAACTGAACCATGTAAAAAAAAAACCCAATAATTTAATACTTTGCTGAAATTCAAGGACACTTGCATTGTAACAATAATTTCATTTGGAAATAAATATTTACGCTGCTGACCCAGAGCTTTCATTGTTTTTAAATACATAATGAAATAAGTAATGATAAGTAAAGTTTTAATAAATCAGTTTATATTGGATTTCCATGTCACACCGTAGAAATTGAAATTTTTCCCCTCATATTCTTTAATCTAATCTTATGTGAAATGTAGTACAATTACATGCACACACAGTAGAGGACATTGAAAGGCCAATTATTTCACTGATCTGACTCTTTGCTACCTGCCATAGACTGGGTTGTTTTCTTATTTATGAGCGAATGACAGGACAGGGATCTCCACATACACATGTGACTATCACTCAGTTTCCTCTAGAAAGGGTCTATTTGATTATGTGGGGCAGGACGTCAGAAATAAAACTGCTGGACATTGTTTTACTGACACAGGCAACTAAATTGAATGGAGCATGTGCAAAGAACAATAATTAAGGAGGGATTTGGATTGATAAAGGTTGTGCCAAAGGAGGAAGATTGGTATCAATAAGGTTCTCAGGTTTCTGAAAGATTCATTAATGTATTTCTTGTCGAAGCAAGAACCAGATTTTTGTGGGCTAGGAACAGGAAACCACATAAAAAGATGGTGCAAACATCATCAATGAAGGTTGCAAATACAGTCAATGGAATATGCATTATCTTCGATAGCTGCTAGGTAATGCAGAAAATAATATTAATAACCTCACAAGGTCAGTCAAGGTAAATACAAGCATTAATCCCCATCAAAGCTTGCAAAGTTTACATAGGTACGATCCCCCCCTGAGTTGAATGGTGATGGGAAACCCTCCCAGAGCATACATTCAGCACTTTGATACGGGGTCTTGAGGCATGGTGTTAGTATTCCTGCCTCTGAGCCAGGAGATACAGGTTTAAGTCACACTTGCTCCAGAGCTGTGTAATAACATTTCTGAACAGATACATTACAAAAGATCTACAGCACCTCAATAACCTCACTCTCTAAACTCTTACTCCCTGTCTTAAAGAGAAAGCCATAAGTTGGGGGTTTATAAAGAAGCCAGCATTACAGCAGAATAGATGTAGGCAGCTGGGTGAAAATAAATGTGGTTGGCAATTATATTCAACAGTTACAACTTGCAGTTAGACAGCCTTCCGTGTAAAAACAAACTCTTAAGATGCTATGTAGCAACTCATGAGGAAAAAAAAGACAACAAACAAAAGAGGTATTTTAAAGGAAAGTCTTAAAGGAGCAGAGAACAAGAAATGAAGAGAAAAGGTTTTAGGTGGGAACTCCAGAGCATTATGACCTCTGTGGGTGTAGGCACGGCTGTCGATGATGGAGGGAAATGAGAGATGCACACGAGGCCAGGCATGTTTAAGAAGGGTGTAGAGCATAGGTTTGCAGCAAGTTACAAAGATCAGGAGAGTTGAGACCAAGAAAAGACTTAAATACAATATTTAGAACTTTAATCTGAAGCATTCCTGAAACAAAGCCAATCTAGGTAAATTTCACAGGTTCAGTTGTCCAATTGGATAAAATGTTAGTTTCAAGACAGAAACAGCAAGCTGTTGTAGCTGGTTATTTTTCAGACTGCAGGATGTTAAGTGATGTTCCTGAATTATCAATGCCAGGATGTCTACTTTTGTTACTTTATGTGAATGACTTAGTGTTTGGAACAGGGAGTAACATTTTAAAATTTGCCGATGATACCAAACTTGGAAGGGGTGGCATATAGGAAGGATGACATCAATTACCTACAATAGGACAGAGCGAGGTTAACAGAATGGGCAGACAAGTAGCAGAGAGAGAATTCAACGCAGAGAAGTGTGAGGTAATGCAGTTTGACAGAAGGAATGTGGAGAAGCAATAAATGGCACAGGACTAAAGAGAGTGCAGAAACTGAGGGACGTACACAGGATATTGAGAGAGTGATTAGCATAGTGTATGACAGCCTGGGCTTCATAAGTCGTGAAAGTGAGTGCAAAAGTGGAGGAGTCATAGTGAACCTTTAGTTACTTTATATGGAACCAAATCCAAAGTTATGTATAATAGTCCTGGTCTCCACACTTTTAAGAAAGATCTGAAGATTGTTGAGGGTTTGCGGAGGAGATTTAAGTACAGGGGCTCATTGTACAAGTTAGACTGGGAAGGCTGGGGAAATGTTCTCCTTGGAACAAAGCAGATTGAAGGGATGTTTAATAGAGGTGTACAAGATTATGACAGGCTGAAATAAAGTAGACAATAAAAATCCCTTCCCATTAACTTCCTTTCTTTATGGGATCTGGACTTTGCTAGTTGTTCGTATTTATTGCCAACTCCTAAGAAGGTAATGGTGAGTTGTTTCCTCAAACTGCAGCAGTTCTGGTGGACATAGATTTTTAGATTCTGGGTCAGGAGTGTATAGAGAGATGTCAGGCAGACCTCTTTATGCAGATTGATGAAGGCAGAGTTGTGGACGTTGTCGACATGGACTTCAGTTAGGCATTCATCAAGATTTTGCATATAGACTGGTTAGCAAGGTTAGATCACATGGTATACAGGTAGAGTGAGCTAGTTGGATACAAAAATTGGCCCAAAGATAGGAGGCAGAGGGTGGTGGTGGTGGAGACCTGCTTTTCAGACTGCAGGCCCCGTAGCAGCGGTGTACTGCAAGGATCAGTGCTGGGTCCACTGCTTTTTGTCATTTATATAAATGATTTGGATGTGAATATAGGAGGTACAGTTAGTAAGTTTGCAGATGATACCAAAATTGCTGGTGTAGTGGACAGTGAAGGCGGCTACAACAGGACCTTGATCAGATGGGCAAATGGGCCAAGGAGTGACTGATGCAGTTTAATTTAGATTGATGCAAGATCCTGCATTTTAGTAATTTAGTAAATTCTACACAGAATAAAGAAGCCTGGGGTGAAGGCTCATAGTTCCTGGAAAGTGGAGTCGCAGTTAGCAGGGTGATCAAGGTGGTGTTTGGTATGTGTACCTTTATTGGTCAGAGCATTGAGTATAGGAGTTGAGAGATCATGTTGTGGCTCTCCAGGACATTGATTCGGCCACTTTTGAAATATGTGCTCAACTCTGGTCTCCCTGCTATAGAAAAGATGTTGTGAAACTTGAAAAGGTTCAGAAAAGACTTACAAGGATGTTGCCAGGATTGGAGGGCTTCAGCTATAGAGACAGGCTGGGGCTATTTTCCCTGGAGTGTCAGAGGCTGTGGGGTGACCTTATCCAGATTTATAAAATTATGAGGGGCATGGATAGCGTAAATAACCAAGGTATCTTTTCCAGTGCAGGTAAGTCCAAAACTAGAGAGCATAGATTTAAGTTGAGAGAGAAAAGATTTAAAAGGGTCCTAAGGGGCAACATTTCATACAGAGGGTGGTGCGTGTATGGAATGAGCTGCCAGAAGAATAGTGAAAGCTGGTACACTTACAACATTTAAACAGCTTCTGAATGGGTACATGAATAGGAAGGATTGAGAGGGATATGGGCCAAATGCTGGCAAATGGAACTAGATTAATTTAGGATGCCTGGTCAGCATGGACGTTGGACCAAAGAGTCTGTGTGTGTGCAGTTTATCTCTATGACTCTATGCAGTGAGTGGCAATGACCTCTGGAACCTGGTGCCCCCGAGGGGAGTGGAAACAAAAATGATCAAAAATAATGGGATGGACACAGGGTTAAAGGTGAGTGACTAACTGAAGAGCTTTGCAGAGAGTTGGGAATGGATATAATGAGGTGAATGGCTCCCTTCTGTAGTGTAAATGATTTTAGGGCAAGTATTGAGCAGGATTTGGCAGTGGATAAGGTATTAGTAGCAGAGTTCTGAATGAGGTGAAATATATGGAGTGTGAAGAATGGGAGGCAAAGCATTAAAAATAAATAGGGCTTCACTGTTCAAAGACGTTTTTTATTCCAAATGACAATTCCTTTTTTACCAAGTAAGTACAGAAAAGATTATTTTTAGTCTTGGTTAGTGTGGTCTAAATTTCAGATTTACACATTCTCCAGAAACTAGAATATGGAAAGAAATAGAGCCAGAATGATTTTGTGGATTAATTTACAACTTGCACACAATAACAGCATTTTTTTTGGCCGGTGGGCTGGGGTTGTCACCCAATGAATTACTGATTTCAATGTTGCTATCGTGTCGAAGAGAAGATTTACAGAGGCTTTAATAAATTTAATCTGGAAGATTGCACCGAATTAATTTGGAGCATAAACCAAAGAATATCTTAATTTACTTGTCACCAGACCAGGCAAGCTAGCCAAATTAATTATATATAAGTCAGTCTGCTGTCAGTCAGGAGAAAGATTTATTTCAGAAGTAAACAGAATGGTCCTGGATAATGCAGATCAGCTGAGTGAGAGGCCTGTGGGACACCGTGAAATCTAAAATACCAAAGGCCAAGCCTAGGGCTGACAGCTCAGTTTGCTGCTGAGAATAAACCGAATGGGGAATAGCTTGAGGCCTCCTCTGTGAGGCCAACCTGTAGGCAGCAGCTGGAAGACAACAAATGAGCTGAAACCACAGCAAGGGTGATGGAGCAGAGAAACTGGACACTGAGGCCTGAAAGTGACTGATATCATTTGAGAGAATTGAAAAGCACCCAAATGCCTACATTAGTTGAAAGTGGACAGAGGGATTCAGGGACGGTATGGAGTGTGTAATATTAAGAAAAAAGGTACTTAAAATTGAAGTAGAACACAATGGTAGCTGAGCTGGGAGATTTGAAAAATTACCTTCATGGATCCACTTAGTGATCTGAACCAAAGTCTATGCTATTTTGTGGCAGCTGACCCCTAACAAAGTTTATCTTGTTAACTCACTAAGTGCTTTAGCAATTTATGGATGAATAAGAACTCAGGATTGGCACCATATAGATGTCTAAATAGCATCTTTTGGAAAACATTCACATAGTGAGATGAAACTTCCATCTGCGTCAGCCTGGTTCTCTCTAAACCCAACAAATCACCCTCCAGGTATTTGCAGGAGGAACTGAAATTGATGAGGGTACAGAATTATACTCATTGGAAAAACCTAGCTTACTGTTCAAACACAATTGTGTGGGAGGGACAATTCTTCATGTAAATCCTAGATCAGGAGTGGCAAATAGTTAATTAGCTATGGCAGACATCATCATCTTAGGTTAACCCTGTCCTCAGCTGATATCCAACATTTGCACCCCATTACTGACAAATGGAAAGTAGGAACTGATTGTTCCCCTCTCCTTGGAGTGAGATGAGAGGCAGCTTGACAAAAACTGTCAGCTGGAATTGTAGCTAAATTTCAAGTTGGGCCCTAAGGGAATGAGTTGGTTTGGAAAACTTGTTCTTTAGGTGGAAAATATGTAGAGCTGAGAGAGCTATAAGCAAATGCAAACAAATGACAAGATAATTTGGCTAGAGTTCTTGGAAGCTGGCTAAGGAAGAGTATTTTTGGTTCTCAGAATCTCTGTATTAAACTAGTGGTGATAAATGACAAAATGATGGAAGAGAACAGATGCAATAAGTTATCCCAAAACAGGAACAAGGTTCAGCTTTGGAAGATTTTCGATTCAAGGTATTTAAAGGCATTTTGAGCTCTGCCAAGTCCCTTTCTCTGTTAAACCACATCTACAGATGTTTCTCATGTATACAGCATGAATGGATATCAACCATCAACACAGATTTCCAAACACTGATCCCAAACAAAACAAATCCACAATAAGTACAAATCTGATTCAGCTGTAATAGGGAGACTTTTTCACACGATGCATTTAATAAGTTGTTACAGGACGTGGAACCTATAACGTAGCTTTGGTCAAGAAAAGAGGATTATTCTCTGGTTCAGTGGTAGCAGTCTTGCCTGTGAGCAAAGACCCACTGCAGAGACACAAGACCAAAATATGGGCATGCAATACTGGGAGACTGCTACAATTCTGAAGGAACCAACTTTCAGATAAGATGTGAAACTCAAGCCATCTGTCTGTCTACCCTCTGGTGAATATAAAAGCTTCCATGGCTACTACTGCAGTGACAGGAAGCAAGTTCTTCCAGCATCCTGGTCCAACACTTATCCATAAACCAACGTTAACTCAAACATTTATCTGCTCATTTCTCACACTGCTATTTCTGGGAGTTTCCTGTGTGCAAACTAGTTGACCACATTTCCCCACACGATAATAGCAACTACATTTCAAAACCAGTTCAATGGTGGGTGAAACCTTCCGGGGTGTTTCAGCGCACTGTTTTGAGGAGGAGAGTTCTCCCTCAGTCAATATTTATCCCTCTGCCAGCATCATCAAAGCAGATTTTCTGGAGTTGAATTTTACACCCCCTCAGAGTGGTATATTTGAAGATGGGGTAGGCTCAAAAAAATAAAACAAGTGGCTAAGCCTGCTACCTGACCTGCCTCCCATATTACAGTGGGAGGGAAGGATGTCAGGCAGCCCATCCACCTTTGGGCCCATTGAGGCCCTTACACCAATTATTGACCTCATTCCACCTCAGCTACAATAATACACACAGAATTACTATGAAGCAGGAGGCCATTCAGCCTGTCATGCCGAAACATTAGGTTGGGGAATGGCCAAGGCAAAACAGAAACTTGGCAGTTTTCACTGAGCAGACTATTGCTGGGTAGGAAGTGTGGATTGACTTCTTTTGAGACTGTCCCCTGTATCCAGTGAAGGTAGCCACCTTGTACATTCTTTTAATCCGCCAAGCCATGGTTTGGCAGGCAGGCCAATTCAAAATACCAACTTACCTGGAAACCGGCATACATGACACCACCTCACTATTGAGACTTGGATTGGCTGACAGCTCTTTAGGGTGGGGCTTCATCCAACGGCAGCCATGCCTTCAGTCACATCGGCGCTAAGCTCGGAATTCCTCCCCTAAAGTTCTTCACCTCTCTCTCTCCCTTTCTATAATAGTTTTTAAAACCTACCATTTTGACCAAGCATTTGGTCACTTGTCCTCCTATCTGCTTCTGTGGCTTGGCATTAGATTCTATTTGATAATGCTCCCCTGATGCTCAAAATGTTCTAATGGTTCCACGTAAATGTAAGTTGCTGGTTTCAAGAGGCATAGTTTTTTTTGGTCTGATGCCTATGTTAATCAGAACTCGCTCAGCATATACATGCTCTTTCATTCATTAGTTGCAATTCAATACTTCAACCCTCAAATGAATCCAACACACAGTTTGTGTCAACCTACCTGTCATTCAACACCAGGTTCTAGTCCAACAGGTTTATTTGGAAGCACTAGCTTCATCAGGTGGTAGTGGAGTAAAAGATCGTAAGACAGTTACAGTGTGATGTAACTGAAATAATATTGAAAAAGACCTGGATTGTTTGTTAAGTCTCTCATCTTTTAGAATGACTATGTTGGTTTCAGTTCTTTCATATGTAAATCACAAAACATTTTTAAAGTTACATTCTCAAGTGAACTTTAACAATTGGTATCATGTCAGCCCAGATAATGCATTTAAGATGTGGGCTGCGCTGTGTGAGACTGTGCCACAATGGTCAGACTGATTCTAATCTCAAATATGGATTTACAGAATCTTACAAGGATGGTGATCTCGGCCCGGACAATCACAAAGGCCAATCTCCCATTTTATAGAATCCATCTACCAGGCCCACTGTCAAGGAAAGGCCACCAGCAGTCTTAAAGATCCATCCCACCCTGGCAATGTTATTCTGCAACTTCTACCACTGGGGAGAAGATACAGAAGCCTGAACACACACACCAGCCGGTTTCACAACAGTTTCTACCCTACTGTTGTTAGAATACTGAATGGACTCAAACTCTTAACATTTGCCTGTAACTCTGTTTTTCTTTTTTGCCGCTGTTTACCTATTATTTACTATCTCTGCTACTTAACTCTGTGATCTGCCTGCATTGCTCGCAAGACAAAGCTTTTCACTGTGCCTCAGTACACATGACAATAAATTCAATTCAAGTCTGGTGAATAGCAAGGTCTTTCTTTTGCTGTCAGAATCCTAAAGACTGAACAGACCCTTACTGATGAAAGTTAAGATAGGCTGGGTCAGTGAATTAACTCCTGTAAGCAAAGACCTTGTCTAATAACTTCCCCCTAACTTATTTATAAGCTGCATTCACTCAGCCACCACGGGTCAGTATTTTATATTTACATCGACTGGAGCTGACAAGACATAAAACGGCAAATCTGAATGGATATGTAGTCGTGATCTTTTGTGCTATGCTTTGAAGTGCACGGTTTTTAATACCAGATGCATTTTCTAATTAACCTAGGAATGCTGTTTTCAAAGGCTTTGTTTGCAGAACTGTAACTTGAAGACCACAAGCCTCACTGTCATGGTTATGACATTGTCTAAACCCTCCAGTACTCTGCTGCCTTGCCACGCATTTGAATCTGTGAATGTCACGAGTTACAATCCATCTTAAATGTCTTGTGGCTTAATGGACTTAGTAAGCTACATATTCTCATCTTCAATAGGTGGAAGAACATGTCACTCTAGCATCAGGCTATATACCACTAATTAAAACTTACTGAGCATTAAAGCAAGTAAATGGACTGCTAACCACAAAGAAGACTGACAGCTTTATTTCTCCTGTGCTGACTCACAACATAAAACTAGCCCTTGAAATCCTATTTGCTAACATGCAGCTTATTGCTCACGTCTTCAGCTTGACTGCTTTCTTTTTGTGCAAGATTTCCCAAGTTAGAGCTTCAATTCCTTAAGCCTCACCCATTGGCTTCATTTGTTCAAACCACATCAACAATTAAACGAAGGTCCTCTTTTTAGTCCTCAAGACTTGCTACGACTCTATTGAGGTAAAGACACATGTTGGTTAGCAAGGGGCACAAGGTTCACTTTCCCGAGTGTCCAATGAAGCTGAACCCAAATGAATCATCTAAAAACCCAAAACATATCAGAAGTAAAATTGATGTAAATAGTATTCAAATACTGGCTCCTTTAGAACTTAATAGGATTGACTGCCCCTCTGAAAGGGACCTAGTAAGACAGAAAAGATGAATGGACAAATTGAGTTTGGAAAGGAAATTGAACTGATGGCCCTGCAGAGGGAAGGCAGTGGGATTGGTGTCTTAAGGCTAACTGAACAATAGTAGGAAATGGGCAGATTTGACAGAGTTGCACGGAAATGGAACACCCAGGAGATTGCATTATATTTAAAACAAACTGACAAATCAGAATGAAACAGAACCCACATCAAATGCAAATACATATCTTTGGCAAATGTTCCAAACTCCTAGTTTTCTTATATTAGTTTGAGGGTCCAAGCAACAGTCAGTTGCACAACATTTTGAACAAGACTTCAATGTCTTGAAGGGTAAAAGGGCTTTTGCCCGAAACGTCGATTTTACTGCTCCTCGGATGCTGCCTGAACTGCTGTGCTCTTCCAGCACCGCTAATCCAGAATTCAATGTCTTGAATATTATGTGTAGAATTTACATTTTAAAAGAAAAGCATTTGCTACTTCATAAATATTTTTATGTTCCTAATTATGAAGATGGATGTTAAAACTCATATTTCCCAGGCATACGATCATTTTAAGTTGACACTTTTCATTTTGTAGCAACTTGTACAGAATTTATATAAAATCTTTAACGAAAAAAATGCTCCAAGGCAATTCACAGTAGTGTTCACAAACAATAATTAGACATAAAGCTACATTAGGTGTTATTAACAAGCAAATTTCAACAAAGATGTAGGCTTTAAGGAGTGCGTTAAAGGAGGAGAGAGAGGAAAGAGATTTATGGAGGGAATTTCAGAGCTTCGGGTCTCAGCTGATCTCGGCAATGGAAATTCTGTACTGAGACATTACCAGAACTCTGATGGTCAACAGAGGTAATTATACTCCTCGTGAAAGAGAAAAAAAAGGTTTAAAACACAGCCACAATGCTGTGACACTATGTGTGAGAGAAGTAAAACTCCCTTTGCAACGCTAGTATATAAGCCTTAAGCTCAAGATTGAAATTTCTATAAATTTCAAGATTTGCGATCGATAATTCGAATTTTAAAGCAATCTATTGACACGTACTCTATGCTACTCTCTCCCCACCCCCACCCTCCCCTAGCTTATCTCTCCACGCTTCAGGCTCTCTGCCTTTATTCCTGAAGGGCTTTTGCCCGAAACGTCGATTTTGCTGAAGCTCCTCGATGCTGCCTGAACTGCTGTGCTCTTCCAGCACCATTGATCCAGAACCTCAAGTACAGTGCCAGCCAGAAATTCAATACTTCACATTTCCACAAATAATTTAGCTTTCACTTTATGAGAAACATAAAAAACCAGAGTCAGTGATCTGAATTTGAAGTGGCATTGTTTTAATTGGTTTCAGAATGGTTTCACCAATGTTTCCACAGAAGGGATTTTGAAAAAGAAACTTTTAACTATGTGTTAAAGCAAGTGCCACCAAACAATTTACAAAATGTCAATGAAATGATGTGTGGCTAAATGCAAACAAGTTAAGTGCTGATGTTATTTCCTCAAAGACTGGAAATAATAAATTTGGTTAGCCAGTTTCAACAATCAGTAAACACCCCACAGTCATTGTGTTGGGATGCCTATGGTTCCTTCTTAGCTGTAAACAGAGAGAGATTAAAAATAAAACACTTGACAGAACCAGCAAGAGCTGAAAGTCAAACAGGCTTTTAGACAGAATGCTGCCTGTGTAAGCTTTGATCATTTTCTGAAGAATAACAATCAGTTATTTTAAATCGTTGAGGGAAATGCACAGACGTGCAGCCATGTAACTAGTTCATTATTTCATCTAATTACATTCAGAAAAGTTACATTAATTGAGAAAGATTGATCTTAATATTGCTGTTCATGTTCACTTGCTGTGAAATAAAATAATGCCTTAAATTGTACTTTGCCTCCTATACAGATCAGGTATTGTCTTAGTCTATATTTGTCACTATAGACCCTGAGGTTACAAGGATGTTGCCTGGAATGGAGGGTTTGAGATATAAAAATACACTGGAAAGGCTGGGACTTTTTTCACTGGAGTGTAGGAGGTTGAAGGATGACCTTATGGAGGTTTATAAAATCATGAGGGGCATAGAGAAGGTGAATGACAAGCATCTTTACCCTAGTGTAGAAAAGTTCAAAACTAAGGGGCATATTTTTAAGGTGAGAGGAGAAAGATTTAAAAAGGACACGAGGGGCAGCCTTTTTACACAGAGAGTGGTTCATATTTAGAATGAACTGCCAGAGGAAATGGTGGATGCAGTTACAGTTACAAGACGTCTGGATAAGTTCATGAATGGGAAAGGTTTGCAGCAATATGGGCCAAGTGCAGGCAAATGGGACTAGTATAGTTTGGGTACATGAACAGCATGGATTGGTTGGACCGAAGGGGTCTGTTTCCATGCTGTATGACTCTATAACTCTAAGGGAAGATTGATTTCGCAGACCTGGGTTAGACTAAAATATGTAGTTAGATACTGGGTAGTACCAGCACACTCCTAAACTTAAGACATTTTTGGGAAGCCTTGTGGCACCCCACATAACATCTCCAATAGGTCCATAAACTTGGAATGATAATTTACTTTCAAATTCTGAAGAAAATTGTTGTCCATTGTCTGAGTTTTCCAGCAAGAGATACAGAAAATATTTGACCACACAGGGATCTCATTGACTTCTCAACACATGTTGGATGTGAGAATTCTTGCTGGAATTTGTGCCTTTCAGCTAAACAGCTGCAAAATTTGCAAACTGCAATGTGGATCTGTGTGTTAATCTGCACTGCTTAATCAAGCTGACATCTAAAAAAAAGCCATCTGTTGAACTATTGGATGAGGTGCAATGCACTAAGTGAGAAAAAGCAAGTTTACTGCTCCTACTCAAGCTCAAAACCTCCTGTGAGATAAAAGCACTCACTTGCTCTCGCTAGTGAATGGTGTCCACCAGAGTTGGAAAACCACTTTGCAAAGCAAATGTTGCCATTATCTGGAATTCTCATTAACTTCAGGAATCAAAGTGACTATACAGTTCCCAAAACATCAGATATGTCAGTGTGAATCTGAGCTCCTGAGTAGAACTCAGAAAGAGAGAAATCTATCTTTGCTTGTGAATCCAAGTAATCAAGCCAGTGCCATAATGATCAATGGTGCAAAAGGCCTCTCTCAGTTTTCATTGATACGTGTGCTAAACAATACATCCAGTTCAAGTGTTTAGTTCCAATCATTGCAATAAAGGAAAGGGCTTAAAGAAAAGTACTTTGCAGTCAAAATGGTAGCCTGCTTAGTTCCAGATTCTATTCTGTTTGGTTACATAGATACATGTTGGGAATATAAAACAAAAGTGCTGACATTATAATGTAACATAAACAGGAGGTGGAGTAAGGAAAACATTTGGTTTAAAAAGAATGTTCACTGTAGTTAGCTCTCACTTTTATTATTCAGTGAACCATTCTTTTTGGATGATACTGCTTCTTAAAGATAAAAAAAACTTGCTCAACATGCTAGAAATCTCAGACAATTATATGTTACACATAACTCCATAAAACAGAACTAGAATTCCACTGTCATTTTAATCTTTTCTCTCTCGTGGTAAATGATAGATCATCACAAAAATACTCAATGTCGCTCTATACATAAAATATCATTGTTGCAGACGAGACTAATGCTCATTTGGTCAGCGTTTTATCCTTACCCAAACCTACCTGTTGCTATTCCATGCCAAGCTGTGCTGACCAATCAGACCTGGCCCTGCTAACCCATCAGACTCATTCTGCTAACCAATCAGCCCTCACCTTGCTGACTAATCAGCCTGATCCTCCTGACTTTGTGATTCCATCGCTCACACTCCAATGCTTTGAATTTGAAATTTTCATCTAGTATAGGACATTTTAAAATTATTTTAAAAGTCATTGCAGTTACCTCTGCCAATATTGTGCTCATTTAACAAGCCAGTGCAGAAATGATGGGCTGAATGGCCTCCTTCTGTATAGTAAAACTTCCTGTGATTACAGTCTCTCTCAACTCTTTGCTCCTCCAATTCAAGGCGCTACAGTATTCCCACTCTATTATCTTACTTCCCGCCTCAGGCGACTGACTGTGTGGAGTTTGCACATTCTCCCCGTGTCTACGTGGGTTTCCTCCGGGTGCTCCGGTTTCCTCCCACAGTCCAAAAATGTGCAGGTCAGGTGAATTGGCCATGCTAAATTGCCCGTAGTGTTAGGTAAGGGGTAAATGTAGGGGTCTGGATGGGTTGCGCTTCGGCGGATTGGTGTGGACTTGTTGGGCCGAAGGGCCTGTTTCCACACTGTAAGTAATCTAATCTACTTCAGGTAACCCTTGTCTTTAAATCACCAAAGCACATGTGTAGGGTTCTTTCCCTAAGCTCCTTCACATTCCTAATCTATTTTTAGGTTCCAATTAAACCCACCTCTTTGACCAAGCTTTTTAGGCATTTCATAATTCGAGTCAGCATCCACTTACTTCCCAAATTGCCTTCCATTTTGCGACATGATAGGTGACATAGATATGCAAATTGTTCCCACAATATCAATGACTGGGATTTTTTTGTCTTCAGAAGTAATTGTTTAAAAAAAAGGCAAGCGGACGAAGGTTGGATTACAAACAGAAAGGTTGTAAATATTCAGCCAGTCTGGCAGCATTTGGGGAAAGAGAAACAGTTAACATTTCAGGTTAATGACCTTTCATCAGCACTTATCAATACAGTTGAAAAAGTCAGAGACTTGAAATGCTAACTCTTTCCCTCCCCACAGATGCTGCCAGGCCTGCTGAGATCTTATTTCAGAAAAATTCTGTTGTTATTTCAGAAAAATTCCAGAATTCGCAGTCTTTTACTTTCGCATTAAGAGATGTATGCAGATATTTCTGATGAAGTGAAGCTTTGATCATAATGTGAAAGTGGTAATGGGGCTTTAAGTACCATTAACATTCACTAACAAAACAAGTAAACCTACTTGTTTTCCCAGCACCATCAATTGAAAGGATACCTGCAGTCATTCCATAATGAACATACTGAACAATTAGTGACAGTAAGGCATTAGTTAGGCTAATTTGCTCCCCGTACTATGTGCAACTGTGATTTGTTCATTCTCTCTGAACCTCAAGTTTTTACCAGTTCAAGCTGCAAAGTGATATCATTTGGAGGAGTACGTTGGACTACCAGGGTGCTGCGCAGGGGAATCTCACAGCTTAACTTTAAATATGTCTGCTGCATTGAGTCCCAGCTGAGTTACTGTAAGGATCTAAAAACTGAAAGCTGGGCACTTTTCTGGAACTGAGCTCCAACAACATGTAGCTCAGAGCAGCTTACTGACAGGGGACAGAAAATAGGAGTATATCATATTTGTGAGATCACCCATTCGAGAGCTTAGGCAGCAGAGGAATGGTTACGGGGACATGGGAGAAAACAAAAAGCAACAATAAGTCACAAACAGATGACAGGGAGGAAGTGAAGAGTTGATAATTCCTTATTTCCAGAGTTGTTTCCTACCTGTGGAAATTCTGTTGCAGAGATATGCTGAAACCAGGAGTTACGTCCACCTGAAGCAATGTTTTCAGCGGTGATTTGAAGGGAGTCTCCGAGTTTAAGGAGCGGAAGGTACTGAAGTCATGCGTGCCCAGCAGGATCTGTGCAGCCTCTTTCATGATGTCTGTGTTCAAAGGTCTGTTTGAGAACAGACGGAGTGGTCACTCATAGTCTAAGCAGGACAATGCAGCCAAAACAAAAAATGTAATATCAACCACAGCCTTTTGGAGTCAAACACTATATCAACACAAACTCAGTTGGGGTTTGACAGGTTCCTGTTTTCCCTTGTGGTTTTTACAATCAACATTAAACACAGTGTGAGGCAATTACATTCTTACCACATTACAAAAACAGATTTAAAATTCAACACAACCAACAACAAGCCATAACTCCCTTCCCTGACTCTGCAGTTTTTGACTCTCTCCTAATCTCAGATGTGACTGGGATATAGTCCCATTTGAACTCGCTACATCTAGTAGTTCAGCCAAGTGTGCACTATAGAGATTCTATGATTCTATCCCTTCAGAATTTCAAATGGTAATGACAAATCTGTTTTAATTCTTTGAGGAAATAACAAGCATGTTAGACAATGGAGAGCCAGCAGAAGTGATCTACTTGGATTTCCAGAAGGTCTTTGATAAGGTCCACTCAGGAGGCTAAGGTACTGGCATGGACAGAGGGTTGGCTGACTGACAGAATGCGGAGAAGAGGGATAAAGGAGTCTTTTTCAGGATGACAGCCAGTGACTTGTGGAATTTCATAGGGGTCAGTGTTGGGACCACAACTATTCATGTTGTACATTAACGATCTGGATGAAAGAACAAAGGGTATTGTTGCTATGTTTGCAGATGAAATAAAGATAGGTGAAGGGACAGTATTGAGGAAACAGGAAGGCTGAAGGAGGACTTGTAGAGGCTGGGAAAGTGGGCAAAGAAGTGGCAGATGGAATTGAACCCTGAAAAGTATGAAATGACACACTTTGGAAGAAGTAACAAGACAAAGCAATGGTCAATAAATGATACAGAAGAAGAAGGTTCTTGGGGTGCTTGAAGATGACAGGATCATTTAATACGGTGGTTAAGAAAACATATGGCATACTTTATCAACAGTGGCACAGAGTATAAGAGCAGTGCAGTTATGTTGGAGCTGTAGAAAACTTTGGTTAGATCACAGCTAGAGTACTGTGTGCAATTCTGCACTATAGGAACGATGTGATCATACTGGAGGGGGTGCAGAGGAGATGCACCAGGACGTTGCCTGAGATGAGCACTTTATCTATGAAAAGAGGCTTGATTAGCTCTAGTTGTTTCCTTTAGACCAGAGAAGGCTGAGAAGGGACCTGTTGGAGGTGAGGAAGATTATGAGAGGTATGTTCAGGGTGGAGAGACAGCAGGGTTAACAGCAAGGTGGCACAATTTTAAGATGAAAGATAGGAGGCTTAGAGGGGTCCTGGGGACAAAATAAATGCTTTAACCAATGGCTAATGGGAATTGCAATGTCCTGCCTGGGAAGGTGGTTGAGGCAGGAAACCTCAAACTTTAAAACATACTCGGATGAGCACTTAAAATGTCATAATATTCAAGACTATGGGCCAAGTACTGGAAAGTGGGGCTGGTGTAGATTTAATTTTGTCAGTGCAAACTCAATGGGTGAAGGGCCTTTTCCATTCTGTATAATTCTATATTTCTATGAATACAGTTAGTTCTCAATTTATCTGTTTGGAGCATCTTCAGTAAAAATGACACCACAAATATAGTTGTGGGACTTTGCAAGTGAAGATTGTACACAGGCTGTCCTATTCTTATGTTGTTAGCTTTGCATTTATTTTACACTCACAAAAGCACACCCACCAATTTCTACCCCACTAAATGCTGGTGTTGCTACTCTCACACCAACTGTCACAAGTTAGATGGCGAAGAGTGAAACACAGAACTGAAGTCTACCTTTATACTCTTTCAAAACCACACAAATATACTGTGGTCCTCCAAACAAAAAAAACATTGTTTCATCTTGCACCTCAATTTTTAAAAAATAAATCAAACTGTTTGAACACTTTAAGGCTCAACTCTGTAGGGATGACATCCTGAGGTGAGACTCGAATCTAAAACTTCCTACCATAGGGTATTTTATCACAAGGACCGTAAGTGTTCCTTTATATAATCACTTTGATTCAAACTGATTTGGAGATATAATGTCACATGTCCATTTCAGGTGGAACTTGAAACATTCTGGCCCAGGGGTCAAGAGAACCACTACATCCCACCAGACTCTTAAAATTATTTCCAATCTGTTCAGACACACCTCTATGAACCTGGACATTCTAATCCCCAGTTAATGCTTACTAACTTATTATAATTAAACATCCAAATTAATGGATAATTAAACAGTGGAGGCTTGTGATACAGCAGTAGTGCCCTATGTAATAACTGCACAGAGGCTTGTATCCACTCATCGAATCATCTGTTTATTTACACGTGCACAGTATATAAACTCTAACCAGCCAGCTCTGAGCCAGTCCCTACGGTCAGGCGACTCTCTGAACTTCCATTTATATTATCAGCCAGGGCTCCCTGATTGGCGCAGGTTAACAGGCCCAGTCAAGGATCACACACTCAATGAGATTTATGTGGCCCTCATTCCAATCACTGCATCCTATCTCTGGACCAGAAAAGGAGAAAGTGAAGACTGCAAATGCTGAAGATCAGAGTCGAGAGTGCGGTGCTGCAAAATCACAGCAGGTCGGGCAGCATCCAAGGTGCAGGAGAATTGATGTTTTGGGCATAAGCCCTTCATCAGGAATGTGGCTTGTGGGCCGGGGAGCTGAGAGATAAATGGGACGGGGATGGGCCTGGGGGAAAGATAGCTGAGAATGCAATAGGTAGATGAAGGTAGGTGGGAAGGTGATAGGTTGGAGAGGAGGGTGGAGCGGATAGATGGGAAAGACGATGGACAGGTCAAGAGGGCAGTGCAGAGTTGGAGGCTTGGGACTGGGATAAGAGGGAGGGGAAATGAGGAAATTGGTGAAACCACATTAATCCTGTGTGGTTGCAGGGTCCCAGGGCAGAAGAAGATGAGGCGTTCTTCCTCCAGGTATCAGGTGGTTAGGGTTTGGCGATGGAAGCGGCCCAGAACCTGCATGTCCTTGGTGGAGTGGGAGGAGGAGTTGAAGTGTTCAGCTATGGGTGTCCCAGAGTTGTACTCTGAAAGGATCCGCAAGTTGGCGTCCTGTTTTCCCAATGTAGAGGAGACCACATCGGGTGCAATGGATACAAAAGGTGACATTAGTGGGGATATAGGTAAATTTCTGTCAGACGTGGAAGGATCCTTTGGGGCCTCGGATGGAGGTAAGGGAGGAGGAGTGTGCGCAGGTTTTGCACTTCTTGTGGTGGCAGGGGAAGGTGCCGGGAGTGCGGCGAGGGCTGGTGGAGGACGTGGATCTGACAAGGGAGTCGCAGAGGGAGTAGTCTCTCCGGAACACTGATGGAGTGGAGTGGGAAATATATCCCTCGTGGTGGGATCTGTTTGAAGGTGGCGGAAGTGGCAGAGGATGATGCAATGTATACAAAGGTTGGTGCGGTAGCAGGTGAGGACCGCAGGGTTTTGTCCTTGTTGCATTGAGAGGGGTGGAGTTTAAAGTTGGAAATGCAGCAAGTGGAGGAGCTGCACTGGAGGGCATTGTTGACCATGTGGGAGAGAAAATTGCAGTATTTGAAGGAGACCATCTGGGTTCAAATCCCACTCACTCCAGAGATGTATTATAACATCTCTCTGAACAGGTTGATTAAAGATATTTTACAATTAACAATGACTGCTAGAAATCATAAAACTGAAGCGCCATTGTGAGGCCCACCTCACTGAATGGAATATGCCAAACAACCATCAGATTAAACACAAATATTTCCTTTGGCGCAATTGACTGGCAATTATGATGACCAGGTCTGCTTGACATTAACTGTAGTACAAGAAAAATAGTAAAAGTATTTATCAGCCAAGAACAGATTTCTACCCCTAACAGGATTAAAATCCACCCCTTTACTTGCATTTTAATTATGCATTTTAATTACTTCAAAGTATATCACCTTTTAAATCAGGAATGTTAAAAATCAAACTGCAAAAGAAATTTCATCATCTTGTAAATAAATGCATTCAATTTGTTTTGAATGTCATGTTCAAATAGTAACACTGATTATATAAGTCAGGGAGCTAATCCATGAGTATATAAACGTGATGAGTTCAAAAGGAATTAAAATGGTATAATTGCTGTTAATTCAGTCATTACCATACTATAAGCTTCCTGGCAAATTAATTTGAGCAAATTCATATGCAATTTCTACAAACACACACGTTTCTGAGCTGAAATGTAATATGTACATTCACACACATGCAGTCAGCACTTTTCATTCCATGTCCAGTGAGCTGAAGGAAGTGTTGAGATTGCTCCCAGATGTAAGCAAGTATAAAGCACAGACCTGCAAATGCTGCAATTCTGAAATAACAGCTAAAAATGTTGCAACTTTGCAGCAGGTCAGTCAATCCTGAAAGTGGTCGGTGCCTCAAAATGGAATATGATTGATCAGAAAATGAATCCTGATTTATTCATCATTCAAATATTCTCTTTGGTGATACCAAAGAAGAAGGAAACTAACTGATTGCTACAAACGTATTTCAAAATGAGAATTAATGAGAACAGTCACTGGACTTGAAACCTTAACTGAGTTCTCTCCACAGCTGCTGCCAGACCCGCTGAGATTCTCCAGCAATTTGTTTTAGATTTCCAGCATCCGTAGTTCTTTGCTCGATGTTGTGCTGTCGCCCAGTCTAACAAGTCATTCAGACTAGCATTAATATAGCCCTATTTATGATTTGCAGATTATCAAAGTGCTTCACAGCCAATGAAATATTTTAAATTGTAGTAACCGTTGTAATGTTGCAAACACAGTGGGAACTTTGCACTCAGATAATAATATGAAAAAGATGAGAATCTCTTCTCATGATATTGATTTTTTTAAATTAGTTCGTGAATGTCACTGGCTGGGCCAGCATTGAATACCATTTAAAATGTCTGGCTTGCTAGGCCATTTCAGAGGGCAGTTAAGAGTCAATTCCATATGTTATCTATCTAGACTTCTAAAAGGCCTTTGATAAGGTACCTCATAGGAGGCTACTGAGTAAGGTGAGGGCCCATGGTGTTCGAGGTTAGCTACTGGCATGAATTGAGGATTGGCTGTTTGACAGAAGGCAGATAGTTGGGAGAAAAGGTTCTTTTTCGGAATGGCAGTTCGTGACAATTGGTGTCCTGCAGGGTTCAGTGTTGGGGCCGCTGCTGTTCACTTTATATATTAATGATCGGGATGAAGGGACTGGGGGCACTCCAGCGAAGTTTGCTGATGATAAATATTAGGTGGACAACAAGTAGTTCTGAGGAGGTAGGGAGGCTGCAGAAAGGTTTAGACAGTTTGGGAGAGTGGTCCAGGAAATGGCTGATGAAATTCAACGTTAGCAAATGCAAGGTCTTGCACTTTGGAAAAAGAATACAGGCATGGACTATTTTCTAAACAATGAGAAAATTCATAAAGCCAAAGTACAAAGGGATCTGGGAGCGCTAGTCCAGGATTTGTAGGTTGAGTCTGTGGTTAAGAAAGCAAATGTAATGTTGTCATTTATCTCAAGAGGGTTGGAACATAAAAGCAGCGATGTGCTACTGAGACGTTACAAAGCTCTAATTAGGTCCCATTTAGAATACTGTGTCCAGTTTAGGGCCTCACACCTCAGAAAGGACATACTGGCACTGCAGTGTGTCCAGCGGAGATTCACACGGATGATCCCTGGAATAGCAGGCCTAACATATGATGAATGGTTGAGGATCCTGGGATTGTATTCATTACAGTTTAGATCTCCCCTCAAACTTCTAATAGAAACTTACAAGATAATGCAAGGCTTAGAAAGGGTGACGCTGGGAAATTGTTTCCATTAGGTGAGGAGACTAGGACCCATTACCACAGCCTTAGAATTAGAGGGGGTCAATTTAGAATGAAAATGAAGAGACATTTCTTCAGCCAAAGAGCAGTGGGCCTGTGGATTGCCACAGAGCACAGTGAAAGTGAGGACATTAAATGTCTTCAAGGCTGAGATTGATAAATTCTTGATCTCGCAAGGAATTAAAGGGCTACAGGGAGAGTGCAGGTAAGTGGAGTTGAAATGTCCATCAGCCATGATTGAATGGCGGAGTGGACTCAATGGGTTGAATGGCCTTACTTCCACTCCTATGTCTTATCGTCTTATGGTCCATCCAAGAGTCTGAATCATATGGAGGTCAGATCAGGTAAGGATGACAGATTTCCTACCCTAAATGACATTAGTGACTCAGACGGGTTTTTCTTGTACAACGATCAGCAGTGGTTATATAGTTACCATCAGAATAGATTATTTTCATTGCAGATTTTTATCGATCCAATTCCATTATCTGCCACAGTGAGTTTTAAAACCATGTCCCCAGAATACTAGTTTGAGTGTCTGTGTTAGTAGTCCAGTGACAACATCATGACACTACTGCCTCCCCAACTGTAGAACAAATATTGGCCAGAAATACCAGAAATAACCCCCCCCCGCTCTTCTTTGAAATAGCACCTTCTTCAAAAGGAATGAAAGTGGCAGGCAGAAATGTAAAAGAGATGAAAAGATCAGGAATGATATGAGTAGTGAAAAAGGAACTTGAATATGGTAGAATGGAAGCAAAGATAGGCCACAGATCAGAAATAGATGATAAGAGGAAGGTGATGGAATAACTGAATGCATTACAACCTTACATAAAATATATGAAAAACAAGTGTATTCAAGGTCATATTGACTGATGCGATTTCATAATTTATTGCATGACAATGTTACCAAATGAAGTGAGAAGATTAATGAGCATAGTCATATATTATAATCAAAAATTGGCTCTTTGTCAACATCAAATTTCTTATTCTGGTTTGGGTTTGAAAGCTTGCCCATTTGTATGGAAGAAACAGAACTGTTGAGCTTCCTTTTACCATTCTCTGCTTTCTCATGTTTGTGCAATGAGCAGCAACATCACAGTTCTGAAGAGACAAAGTCAATTGTAACAGTATGATGTGATCTTTCTACTCACGTATTAGACACCGGCCAGCAAAGATTCCTTTCAAATACTGGAAGTTGAGAATGGTGCCAGCACCCTGTCACAAGTCGGTACACATACGTCCGAGATAGAGCCCTGAACCGAGCGCTAAAATTATCGGCCACTCGAAAAGCTTTTATGACACTGTCGAGAAATGTTTTTGAAAAATAAATTCTGTATCAGATTCAGGGTACAAATCACAATTGAAAGACAGTCTGATAAGCCCATTGTTATTCACATAAATGGGCATAAGTTATGATTAAAACTCACTTTTGCAAATATGTCTTTTTTATAAATATGTTATCAGTAACAGTTTAAAACAAGGCTTATCTTACGGGCCCTTTCCCAAGTACCTAAATAAATCCATCAGGTATTTATATTTAATAATCTTGCAACAAAAATTATTATTAATTCTTTATATAACGAGCTGAGGAAATCTTATATATTTTATGTACAAATATAAGTATTAATTTTTTTAAAGCTTGTCCACTCCATACACTTGCTGTCGACAAATTTAAATTTCCTATGTCATGGCTTAGACTCATGGCTTTTATGAGCATATTTAACAGTGAAAACACAGCTAAGTATTTCGGCCCTGCTGAAATCAGGAACACAAACAAATGGGGCCGTAAGATGTTCGTCAGCTGGTGTGGTGCTGGTTTACTGAGACGACCCTGACACCAGCATTTTGGTCAAGGGCTGGCTAACTATAGTTTATCAAGACACAGACTTGGATTTTCCAGTCAACTTCCACTTTCTACATCACGTGAGGTAAATGGACAGTTTAACAGCCAGGAGGTATAAGCCAGAGGTCCAGTACTACAGGTAAATCTTCAAGACTTTTCCTGTTTGGGTGCAAGTGGTCACTGTTCCTAAAGAAATCCCCCACCGCAACTTCTACCACCTGGCCTGGCTCATTCCCCAATACCAGGTCCAATATGGCCCCTTCCCCCGTCGGATTATTGACATACTGCTCTAGAAAACTCTCCTGGACGCTTCTTACAAATTCTGCCCCATCCAGATCACTGACACTAAGTGTATCCCAGTCAATGTTGGGAAAATTAAAATCTTCCATCACCACCATCCTGTTGCCTCTACATCTTTCCATAATCTGTTCACCTATTTGTTCTTCTACCTTATGCTCACTGTTGGGAGGCCTGTAATACAGCCCCAGCAATGTAACTGCACCCTTCTTATTTCTCAGCTCCACCCATAATGCCTCACTACTCAAGCCCTCCATAGTGTCCTCCTTTAGCACAGCCGTGATATCATCCCTGACCTGCAATGCAACTCCTCTCCTCCTTTTACTTCCCTCCCTGTCCTGCCTGAGGCATCTATATCCTGGAACATTTAGTTGCCAATCATGCCCTTCCTTCAAATAAGTCTCTGTGATTGCAATAACAACATCATACTCACAGGCACCAATCCAAGCCCTAAGTTCATCTGCCTTACCAACTATATACTCCTTGCATTGAAGCATATGCATTTTAGGCCACCAGTTCTTTTGAGTTCATCTGCTCTCTGCCTATTCTTCCCCTCATTAAAGCTAACTTCATGATTCTTAAAGTGATGATCACTGTAGCTCACTGATTTCTCAGTTGGACTCAGGGTCTTTCTTGGTTGTTTTGGGTTTTAACATTCATTTCACTCAGCATTTTGGAATGGGTTTGTTCTGCTCTTACAACAGAAAATTTGAGATAGCAACCCTACAGAGAAAGGGGAGAGAGAAAAATTAATGCAGCTAATTTCTGGAGGTCTTCTTGTTTCACTCCCCTCACAGAATCTGTGTTAAACTGAATTTGACCAGACAGTTGTTGCAATGCTGAGTTCTCCTGAACCCACAAGAAATAGTGCTAACTTGTAAATGCCTCAAGAAGTAACAAAATCTCATATGCACTAGTGAGCTTTGCTTGTTTTTTCCAAAGCTGCAAACATATACTCGTGCATTCTCCTCTTTTCAAAGCAGTGTCAATTTTTCCTCATTCTGTCCATATCCCAAAAGTGATCTCTTACATGAAACAGCCAACAAAATGGACATGGGATTTCCATGCATCAAGGGAGAGCTGAGCTTGATATCATTTGGAGACAGAATTTATGATTTAGCAATTCAGGAGAGTAGAATTAGAAAGAAACCAAATGAACTGTTCTTTCAGAGAGTCCACAGGCTGAATGGCCTCCTTCTGAGCTGTAACAATTTTGCAATTGTGAGATATTAGGCTAATTAGAGTATTTCCAAAATTGGTCAGCAGTGGGGGGAGAAGTTCAAATGTGAGCACAGAGAGGGCCTCTGGATCTAAGAGCAACAACAACAACTTGCATTGATAAAGCACCTTTAATCTAATAAAAGTTCCCAAAGGCACCATCACAGAACGATCAGCAGATGTTCCAGCATTTGTGTCAAAGTAATTTCTGCAAACATTGAATTCAGTATTTTGCTAATTCCGGGATGTGTCCCTTTGGTTCCCAGCTGTTATTTATTAGAATTTGAACATTGACTTCTAACAAACATTAACTGTTGATAAGCAGACCTTGTTGGGTTTCCTGAGGCACTTTCAAGGAAGTAGATGTTGACAATAATGAGGTGTGATTATCCCACAAATGGCAACTTGGCTGCAGATCAAATTTTAATTTAAATCTGATTTTTATGGATTTGTGTCACCCAAAGTTATTCAGGAATATGGGACAAGGACAGGTATTGGAAGCTTGGTTGCCACAATCTCATTGAAGGGTTCAGAAGGCTCAATATTAAAGGCCATCACCCCTCCTCAGGATGGACAGGAGATTGTTGGTAGCGCATGTTAAGAAATGAAATAAAGGAGAGCGTGTCCCCACTCTGTTACGTACGTGCCTGCTGCCATTTTTTCTAGCTGTAGATTTCAAGGTATTTGAGCATCAGAGAGATGGGATTCCTCACCAACATAGTGAACCTAGGCTCCCACAGTAAAGTTGAAAGTGTGATTTAAAGTTGACGCTTGCTGCAGTGGATTTCTTTGACTCAGGAATACTGGCAATGGAAGGAAGTTGGGAGCTGTTGGCCCTTCAGATCAAGTGTCTTTGACAATCCTCCTTGTGTGCGGAAGAGCAGGACTTTCAGACCCAGGGGCCCTTCACTGCTTTTGTCTCTTCTCTGTCAACCAAAATCTTTCTCCAGCTCCATCCAATAGCTAGGTTCCGCCAGACCCAATGGCCTCTATTTCTGACCTATCATCTTACCCATAGATTGAGTTGCAAATTTTTAAAAGTCACTCATGGTATGTGGGCTTTGCTGGCTGGGCCAGCATTTGGTCGCTATCCCTAATTGCACTGGAACTGTGAATTGCAAGGCCATTTCGGAGGGTCTGGAGACATGTGACGGCCAGGTAAGAATGGTAGGTTGCCTTTTCTGAGATTAATGATGGTTCCCAGATGGAGTCAACTCTCCAACTAAACTGTGCGGCTGCTCCCAGAGTCATTCATTACCTGTCTGACCAGTGTATGGCTGGAGAAATAAGAGAGAACATAGGCCATTGCCTCCCCAGATTTTCTCCAGAAACTTCACCTTATAGTTGAATCTTTTACCATTTAGTTTCACCAACACATGACAGGCAGGAATTCCCACTCTATTCCACATCCTTTGTTTGTTGACCCCCAGCTCTCTCCACCTGCTGTACAATTTTTCTTTTTAACACAATAACTGCCAATACATCATCACATGTACATACAGACCAAGATGTGCCCATGCAGTTACAACTTACGAGGGAAGCCAAGACAGAAGTTTCGGTTCTCACATAACCAGGTTTCAAAAGTGCTGAGACGATTCCATTGCTGATATGGCTTAATCCTACAAATCATCTTTACTTTGGATATCCTTTCTTAATATCCAAACCAAAACAGTACATTGCTGTGGCCTAATCAATACAGAGTCAATACCTCCTCACTTTTGTATTCAAAATTCAGAACCTGATTTGACCTTAAGCCATGTCTTACCCCAATTCTGCCTGTAAATATGCATGTCTGTTCCTTTAGATATCTGTTCTTCCATTCCAATTAAAAAGTTATGACTCAGGGTATATTTCCAGACCCTTGCCTTCTTTGTAAAATATATCACTTTGCATTCGTTTGCATTGCATTGTAATCCCTGGGCCCGCCACACACCTCGTCAATATCCATTTCTCTCCATCCCCCCATGTACAGTGACCTTCTGCCTTTCAGTTTTCTGGGGTTCCATTGAAAAAAGGTTGAGATAAAAGGGTCCACTTGCATGATGGATGTTGATCAGCTTGACTCCCAATACCAAATCCCTGTTCAGTTAACTCCCCAAGCCAGGCAAGCTGTGAACCACACCCAGAGGTACAGGGATCAGTTAATTCTACCCAGGACTGCAGGGGTTGTGGAGACACAGAGTGAGTGCTTTAGAAATGGAAGAGTGAGCTTACAAGCTAACATTGCATAGGCAAATACCTGGGAGAACAGTGAAAAAGTCATATTAATAGTCATGCTATCGTTATTGTAAAACTAAAAAACATCAGTAGAAGCAATGGAGACAGGAGGAAAAACAGTTTTACAGAGCGAGTAGTCAGGATCTGAGTTGGATGAGGTAAGATACTCTTCCAGAAAGCCAGGGACACAACGAGCCAAATGGTCTCCGTCTGAGCTATAAATGTGCCATGACTATTCAAACATTACAATAAGCTGATATAAAGCATTTAATAAGCTGATATAAAGCATTTTTGTCTGATCTAACATTTGGTATCAAGGCTAATTTCATTTTGGTTTAAAAATGTTACCTGTTTTCAGGCATCTCTTGCTAAAGGATCTCTACATATATTTAGGGAGGTCTTCTGACGCATTGGCTGGTGTCCCTGCCTCTGAGCCAGAAGTAGTGGGTTCCATAAAAGGGCATCAACTTGTAAATCATTCCAATGCAAGCCAACGACAGACAAAAAGTTGAGAGACATTTTGAATCAACTATTTAATGGAAAGAAATTGGGGCCTCTACCATCATTATCCATGGCCCAAGACTATAACATGGCTGTAAAAGTCTATGTTGTCACAACGGCTTGAATTGACCACAATCTGTAAGATACCAACATGCACAATTAACTAACTAGTATGCGCTTTTGCTCAATCTCACTTCCAACATTATAATGTAGAAAAAGTTACTTTATTAGCAAAGTAATGGTCTAAATTTTGTCCAACTATTCAGCTAAGGCTGGATTTCTGGCCTGACACCAAGTTGAATGTTTCTAGTTGAATTAATGCAAGCCCCAAACTTGCTTGGCTCATCCTCAATGCTGAATGAAGTTGTATTGAAATAAAAGCCAAGAAAGAAAAGCAACGCCAAGAAAACAAAATCAATCAATACTAACATGTGTTTGTAATTATACAATACACTATGGTCAATTCCTCTTTTAGTAAGAGATCAAGTCCTATCTCTGATCAACTGAAGTTAGTTGAGCTTGACTGAGGACATGGGGTCAGAACTCCATATTGGAATAGCTAGAGGGTGAGAAATAATTTGGATTTTGATTGATTGATAGAGACTGCAAAAAGCACAGGTCTCACAGGTTGGAGCAAGCTCATGTATCAAATGAATCAAAATCTTTAGCGCCATAGATCAAGTTGAGTAATGACTAGATCATAGTTTTTAAAGGAAATTTTGTTTTTTTAAGATTACTTACAGTGTGGAAACAGGCCCTTTGGCCCAACAAGTGCACACCGACCCGCTGAAGCGCCAGCCACCCAGACCCGTTCCCCTACGTTTACCCCTTCACCTAACACTACGGGCAATTTAGCACGGCCAATTCACCTAACCTGCACATTTTTTTTGGACTGTGGGAGGAAACCGGAGCACCCGGAGGAAACCCACGCAGACATGGGGAGAATGTGCAAACTCCACACAGTCAGTCGCCTGAGGCAGGAACTGAACCTGGGTCTCTGGCACTGTGAGGCAGCAGTGCTAACCACTGTGCCACCGTGCCGCCCATACCACTGTGCCACCGTGCCGCCCATCCAGCATTGAATTGACTAAGTCAGTAAATACATCACCCAGCATTGGTTCCCAACTACACAGTCCAGATAGATCCCAGTTTCCACCATCAGTTCATGCTGAGACCTCATCACAGACTGGGTCTGACAATTAATTTCAGTACCATTAGTTAGCGGAGGTAGAAGTCAATCAGATTTCCCAGACCTGACCATTCACTATAGAATTCTAAGAAATGCAAATCATAAATTTTGATCAAATATTTTGTTACACTGGACTACACTACAATGGATACAATGGTAACACAGTTATTGGTACTAGACTAGCAATTCAGAGGATCTGAATTCAAGTCCTATAACAACAAGTTGTAAAGAATGTTTTCTTACTTAGGCATTGTTCCTTTGGTTTTGTGTGGGACAATGGGCAGCAAGAATCCATTACTGACTTTGGATCCAATGCAATCTCTTTCACTCCAGCTCAGGTTTTGTCCTGCTCTTGAAAGTCCTCCTAAAAATGCACCGAAATAGACCTTCTTTGGTCAGTTCCGTCATCATCTTCCTTCCGGTGATGTCCAATTTACTCTGGTAAGATGTCCATCAGGAAGCAACCACACGTCTTGTCAGTCTCAGGTGTTCCTCTGTCACAATATCCTATGGGTGCTCCAATACTTCTTTGTTGGTGATATTGTCTCTCCATGTGAAGCCCAGGATCTTACACAGGCTACACATGTAGAATTTACAGGATGCCACCAGAAAAATGTCCATGAAAAGACCAGGCTAACTAACATCCAGGGAAGGAATTCATCTGTCCTTTTCAGCTTGAGCCAACTAGAATCGGCAATGGTTCATTTTCTTGGAACAAGCTTCCCACATGTCAGGAAAATAAAGATGTTCTTCCATGACCCAAAACGAAAATATTGTCACTAGTGCAAATAGTAATAAGTTTAAATTAGGATGAATTGTGAATAGGACCTAAATTGTTAACGCCCACGTGGTTAATGATTGAATTTTCCTTTGGTATAACAATGTCTATGTATTTAATATAATAAAGCATCTGAGGTTGCACCTAATCAGACTGTGCATTCACATAGAGAACACTAAAGTCTCACAACTGAAAGCTGAGATGCTTCATGACATAATTGAACTAGAAGGATGGAATTTTTATGTATTGACCTAGGGAACACGGGTGATCAGGAAGGGTCAAGCAGCAAGCTTTAGTGGAGTCAGGAGAAGCTGCTCAGCATCTCCCTGCTCACGGTGAAGTATCTTACCTGTTCTAAATAAAAATTTGTTTGGTGAAGGCTTCCAGCAATGCTACTGGATGGGCTCCATATAGATCACGCATTCTGGCATCAGCAGCTTAGCTGTTCCAATAGGGAGCCTCAAATTGATGCTATCCCTTCTGCCGATTTGAACCTGCAACGGGCCTAAATGCTTCAGGTACATAGCCTTGGCATCTCTCAAATTCTTCTTGACCAGTATGCCTTCCTGCATACGATGAACATGCATGCCACACTCACCATGTTGGATGTGTTTAGCACTGCTGCCTCACAGCGCCTGAGACCTGGGTTCAATTCCTGCCTCAGGCGACTGACTGTGTGGAGTTTGCACGTTTTCCCCGTGTCTGCGTGGGTTTCCTCCGGGTGCTTCGGTTTCCTCCCACAGTCCAAAGATGTGCAGGGTCAGGTGAATTGGCCATACTAAATTGCCCGTAGTGTTAGGTAAGGGGTAAATATAGGGGTATGGGTGGGTTTCGCTTTGGCGGGTCGGTGTGGACTTGTTGGGCCGAAGGGCCTGTTTCCACACTGTAATCTAATCTAATCTAATTCCTGTTGCCACAAGGTTTGCACCAAAACAAAGGCCCGTGCTATTGAGTTCCTTGATCATAGTCCTAACATTGCTCTAAGGGTTTTAATAACTGTTCAGTCAATTCTTAATGGCATTAAAAACCTTATACCATAAATTGCAAACATCTTTCACCACAATAACATTCCCAAAGTTCTTCGCATCCAATGAGGTATTTTCAAAGTGTGGAACACCAAGATGTGCACTGCAAGGGTCCACTAACAGCAAAAAGGGCAAACAACGCCCATCAGCCATGATTGAGCCATGATGGCGGAGTGGACTCGATGGGCCAAATGGCCTTACTTCCGCTCCTATGTCTTATGGTCTTAACCAGATCAGTTTTTTAGGGGGGAGGTGATGTGGGTTGAGAGGAAAATGTCAACCTCAACTATGGAAAAGTCGAGATTGAAAAAATACCTGTTTTTTTCCCCTGAGTTGAAAAAATATCCCTGCTGTGCTTCCAGATAACATTATGGGATATTTTATATCTACCCCCAAGAAAGCAACAGGAAATTTAGTGTAATGGAAGACAGCAACTTCGAGAATACAGTTCTCCCGCACTGCACTGTAGTGTCAGCCAAGATTACGTGCTGAAATCTTTTAAGTGTGACTTGAATCTTTGACTCTGATTCAGAAGCAAGAGTACCACTGTCCAACCTACATGCCAATTAGGGGTGGTGCTTCGATTCTAATACAGTTTCCAACAAATGGTCATTGTATCAAGTTTAAAAATGTAAACTTCTCTTCCAATCCTGTAACAAAATGCTTGTAAATTTTATTGCTGTCGATTTTGGAATGAGAGTATAACTTTCAACTGGCTTAATTCTCAGAGTCAACGTATTGATTAGGATGCATTAGAGAAAAAAAAAATCCACACAGACTCATCAGTTACTGTAATAATTGTAAAGATATTACTGGAAGGTCTGGCAGAGAGCCAAAGTTTTCAATGCAGTTTGGCAATCACCAACTGTTCTCACATATACTGCCTCTGTTCACCATACCCCATAGAATGAACCCTGACGTTTGATCTTTATTGATTCTTTGAAAAACAATTTGATGGCATTGAAGATTTTGCCATGGCCCAGGTAACTTTGTGAACTATCCTCTGTTGCCTATGCCCTCTTGTTAGAAGAGTCTTCATTCATCATGCTGTTGGCTGTTCCTCACAGCTCACCACAGAAAAAATTGGATTTTTAGTCTCACTTCAGTGACCATAGTTTGGATGATAACACCTATTAAAAATATTTGACAAAGCACCAGAAGTCATTCAGCTTTCTGATTGCAATACATGCTCAACCTTGCATCCGCTGGTTAAATCCTTTGGCAGTCACCTACCCTGATGACTCATTTATACCAGAATGGAACTGAATCAAGCTAAGGTCCCTGGGTTAATACTGGCCTACTGTGATTCAGCAGCAGCAGATAATCAATCAAACCCTGCATGAGGGAGGAAAATTAGCCAAAGATTCTGCTTGTGATTCCTACACAGCCATTCTTTGCTAGAAAGGCACCTAATGTGAGCACAAGTTAGGAATTGACTGTGGTGCCCCAACTGTCAAACAACCAGATAAACTTCATTATTCGGGTTTACACACAAGAAAAGACAACTTGGGAGAGGAAGTGAAGAGATACCACTGACCTTGAAACTAAAGCCCAGCAAGGGTCATGCAGGAGAGGCTCTGTGATCTTTCACATTTGGAAATTAAGGGTTCAAGCTTTCTTGCTGCTTATGATGAACAGAACAATAATGTACAGGAGGACATTCAGCCCATTGTGCAGATGTTGGGTATTTGAAAAGGCAATCCAATTAGCCTCATTTATCTGTGCTTTCATCATAGTATTTTGTTTTATTTTTTATATATACATTCTATTCCCTTTTGCTTTGGCTTCTTGAACTTGCCTCCACCACTGTTACAGGTACTTCCTCCATGACATGCTTCTTAAAAATGTGGGACATAGAAGTGGACCTAACACTTCAGCTCAGGCTTAATCAGCCACTTATAACATGTGCACATTATTTTCTTGCCAGATTGCTAATCTTTTAAACTCTCTGTTTCAGCATGATATGCATTCAGAAAGATTAAAAGAATGACTTTAAAAACAGTTGCCTCACTGTTACTTAACGAATTTCCAAAACACTTGAACTGCTGTGCAGACATATGAGTCCTTAGTTCAGTAAAGATTTTAAAATGTTTCTTCCAAATGCACTTTTGCAGACAAAGAAAACAGCCAAGCTGAAGACTGCAGCATCAAATGTTGAACAGACATTTTCAGATATCATCCAGAGAGAAACAGGGACATGTAATGCAGTAGCCCAGTAATCAATTCCGCAAATCATTGTTGTTCTCAGGATTTTAATCAATTAAAAATCCATGGGCACCCCCTCTCTGGTAAATAACAGGCAATTTAGGATTGATACAAAGACTGGCTACATTCAAGTCTTGTCTGTCCAATTCTATCCTTTTTAAATGGTGTAACGAATGTTGATTGAAGTTTGCTCATTAAAAATAACATTTCATCAGAGCAGTAGTGTGTTATTCCAGTGAACAGACATTGTACATTCATTCTTGCAACTGTGATATTGATCCATCTGGGAAAAATTGTAATTTTCTTCAAGCCAGTCAGAACTCAATAACTGATGAGATTTATTTGTTTGTTAAGGCAATTCAAGATTCTGCAAAGAAAGGCGAACACTTCAGATTTTGAAACACTTTTGAACACCATTCTACTTGTAAGGATGAACTTAAAATTATTGATCAGTATCTGTCCATTATTGCTGAGCAAAGTAATCTCTTGAATTGGACACCAGATTACAAGTAGGATCATAACTTTGAGAAGGGTGCAGGAACCATTTGTGGGGGTGTGGATAGGCTTTTGATACAATATCACCTTCCTTGCACCAGCGTCGGGAATCTGTGGTGTATTAAGGACTGATGTGGTTTTCAATCTTGACTGATCAAACTTTATTGGTAGGTCGACGGCTTATTTCATATTATTTAAACTTGTATTAACATTGTATTCAAAAGGAAAGCATCATTCAATTGACAACTTTTCTTGCAAAAACCTTTAAATTTTGTTGAAGTGTATCTCTGTTTTGCTTTTTGTTATTATTGGCAATTGAATTATAAGTACTATAATTCTCGGTAGCATTTTTCACTAAATTTAAAGTAAAAAGTTCCTGGTTATTAAGTTTGCTGACACTGATCTAAGAATATTACAGATGAAGAAAGCAGCTTCTTCAGAAACCATTACTACACCTGGAATTCAATCTATATCAATTTGCTTTAGTGATGGCTTTTGCACAATCAAGTCAGCCTACCTTTTGAACTAACCTGATCGGCTCGGGTTTCAAATGGAAGTTAAGTGCGTTGACAAGCAGCTCTGCTGAAAATGGTGGCTTTCCTTCCTTTCTCTGAATGTCAAGGTGAGCAGAATTACACAGAGCATGAACACCACTGTCCGTACGACTGGAGATCGCAATATTGACTTCATTAACTGGCCGGAGGTTCTGCACTGCGTTCTAGTATTTGTGGAAAACAAAGTTCAGTAAGTTGCAGCACAACATCCAGTCCACTAACATCTCTGTACTAGAAAACAAGATCAAGGGCTGTGGTCCAGCTTGCCACACGCGTTCAAGATTGAAGCGAGTTAACATATGGCAACATAAATCAGAAGGAAGGACTGGGTGACACCAAGCGGATTTTGAAAGCTTGATAATTAGTGAAAAACAACTTGGTAACTACTATCAGCAACAGTATCAAATAAGCACTTAAGCCTTAGTTCACAAAGCCTTGCTCTGCTATTTTATTGGAGGCTTTGAACATGTTAAAGACTCTGTAAAAAGGCAGGGAGAGCCACTTGACATGAAAATGTTTAAGGCTTTACACAGTCAAACTGTCAACTGTGATTTCTACAGTAAGAGGAGGTAAGGAGACCTACAGTTTGAGGTTAAGGAAAGATGTTAGAGGAAAAGAATGTGTGGTGTCACCTCACCAGGGCTCCCCTGCTACGTTCCAAGCTGAAAAGTGAGATTGGGAAATGAAGCAATGTTCTGTGAAGGTTTTCCAAGTGGCAATACTTACTGAAAGATGGTGTTCACCAGAACCTTTCTCTCAGCAGAAAGGCAATGCAACTTGAGGAACCCTTAAAGCTGGAAAATGGTGGTATAATTGCCTATAATTCTAAACAGGCTGCACATTTGTTTAAACATATAAAACACCAACTTCTCTTCACACACAAACTTTGTTTTCGATTTCTCTCTTGACATTCAACTAAAACTTTAAAGAAGCCAGATGGATGACTTCAAATGTAATTTTATTAAAACAGCTTTTCTTTAAACAGATGCTTTTATTAGACTGAATGCAGAGAACGTCATGAACCAGTCTACAGCTTCACTCTAAGGCAAAGAAAACTGCAGCAATTTTGCCAAAAGAAGAAGCATTTGCATGGTTTGCCAGGCTTCTGTATCCACTTTTCATGGAGAATGGAAAATACTTGGAAGAAGAGAAGCAAATCAAATATTCATGACTGACATATGTCTTTGTATTTTTCTCTCCCTGTAGTGTAGTAGACATATTGCTGTAATTATTGGGTTTGGAAGGTACTATGAAAAATGCTCTCTTGCTCCACAAAGGTTTGTCAGGCCATCTTCATCCAAGTATTTGGTGACAACATTGCAGGAAACTTTGTTCAAGTTGCTCATCTGAAGGACCCCATCCAGCTTTTGGTCCATAGCAGGGCATGACCCTGAAGGCAGAATTTTACAGACTGTGGGTGGGGGTTAAAAGGTTGGTGGGGCAGCAGTAAAGCACTGGCAGCAATATTGGGGTGGTATATTGAGTAGTCCCACTGCTGAGGACACTCCCCATCTCGCTGAATGGAGAATGGCAGCCAAATTTAAATAACTAATGACCTCATTAAAGGTGACATATCCCCCTGGACGTTAGCATTTTCATTTCCAAAAACAGTTAGAAATAATTGTGAATGACACATACTTGTCCAACTCATCTTGTATACTTTAACTGGAGCTCGAGTACTGCTCAAGAGACTCATAGAGTCATAGAGATGTACAGCACGGAAACAGACCCTTCGGTCCAACCCGTCCATGCCGACCAGATATCCCAACCCAATCTAGTCCCACTTGCCAGCACCCGGCCCATATCCCTCCAAACCCTTCCTATTCATATACCCATCCAAATGCCTTTTAAATGTTGCAATTGTACCAGAAGCCCAGGAGAAGGTCCTGTTATTTATTCCCCTCACAGTAATATCAGATCAATGATTTAATATTCCACAGGTGGCACGTCCTCCAGATTTGCAACGTACATTGTAAATTCAAGCCCTGGAAGAGGGGCTCAAATTATTGGTTGAAGGACATGAGTGCCAAACTTGAGAAGAGTAAGAGAAAATGAGATACATTTTAATCTTAAAGCAGGCAATTGCTAAAGCCTTCTGGCAATACATGGCCACACAAATATAAGAACTGTGCATGTGTACAACACATGCAAGCGTCACTGGACTGAACTCCAATCTGTGACTGGGCAGCTCAAGTTTCGGATTTTTCTTTTATTGAGATCCCTGTTTTTTTTTCATTGGCACTGCTCCTAAACACACAGCAGTTCCACATCCCAAGAACAAAGACTTTCTGTTGAAAGACATGAAATAATTGGAAGACACGCACAAATCAACACGTGATATCAAGGTTTGATTTCACAGTAAATGTTGAGAGTGGGGAAAGGGGAGGTTTCTATAGGCAGTCAGGCTCTGTCCTGGAAAGGTTCTTGAAGCAGCTCACTTGTGACAGCCTAGATTAAGGGCCACTGAGTCATCAAAGCTCAGCCACAAATTTAAAAAAAAAGTGGACGATGCTGGAAATACATTTTCGGTTTATCATCTGACAGAATAATCAGGTTGACACTCTTAGAATGGCTTTGCTAATAGCCCTGCCATACATGCCAAGTGATTGTAATGCAACCCTGTGTGTTCAGTGCAGCTTTTGTTTCATTTCCTTATGGTTGCCTCACAACACAGACTGTTAAATTACTACAAACCCAGGTAACAATGTGGAATATTATAGCTGGAATTAGTGGTGCTCGAGAGAGTTACTGAGGCACGAACACCAGCAACTGTCACAATTTCAGCAACACCATGGTTCTTTAGAGAAACCTACCTGGATGCAAGGGAATGGTGATGAGTGAAATTTAGCCTCATTTCATTAATCAGCAAAGAGGAAGACATTTATTTCCTATTCTGTCATGTTTCAGAGTGGGGGAGCAGAATTATTCACCTACAGATTACTCTCCAATACAAATATGTAGGACAAAAATTAAGCCTTTATAAAACACAACAGAGGCCTATGCTGGAGTATAATTCTGAACACCACAGTTGTAATAACCCCTACCAGACCCAAGAAGAATCCCTAATTAATCTCCCTGTGGAGCTCATTGACTATGTGTTCCCTTGGTAACATGGTCTTTAAGGCAGAACCAGAGAAGGGCATGTGAAACAGTCTAAGACTGGGACTAGCCTATATATGCCAAAAGGAATGGCTTTATTTTAAACGATAAATGGTGTTCCTTTTTAGTTGGGCTTCCGGAGTTTTACATTGGTAACAAGAATAAAGTATCAGACCTTCCAAAGAACCCACTAAGATTGTGAAGAGGAAGTATTGGAAATGATGTGGATTTGGAGGATTGGCTCCGGGACACCAAAAGAATGAGATACGTTTGGCAAGCAAATGGAATAAAAGGGGATCATTAACTAAAAGTAATTTTCCTGACTTCTGTGGGGTTCCTGCTTTCAGCATCAGAAAGAGGTTATCTTACCAGGCAAACCCAGAGTCAAAATCCTTTGACAAACTGAGATATGGTATTAGACCACTATGTCCCCAAATCATATGTTAACTTGCAGTGTTACATGTTTAACATGGCAAATAGAACTCCTAGGGAACCAGTTACTAAACTCTTGTTGAGACTGCAGAAATTGACGAAATGCTGATTATGGGTCAGCACTTCAGGGGAAAACGTCCAGGATTGTTTATAGTTTGTGGAATTAATAATATTGCGACCTAAAGGAAGCTCTGACTAAATCAGATCGGACTTCAAGAAAGTCACAGAACAGGCCTTTTCCCATGAAAATGCAGAGAAAACGGACACAGGAGCTTCAGGGGTCCATAGACAGGACTTTTTCCAACCTTGGGCGACACCCATCTCTCAGAGCCCAATGGACAATATTCCAGCTCCTTTTTGTTGCCAAGGAAGGGTACTTGGAGTTGAGGCCACAAGGTTCCAGACTTGGTTAGGAAGTTTCTCTACAATACAGCGAGGAGGAAGAACATCCATGCTGTCTTCGTAGTCATAGAGCTCACCCTAGACAAATGTTACCAAAGCAGGAGAAATGTGACTGCTCAGGCCAAAAGGACAAAGCCACCTCAAATAAATAAATAATTTGCTTTGCAAATGGATCAGCCCAAGGATGAGGAATTGATGACAGCTAAATTACATCACTTCTCCCATAATGGCCCCAATTAAGATAAAACTCCAAGGAAATGACCACACTCGCGATATGGAGGTAGACATAGGTGCTATATATCTATTGCTGGGCAGCAAACCTTTAGAAAACTCCAATGAGGCATCTTGCCTATGAAAAACCAAGGCTAAATTGGTCACATGCACTGGGGTGCTCTTAAGTATTATCAGGACCACCGTAACCCTTGTTACGGGCAAGCAGCAGTCAGTCTTAATTCCCTTAATGGTAGAACAAGGGCCAGTTTCTAACATTTTGGGAAGGGACTAGCGATGCAAAATCCTCCCGGTTCTTGAAAATGGGCACTGGCGATCTAGATTAAGTAATTGGGAAGTATTCTGCAGTGTTTCAAGGGTAAGACAAATGGCAGTGAGACCACAACTATGTAGAACCAAAGGCCTGACTTAACTATTTCAGGGTATGACCAGTCTCCTATGTCCTATGAGCCAAAGTAGATTGGATCGTGGGGAGGATCTTAGCATCAAAAACTCAATGCAATTTGCCGAATGGACTGCATCCATTGTCCTAATTGTGAAACCTGACAACTTGGTCTGTTTCTGTGAGGTTACGAGTTGTCAGTAAACAGAACATCGTGTTTAGTCAGATACTCTACGTCACACATCGAAGACTTTCACAAAAAGCTGGCTGGAAGTCACACATTTCTACATTGAATACGAGCCATGGCTACCTCTAACTGAGCTTGAGGGGGTCATCCAGGAAGTCCACCACCATAAATACTCACAAAAGAACTGGACAACTGCACTCACTCACCGTCTTGAGGTGACTTCAGCTTGTGCCATCTTTCAAAGGGTAATGGAGAACATCCGCTAAGCAGTGCCCAGACAGGCAGCCTGTCTGGATGGCATTTTAATCTCAGGAGCTACTGTAAAGGCAAATATGGAGAGCGTGGAAAAGATCTTACGGCATTTTCTGAGGGTGGCATTTGGCTAAAAAAGGGAAAAACGTGTGTTCCAGGTAATGGAGATCACGTACTTCAGGTACAGAGTCGACAAGGATGAATTATACCCTGTCAAAGAGAAGGTGAAAGGAACACAATGGAATTGACATTTTTCCTATGTTTCAAAAATTACCAGACGGAGATGTGGTCCACATAAGGCACTTTGGTGAAATCCCAGAGCTGTCCTTTAAAATCAAACAGAACCAGTATTGTACACAATCAAAACCAAGAAGATCACAAAAACAGAAGAACACAACCACCTCCAGCAGGAACCCTCCGCAGAGGCGCGCTTTTCTGTCCCCACCAGTCTGTGATCAGACCGAGAAAGCTACAGGAATGGGGCCATGTGCAAAGAGACACATCATCACAGCAGCAAGGTTATTCCAACAGTTGAGGAAGGATTTCATAGCCAGGGAAAGAAGACTTTGTACAATAAATTATATTTCTGTTCTGTGAAAGATAGGAACATTGGAAATTGGCATGGGAGTAGGCCATTAACCTCCCACTAAGTTTACAGAAGGATCACTCTAACGTGCAGCATTGTTGTATCTTTCCACCAGCGCCTAAAGAATTTGTACTGAACCCTGAGCGGTGTAGATTGGTTGTGCAGGAATATTGGCTTATTCTGAATCTATTTAACCCATTCATATACAATAAATACTTAACATTTGTACAACACGTGAATCGTCATTTACAATAATTCCTTGCAAAATGAAATAAAAAAGGAAAATTTTGTGATTATACTTCCTTGCATGATGATCATCAGAAGTGGGAGTGTGCGTGTGCAGACGCTGATCAGTGAGGAGATTTTGTTCCTTGACGTTCACTGGCAGTGTCTCCAAGGACTGTCACTAGCCTTTTC
Organism: Chiloscyllium plagiosum; assembly: GCF_037043375.1. NCBI lineage: Eukaryota > Metazoa > Chordata > Chondrichthyes > Orectolobiformes > Hemiscylliidae > Chiloscyllium > Chiloscyllium plagiosum. Next base: position 23,205,397 of record NW_028270175.1, on the reverse strand, counting down.
CCAATCAGATTGAGTGCTGTCAAGTGAGGAAAATACGCTCACACTTGGAAATTGTTTGCATTCATTTTGTTTTATTTCATAGAATGTGAGCATCGCCTATTGCTCATCCCTCACTAATATCGCACATGATCTCGCTCAACATTCATACTATTCCAGCTCCTCATTATAATAGCATTTGAATGCACAAAACCACCCATTGAGTTCTCCAATACTTGCTTAAGTCAGAAATATATCACTATTGAGAGCATATTACTGTATTAAATGCCTCACTTATGACCTGAATAAGCTAAATCTGAGCCCTATACTTTCCTTTTAAGGATTCTCAGAGCAAGGCAACAAGCTTTTGCTATTTATACTCAGTCCAACTGAGATAAGAATCAATAAATCACATTAAGAGCACTTTGAACAGCAGGACAAGATCTGATGATATAGCTCATATAATGTGACAACTCCATTGAGGGTTTTTTCATAGCAATTCTCCTTTTTTGAAAGAGAATGTTTTCATGTTTGAGTACTACCTGTTTAAAACAACACAAGACACGTCAAATCAATTCTTGAGTGAAGGACTCATCTTATTCTGTCCATTCAACAAAGCCCATTACTTGCAGGAAGTAGGAGATCCCCGAACATATTTGCTTAAACAAAAACGTGTCTATCAATGTATTACTGGTCTCATGAAAGACAACTGTCTCTGAACTATCACGTGATTCAGAGTGTTTGAGAAAAGAGTCCTGGCATTTGTGTTGTGTGCTGACATCCCATCGCTGAAATCACCACAATCTGTAAAACGGTAGATTTTCAATTTTTATAGATAGAACATTACAGCGCAGTACAGGCCCTTCAGCCCTCGATGTTGCACTGACCAGTCATACCAATCTGAAGCCCATCTAACCTACACTATTCCAAGTATGTCCATGTGCTTGTCCAATGACGACTTAAATGTACTTAAAGTTGGCGAATCTACTACCGTTGCAGGCAAACTGACGTAAATCAGTTCCCACAACCCACATTGTTCAATATCTGTACCCCATGCAAATCCCATTTTTAGGATGGATTGTGAACTTTATAGGGGCTCTACTGTTAATTGAATGATATGCATGCTCCACCTACTGTTAGATAAAGCCACTTCTGGCAAATTTACAAGCACACAAAAATACATTTGTGACATTATATCTAGTGTCACAGTTTGTTTCTGCCACTGTGCATGTAGTCCCAGGACCTGCCTCATGTCAGTAATGTGAATGCATATGACTACTCAGTTGGATACCTGCTGTCAAGTAAATGGCTTGAGTTGAATCCTTGCACTGCTCTGGTCTCTTATGTATTCCTGATTTTCATTACTCACCATAGTTGCACAGACCTTAAACTCAAGAATTCCCTCCTGCAATATCTCTGCTGCCATTTCTTTCTTTGGTCAATCTTTAAAACATGCACATTTCACTAATGTTGTAGTCACCTGGCCTATATCTCCTTATTTGGCTCAATCAAATGTTGTTAAGAAGCTCCTCTGAAGTGTCTTAGGGCATTTTACCAAGTTACAGGTGCCAAAAGTACAGCGTACAAGGAGGAAGCAATACTCTGCAAACTACTACAAAACTGAAAGAACTGCAGATACTGGAAAGTAAAAAAAAAAACAAAAAAAACAGATTGCTAGAAAAGCTCAGCAGGTCTGAGAGCATCTGTGGTCAGAAATCTGTTAGTTAATGTTTTGGATCCAGTGATCCTTCCTCAGATCAGCGCAGTTGTTCAGTGTTAAATAATAAAGATAGATCTTGCTGCAAGAAAGAGGAAATAAAATCAAAAAGACAAAGGAGGAACCATACTAGCAAGTAAAGCGTATATTTGTGGAATCCACAACTGCAGTCTCAGATTCTTTGAGAAAAATGCCTGCTGTAGCTAGGAGTGCAACAGTGAGAGGGTGCAATCATTTACTGTCCTTCGCCTTGAGGTTGGGGTACAGCTCTGCAGGCTTAAGGCACCTTCTGAAACACTGAACAAACTATGGAACCCTCTGGCCATAGAACTGGGTAGTCGCTGCTTGGACACACATGACAAATGGTCAGTTGCATCAGTGAAGGACTCCGGTATGGCAGGTGCTTTGGAATAGTAACCCTGCACCTTCAAGACTAGAATAAGAAAAGAGGCAGGAAAGATTCCAAAAGCAGGCACAGACTGAATATTCTACTCCCTCAAAAAAGACATGGTTTGAATAGTGCAAATCTCAACACTGAAGCTTTTAATAACAAGAACGACAAGTGCTGTAATCTTTCATCTGCAAATCTATCTGGGAGCAGTACTTGTCAGAAGATTGCTCAGGATTTTATAAGCCAGAAATTTCCCTTTTTAATGGGCTCCAGGCTAGGAGATAAATCTCAGCCACATATGGTGCAAATCAAGTTAAAAGAAAACCACAATAAAATATGCATTCAAATTCCACAATGATAATCTGTGGCAGGTCCAGGTCTGTCCGTCTGGTGTACAAAACTCACACACACAGTCACACAGGGCAGATGGAAGAAAAGCACACAGGGCAAGGTGCAAAATTCCTGGGCCAATGAGTATTCTCCATCAGCAAAGGCTGGTTTTAATAGAAATTTGTGATCTGTGGTTGATGTTACCACACACAGATTCCATAAATATAATTCAATTGTTCGAAGTCAATAGTCAATTCAGGTGAGGCTTTTTTTGGCCAGTTTTCATCCCCTTGCTTTTGATGGGACATAGTCTCCAGCAGTTCTCCAGTCCATTGTCCAAGTCACCATCTTTCATAAGGCAGCTTGCTTTCCCACTAAAGTGCGCATTGCAACAGTGCCCATTTATGTTCTCGTCTGAAGTCCATGCTGGTGCACTTTATAATGGTCTCGATTAGCAAGAAGCAGGTGTGGATATGCTGAGTTATTTTCCCCCTCCCAAGCTACGGAGCATTAATTTCACAGTTGAAATCAGCCATATCAGAACAGTCGGCCATTCTACTTTCTCGGTGGAAGACGACTCCATACAGAAAATCCCAGCCAGACACTATGCAGCATTCATTTGCCAAACTCCCGAGAGCTGATACTTTAATGCAAAGACCACAGGAATGTTGTTGTAATGGATTTGCAATTCCCACCAGTTGTGACAAACAATATAAGGACAACTCTGATCCCAAGCCTACAATCCCAGAGTCTGGTACTAATGCATCTCCATTACAAAAATCTCGGAGTTGAGACACTTTCTCACTGCTGAGTCCAAAGTTAAATATATCCCCCACCTCCCCTAGTTCCTCAGTATATAGGATTCAGTTATTTCCTTCACTGGAGTGGCTCATGACTTGATCCAACTTGCAGATTTTAAAGTGTGGGTTGGATGATATTGCAATGTTGGAGGAGTGTGTGTAAGGGGACAGAAAGCAAATTAATGGTAAATGGACATTGACAGGAGATGGCGAAAACCCAGGTTAAGATTAGAATTGGAAACGGTCACAGATCAATAAGCAGGATCACATTAGGTGTACATTTACCTATTGGTTGGACCATATCTGGTGCATTGTTTGCAATTTTGGTCTCCTTACCTCAGGAAAGATATTATTATTGTAGGGGGAGTGCAGCAAAGGGTCACCTGAGATGGCAGGACTGATCCGTGAAGGGAGATTGGGCAAAGTGGGCTTGTATTCTTTGAAGTATTTGAAGAATGAGAGGTGAGCTCATTGATGTGTGAAAAATACTTTAAGTGATATTTGCAGGGGAAATTTAGAGGATGACAGGTTTCTATTTGCAGTGGTGTAAAAAGGTTATGAGATAGTGCGGATAAAAGGCATTGAAGTGTTTGATCAGCCATAATCTCATTGATACAAAAGGTTTGTTGAGCTGAAGGGCCTACTCCTGTTCCTATGAGTTGCCAAGGGGACTACTGAATGAACCCTGAACCCAAATGAAATAATGAAATCTTACTTCAACAAAAAAAAAGTGCTTTGTCAATGGCGTCAGTTGTCTGTACTTAGCAAGGTTAAATGTGGCAGTATAACCACAACAGGATTGCAGCCACTCATGCTACAGTTTCTGTACAATGTAAGCCAATTCAACTCGCGAAAAATGAAAGCTTGCATAAGTCTCTCTCAGTAATCATTACATTTAATCCAACTCTCTCATCCATCCCACAGACAGACTACATTGCTGACAACAAAATAAAACCATAAAGTTCTACTCCAACTTTCCTGCATCAGTGCAAGGGTTGGCAGCTGTTCTATACTTATAACTCAAACACGGACTATTAAAGATTCATTGAATATTGAAATGCCAAGAACATCCTGGCAGAGTCAGACCAGAGCTTTGTAACTTCTGCTGTGAAGCACTCCAACCCTGCATTCCTAGACATAGAAACTATTAAATGGGTTACAAGCTTGAAACGGCCTCCAGGCTATCTGTTCATCGAATCACAAAATCTTAAGCACAGAAGGCAGCCATTGGGCCATCATGTCAGTTGGCTCTCTGAAATTTCCACCTAATTACTCCCACTGCTCTCTCACCAGAGCCCTGCAAATGTTTTCCTTTCCTCACATATAACTAATTGCCCTTTGAAAGTTTATTGTACTATTGAATCTGTATCCACCACCTTTTCGGGCAGTGCAGTCTAAATCATAAAGTTTCCTCTTCCCCTCCTGATTCCTTTGTCAATTATTTTAAATCTATGTCCACTGGCTAACATTCCATCTGCGTTGAAAACAGTTTCTCCTTATTTATTCTATAAAAATCCAATCAACTTTAACAGAAATTCCTTGCTTTTATACTCTATTAATAAAGCTAAGTATCCTGAATCAATTTGTCCTGCTTCCTTCAAAATCCTAAGTATTTGAATGTTTAAGCCTTGCATCAGTGGATGAGCCCCTGCCTTTGAACCAGCAGCTACATCTTGGAGTCTGGTCTTGTTGCCCATAGAAGGTGCATCTATAACATGGTCAGGTAAGTTGATTGTTAAGCTGAAAACCCTTTCAAACACCTATGGAGGGCGGTAAGAGTAAGACAGTCAGCCAGGAAGAGTGACACTCCTAAAGCTACAGCTTAGGGCAAGAAACCAGAAAGCTGTCCCAGGAAAACCGAACTAGGGAAACAGATGTAAGTATTAGCAATGTCTGCCTCATACTACTGTGCATGAGAAGAGAGGGGAAGATGATCAAAGAACTTTAGTTTAGTTTATATTGGCAATATCAAGTTTTCCATCCAAAAAACATGTTAATCTGTTTCAAACATTCTTTATATTTTGCTTACACTAACTTCCATTATATCTGGTATTTTAAATATTAAAATCTTACATGACTGCAATTTTTTTCTTACTACACTTCTGTCATGTTTTGTCAAGATCTTTTGTCAATGTTATTACAACATAAGATCATATCGCCTGTATTCTACCATTTCTCCCCAATTAAAATTTCTAACATGCAACTAAGGGTTCACCCAAATGTAAAGAAAATACAGGCATATTCCCTTCTCCTCCCTTGTATGCCTTTTGCAGGGACCGTTCCCTCTGTGACACCCTGGTCCATTCTTCCTTCATTCCCACCACCCCCATGGCACCTTCCCCTTCAATCACCGAAAGTGTAACAATTGCCCATATACCTCCTCCCTCTTCGGTATCCAAGGTCCCAACCATACTTCCAGGTGAAGCAGCACTTTACATGCACTCCGCACAATCTGATCTACTGCATTCACTGGTCACAATGTACTCTCCTCTACACTGGGGAAATTAAGTGTAGACTGGGTGACCAGTTCCCAAGACACCTAGATTCTGTCCGAAAAAAAATGACCCTGAGCTTCCAGTTGCCTGCCACTTTACCACAGCACCCTGTGCCCTGGCCGACACCTCTGTCTCAGGCTTGCTGCAGTAGTGAAGCTCAGTGCAAGCTGGAAGAACAACACCTCACTTTCTGCTTGGAGACCGTCCAGACTCAATATCAAGTTCAATAATTTTAAGGCCTGAACTCTCCCATGTCCTAATCCCCAAGCTCACACACCTAGTACTTGTTATCACATAGGTGAAGGTGAGGACTGCAGATGCTGGGGGAAAAGCACAGCAGGTCAGGCAGCTTTTGCCCAAAACATCAATTCTCCTGCTCCTCGGATGCTGCCTGACTTATTATCATATAGTCTGCCATTAAACACAACTTCTTATTAGACACTAATAGACTCCATTAACAGCTATTCACTCTCCTAGCCAGATCACTATCCATTCCTTTGTCTGTCCAGCTGTTCCTCTTTCTTTGGCTTCTATAACCACCTCTCATTTACTCCTTAGACGCTCACCCAACTCTAGCTTCTGCACATAAACCAAGAGTTCCTAGCTACCATCTGTTCTGAGAATGAGCCACCGGACCCAAAATGTTAACTCTGATTTCTCTCCATAGGTGCTGCCAGACTCACTGAACTTTTCCAGCAACTTTTGTTTTTGTTTCTGATTTATAGCATCTGCATTTCTTTTGGTTTTTAATTAAAGAAAATCCAATTTGGTAACACGACGAAACATTCCCATTCATTTCTTTTATTCCAGTCACTAGAACAGACACACATTGCCAACCAGCACATCAATGGCTGAAGTCATTAAATGTGTATTGGTGGTTTAGGGATTCAGGAAAATAAATGCATTGCAATGGTTTTAACTTTGCAAAATTCCCTAAATTCGGGGAAGCTTCCACTGGATTGGGAAATAGCAAATTTTGCTTCTTTAAACAAAAGGGATGGAGACAGAAAGCATGAAATAAAAGGCCAGTTAGTTCGACATCTATCTGGGAAAAGCTTTATAAGGTATTATTAAAGATGCTACAGCTCACACTTCAAATCAGGCAGAACCAACATGGTTTTGTGAAAGGGAAGTTATGTTTAAATGTGAAGAAGTAACGTTCTGTGGAAAAAGGGAGACAAGTAGATGTGTTGCACTTAGATTTCCACAAGGCATTTGATGAAGTGCCACATCAAAAGTTATTGGAGAAGATAAAGGTCATGGTGTAGTGTAATATATTGGAATGGATAGATCAAAGCACAGCCTAGACATATGTTGGATATTTTCTGGTTGGTAAGATGTAACAAGTGTTGTGCCACATGGAGCAGTGCTGGGGCCTCAACATTTTTCAATTGGTGTAAATGATTGCGATGAGGGGACCAAAGGCTTAGTTGCTAAATTTGCTGGTGACACAAAGATAGGTAGATAAATAACGTTGAAGGGTAGATAAGGGGATGACAAAGGGATAATGACAAAATACATGAGTGTGTAAAGATCTGGCAAATTGAATATTATATGGGAAAATACGAAATTGTCCATTTTGTTAGCAAGAATACAAAGCATACTCATCTAGATGGTGAGAGACTGCTAAACCGAGATGCAGAGGGGTCTGGATATTTTACAGCATGAATCATAAAAATGTTGGTATACAGGAATTACAGCATACATATTAGGAAAACCAATAGAATGTTATTGTTTATTGCAAAGGGTACCAAATATAAAAAATAGAGAACTTATGCTTTACTTAGACAGAGCACTGGTGAGGCCACATCTGAAGTGTCGTGCACAGTGTTAATCTCCCTATATAAGGTGGGGGGGTTTCATTTTGGTGAGCCCTTGTTCAAAGGCACTCAGTGCTTTGTTAGCAAGGGCTACTCCCTGCCCTTGCTACTGACTCCCTTGTTGCTATCACTAACCTCATTCTGTGAAACTTCTATTCTATGAAACCATTCATGACTGGCTTTGGCAGGACTGCAGAGTTTAGATCTGAAACACAGGTTGTGGGATCGCTCAGCTCTATCACTTGCTGCTTATGCTATTTGGCATGTAAGTAGGAGAAAGTGCAGGGAGTAGTCCTGTTTGGTAGCTGCACCAGGTTGACATCTCATTTTTAGGTATGCCTTGCACTGCGCCTCCTGCACGGACCAAAAACCCAGGCTTGATCCCCTGATTTGATGGTAATATGCCAGGCCAGGAGGTTGCAGGTGTTGGAATAAGATTCTGCTGCCGTTAGTGACCCACAGCACCTCATGAACGTCCAGTCTTGAGTTGCCAGTTCTTTTTGAAGTCTATCCTATTTAGCACAATGATAATGCCATACAACACGACTGATGGTGTTCTCAGTGTGAAGGTGGGACTTTTACTCCATGAGGACTGGGCGGTGGTCACTCTTATTGACACTGTCATGGACAGATGCATGTGCAGCAGGCAGATTGATAAGGATGAGCTCAAGCATGTTTCTCCCTCTTGTTGGTTCTCTAACCACTGCAGGTCCAGTCTAGCAGTTATGTCCTTTAGGACCCAACCAGCTTGATCAGTAGTACTGCTGTCAAGCCATTTTTAGTGGTCAACACTGAAATTCCCCTGCCAGAGTACATTTGCACTCTTGCTGTCCTCTGTTCAACACAGAGGAATACTGATTCAGCACCTGAGGGAGGGCTGTACATGGTAATCAGCTTGCACATATTTAACCTGATGTCATGAGATTTCATGGGGTCTGAAGTCAATGTTGAGCACTCCCAGGGCAACTCCCTTCTGACTGGATACCACTATGCCAGCACCTCTGCTGGGTCTGTCCTGCTGGTGGTACAAGACATATCCAGGGATGGTGATGGTGGTGTCTGGATCATTGTCTGTAAGGTATGATTCCACGATTATGTCTATGTCAGGCTGTTGCTTGATTTGTCTTTGAACTCTCCCAATTTTGCCACTAGTCCCCATATGGTCATAAAGAGGACTTTGCAGCATTAACAGGGCTGACAATGTCATTGCCTTTTCCGACGCCTGGGTTGATGCTAGATGGTCCAGCTGGTTTCATTTCCTTTTGAGAGTTTGTAGCAACTGATACAACTGAGTCACATGTGGGTGAGGATAGCAGATTTATCTCCCTGAAGGACATTTGTGAACCTGATGAGTTTTTTCAACAATCGACATCGGTTTCATGATCATCAGTAGATACTGAATTCCAGATATTTTACATTGAATGCAAAATCCACCATCTGCCACGGTGGATCCCAAAAACATTAGCTGCGCTTCTGGATTAATAGTCTACCAATAATACCGCTAGGCCACCTCCTGTTCTTGATATACCAGACTTCCCGACATGTCTTCAGATAGTAGGTGAGACCCCTATTTCCTCTATTTAACACCTCCAAGGGTGTGGCAGCTTCAACATCAGTTGTGGCATTTCAGAGAAACTCAAAAGTATTCTTTAGACCAGAAATGAGCATTTGTTAACTGTTGAGAGTATTTGACAGCTTGTCCTCATTCCTCTTCCAAAGCAGATTGGCTCATTGACTTTCTGTACCTTAGACCTTGAGTACTTTCCCTGGATTTGACAACTTACTCCCATAGCTTCCAACTTCTTCAGGAGAGTTTAAGTAGTTTCATCACTTGGCCCATCCATGCTGCTGCCAAGGTTTATCTTTAATATATACATTTTATCTTTATCAAGGCAATCAAACATACACTTGCAGCCATACTCTCTCACCACCTTGATACATCAATATGGAGAATATTTTTCAGCCAGGATCTGGGATCTGGAATGCAATGTTTGAGAGTGCGGTAGAGATAGGTTCAATTAGGGCATTTCAGAGGGCAGGAATTATTACCTGAAAAGGTAAATGCCTTTGGATAGTCAAACCTGAATGGCCTCCTTCTGTGCTGCAATCATTCTATGATTCTGTGACTATTCATCAACATTATGGTCTTTGATGTAACATTCTCTTGGAAATTATTTTTTGCAGTAGGGATGGATTCTTAGAGCAATATGTTGCACAGTCTGTCTTGGAACAGACTATTTTAGATCGAGTAATGTGTCATAAGGTGGAATCAATAAGATATCTCAAAGCTAAGGTCTGGCCAGAGAATTGCAATCACAGCACGTCAGAAATTCAAATTTACTTTGATAGGGAGCAATACAGGTGTCAAACCAGTGTCCTAAACTTAAATAAGGGCCACGACAGAGGTATGTTTAAAGAGTCACAGGCTGGGGGAAAAAATTCTGAGGAAAGGTCAATGGATGAGCAGAAGCAATATTTAAGTTGATACATCATGGCATTTAACAAAATTGTATTCTGATCAAAAGGATTCAATGAAAAGTATGAATCAATCGTACTTAACTAAGGCAGTCAAGGACAGTTTCCAAACAAAAACTAAGGCTTAAAATGAGGTGAAAATTAGGCTGGAGGATTGGGATTTTTTTGGAACCAGTAACTGATTAATAAACACCTAATAAAGAGGGAGAAAACAGATTATGAAAGTAGTTGTCAAGAAATATAGAAACAAACAGTAAGAGATTCCAAGGTTATATAAGAGAGTAGATAAAGTGAGGGACCCTTGGAGGATGTAATGCGGGGAATTAACAAAGGAAACAGGGAAATGACAGATAATTTTACCCAATATTTTGCATCGACTTCACAGTACAGGACACTATAAACATCCCAAAGATAACAGATAAGCAAGGTGCTACTGGAAAGAAAGATCTTGGAACAGTCTCTATCACAAGGGACAAGGTATTTGATAAACTAATGGCTCTAATGCCAGACAAGTCACCAGGCTCTGATGGACTGCACACAGGAATTTTAAATGACTGTGCTACAAATTTATTGCAAGCATTGGTCAAAATTTTCAAAATTAAACAGGTTAGATTTGGTGTTTATTCATTAGAGTTTAGAAGAATAAAGGGGGATCATATTGAAGCATACAAGATCCAGGGATATATTTCCATAAGTAGGGGAAATCTTGAACTAGGGGACAGCTACATAATAATATTTAAAATGGAGATGTAAAGGAATGTCTTCTCCAAGAGTGTAGTGAGTGTTTTGAATTCTACCCCATGTAGTTGTGTAAGGTAGATGACTGAAAGCATTCAAAGATGAGGCAAACAGATTTTTGAAATATCAAGGAGTTGATGGCTATGAGAAGCCAACATGAAAGAGGAGTTGAGGCAGATCAGCCATGATCTTATTGAATGATGGGGTAGACTTGAGAGACTGAATAACCTCTTCCTTCTGATGTCCTTATATTCTCGACAAAGAATTAAATGCTTCAACAACCCTCTGTATAGTTCTCTTAACATTAAACTCTTTGTTAAGCAATAAGTTTAAACCGATGTCTCTTTACTATTGATACCCAACACCAGAAAAAGGATCATTTGAAAGTCTTTTCGAAATCAAGGAAGCAGCCTAAATAGGTTACACAACACTCTACAATCTCAATTAAGTTGCAACCTTCTCTATATGTTTTATATCTTCGCCATTCATTTATTATTGGAGACAGGTTAATGCAAAGCATCCTTAATTTAGTGCAGAAAGGCTTTTTATTGTCATAACCTTACCGAGTCACATACCTCCAAATAATTCTGAACTCCAAAAATTGGTTGATCTGAAGGCGATTTCATTACTCCACTGTAAAGAATGAAATATAGTATCTGTATAAACAGAGTGTTTATATTAGAGGTCACTTTACATGGTTCAATAAAGTACTAAGTTGTACTGACATTCGAAAAGAAAAGAACAGGTGGAGCAAACAAGCTCCAGCTTGAGCATCCTATTCTGCTGCCATCTTGATCATTTCTATAAGAGGGCAGCGATGTAGGACATTCCAGCCACAGCTCATCCGCTCTGCCCATTCTTTTCTCTCTTTTTCTCCCTCTATGTTTTTCTTCTTCTCTTCTGTCTTCTCAGACACTCAGCCTTGGACACCTAAAGCACGGTCACCAGCAACTAGCAGCCCAGACCAGAGGACCAGTGCAGAAGAGTGATGGCAGCCAGTGGTCAGATCACATGGAGGCTCACTGTGCTGGTATGCTGCGAACAGCCCTTGGAGAGAGATTGTGATGTTTGTCTTTTTAAACTTTGCATTTTTTTTTGATCTACGGTTATACCATAACTTTTTTTTTCCTCATTTCTCTATTCTGTAACTAAGGATTGTGCCAAGGTACCCTATACCTAATGTGGCGCTGTGTGTTGGTGACATCGTTACACTGTAATCTTGTAATTGAAGAAGCTGTACACAGGTACCTTTGTACCCAAGATGGTACTGTAAGTGGTGACGTTAAAAACATTTCATTGTACTGATTTGAGTACGTGACAATAAAGCTAATTCTAATTCTACATTAAAACAAACTCATTGCAGCTTTTATAGTAACTTTAAAGAAAACCCACCCCTTGTGACATATAGCCAAGGGATTTTCCAACTCATCTAAAGGACCTTATGACAATGAAAATCATTGGATGCAAGAATACAACAAACAATAATGTACACAACTAAGAATATTCCTTTGTTTGCAAATATACTTGCATCTTGTGATAAATATTCATTCACTGTCAACATTTGGTCTAGCATTGTCACATAAAGGGCATATTGAGAATCTTTCAAGGTATATTTCAGGATCTCCTGAGTTGATTGATAAGTCTCTGGAATTTTACTAACTCTGATGTGCCACATCACAATAAACTACTATCAAGACTATTTGTTGATTACTTGAAATGTTATTTTGGCCTGTTTGCCTGAGTCTAATCAATGCATTTGTCAACATAGTTAAAAATCACACAACACCAGGTTATAGTCCAACAGGTTTAATTGGAAGCACACTAGCTTTCGGAGCAACGCTCCTTCATCAGGTGATTGTCAACATAGACTGAACTCCATATCATAAAGTTCAAATGCATTGATTTCTCTCCAGTTCTAAAGCCACTGACTTATGATAATATCAGTGACAGGAACCCCTGACACCTCACGCAACTAGCTATTTTTCCACGTGTGAGTGGAAACCAAGGCATCTGGTCCTCCTTGGCCGAGGTCCACCAGAGAGACAGCAGACTGGGGCCACTGGACAAACCATTAGGGTTTTGAAGAAGTCATCTCGGAGAAAGTGAGGACTGTAGCTGCTGGAGATCAGTCAAAAAGTGTGGTACTGGAAAAGCATAGCCGGTCCTGATGAAGAGCTCATGCTCGAAACGTCGACTCTCCTGCCCTTTGGATGCTGCCTGAACGGATGTACTTTTCCAGCACTACACTTTTTGACTTTTGAAGAAGTCATATCAGACTCAAAACTTAATTCTGTTTTTCTCCCCGCAGATATGCTTCCAGACCTGCTGCGTTCCTCCAGGTGTGTGTTTTTGTATCTTAAACCATCAAGGAATCGATGGGTTCTTTCCTAAAACTAAAAACACTGGGGTCATGACAGCAGCCGGGGTCAATCGGAGACAGCCCTTTCCCACTCCATGTGACCGGAGCTGCATTTACACCTGGGGAAGAAAGAATCACTGTCTAAAGGTGTCCGTGTGAAAATGGGAGATTGTACCCACCTGTATCGAGTGCCACAGTACTGAAAAAAGATTAAATACCGCGCCTTCGCCGCCATTGGGTGCTCCGATCCCGGGAACAATCGTCCTTCCCTCAGCGTCCGAACGCGACTGGAGGCTCCAGGACCCTAAAGCCCAGCCAAACAAGGGCCTGACAGAAAAAACAAAATCACAGACGCACTACGGGTCCCACTGAAATATTGAAGCACATATTTAAGATTTTATACTGAATGTATAATTAATCCATGTTACGCCAGATGTCTTGAAGGTTAATGGAAAAACAAGGCAGGCTCATTTTAACACAGCCCTGATTTGTCCCTGAATGAGAGAGATAGAGCACATTCGGGGTCCTTCTCGAAAGGTGACGCCGATCTGATGCTGTCATGGACTCTGAGCTAATGAGAAAAAATGCAGGAGATAGGGCGTAGGTTTGCGTGAAGGTCAGAGGTTACAATGCGGTAAGAGATCATTCTGGCCATTGTGACAGCGCTGTTTCCCTGAATGGACTGTTTTTGTCCTGTTCAGTTGCACGTTTTTCCTTATCCTGTCACCACCGCGATGCTTCCAGATTCTAAGCCATTCGTTGCGTGTCCGCATGGCTTAATTTGACAGTTGTTTGAACTCTGTGCCCCCTTGTCTCAAATCGTTCATACATGAAAACATTTACTCTGCCAAGAACCACATGAATTTTAATACCTCTATCCAGTCTCCTGCCTTTTCTTTCTTATTCAAGGAAAATATTCCCAACATTTCCAATCCATTTTTGGAACTAAGGTTCCACATCCCTGGAACTATTCCCATTAATCTGCTCTACACTCACTTAAGTACCTTCACATCTTCTTTAAAGAGCAGCATCTAGAACTGAACACTAAGGCTGAACTAGTATTTAATCCAGGTTTAACATAAATTCCTTGTGCTATGCTCCGTCCCTATTAATAAAGTGGACAATGTCATACTCATTGTTCTCACAATCTATCATATCACCCTCAATGACCTATGTACATAAACATCATGTGCTGATGGGCCCCCTTTAGGGCTGTACCTTTAGCTTATATTGTCCCTCCATATTCCTCTTTTCAAGATGAATCACTTCACATTTCTCTGTATTAAACTTTATCTACCACTTGTCTACATCCTTTTGAAGTTTTGCTATAGTCTTTTCAGAGTTTACAAAGCTTCCAAGTTTCATACCGTCTACAAATTTTGAAATTGTGCCCTGTGCACCAAGGTCAAGGCCATTAATATATATCAGGAACAGCAATGATCCCAATGTTAATTCCTGGAGAACTCCAATGTAAACATTTTTCTGGGTCAATAAATATGCATTGACCAATACTCTCTGTTTCTGTCACTCAGCCAATTTTGTATCCTTGTTGCATCTTTTTTAAAATTTCATGAACTCTAACTTTGCTTGCAAGACTGTTGTGTGACACTATATCAAATGCCTTCTGAAAATCCATGTACACATCAATAGCATTGCCTTGATCACCCCTCTCTGTTACCTCTTCTAAATGTCCAGCAAGATAATCATGTATTACTTTCCCTTAACAAATCAGTTCTGATTCCCCAATTAACCAGAATTTGACCACAGACTTAATTTTGTCCTGAATTATTGTTTCTAGAATTTCCCATCACCAAAGTTAAATTGATTGGCCCGTGGGCCTTTTTTGAACAAGGGTGTAACATTTGCAATTTTTCAGTCCTTTAGAACCGTCCTTAGGTGTAAAGAAGACTACAAAGTGATGATACTGCCATCACAATTTTCACTCTCATTTGGTCCTGTCATCTTATCAATTTTTAAGTTCCGACAATCTATTCAATACCATCGCCATATCTATATCAAATCCTTCTAAAGCCTGTTCTTACCTTTCACCATGGCCTTCGTGTCTTTTGCTTTGGTAAAGATAGGTGCAAACTGTACAGTTAATACCAGATTCATGCCCCTGATCCCCTCTGTAAATCCGTTATTGTTCTCTAAATAGCCCTGCTGTTCATCTTACTATCATTTAATATCTATGCATCTATAGCTGATTTTGGTCTTCTTTGGGGAGGGATGGAGGAGGTGGAGGAGAGGAGGAGAAGGACAGTTGCAGTGGCTCCAGTCCGGCAAACAGAGTGGAAACGAGGGACAGTTTAACTTTCGGGACATTGAATAATAAGCCACGCCATACTTTCAAATCGGTTTTATTTTAATTCTTCTTCTCTGTAACTGGGAAGGATTTGTACACGGAAGCAGACTGACATCCACCTATGCACATCTTTTGGCCATCGTAGATCATCTAATTCTTTGTCTCCAATTATTTCATCCTGCATGTTTCCCTATTCATTCCATTTCGCCTCTTTTACTTGATCCAGGATATATATATATTTTAAAAATATATACGTACGTCTATTTTCACTGATCGGCCAACGACGCCCCCGCGCCTTTATCAAAGATGGCCGCCCCCATAGCCGTCACAGAGCCGCCGGGCGTGTCTTGGCCATCAGCTGATTGACAGCTCCCAGAGGCAGGGCGTCGGGCTTGCAGCTCCTCTTGTCCCCGAGCATACAGAGAGAGAGCAGGAGAATGGATCGTTGGCTCCGGGGTTCACTGCACACCATTCCTACCATTTTGGACTAAATCAAGTCCGGTCGCAGGCACATCCTCGCGTTCGGTTTCTCAGACCAGGCGATGAGCAGACTAAATGAAGGGTGAATGCCAAACTAGAGAGAAAGAGACCATCAAAATGACAGTGGATTTTGAAGAGTGTGTGAAAGATTCCCCTCGGTTCAGGTAAGGAGTGTTTAATCATTGGACAGGGATTATGTTTCTCTCTAGGTTCATTGATTCTGAGTGGATGCTTGGCTTCCAGATTACAGTGTTATTATGTATAAATGATGAATACAAATGTTCCAGCCGGTACATTTGAAATGTGTATGTCTGCCAAACCCAGTATTTAATCATTTGTGTGATTGCAAAGAAACTGTATGAATATATAAGGCACAATGCGCGAGGCTTCTCCGTGCTTGCATTGCATTCCTGGTCAAACAGGCAGCTGAGTTTAAATAACGTCTGTCGCCGTTTCATATTTCAGTCCATTAATTGTATGCAGTTTGTGAGCGGTGGGAGAAAGGTACTGATGGCAGTGCACAAGTGTTGGGCAATTGTTCTGGGACAGGAGCTTTCTTACCAAAGTATGGGGACAGTGATAGTGATGCATGGTCTGGCGGGACTAAATCTGAGCTGGGACAGGGTCCCACCAGAATAGGATGCCAGGAACGCAGAAAGAAATTTGTAATGACTCATTTTGAAATGTCCCCCTTCTCATTTTGAACCGTCTCCTTTCTTGCAAAAACGCAGCGTGCAGTTTCTTACCAGAACCTGGTGTGTAATGCTCTGCAATTTCAGCGGGAATGAATCTATTTAATATGTTGAATATCAGTGAGCCCCCAGCGCCCCTCTTTTGTGCGATGATGATATTGGTGGTGTCGAAGGACACCTTCATTATGATGACTGGCCTATAATAAATACAATGAAGTAATGGAAATGCCCTGTCACTGGGCTTGTAGCATTTCTGCTGTCAGTTCTGTCAGTGTAGTAATTACATTGAGGGGAGAGGCGCCATTTCTCGTTTTATTAAAATCCCAGCCGCACATCATTTCCCGGGTATTTCCCGGTGATTTTGCTTTCTTGTGATTAGATCTGTACTCATTTTTCAACTAATTCCCGGAGAAATGATGTGACACCTGATGAGGAATTGCAGTAGCCTCGAGATCAGGACAGAAACTGAGAAACGGTCCTGAATCCTGTTTCTGTAAAACTGCCAGATGAGGATAAAGGCAGCTTGGAATAATGGACACTATTGCGACGCTCGGTCCTGTTCTGTGCGTTATGATGTGTTGCTTATTGTATTTGGTTTAAGTTTTGAACGTTATCCCTTAGTTTCAAGATTTTTAAAAATAATTACAATCATTCGTCGAGATGCATCCATTATGTGCAACATATATTGGACAAGCCTTCCTAAGAGCTGTGCATAATCTGTGAAGGTTAAAACAGAGTGGGAGGAATTGGGTTCTCTGGCTATTTGCCAGTTCCGTGGACTCTTGGCTTTTATATGCTGACTCCGCAAACTCTCCCCTAGGCACAAGTCAGGAATGTGATGGAATATTCTCCACTTGAATGAGTGCAGCTCCAGCAACACTTGAGAAGCTTGACGCCATCCAAGACAAAGCAGCCTGTTTGACTGTTGACCCATCCGACCACTTTTAGCATTCACCCCCTTCACCATCAACACAGATGGACAGTGGCTGCAATGTATACCACCTACAAGGTGCCCTGCAATAATTCATCAAAGCTCCTTCAACAACACCTTCCAAACTTGCACACTCTGCCATCCAGAAGGTCAGGAGCTTCAGATACAAAACAACAACACCTACAAGTTCCTTCCCAGTTGCATGTCATCCTGCCTTGGCACTAATATATATATATATTTCACCATTCCTGAATCAAAGTCCTCAAACTCCCTTCCTAACAACACTATGGGTGTTCTTACTACCCCAGAAGATGCAGCAGTTCAAAAAAGTGGCACACTTCTAAGAGCGATTTGGAATAGGCATTAAATGCTGGTCAGTGACACCCACAACCCAATAAATAATAAAGAAACACTGTGCTCACAAATGACCGCGCACACCACAAATGAGCCACACACCAGAAACATCCTCATATATGATGTGAACAAATGCTGTGTAAATCTTTCCATTAATTTAAAAATAAGAACAGAATATATGATTAGAAGTTGAGGATGGAATTGTGTCGGCATGCCCTGGTTCAAATATCTCTTCCACTGTAACTGCTCCTGTATCTGGTGTGTCCCAGACAGAATAGGCCTTTTTCTGCACTGGATCATTCCAGTTTTATAATTGATCTGGGCTTACCATTTACAACATTGCAGGAGATTAGTATAGAAGAGTTGAAAATAGAAAAATGGTATCAAATTCTGTACTAGCGATGTTAAATGAATGGACGTGTGAGCAGCAGATTCAGGAGGTGTAAAGAGGTCAACAGAAAGGCCATATGAATACCAGTTGCACCTCGGTGTATAAAATGTGTATAAATTGAATAGTACATTTTGAGAGAGAATATGAAGTGAAATCATTAAATAAAACCTAATTGCAAGATTATTTATTTATTTAGCAGATGTACATTTCTGGAGCCAAGCAGTTGCCTATTTGTTGAGTTTTTAAGGCAGTAAAATCCTTCAGTGGAAGAATGAAGAGAGTCACGGATACCTATGGATAGCCCTTTAAAGGTGGAAGTACAGTCAGCAAGCAGATGGGAGTCTGAGTTCTGTATGCAGATTGGAATTTGAACAATTGTTGCTTGGCTACATTTGGAAAATTACATGTAATTCAGGCTATCTGAAGACAAGAAAGATATATAGAATCATAGAAAGGATAAAGTGAAGATTTTCTAGCATGATACCAAATTGTGAGGTTGTAGTTATGAAGAACAGTTAAAACGTTTGGTATCTTTCCACAAGAACAGAGAAGGAGACATTTTCAAAATTCAAACTGACCCTTTCACTTGCTAGCAAGTTGATAACAAGAAGGTGTAGATTGAGGAGTATTGCTAGGGGAACTAATTGAGGAAGTTGGACATTTTTTTTAAGAGGGTAATTGGATAATGGAATTTTTTTTTACCAGAGCAGCCTTTAAAGCAAAGACTATAATGCAATTGAAAAGAGAATTTGAAAATCAATGTAAAAGGATACAGGGAAGAAACCGGGAATCAAATTAGAATAGACAGGTCCAGTTTTTCTGTTTGTTCTTGGAACATATGAGCATGAACCATCTGAGTTTCAAGCTCATCTTTTTTGCTCTGAGGGCCCAGTGCTGGCCCTTCATTTTGAGACAATTACTTGTTAGCCTTGACCAAATGACAGCATTCTCGCCTATGACTTGTGGGGATGCAGTGGCCTAGTAGTATTATTGCTAGATTGTTAACTCAGAAACTTAACTAATATTCTGCCATGGCAGATGGTGGAATTTGAATTGAATAAAGAATCTAGTGTTAAAGATCTAACGATGTTGGCAAAAAACATCTAGTTCACGAATGTCCTTCACGGAAGGAAATCTGCCATCCTTATTCAGTCTGGCCTAGTGAGCCTCCAGATCCACAGCAAGATAGTTGACTTTTAACTGCCCTCATGCAATTAGGGTTGGACAATAAATGCTGGCCTAGCCAGATCCATCAACATCCTATGACTGAACCTAAAATAAAAAGGAAGGGGTCTCAAACACAAAAATAGAAGTTGCTTAAAAAAAAGCCAGCAGGTCTGGCAGCATCTGAGAAGAGAAATCAGAATTAATGTTTCAAGTCCAGTGACCCTTCGTCAGAACTGATAGTAGAGAGGGGCAGAACTTCTTCAAGGTGTACATACCCAGAAGCGATGTGGCAGTGAGTTAAATATTAAATAAAATCCACACAAACTGTAAATCAGAAACAAAAACAAGAAAGGGGACTCAAGCTGCACTTCAGGACTTCGGCATATAATTTTGGGCTAACATTTTAGTGGACTATTGAGGGAGTCCAGCATTGTGTACCTCCTGGAACCATGTAAAACCATGTAAAAACCATATTTTTTATATGAGGAACATTGTATGAATGAAAGTTATCTTTATGCTGGGTAATTTTGACTATTGACTTAAACAGCTTGCGAAAAATTTCTCTCATCTAACCAGGGTTAAGCCTGTGAAACCTTATTTGTACAAATTCGGGATGCATTGCACCAAATTTGAAGTTCTGGACAATTTCAACATCTGATGATAAGATTGCACAACTTGCCAACACAAGGAATAGTTGAGATGGATAGTGCAGATGGATTTAAAGGGAAGATGGAAAGCACCATATCAGAAAAAAGGAATTGAAGCTCCTACTGATAGGGTTAAATAAAATAAGGTGGGAAGATGGTTGTATGGAACGTCAACCACAGCACAGCCCAGTTGGGCCAAAAAGCATGTTTCTGTGCTGTGCTGACCATGTAAATTTGATGTACTTTTAAAATCTTGAGTGGTGTGCATGATCACATATAGCTTTCATTGCTGGAAATCCCTGAAGGGACAAGTATTGAATTTTAATGCATTAATGTCAGTTTATTAACCCCCTCTCCATTGTATTTCATTTCCTGAAGGATATGCTGTCTTAGATGGGTCCTGTGCATATTTCAGATCAGGGAACTTCCATCCACTCTGTGGAAATCCATCCCCTCAAAGCATACTGGGAAGAAGACAGAAAGACACAAACAACATCAGGGAGTTTAAAGTGATTAAAGATGGTCACAAAGTTCAGAACATTCCTATGTTCAGCAACTGAGCTTACTTTTGTCATGTGCTGCTAGATCACAATATTAGGCCTGATGTGTTTGTCATGAGTTTTCAGTTTTTGGACAAGTTTCCCATGCAGACTAACTAGTATGGCATGAAAGGATGCTTTGTGTATGTGTGTGCATGATCGCATGTCTATATTTGAGCCTGAATGATGTTTGTAAGTTCTTGACTACAAGGGATGATATTTATTTAAATAGCAGAAGCAATATTTGAACTTGAGTTTTCAGTTTACCTTCAAAGCAAAACATTGACACTTCTATCATGACTATGTGTAGAATTTTAGAATTTACAGTGTTTTCAATGATAGGATCAGTTTTCTTGCACTTAAGCATTTTGCTAGTGATTTACATATTTATATAATCGAGGTGCATCAGCCAGGCAGATCCAAAACTATTCTCATTAAGATGCAAGTAGCTTAGCAACAGTGAAGAACCTAATCTGATAATCAGTAACAAAAATGATCTTATCCAAAATCGTACTTAAATTTGGGTAAAGTATAACATTTTGCCTTCTTTGCTTATCTTGGTTGTTAAACACAAAGCTAAAGTAGAGGTAGTAATAATGGAGCACTGTTGTCTGCTTGAGTCTTGCAAATTCTTTTTTAAACTTTTTAATGAAAAACTAATCCTGTGGTACCATTTACATTGCTTTCTATATGGTGGTCTTTGAGAGAAATCTGACAGGTAAAATTCCTGAAAGTCCCTGTCTGACAAGATGTGATCCACACCTTTAACACAGCATATATCACCAAAAACTGTCATTAAAAAGTTGATTTCTTTTTAGATTTACTTTCTAAGGTCTGTTGAAAAAATGCTTTCAGGAGAGAGCTGTTGTAATTCTGCAGTAACTGTGTGTAATGTCACTAAATTTATTGGTATCCACACAGAGATGTTTCATTGTGGTTATACGTTTTTTATATGATATTCTCTAATTGTTCCCATTACCAGAGCTTCAGACCTGTGTTGGTATAGCTCAAAGTCAAAGATTATGTTTAGAAGGCTACATAAGAATATTTTATTTTCAAATAAAGAACAGAATTTATACAGAGCCTTTCACAACCTTAACATGTCCCATAATTTACAACCAATAAAGTAATTTTGAAGGTGGTTACTGTTGTATGTAGAAAATGCAGCAGCCAATTAGTGGACAGCAAGCACCTACACACAGCAATGTGTTAAATGAGGAGATAATCTGCCCTCTCTGATGTTAATTACAAAATAAATATTGGCCCAGGTCTAATGACTGTGCCAGGGGATCTATTTTGTCCACCTGAGTAGGAAGACAAGATTTTTGCTTAAACTTTTTAACTTAAGAAATGGCATCTCTGGCAGTGCAGCATTCGTTCAAATCTGAACTGAAGAGCCATCCTAGATTTTGTGTAGAAGCCTCTCGACTGGGAATTAACCCATGAACCTCTTAAGATGTGAGAGTATCCCATTTGACAGCCAATGGCTCCAAATGTACCACTCAAATCCATTGACTGCCTGTCTATTCTCAATTATCTTTCATTTACAAAATGCAGATCATTAATTATTATGGGATTAAGTGTTAGGGATGAGGTGTGATTACCCTTGTGTTTTCAAGCAACCCTTTGTTTTTGGATACCTTGGCTGCCATTTACGCAGCTTAAAGGAGAACAAATACAAACCAGAATATGATCCAGATTTCCTGTGCCTCCTTGACACATGAACCTGCCTCAACAACATGCTGAGGCTATTACTCCCTTTGGAAATGTCAAACTTGCAGATCCATTCCATTTTGAAGAGCATTGTTTTAAGAACGAGCATATGGTTTCAAACACTAAGACTTACCTTTAGCGGTTGTAAGGTTGTAATTCAACTATGGGATGTTTCACTTGGGCTCACTTGCACAAGATAGTTGCCTGTGCTTAATCATTTGTGGAGTCAAAACAGAATCCACGTATGGGCACATCTGCAGTCACTCACAGAGCACCCAGATGGTAAGTGAAATCAGGGAAATGCCACTATTTCAAGGCCTGGCATAAGAAGCCCTAATAACAGAGATATTCCAATAAGGAATAAACCAATACAACTTTGATCTTGCTTGAGAAGTGGAATTATGTTAAGATTTAAATAAGTTATCACGAGTTTTCTGATCCAGGCAGAAACATTAATTATGGTACATTCAGATCCTTAACAAGGCATATCTTCCTCCACCCTCACTGCTTTGACTTCACACAAGGGATTGAATCCAAATGAATGTATAACACAGTTCATTTACTATCTTTTTTTGAAATTCATTTTTGCCAATTAGGAGATCATGGTTGGTGACAGTTTTTTTTTCACAGTACTCACACCAGTATCATTCAGCGTCTAAATTCTATCCATGGGGGAATCTCATGTTGACATTTTCCCATTCTTGAAAATGGCAAAAGATGTGATGAGATAGTAAATAATTAGATGAAAGAGAATTGGTGACATACTTTCCCCTTTCTCCACTCTTGACTAAGTCCCAGGCAAGAAGGGATGGGTGATGTTTGCACATTCTCCATGTGTCTCCATGGGTTTTCTCTGGGTGCTTTGGTTTCCTTCCACAGTCTAAAGATGTACAGGTTAGGTGGATTGGCCAGGCTAAATTGTCCATTGTGTCCAGGAATAAGTATGTTAAGTGGATTAGCCAAAGGAAATGCAGTGTTACAGAGATATGGGAGGGAGTGGGTCTGGGTGGGATGCTCTTTGGAGGGTCAGTGTGGATTCGATAGGCTCAATGACCTGCTTTCACACTGTAGGGATTCTATGAAGGCACTGGTGACACAAATGGGAAACCAGGGCAACCTGCCTTCTGGGAGAGTTAATCTTGGGGCAGTTGGAGACAAGGGAGAGGCCTCAGAAAGCTCTGGCCTTGTGTTTGAACCAGTCCTTTCACTGTGGCCCTCACCCTGTGACAAGAAGAAAACAAACACTTTATTGTAGCTGGATCTCCTGAGGAGGTTTTGACTCCTCCTGTTGGCTTCTGAGTAGCCACAGGTTTCTGGTGACCCAGGACACTGATGTTGAGGTGTGCAATGGATGGAGAAACTCTTCAAATCGCTACCTGCCAGCTCTTAGTGAGCTGTTTGTGTGAGTTAGCTTGAATGATCTTGGTAGTGGGATGGTGTGTCAGTCACCATCTAACATGGCAGCTCTCACTGTAAGTCACAAAATGATGGTTCACATCCGTAGTGACTGCATTATTCCATTCTTGGCTTTCAAATTATGCCCTATGTCTCTTAAGTTCGTTGAAATCAATAGCCTGAAAGATTGCTCCGTGTTAATTGATCACAGAATAGTAATCAGCTTTTTTTTTTGTCATGATCATTTCAAATATATAATAACTCATATGGAGGTGATCATAAAAACAGAAACAAAATGAGTTTGTTAGTTTAAAAATAACTTTTCTCACAAGATCTAATGGTTAATAGAGCCAAATAGTAATGAGTGCAATTTTCTGATATCAAGACCAAACTGGGGAACATCATTTGCATATAACTATTGAAAGATTGTCAAAAACATGTGCTACGACAGTTCTACAAAGAAATCAGTTACAAAACACTGTCATCCTTTCAAATATCTATCAAACATTTAATACTGATCAGATGTACAGCTCTGAAGAGACTCCCTGCAATTGCACACAACCACTTGATGAAGGAGCAGCGCTCCGAAAGCTAGTGCTTCCAATTAAACCTGTTGGACTATAACCTGGTGTTGTGTGATTTTTAACTTTGTACACCCTAGTCCAACACCTGCATCTCCATTTCATGACTACCCAGAGAGCTTCTTTGTGATGACGGTAGAGAAATAAATACTTCACCAGGACCCCAGGAAAATTCCTAAACTCTTTTTGTTTTAAACAATACTGTGGGATCTTTTTATGTCCTCTTGAGAGGGCTGATAGTTTAATAACTCATTGAAAAGACTGTAGTTCCAGTTATGCAGTACTGCATCAGCACTGAAGTATCAGCATGGAGCAAGGCAAGAACCCCTAATCTCCTGACTCATGAATGAGAGTGCTACCAGTGAGTGAAGGGCACTCTAGGACATGAGATTGCAAGCCTTAGCAATAACCTCATGGGTTCCTCTTTGTCCATTCCCCCCCATGGAATTTCCCACTTTCTTCTCAATGGACTTCAAGAAACTCCTGCTGTCTGGGACATCCTGATACATCTTGATTCTTGATTCCTTTTTAAAGCTCAAAATCAAGCAAAGTTGCTAACCTTAAAGCTAATCACAAGACACAGAAAACAGCTGCAGTTTCAGGAACTGTCCCCAGGAGTGTCAGCAGTGTCGGTCTGATCAGTTTCAGACTTGAGTTTGTCTCTTTCTACCTGACTGAAGATTCCTTTTGCTTTAATAGGCCATTCAAGCAGCAGAGCAAACTGGTGTCAATGCATCAACTCTTACATATTTT
This sequence comes from Chiloscyllium plagiosum, assembly GCF_037043375.1. Lineage (NCBI taxonomy): Eukaryota > Metazoa > Chordata > Chondrichthyes > Orectolobiformes > Hemiscylliidae > Chiloscyllium > Chiloscyllium plagiosum. Next base: position 23,180,348 of record NW_028270175.1, on the reverse strand, counting down.
GTTTGCAATACTCATTTTGTTCAGACCTTCTTCGCTTGTGTATAAAAGCTGAGGATTTTCAGGTAAATGTTGATGACAACAGCAAACAAACTTTAAAGTCACTGCCATGTCCTACATGTTGATTTTTAAAATCACTGACGTTCATGACTAGATTTGACTAAAACTCCATATCGGTCAAACCATATCTGGCAGGGTTGACTTTAGATGTAAAAGTAAGCAATTGTGAAGAGGTCCCTGGAACCAATCACTTAATTTAGAGCGAAGCAATATAATGACATTGAAAGTATGTACTCAATATTGCTGAAGTATTTTTTTGTTCTTGTTTGGGATGTGAGTGAAGCTGGTAAGGCTAGTATTTGTTGCTCATCCCTAGTTACCCTTGAACTGATTGGCTGTCTACTACATTTTTTCAGAGGATAGTTGAGAATCATCTTTATTGCTGTGGGTCTAGAGTTATATTTGATCAGACCAGGTAAGGGCAGCAATTTCTTCCTTTAAAGGATATCAGGTATTAGCTAAAGGACATAGAATTGGATGAGTTTGTTTGTGGCAATTGTAGTGGTTACATGGTTCCATTTTAACTAGCTTTTAATACCAGATTTTACTATATTCAAATCTCACCATATGCCATTGTGGGATTCAAACACATGACTTTAGAACATTAGCCTGGGCTCCTAGATTAGAAGTCCAGTGACATATGCACGATATCACTGCCTTTCCACAGTTGGCAAATAATTGGATCTGTCATCACGTTTTCATTAAAGATGCCCCTTCATTGCTTTTATCCTTTCTTGGGTTATGGAAGAGAGTTACATTGATGTCTACAATCAGCGTGGTGTTTACTATGCAGAAACATTTAATACTCTGTGTCATAGTTGATGATGCAACCCTCTATTCCTGTTCACTGTCCTGTCCTCAGTTCATTAAGTGATGATTTCCATAATCCAGTTGCCCTGTTTCTGCTCTGTCTCAACAGTAATCCTTAATGAAAGTCAAGATTAGTGCCCCCATAGCAGAGGCCAGCAAGCTAAATGTCAACTGCTTATAGCTGGTCTTCAAGAGCTTTCTCTTGGGGTTATCAGCAGAGTGATTAAATCAAATTTAGATCAAAAACTTCTGATTCATTTAAAAATCCAGTTTATACAGGCAGCAGGATGGCTCAGTGGTTAGCACTGCTGTTTACAGTGCCAGGAACCCAGGTTTGATTCCAGCCTTGGGTGACAGTCTGTGTGGAGTTTGCACATTCTCCGCGTGTTTGCTTAGGTTTCCTCTGGCTGCTCCAATTTCCTCCCACGGTCTGAAGATGTGCAGGTTAGATGAATTGACCATGTTAAATTGTCCATAGTGTTCTGGGATGTATAGGTTAGGTGCATTAGTCGGGGGAAATGTAGGGTAATGGGTCTTGGTGGGATACTTTTCGAAGAATTCTTGACTGCAGACTGGAAAATGGACAGACACCCGCACCAATCAACCAAACCGCCCCGTGGCCCAATATTTCAACTCCCCCTCCCACTCTGCCGAGGACATGGAGGTCCTGGGCCTCCTTCACCGCCGCTCCCTCACCACCAGAAGCCTGGAGGAAGAACGCCTCATCTTCCGCCTCGGAACACTTCAACCCCAGGGCATCAATGTGGACTTCAACAGCTTCCTCATTTCCCCTTCCCCCACCTCTTCCAAGTTTCAAACTTCTAGCTCCGCACTGTCCCCTTGACTTGTCCGGACTTGTCCGACCTGCCTATCTCCTTTTCCACCTATCCACTCCACCCTCTCCTCCCTGACCTATCACCTTCATCTCCTCCCCCACTCACCTATTGTACTCTATGCTACTTTCTCCCCACCCCCACCCTCCTCTATCTTATCTCTCCACGCTTCAGGCTCTCTGCCTTTATTCCTGATGAAGGGCTTTTGCCCGAAACGTCGATTTTGCTGCTCGTCGAATGCTGCCTGAATTGCTGTGTTCTTCCAGCACCACTGATCCAGAATTCACTGTAGGTTGCTGATCCATGCCATTGTCCACCTGTATGTAGACTGGGTGGAATGTCTCATGACTCTTCAAGGTTATGCCTTCATTGTCTCTGCGGTGAACAGTGCAAGCCATATTCCATCAGACACTCGGACACAATACATTTCACCTGGGAAGTGGCAGACTGTAGAGACTACATAGAACATAGAAGAATACAGCGCAGTACAGGCCCTTCGGCCCTCGATGTTGCGCCGATCCAAGCCCACCTAACCTACACTAGCCCACTATCCTCCATATACCTATCCAATGCCCGCTTAAATGCCCATAATGAGGGAGAGTCCACCACTGCTACTGGCAGGGCATTCCACGAACTCACGACTCGCTGAGTAAAGAACCTACCCCTAACATCTGTCCTATACCTACCCCCCCTTAATTTAAAGCTATGCCCCCTTGTAATAGCTGACTCCATACGTGGAAAAAGATTCTCACTGTCGACCCTATCTAAACCCCTAATCATCTTGTACACCTCTATCAAGTCACCCCTAAACCTTCTTTTCTCCAATGAAAACAACCCCAAGTGCCTCAGCCTTTCCTCATACGATCTTTCTACCATACCAGGCAACATCCTGGTAAACCTCCTCTGCACCCGGTCCAGTGCCTCCACATCCTTCCTATAGTATGGCGACCAAAACTGCACACAATACTCCAGATGCGGCCGCACCAGAGTCTTATAAAACTGCAACATGACCTCAGTACTCCGGAACTCAATTCCTCTACCAATAAAAGCTAGTATGCCATATGCCTTCTTCACCGCACTATTTACCTGGGTGGCAACTTTCAAAGATCTGTGTACATGGACACCAAGATCCCTCTGCTCATCCACACTACCAAGTATCCGACCGTTAGCCCAGTACCCCATCTTTTTGTTACTCTTACCAAAGTGAATCACCTCACACTTAGCTACATTGAACTCCATTTGCCACCTTTCTGCCCAGTTCTGCAGCTTATCTATATCCCACTGTAACCTGCCACGTCCTTCCTCACTGTCTACAACTCCTCCGACTTTCGTATCATCTGCAAACTTGCTCACCCAACCTTCTAACCCCTCCTCCAGGTCATTTATAAAAATGACAAACAGCAATGGTCCCAAAACAGATCCTTGCGGAACACCGCTAGTGACGGCACTCCAAGATGAACCTTTGCCATCAACTACTACCCTCTGTCTTCTTCCGGCCAGCCAACTCCTAATCCAAACCTCCAACTCCCCCTCAATGCCATACCTCCGTATTTTTTGAAGTAGCCTACCATGGGGAACCTTATCAAATGCCTTACTAAAATCCATATACACCACATCTACCGCTTTCCCCTCGTCCACCTCCTTAGTCACCTTCTCAAAGAATTCAATAAGGTTTGTGAGGCACGACCTGCCCTTCACAAAACCATGCTGACTATCCTTGATCACATTATTCCTATCCAGATGTTCATAAATCCTATCCCTTACAATTCTCTCTAAGACTTTGCCCACAACAGAAGTGAGACTCACCGGCCTATAGTTACTAGGGTTATCCCTACTCCCCTTCTTGAACAAGGGAACTACATTTGCTAGCCTCCAATCTTCTGGCACTTCTCCTGTAGACAACGAGGACATAAAAATCAAGGCCAATGGCTCTGCAATCTCCTCCCTTGCTTCCCAGAGAATCCTAGGATAAATGCCATCAGGCTCAGGGGACTTATCTATTTTCACCCTTTCCAGAATTTCCAACACCTCTTCTCTACATACCTCAAAGCCATCCATTCTACTTAATTGTGACTCAGTATTCACATTGACAATAATGTCCTGTTCCTGAGTGAATACTGACGAAAAGTATTCATTCAGTGTCTCCTCAATCTCTTCAGCCTCCACACGCAACTTCCCACTACTATCCTTGACTGGACCTATTCCTACCCTAGTCATTCTTTTATTCCTGACATACCTATAGAAAGCCTTAGGGTTTTCCCTAATCCTATCAACTAAGGACCTTTCATGTCCCCTCCTTGCTGCTCTTAGCTCTCTCTTCAGGTCCTTCCTGGCTTCCTTATAACTCTCAATAGCCCCAATTGAACCTTCACGCCTCATCTTTACATAGGCCGCCCTCTTCCATTTAACAAGGGATTCCAATTCCTTATTAAACCACGGCTCCCTAACACGACCCTTTCCTCCCTGCCTGACGGGTACATACTTATCAAGGACACTCAATAGTTGCTCCTTGAACAAGCTCCACATATCAATTACGCCCTTGCCTTGAAGCTTACTTTTCCAAGCCACACATCCTAAGTCATGCCTCACCGCATCATAATTTCCCTGCCCCCAGCTATAACTCTTGCCCTGTAGTGCACACTTATCCCTCTCCATCACGAGAGTAAAAGTCACCGAATTGTGGTCACTGTCCCCAAAGTGCTCACCTACCTCTAATTCTAGCACCTGGCCTGGTTCATTACCCAGAACCAAATCCAGTATGGCCTCACCTCTTGTTGGCCTGTCTACATATTGTGTCAGGAAACCCTCCTGCACACATTGGACAAACACTGACCCATCTAACGAACTTGAGCTATAGCTTTCCCAGTCAATATCAGGAAAGTTAAAGTCTCCCATAACAACCACCCTATTACTTTCACTCTTCTCTTGAATCATCCTCGCAATCCTTTCTTCTACATTTCTCGGAGTATTAGGAGGCCTGTAAAAAACTCCTAACAGGGTGACCTCACCTTTCCTATTCCTAACCTCAGCCCAAACTACCTCAGATGGCTAGTCTTCATCCATCGTCCTTTCCACAGCTGTAATACTATCTTTGACAAGCAATGCCACACCTCCCCCTCTTTTACTCCCACCTCTGACCCTACTAAAACATTTAAACCCTGGGACCTGCAACAGCCAATCCTGTCCCTGTTCTACCCATGTCTCCGTAATAGCCACAACATCGAAGTCCCAGGTACCAACCCACGCTGCAAGTTCACCTACCTTATTTCGTATACTTCTTGCATTGAAGTATACACACTTCAAGCCACTTTCCTGTTTACAGGCATCCTCCTTTGAAATTGATGCCATGTTCCTAACCTCCCTACACTCCAGGTCCTGCACCCTAAAGCTACAGTCTGGGTTCCCATGCCCCTGCAGAGTTAGTTTAAACCCCCCCCCCAAGAGCACTAGCAAACCTCCCACCAAGGATACTGGTGCCCCTCAGGTTCAGGTGCAGACCATCCTGTTTATAGAGGTCCCACCTTCCCCAGAAAGAATCCCAGTTATCCAAATACCGGAATCCCTCCCTCCTGCACCATCCCTGTAGCCACGCATTTAACTGTTCTCTCTCCCTATTCCTCGACTCTCTATCACGTGGCACGGGTAACAAACCAGAGACAACAACTCTGTTCGTTCTAACTTTGAGCTTCCAACCTAGCTCCCTGAAAGCCTGCCTAACATCCTCAGCGCTCCTCCTACCTATGTCATTGGTGCCAATGTGGACCACGACTTCGGGCTGCTCCCCCTCCCCCTTAAGGACCCGGAAAACATGATCAGAGACATCACGTACCCTTGCACCTGGGAGGCAACATACCAAACGTGAGTCTCTCTCGTTCCCACAAAACCGCCTATCTGTGCCCTGAACTATCGAGTCCCCAATTACTATTGCTCTGCTCTTCTCCACCCTTCCCTTCTGAGTAACGGGGACAGACTCCATGCCAGAGGCCTGAGCCCCATTACTTACCCCTGGTAAGTCCCCCCCCCCACAAGTATCCAAAACTGTTAACACTCAGCCTGTTCCAGGTGGCCTTGTACACACAGCTGTGTGTTTTAGCCCAAGTACATGCAATCAACCTCCCTTACAACTTAATTTCCTTCTCCTCCAAGAAAAAACACAAAAAGAATTCAGCAAATTAATTTTTATATCTAAATTATGAGTCAAAAGATTAAGGAATATTCACTTTCAAAAATTAAGCCAAATTAACAAGTGCAGAAAAACACCCAACAATTTCAAGTCCAGTTCTCAAAGATAAAGTCCATAATAGATGACACTGCTGAGAACCCTTTCAGTGCCTGACCAATCATGCCTATTAAATTGCTGAGGTAGGGGCTATGATATTTCCCATTGGGAAATTGGAGAATTGCACTGGATTAGCTTGTTATTATTGTTGACTGGAATATTTAACTTAAAACAGTGTAATCTTGTTGACGAGCAATGTAATAAATCACAAGGAATGGACAAAAAGGTTCTCTATCTAATGTTTTATAGAACTAACGGAATGTTCCAAACAGAAACAGGCCATTCATCCCAACCAGTTCATACTGCTGTTAATGGGCCATGTGAGTTCTTCCCAGCCTTCCTCAACTTAAATAAAAAACAAGCTGCTGGAGAAACTCAGTAGGTCTGGCAGCATCTGTGGAGAGAGAACCAGTCAATGTTTCGGGTCCATCTTACCCTGCTATTTCCTTCCCTTTTATGTACTTATCCCCGTAAATGCATCTCTACTAATTGTCCCAATTACTCAATGCCCCATCATATTCCCCACACTCTGCATTATTTGGGCAAAGAAGTTTCTTCTGAATTGCCAATTTAGATTTCTTAGTGACTGTCTTTAAAAAGATGGCCTTGAGCTTAGCACTTCTCAAACAGAAATACTCTCTTGGTTTTTGTCTCCAGTTTCACATTCTTTGCCATTTAGACTGATCCTGCTATCTTCGAAACATGTCTTAAAGTTCTTGAACTAAACAGGGATTTCGATGGCAAGCTGCCCACTGCATTATTAGCTTTGACAACGGGTCAGTTAGACTCAACGTCAGCTCTTTTCTCTCCTTACAGGTGCTGCCAGACCTGCTGAGATTTTCCAGCATTTTCTGTTTTGGTTTCAGATTCCAGAATCCGCAGTAATTTGCTTTTATCCACTACATTATTAGCTTTTGTGACAATTCCATTTTACCAACTGGCTTTTAATCTGAAGAACCTCAGGAAAAGCTTCATATAGGATTTTGTTCCCCTGTTTCTATGTCTGGTGTATGGAGCATTTCTGATCAACTGATCTGCATTACTTCATGATAATCCCCACAGGCATGGGTTGTTCCCAAATCTGTGAGGTAATATTAAATTCTGACATTTCTCTGCCTTGGGAAATGATCAGGGAGGGTCTTCCATGAAATCCTTCCAGTGTGTCCGGGCTCGCCCATTAACTTTCTCTTGTTCTGTGCTTTTAATTCTGTAGCTGGCTCTGCACCAGTACAGGCCTCCTTCCAACTTGCTGGAAGAGGAGAAACTTGAGTTGTGAGACTTTTCCATGACCCTAGCATTGCTATTTTATGATCAGCCAGCAACAGACACTACTAAGGGAGTGTTAAATTTGTTGCACCCTTTCCTTCAGTGTAGAATACTTAAAGTCGCAGTTTCAACAACAACCTATTTAGCATTGTTCATGTAATAAAGCAGTTGTTGAATTTAGGTTGGCCTGAAGCCTCCTCAGTGAGGAGGAAGCTCTTAATGGAAAACAAAAATCCTGAGTTTGTGGTGACAGGGCATCAACTAGGCAAGTGATAAACCCTCAGGGAATTTTAATAATTTTGAGTCATAGAGTCAAACAGCATGGAAACAGATTTTTCGGTCCAACCAGTCCACGTCAACCATGTTCCCAAACTAAAGTAGTCCCACCTCCCTGTGTTTAGACCATATCCCTTCAAGCCTTTCCGATTTGTGAATGTCATCGCTGCATGATAGAGGTCTGTACACTATTGACTGCTCTCTTGCCTTGGATTGTGTTGTAATGCCTCCACAGTTGAATTGTCTGGCTCCGTGAGGAAATAATGTCTACCTGGGTGGTATACCCAGGCACAGCTCATGCAGCTGTGACACAATATGAGGCAACTTCAGAAGAGGAGGAAGAAACTTTTTATTTTTTTAAAATAAAAAAGTTATGTTAACTATATTCATTAAGGACAATCTGCGAATGATTAGCAGGTAAGAGAGGCCAGAGAATCAAAAAGAAACCTCATTCTGACAGTTTTGTAATACACAGGAGACCCTGCTTTTTTGACGCCCATGTTTGGTTCCCAGCCTTGTCAACATATCACTGCAGCTCTGATTTTTACCAGGCGTTTCTATTCTGACTTTGCGCAAGTTTTAAGATCAGCGTCATGGCCGGGCTTAGCTTATTGTACAAGCTAACATTGGGGGAGAGGGTGGAGCGGGCGGGGGTGTGTGGGCAGCCTTTGATATCCATGACTGGCAGAAAGTTTCATGCAGCTCATTAGTCGTGGGTAAATCGGATAACACTGTTCAGAAACACGGGTGGAATAAGATTTTACTGTGCCCAGCAATTATTAATGCATTGAAACAATTACTGCAACATCATCAGCTGAATTGCGTCAATGTTCTAGTCAGTGAGCCAGAATAGGATTTGTTGTGCAAAAACATTTTGTTTTAAATATACTGATGATCTGTTAAACAGTACAAACAAGCCACAATTAGCAAATGTCCTGTGGAGTTCCTCACATCGCCTCATGCTAAAAGTGTTATCAAGGAATAAAAAATAGAAAATGCTGGAGAAAAACAGTAAGTCTAGCATTTGTGTTGGGAGCAACAGAAGTAACGATTCAAGTCGGATGTAACACTTTTTCAGAACCCTTTAGCATTTTCTGTTTTTATTTCAGGTTTCTAGCATTTTGTTTTGCTTTTAATCGAGTGTTATCAAAGACACTGCTTGACTGCAGCGGATTAAGTTTTTTCTGGAACACTTTTGTTTAGATGGAGAGCAGGAATGCTGGGATCCAAGGCAATTGGTTGGAAGATCATGGTTCTGGGAATGTTGAGATAGAATTTAGATTCCTTGAACAAGGGAATGTGGGAACATGCGGAGACAAATTTTTGTGCATGACATAGGCGGCTACATTTAAAAGTTTTTTTTGTGAACTGTTGAGAGAAACTACTGGGATTTCGGCAGGCGTACAGGTTGTGAATAATTCTGGAAACGGGAGGCCAAGGTTTGAGTTGGGCAGGTTGGGGTCAGCAGAACCTGGAGGTAGTGGAAGGGTTGAGTTATAGCAGTTTAACTGAACAGAGACTCCAGAAATAAGGTCCAGCCTGTGCTAAGTACCATCTGTCAGTCTGGATAATCCTCTGCCCGACTTGCCTTTAGCTCTTTTTTTTTCTTAACATTGCTGGGGTTTTTTTTGCCCTTCACAAAACAACTCCTGGTTTTTTTTTTATTTAAACCCCACACTACCGCCTAACTGCGGTAGTACTTATTTTTTCCCCAGCACCCATGGTGTGTGTGCGTGCGGGTGTGAGACACAATGAAAGACACAAGGTGTACGAATCTTTATTCAATTTTCACCACCAGGAAGATTGGAAAACACCCGAGTGTCCAGTGACAAGCACTGCCCTTTCTTTAGCTCTTTACTGTGCATTGAGGCACTCCCTCCCAACCTCCATGCACTGGATTTCTCCATTGGTGGAAGATTCCAATGTAATATTCTGAGTGAAAGCAATCAGGTCATAGGTTCGTTTGCCGAGCTGCTATAGTTTTCTGTAGTCGTCTCACTAGGTGACACAGTTAGTGCGTCTTCCATAAAGGGTTGGTGGTCTACGACCTCATCCACAATCCGAGCTATAAATCTTTTCAAAAACTCAAAAGCAGTAAGCTTACCATACTATTATGAATTTGATGAATCTTTGGGTCAGTGGTTAGCACTGCTGCCTCACAGCACAAGGAACCCAGCTTTGATTCCACCCTTGGGCGACTGTCTGTGTGGGGTTGCATACACTCCCCTTGTCTGCGTTGGGGTTCTGTGGTTTCCTCCCATAATCCAAAATTGTGCAGGTTAGGTGGATTGTCCCATAGTGTCCAGGGATTTACAGCTTGGGAAATGCGGGGTGAAAGAGCTCGGGTAAGGGGTGGATACAGACTCGATCGGCTGAATGGCCTGTTTCCACACTGTAGGGATTCTATAAAGGAAATTTGCATAAATAAACAAAACGTTATTTGAAATTTTCAACTGTTTTAAGTTTAGTAGCTTCTTGTGCTATAACATTTTAAAAATCCTTATCTCACAGGCACACTTCTTCCAATTTTCTTGGAGATTTAAAATGAATAATATTTGAGAACAGTGCAGTATTGTCACTAAGTTTATGCAGTATGTTCACACCAACACATAGTAGGAAATGTCCACAGTGGACCAATATGTTTTGTCTGAAAATCTTAGTGCATAATATCAAACTTTCTCCAACTCTTGATGACTATGACTATTGACTGACTTGTTACAATCAGTCACCATTACACAGTGGGAAATGCTTCTGCCTGGTATGATATGCAGTACAAATGACAAGTTCTATGATTGTAATGGATGCATTTCTTCCATTTACTCTGATGAGAAGATTACACTCCAATAAAAGTTGAGTGACAACACTGACCTTTGTGTCTCAAACTAATCCTGAGTCTTGATTGATGTACAAGTTTTGAGCCTGGGTACATTATGAAATTAATGGGGAAAGGATATTGTTGGAAAGATACAAAGATATTTTTCTGGACTTTTTGCTTTGTGTTTGAAATACAATCTCTATATTGTAAACGTCTAAGAGGAGGACTGTGATTAATTTTGTTTAATGGAAAGGTTATCTTAATACTGCATTTTTTTGAGAGGTGCTGTCTGTCTGAATATGCAATAGTATACTCAGTCAAAGTGTGTTTGTTTCAAGCAGAGGAATCCTAACTTCCTGTACTGCTGTAGCTTTCAAGCTTCTTGCATGTCTGTACAATATCACAACCTTTTAAGTCTCCCTGCTTTGGTTTCAGAGTCTATTCAAACCAAACAGTGGCTGGTTAGAAAAACTTGGATTTACAACAGTAAATCACTGAAATATTATTGATGGGGTTAAAACACAAAAGATAAAGTTTATGTGTAGTTGATTTACACAAAACAGCTAGGACAGAGAAAATATTAATGTACAAATGATAGAGCAATGTGATTACTTTTTCATGTTCATTTAATATAAACATGCATTTTCTTTCCCTGCCCCTCTCATTTTCTTCTCTCTTTCCTCACATTCACTGACACAATGTGTTTGTTTGTTTGGATTAGGTCCAAGTGGCTAATGCTGTGTACCTTTACGAACACAGTGAGTGAGTGAAAGGGCAGGAGACTCAGCAGCAGACTGTGGAATCAGATCCTCTACTTCTCTGATATATCTTATTCCTCATTTTTTGTTAGCAGATAGTGATCTGCAGTGGGAGCCAGGGCTGAATTTTGCTCCTCCTCAGAGATTGTTGACAGTTTCCTTTAACAAAGTAATTTCTCTCAATATTTTGGATCGTTTATTAGTTGTATGAACAATGTGTCACTCAAATCCAGAACTGTATTGAACCTGAATTTGTGATCTTTATAATTAATTTTTCTGATTTCATGAGTATATTTTATGAATACATGTTCATGTTGTATATTTGACTGTATGGGAGTGCATTGTTTATGAATTACTTTCAAAGTGCAGTCCGTGTTTAAATGTCAGTAAATATTGCAGCCCATTCATACACAGTTCCCTGCCAAAAAACCAAATCCAAAGCAAACAATATTGATAGTTTTGTTGAAGAGACATCTTAGCCAAGACCTTTGTTCGTGTTTGAGAAGTGGCATTGAATGGTCACATTTGTGCCAACAGGCAGGCTGGACACAGACACCAGATGTGCTAGACGGTGAGTTGGACAATGTAGTAGCTCCAGTTTAAGTATAAGTCAAAATAATGTGTTCATGTTCTAAGGCTGGTTTTGAACATAGCACTTTCAGACTCCAAGGTGAGAGTCCTACTAACTAAGCCAGATTGACTCTTGAAGGAAACATTTCTGTTGGAATGGTGATCCTGGGTAACAGATGCGAGGACCCCTGGGTGAGGTTGGTGCCTATGGAAGCATTTCATTGGAAAGAAAACAGGGAAGGTGTGATCTGCACTTGGGATGATCTCCAAAAGAAGACTCCAATGTGTAAGATTGAACAACTATGGGTAAAATGCTGATGCATGCCACATTGAACTTCAGGATGCCTGATCTTTCTGTAACTCTGCTTGTGGTCACTCTGCTCCATGTCAAGGGAAAAGCCTCACAAAAACTTAAACTTAAAAGACTGAGACACCTTTATTTGGTGAGACTGGATGATATGCATGGTCATGTAAGTACAAGTGGCACAAACTGAGAATCCCTTTAAAACAAAGTGAACACTCAAACAGTCAATGTGGCTGACCAACGATGCCATTCCCAGAAAGGTTCCTCTAACACAAATTAGGCTTCTCCCAGTCTACCTTATCAATGTATTTCCCCAACACACAATGTTAGGAACTTCCCTCCGATGCAGTTAAATCGCAGGCATTTCTCTGTGTGGCATTGATGTGTGCACAGTTTATAAAACAGTTACCCTGCTGACCCATGGTAGCAAGATAAACAAATACATTTTAACAGACTGAATGTTTGTTATAAATGGAGATTGGTTAGACTAATACTTTCCTGCTATTTGGCATGATTTAATGGCACCATTAGTCACATGGATTTGTTCACAACTTTGAAAATCACATTCAAATGTCCTCCTCCACAACATGCACAAGCTTTTAGAATAAGTGAATCATGCGGTGACATAACATATTTTCTGGCAGTGATTGTGTAACTTTGAGTTTATGCACCTTAAGGCAAAACAAGCCTCCTATAGCTTGTATGCACCGTTGGAGTGTCTGGTATTGCCTGTATCTCCATGATGACATATTGGAGAATGCCTAGTAGGCTTCTTCGCCATCATCTCCCAAGGCCAAAAGCAAGAACAGAGGGTGATTTGAGCTTACCACCACTTGGAAGGGAATCTGCAAGTCACACATCTGAATTAAGAATACTCTGCTGTTCCTTCATTAATATTGGATCAATGTGCTGGAACTCCCTCTCTAACAACACTGCAAACCACAGCAATTCCAGAGATGTCTCAGTACCACTTTCTCAAGCACAGTGAAGGATGTTCAAGAACCAATGACCATAAACAAACTGAAATCTCTGGGGAAGTGGTTGAATAACATACACAATATAGCCAAATGTTTCTGGTGAAACGAGACCGCCTCCCACTCTTCTGAAGGAGTTAATCACTGGTCTGTTGAATGCTGGTTGATCTCTTCTCACACTGAAAAATCACCCATAACTGTAAAATAATAATAATAAAAAGAACAAATTATGTTTTGTGATTGCACCCTTTGTGCTGAGGAAGAGGATTTCCCAAAATTTAGGCTGATACGTAAATGCAGTGCTGAGGGAGCACTGTCTTACATCTCACTGGTTGTGAGATCTTGCTTTGCACAAATTGGTTGCTTTGTTTGGCTAAATAACAAGGACAATATGCCAAATAAAAGTAATTGGCTGGGAAATGTAAATGCCTCTTTTCAGTTTTACCAAGATTACTGGTGATTTGTTTTTGAAGTAGTCCCACAGTGACATTTTACTGTTTCATCAAGCTTCATTCTCATGAGTGAATATTTTGAACTGTTAATGCTTTCAGATTTGTAGACAAAGTCACAACAGCATGTACCACCATTCCTTTCAATTTGTGTCTTAGAAAACCACATAACGTTCACCTGACATCTACTGGTCATTTTGTTTCCATTGATATTGCTATCACTGGTGCATCTTGAATATTTTTGCCTCTGCCTGAAGATTTGGAATCTGAAACTAGGTCCTGAATTTCTGTTGAGGATGTTCTGATTTGGGAAGTGTGGAGGTCAGAGGGGTGAGCCTTTTCAAATAAATCCATGGAATTACCTGTCATATATAGATTGAATGTACCCATCCCACTCCCCTGCACTCACTTACTGACATTGGTTGCCATTCGATATCTTGATTTTAAAATTTGCATTTTTTTTTTCAAGTCTCTCGTGGTCTCACCTCTTCCTAGTTCCGTATCCTCTCCTGCCCTGCAACACTCTCACCACTACTCTAATCCTGGCCTCTTGTGCATCCTCAATTGTAATCACTCCATCATTAATGGTCATGCCTTCAGGAGCCTAAGCTTCAAGATCTGGACTTCCTTCCTTAGCCATGGCCATCTCTCAACCTCACTTAGCTTCTTCAAAGTGCCTGTTAAACCCAACTCTTTTCGTTATCCAACCTAATATCCCCTCTGTGCCTTGGTGTCAGGCCTTGCTTTACAATGCTACTGTGAAATGCATTGTATCAAAAAGGCTATTTAAATATAACTTGTTGCAATAGTAGATATTTTATGACTCTATAGTGTTAGGAGCTTGAAAGTCAATTAGACCCTTTTGAGCCTGTCCCTTCTGTTTCTTTTTCCCTTACTTACATCTTCGCACCTCTTCAAAAATCCAGCGTTGTCTTCCCAACTCAAGCTCTATAGGAACACTTCACAGAAGTCAGTGGAATAATAAGTGAGAGCAGGAAGCTGAGAAGATTCTTTTCTGCTTTTCTGCTGAGGATCCACGTTGAAACATTCTGGAACTGTTCGCAACATGCGTGCATGTATTCACTCCATGGGAATTAAGGGATACCTTCCATGATGGTGGAACAACGTTCATCATTACTGCTCAGACACAGACACAGAGGATTTCTCTGATAGTTTTTTTGCATAACCACGTCTGAACCATTTTCAACAGGAGCTGAGCTGAAACTCCGACAAGCGGAATTCAGGTTATTGTGAAATCTTGCTGCAGCAGATTGCCAAGGATATTTTGTCATCGTTATTTTAGCAACATCCCTTTTTGGAATGGGTACTTTGCTGAAGTACTCGCCTTCTGTAACTGTCATGTTCTAATTTATAAGAGAGTCTTAAAAATCACGTTTTTCCTCTTTTGTCTATGAGGACATCTAATCTACGAGTCATTAAACCTCTGGGGACTGGGAAGGTGGAGTAGAGCTAACAAGTCCCCACACATGACATTCAAATCTTCTCCTGTTTGCAGAAGTCAATCAGATATTGAGCCCTCATCTGCAATCATAAAATGGTTGCACTTGTTAAACTGGATGTGATTTCACTGCTTGAGCTTGCATAAACCCAACACTCTGAACATCTGACATCAAAGAAAAACAGACTTGCATTTATATAGTGCCTTTCATGACCACCTGATGCTTTGAAGCCTCTTCAGCCAAATAAATATTTTCTGTCATGTCACAATGTAGGATATACTTAGGAACATGAGGATATAAGAAATAAGAGTGAGAGTAGGCCTTCAGCCTGTCAAGCCCACTCCCTTATTCAGTAAGATCATGACTGATCTGATTATGACCTTAACCCCACTTCCCTTTCTGCTAGACAACAGTGCTAACCACTGAGCCACCATGCCGCCCTCAAGCTCATTAAGAATTTGAACCCAGGACCTCTCTGGACTTCTTGGGAATAAAAGTTCTATAAATATGCTTCAGCGTCTACCCTGTCCACAACCTCAGAATCTTGTACTGTTATTTTTCAATAGAATCACCTCTCATTCTTCTAAACTCTGAACACAACAGCCATTTTGTGCACAAGTAAACACCTACAAACATTATCATGATAACAATCGACTAATCTGCTTTTGTGATATTGAATGTTGATTAAATATTGACCAGGACATTGAGGATAAATCCCCATCCTTCAGTGAAACAGTACCAGGGGTATTTTACATCCAACTGAGAAGGTTGGACGTGGTCCTCCATTTAATGCCTTAACCAAAAGATAACCCCCTCAAACATGTAAGAGTACCTCAGTACTGCATACAATATCAGCCTTGATTTTTGTACTGGAGCTCAGGAGTGGGGCTTGAACACAGAAGGCAAAACAGAAAGTGCTGGAGAATTCCAGCAGGTCTGGAGTCATCTGTGGAAAGAGAATCCAAGTTAACATTTTGTTTTAAAATTACTTGAACCCTGACATTCAGAGGTAGATTGCTACCAACTAAGCCACAATACTGCAGTACAAAGAACAAATGGTCAAAGTGTTCCATTAATAATTGCCTTCAAAGCTGGAGCGTGCCTTGAACAGGAATGGGGGATTAGGTCTTCATTGCAACACTCGGCTACTGTATGAAGTAAGGACATGTCCCTGACCCTGCTGTGCTATAAACCTTGACCCCTGTTCAATAAACCAGTGCTGAGTCCCACACTAATGTCAGTGAGGATTTCTGATACAAAATCCTGGACAAAGATGTCACAATGAAATGAATGAAGTCATAGGTAACAAGTCAGGCACTGTTAATATATGTTAGGGGTTTCCTGTAAATCTGTTGAAGTGAGTCAGAGGATACACAGTTTTAGAACAACAATGGTGTTACACCTTAAAGCAGACACTGCATTATTACCATTTCCATTTAAAGTAAGAGTGTGGGACAAGAGGGATGTAAGTAAAGTACATTGAAAGAAAAATCCAGGACTGGTACGAGGGAGCAATCCTTCCCCCAGGAATCAGAAGTTTAAATTGATAATGAGAAATGGCTTCAACTTTGAATGAAAAGGCAAAATCCTGAGTGATCAGTCAGTAGAGCTCACCATTGAAAGATTAAAAAAAAAGTTGTTCAAAACTCTTTTTGAAGATCCTTTTATATTATGATGCAATATTGGTATGCAATATGCACATATTATATTAAGATATTATATTATGATATTATATCATAAAGTTGATTTATAAACTTTTCCTCTGTGTGTTTTAATAGTACCATGGTGTGAAAGGGTTAAGGGCTAGAAATTTGTCTTGGGCCTTCATCTGAATGTGTGACATTGGATCACAAGACTATAAAATACTTGAATAAGCCAGCCACAACAGTTCTCTCTGGTAAATTCATACTCTGAGAAAAGAAGTTCCTTTTTGCCTCTGTCTTAAATATGCAATACCTTATTCTAAGATTATGCCTCTCATCTCAGACTCACCCACAAAGGGAAACAGCTCCTCTGCATCTGCTCTGTCAAGCCCCCTAAAAATCTTATGTTTCAATAAAGTCTCCTCCCATTCACCTAAACTCCACTAAGTACAAGCCGAATTTACTTAACTCTCCTCCATAATTCGGAATCAACCTTCCCTGGACTGCCTCCAATGCCAATTTAACTTGCCTTAGAGAAGGCAGCCAAAACTGTTCACAGTATTCCAGCTGTGATCTGACTAGTGCCTTATATGATTTTAGCAAGACTTCCCTATTTTTCCATTCCTTTTGAAATAATGACCAACATTTCATTTACCTTCCCTACTACCTCCTGAACTTGGATGTTAGGTTTTTGTGACTCATGCATTAGAACTCCAAATCTTTCTGTGCTACAGCTCTCTGCAGTCATTGTTCATTTAAATAATATTTAACTCTTCTATTCTTCCTGCCAAAGTGCATAAATTAACATTCACCTATGTTACATTGCATCTGCCAAGTTTTTTACCCACTCACTCTCTGTCTCTATCCCTCTGTAGACTCTGTCATGGTAACCAGTTGCATTCCCACCTATTTTTGCATCATCCACAACCACGGTGATAGTACATCGCTTCCATCATATTGTTATGGAAGTCATTCATATATATATATATATATATTGTCAATAATTGTGGCCCCAGCCTATGGCATTCCACTAGTTACAGATTGCCAACTTGAAATGCCTCCCTTATTCCAACTCTACATCTTCCATGAGTTAGCCAGTCCTTCACTGTTCATTATGCACAATGATTGCAATAAGAACTGAATATCAGACAATGTCAGAGAATGTTTAGAACGGGTTACTGATCTGAGACCACACTTTTCCTCACCTAAGGCAAACAACTTCTCCACAATCTCTCTTCAAGACAGTGGCTCATATCCTACTCACTGAATGCTCAGTGCTAGCAATATCCACAAGGTTGCATTCTTAGTGTTGCAGAATTTTCAGGCAGCTCAAATTGCAGATCTGAATCCTATCTTTCCTTGTGCTGTAATGGCCTTTTTAAGGTTGTTTTCTCGAGTGATTTGAAAACCAGCTGGACAATGCATTTTGACAGCTTGTGTTCAGGGGATTAGATTAGATTCCCTACAGTGTGGAAACAGGCCCTTCGGCCCAACAAGTTCACACCGACCCTACGAAGAGTAACCCACCCCTTTATGACTAATGCTCCTAATAACTATAGGCAATTTACCATGGCCAATTCACCTGACCTGCACATTTTTGGACTGTGGGAGGAAACCCATGCAGACACTGGGAGAATGTGCAAACTCCACACAGACAGTCGTCCAAGTCTGGACTCAAACCTGGGACCCTGGCGCTGTGAGGCAGCAGTGCTAGCCACTGAGCCACCATGTCTCACCTTCAAGCTATTATCAAGAAGAGAGAGGACTTTTCTGCATGCACCTATCACTATAAACCTGCACTCTTTGAGCATGGTGGAAAAGCATGAGGTCTGTATTGAAACTTGATAATATAAACCAGTGAATTTATAATCTACGACAACACTATAGTGCAATAATGAGGGAGTGCCATATTGTTATGGATGCCATCTCTTGAATGAGGTAAACTGAGGATCAGTAAGACTGGTAAGATCCTGTGGCATTATTTAAGGACAGGTACTTACTCAAATAGAAAGCTGTTAGCACATGGGCGGCAGGCAGCTTTCTGAGTGAATTTAGCAGGAATTTTACGATAGTGGTCTAGCTAACCACAGAAAATTATCCTAATCCAGTGATCTAATGACTGAAGGTTTAATTATGTCATAAAATTGTCAGTAATTAAATAGCATGTGTTTTAGTTATATACTTCCAATTTTGCTGGAAGGTAAATTCTAAAAAATATTGCTTGTAACTTTGACATTTGTGTGACAGAAATTACTTCAAGACTGAATAGCCAATGGGCTTACATTTCCTCTCTGTGCTCATTCTAATAAGAGATCGAGGGCAAACTTTGTTTTAGTGCTGATGAACCATTATTCTCAAAACAAGCAAGATATTACAGCTGGGGGAGATTAAAATAAAAGCAAAAAGTGCTGGAAAATGAGGGCAGGACAAGCAGCATCTTTGGAAAGAGAAAGTTAACATTTCAGACTGATCTTTCTTTTGTGATCAGCCAGTACCTACAGCTTTCCAAGCATTCACAAGAATACTGAGGGAATTGAGGCCTTGTTAAGAACTGAGCTGCATAGAAGCCAGAATATGAAATAAAAATCGCTCAGAATAGCTAATGCCAACTTTAGCAGGGACATTAAATTAGTGAGTCGTTCACATAAGTCCATTGAGTGTTTGTACTTCTTGACCCACAATGTCATCTCAATGCTGCAGAGAATTTGTCAGTTTAGAAGATTTACATTCTGTTATTTAGGCCTCAGGGTGAGGAATGTTGATGATGGTCAAGATGTTTGAATGCTACAGTGTCTGATTTATGAGACCATGGTGGTAATTAACAACAATGTGAAGTAGGAGACGGACATTGTAAAAGTTGAAATGAACTTGACAAAAGATTATTAAAGTCGACTTTCAGCCTAGGCTGGTGCAATCACTTTGCAAATTACACGGTCACCCCAGAGCGGTGAATTCGGCGGGACAGGGTGAAGGTTGAAAACTGAATGAGCTATTCATGAACTCACATCAATAAGCAAGCAAGCTTCGATAATGGGGAAGAAGGGTCTAGTTCAGCTCATAGATAATCATATGTATTGACAAAAAAACTGCAATGGTTTTGTAAATTTGTTCATATATGATATTCCAAAATTGTGAATTAGTGAATGATATGAAAGAATGTCATTTAATCTAACCCATGCTATCATGATTATTGTGTGTAAATTGGGTGACTGTTGTAGGAATCAACTAGGAGAAAGTGAGGACTGCAAATGCTGGAGTACCAGAGTTGAAAAATGTGGGGCCTGACTGTTGTAGGAATGCCTAGTATTACATTGTGAGCCATATTACACATTTGCAATATATAATTCTTCTGGTACATATCCTGTGAAAAGTGTAGAAGAATGAAATTGGATAATCATTAACCATCATACTCTTCATAAAATAAATAAGCAATTATAAATGCAAACGTTTTGTTGTGGTTCTGTTTGCCGAGCTGGGAATTTGTGTTGCAGACGTTTCGTCCCCTGTCTAGGTGACATCCTCAGTGCTTGGGAGCCTCCTGTGAAGCGCTTCTTTGATCTTTCCTCCGGCATTTGTAGTGGTTTGAATCTGCCGCTTCCGGTTGTCAGTTCCAGCTGTCCGCTGCAGTGGCCGATATATTGGGTCCAGGTCGATGTGCTTGTTGATTGAATCAGTGGATGAGTGCCATGCCTCTAGGAATTCCCTGGCTGTTCTCTGTTTGGCTTGTCCTATAATAGTAGTGTTGTCCCAGTCGAACTCATGTTGCTTGTCATCTGCGTGTGTGGCTACTAAGGATAGCTGGTCGTGTCGTTTTGTGGCTAGTTGGTGTTCATGGATGCGGATCGTTAGCTGTCTTCCTGTTTGTCCTATGTAGTGTTTTGTGCAGTCCTTGCATGGGATTTTGTATACTACGTTGGTTTTGCTCATGCTGGGTATCAGGTCCTTTGTCCTGGTGAGTTGTTGTCTGAGAGTGGCTATTGGTTTGTGTGCTGTTATGAGTCCTAGTGGTTGTAGTAGTCTGGCTCTGGATTAGTGGTGCTGGAAGAGCACAGCAGTTCAGGAGCATCCAAGGAGCAGCGAAATCGACGTTTCGGGCAAAAGCCCTTTATCAGGAATAAAGGCAGAGAGCCTGAAGCGTGGAGAGATAAGCTAGAGGAGGGTGGGGGTGGGGAGAAAGTAGCATAGAGTACAATAGGTCAGTGGGGGAGGGGATGAAGGTGATAGGTCAGGGAGGAGAGGGTGGAGTGGATAGGTGGAAAAGGAGATAGGCAGGTAGGACAAGTCCGAACAAGTCATGGGGACAGTGCTGAGCTGGAAGTTTGGAACTAGGGTGAGGTGGGGGAAGGGGAAATGAGGAAACTGTTGAAGTCCACATTGATGCCCTGGGGTGAAGTGTTCCGAGGTGGAAGATGAGGCGTTCTTCGTCCAGGCGTCTGGTGGTGAGGGAGCGACGGTGAAGGAGGCCCAGGACCTCCATGTCCTCGGCAGAGTGGGAGGGGAAGTTGAAATGTTGGGCCACGGGGCGGTGTGGTTGATTGGTCCGGGTATCCCGGAGATGTTCCGTAAAGCGCTCTGCTAGGAGGAGCCCAGTCTCCCCAATGTAGAGGAGACCGCCTCGGGAGGAACGGATACAATAAATGATATTAGTGGATGTGCAGGTAAAACTTTGGATGTGGAAGCCTCATTTAGGGCCTTGGATAGAGGTGAGGGAGGAGGTGTGGGCGCAGGTTTTACAGTTCCTGCAGTGGCAGGGGAAGGTGCCAGGATGGGAGGGTGGGTTGTAGGGAGGCGTGGACCTGACCAGGTAGTCACGGAGGGAATGGACTTTGCGGAAGGCGGAAAGGGATGGTGAGAGAAATATATCCCTGGACGTAGGGTCCGTTTGGAGATGGCAGAAATGTCGGCGGATGATTTGGTTTATGCGAAGGTTGGTAGGGTGGAAGATGAGCACCAGGGACGTTCTGTCCTTGTTACGGTTGGAGGGGTGGGGTCTGAGGGCAGAGGTGCGGGATGTGGACGAGATGCGTTGGAGTGCATCTTTAACCACGTGTGAAGGGAAATTGCAGTCTCTAAAGAAGGAGGCCATCTGGTCGGGATAGTGACAGTGGGGTCTGCCACTCACCTGCATTCCGCTGACACGCCCCCCCCACAGACCCCACTGTCACTACCCCCACCCCCCAGAAACCCGAGGGGAACACTACCCCTGCTCATGACTCCACCCCCATTCCCCCCATCACCACACCCACTCCAGTTACAGGTTCCGCCCCCACTCCCAGCTCCACACCAGATCCCAGCTCCCAGCCCTGCCGAGTTTTCACCATCCCTCCAGACCTCCCCCTCACTGAGGATAAACGATCAGTCCTCAGCAAAGGACTCACCTTCATTCCCCTCCGTCCACGCATCAATGAATTTAATACACACTGTGACGTCGAAAAGCAATTCTTCCGTCGCCTCCACCTCCAAGCTTACTTTCACAATCCGGATTCCTGCCCACCTTCCGAGGAACCCTTCACCCACCTCCAACACACTGCATCCACCTGGATACCCCGCGCTGGCCTGTTACCTGCTCTCGACCTCTTCATTTCCAACTGCCACCGGGACATTAACCGCCTCAACCTGTCTACCCCCCTCCCCCCACTCCAACCTCTCACCCTCACAACGCGCAGCCCTCCAATCCCTCTGCTCCAACCCCAACCTCACCGTCAAGCCAGCGGATAAAGGGGGCACAGTGGTGGTCTGGCGCACTGACCTCTACACCGCTAAAGCCAGACGCCAACTCAAGGACACCGCCTCCTACTGCCCCCTCGACCATGACCCCACCCCCCATCACTAAACCATCATCTCCCAGAACCTCTGGAGATCTCCCACCCACAGCTTCCAACCTCATAGCCCGGGAACCCTGCACTGCCCGGTTCTACCTCCTTCCCAAGATCCACAAGCCTGACCACCCTGGTCGACCTACTGTCTCAGTATGCTTCTGCCCCACTGAACTCATCTCTACCTACCTCGACACTGTCCTATCCCCCCTAGTCCAGGAACTCCCCACATACATTCGAGACACTGACCCAAACTCTGGGTCAGATATGTGGACAACACCTTTGTAATCATTAAAAACACAGAAATAGAGAACACACACCGGATCATCAACGCCACACTCACAGGAATCCGATTCACTAGAGAGGAAGAAAAGGACAACCAACTCCCATTCCTAGACGTGATGATACTGAGAATTCACCACAAAGGTATACAGGAAAGCCACACACACAGACCAAGTCCTGAACTACGAAAGCAATCACCCCAACACCCACAAAAGAAGTTGCATCAAGACACTGTTCAATAGGGCCACAACACACTGCAGCACACGAGAACTGCAAAAAGAGGAAGAAGAACACCTTTACAATGTATTCGCCAAAAACGGATACCCCTGCAATTTCATCAACAGATGCCTAAGGGAAAGACAACAGAATGAGGACATGCCACAACCCAAAGGACTAGTCACTTTATCATACATCAAGAACATTTCTGAACTGACAGCCAGACTACTGCGACCACTAGGACTCATAACAGCACACAAACCAATAGCCACTCTCAGACAACAACTCACCAGGACAAAGGACCTGATACCCAGCATGAGCAAAACCAACGTAGTATACAAAATCCCATGCAAGGACTGCACAAAACACTACATAGGACAAACAGGAAGACAGCTAACGATCCGCATCCATGAACACCAACTAGCCACAAAACGACACGACCAGCTATCCTTAGTAGCCACACACGCAGATGACAAGCAACATGAGTTCGACTGGGACAACACTACTATTATAGGACAAGCCAAACAGAGAACAGCCAGGGAATTCCTAGAGGCATGGCACTCATCCACTGATTCAATCAACAAGCACATCGACCTGGACCCAATATACCGGCCACTGCAGCTGGAACTGACAACCGGAAGCGGCAGATTCAAACCACTACAAATGCTGGAGGAAAGATCAAAGAAGCGCTTCACAGGAGGCTCCCAAGCACTGAGGATGTCACCTAGACAGGGGACGAAACATCTGCAACACACATTCCCAGCTCGGCGAACAGAACCACAACAACGAGCACCCGAGCTACAAATCTTCGCACAAACTTTGAATGCAAACTTTTTATTCATATGATGTACAATATTCATTTCCAAACATTAAATGGTTAGGTGGGTTGTGGGGCTATATGCAAGGCAGAAGGTTTCCTCTGCGGTGCCAGATATTGTTGCACCAGCACTGCTTCCAAAGTGCCAAACAGCTTTGAAGAAGTGTCTGCACGTGGGATGTTGGGATACAAATTTGTCGCCTTGCTATAGAAAAGGTCAAGAAGAAGTTTGGTTGAGATGTTCAAAATCACGAGAGATTTAATTAGAAAAACGTTAGCTTTATTAGTTCTAATGGAAGGCGGGTGTGGATTTAAAGTGACTGGTAAAAGAACCAGAGTTGACGTGAGGAAACGTGGTTTGTTTTTATACTATGATTGGAACAGACTGCCTGAATGGGTCATGGAAGCAGATTAAATAAAAACATTAAAAATAGAACTGGATAAGTGCTTGAAGGGAATGAAAAATTACTGGGCTTTGGGGAAAGAGGAGGATAAATTGACTAGCTCTGCCATTGAGCTGGCACAAGCACAGTGGGCCAAATGGCCTCCTTTAGTTCTCTCCCATTCCATGATTTTATTTTAAAAAGCTGCCAGACCTGCTGGATGCTTTCAGTACTTTTTGTTATGCTTTCAAGACACCAGCAGTCTTTTGTTCCCATACCCCAAGTGAAAGTGTTTGCCAGCTCCATTGCTCTATCATAGGGCTCATAGTCCCATGATCCCTCATTCTAACCATAGTCCCATTGCCATCCACGAATGCCACCACTTGACTTGATCTTTGCTGTCATGAAAGTGAAGTCAGAGCAGTGGACCCAGTGATACCTTTTAAGCTGTTTGAGTGCCTGACTGATAGTAGTATTGAGTGCATCACCGAAAGCAGTATGATTGCACCGTGTCAAGCCAGCAGGAGAGGGAGGACCCAACAGACTTCCAGGCTGCACCTTGCATCTCCACTCCCTGCATTTTCTGCCAGTCACTTAGCCTCCCCTCCCTCTTAATCCATGAGCGAAGCTGCTATCAGTTTGAGATTACTTGAGATTTTCAGAATTACAATCCTTATACTTGATAATTTTCCTTTTAAATGTCATTTATGTGCAATTTTCCATCTTCAGTACAAGTGAGCATTAATCTAAATCTCTTCTAGAATAATCAGATACCTTGATACTGTCGGCTCAATTCCATGTGAATTTAACATTTTTGAGAAGATTTTTAGCTCAGGCTGGAAAGTTTGTTTTCAGACATTTTGTCACTATGTGAATCTGTCTAAAGCAACAGCTAATTATTGCGGTTTTAAACTCCAAACAGACAATCTGTCCTCACACCTCATTCTGATATTTTGACCTTTTTTCAATGGATGTAGATGTCAGAGGTAACAAATGGTGGTCTTGCCAATCAGTGATGGCCCTTCAACTGTGCAACTTGCTAGGTCATTTCAGAGGACAGTTAAGAGATAACCACATTGTTGTCGGTCTTCAATCTCATGTAATCAATATCAGGTAGATAGTTTTAATACAAAGTGACAGATACGGCCACTGTGCCACAAGATCCAGGGCAGCAGTTGCTCATGGAAAAGTACTCCTGAATCCCCATCCACAATGACTTCAGTAGTAGAAGGAAGCAGCTGGACACCACGCTTTCAGGGGAAATAATGGATGGGACATGGATTTGGCCATTACAGTGATGCTCACATCCTGTGAAAGAACAAAGAACATTATTAATCTCTCAGAAAGGGGTTGAGGACTTTTCTTTTATTAGTCAGTTTTGGTCATTTTTGCATTTCATCAGTGTTTAGCTGAAGCATAACAATTGAATCACCTATAATTAAAGCAAAATATTGAGGATACTGGAAATCTATATTAAAAAGAGAAAATGCTGGAGAAACTCAGCAGGTGGAGAGAGAAACCGAGTTAACATTTCAAATCCACTATGATTTTTTTTCAATGTAATTGACGAGTTATATTGGACTTGAAATGTTAACTCAGTTTCTATTGCCATAGATAGTGCCACACTGACTGTTTCTCCAGCATTTTCTCTTTTATGAATCATGCATGTATTTGTTCCAGCAGGTTATTGAATGTTTTCAGAGGCTTTGTGCAATATATTCTGTTCTACATCTCTGAGGTAACTTCATTAAATGTCAGTTTCCGCCAGTGTTGGTTGTCTTATGTGATTCTGACTCAGTACTATTGCTACAGTGTGCAAGGTGAAATGTTCAACCAAGGCCATTCCAAAGTTTGCAGGGAAACATTAATTATCCCAGGACCAACATTGAATATTTAGCCTTTACCAGATGCAAAGTTAATCTGCTTTGGTGACTGTTTATGGGGCTTGTCTGTTGCATTTGCCTGCATAACAACAACTCAATTGAAGGGGTCATATTTCCAGAGGCGGTGCAAGGTGCCAAATAAATACAAGTTCTTTAGACTAAAGCTTTATTTACAAGGAAGGGGGTTCACCAAGGAGATCGTGATTCCAGAAATAACTGCAAGATTTAGGATTGCTCTTACTACCCATCACAACTGGGATCACTGATAGGCCAAAGGGCCTTTTTCTGTGCTGTGGATCTCTATGATTAACTGGGGCTAAATATAATTCATTCTCTGCATCAACAGCAGCTTCGACACAAGCAACTGTCCGACTTCAAGAGTACAGATAATGGTGTGAAAGATCATTGAAATAACAAAAGTAGGAAATAGCATAGAGAGAAATATCTTGGGAGTAACCAAAGATTTGCAGTCAGAAAATTAGAAATCAGCATGATGTAAAATATAAATTCATATTTAGTCCCAGAGTTTCCAAGGTTCAGTGAATAATGAATTATCATTTAAACCATTCCAGTTTCCTTAAGATGGGTCAGGATTATTTATCCATGGCAATGATGGACATGGTATTGATGCATTAATTTTGTAAATTCATTTTGACGTCTCAGGTCAAAGTTTGTATTGACTTTTTATTGTAGAATAACATTAGGGTGGGGATTACCCAATTTGTAAATGGGATCAGAGAGTATTGATTGTTTAATGGCATCCAGCAATTACATTAATCATTCAAGGCAGTGGGTCCATCTTTCACTCCAATTCAATTTATATTGAAGCCAAACTAGTTTCTAGGCTTAAACAAAAACATATTCTCACCTCAGCATAGGAGGGCTGAGTGATTATTGCAATAGGTTACAGTATCTTAATCCAGTGTCATTAGGATGATTAAATTAATACAATGACCAAAGGTTACATCTAAAAACACAACAATTTATTATAATGGATAGGGTTGCAATATAACTAACAATGAATGTGGCCACTCTCCTCTCCATTTGTAAAGTTATTTATTTTTATCTTAGTTGATTCTTAATCAGTCCTGGTGTGTCTGTATCAGAAAGTCATGGATTTTGGAACATAGTTTAGGTTGACATGTCAGCACAGTATTCAGTTTGTTGTAAATGCTTAAGTTGGGGGGGATGTGGCACGCGATGTCAATCCTGGGCCCCATCTGCCTGTCTGAGCAGATGTGAACGGTCCCCTGGCACTATTTTAAGTGAAGCGTGGAGTTCTTCCTGTGACCTGGCCAACATTTCTCATCGAACTAACATCCGCAAAAAAAACCAAATTATCTTTTCATCCATATATTTGCTATTTGAAGGACTTTTGAATGTAAATTGGCCCCAGCATGAGTTTTTAAAGCAAGTGACTAAACTAAAACAAATCATATTTAAATTACTTTGGGATGTATTGTAAACGTGTAAGGAACTATATAAATATCCAAGCTTTTTATTGCTTTTCTATAGTTGCTCAATCTTATTGCCTGCCTTTATCCTTTAATTTCCCAATGCCAGATTTACAATGAAATCTGAAGTATTCATTTGGTACCTCTGCCTTCATTCACTGTGATTTGTCTCTAATAAACCCTAGCTTTTCCTTAACTGTTCTTTTCCTTGTTACTGTTAAGAAAATTCTTTATTTCCCCTACCAGTCTTTCTTCATTATCATTCAACTTTTCACCTTGATATTCCATTTTCTTTTTGTATTAACTCTTGGTTTGCCTTAACATATATTTAAAACCTGGTTTCAATTTTATCTTTACTGATCCAAGGGATTTTCTTCTCTTTATTGCATTCCTTTACTTCTATTGTGAATATTTTGTCTAATCACCTTCTGTTGGAACATTTTCCATTGTCCGTCCCCTGCCTTACTTGCTGATTTTTCTCTTCCGTTTATCTGGGCACATTCTCTCTTCGATCTTGTTGAAATAGAGTCAGAGTCAAAGAGTCACACAGCACGGAAACAGAATCTTCAGCCCAATGCATCCATGCTGACCAGCTATCCTAAATTAATCTAGTCCCATTTGCCAGCACTTGGCCCATTTCCCTCTAAACCCTTCCTATTTATATACCCATCCAGATGCCTTTTATATGTTGTAATTGTATTAGCCTCCACCACTTCCTCTGGCAACTCATTCCAGACACACACCACCCTTTAAATGAAAAAACTGCCCCTTGGGTCCCTTTGATATCTTTCCCCTGTCACCTTAAACATATGATCTCTAGTTTTGGACTCCCTACCCTGTGAAAACGATCTTGGTCATTCATCCTATCCATATCCCTCATGGTTTTATAAACCTCCCAAGGGTCACCCCTCAGTCTCTGACATTCCAGGGGAAATGCCCCAGCCTATTCAGCTTCTCCCGATAGAAGAAACCCTCCAACCCCAGCAACGTCTTTGTAAATCAAGTTTAACAACATTCTTCCTATAGCAGGGAGACCAGACCAACGTAAGTGGCCTAGCCAATGTCCTGTTCAGCTGCAACATGACCTATACTCAATGCACTGACTACTAAAGGCCAGTGTACCAAATGCTGCCTTCACTACCCGGTCAACATGTGACTCCACCTTCAATAATCTGTGAACCTGCCATCCAAGGTCTCTTTGCTCAGCAATACTACCCAGGGCCCTACCATTAAATGTCTAAGTCCTGCCCTGGTATGCTTTACCAAAATGCAGTACCTTATAATTGTCTAAAAATTCCAGTCAAGTACCCTTTATCATTTAAAGATCCCTCTCCTTTTCAAAGTATGCGTTGAATCTCACTATGTTCCTTTTTTTATTGTTGTGTACCTGCCCTCACTCTGTTTCATGGAGGTAGATCCAACACCATTTGCTTCCTTTTGTGCCTAATGGGGAAATGTGCCTATGGGCAAGGGCATGGCTCCTCTTCAGCTGAGTGTGGAAGGTTGTTCACTAAAGTCATTGGTATAGAAACTGAGATTTGACATTGATTAAGAAAAGCTTTCTACACTTGTGTGGCAATGGTTGTTCACGTAATATTATGAGCAGAGAAACCTTTGTACATTTGTGATTTCTTTTAACAAGAAACACAGATAAAGACTCAGTCTCCCAAATCAATGTTGATTAAAAAAGGGAGAAAAAAAAATTAACTTAAACAACGATGATTCAAAGACATTAAGCTTGGATATTTTTGACCAAGAGTGTAGTCACCTGTTCTGCTATCTCTTCCTTTGATTCAGGAGCAGTTTTATCACTGGTGTTCTAAAGAAGGGTCATTAGACCGAAAGATCTAACTCTGATCTCTCTGCACAGATGCTGCCAGGCCTGCTGAGTTTTTCCAGCAATTTCTGTGTTGTTGCAGTTTTTATCCTGTTATGCTCTTGGCAAATTGTCCAAGATCTAATGTCTGTGAAGTTGTTGTTGTTTTGAAACTTATGGAATGTAAAGTGAAGAAATGATTGAGAGTGGACAGGAATTCCAAGCCTTTCAGGTGCAGGATCAGAATGAGTGAACAGTGAAGACAGTGGCATAGTCCTTGAAGATGCATTAAGAAGGCACAGTCTGAATGGTTGCACTTTTGAAACATTGAGGATGTTCAAGCATTCATTTAACCTTGTTAACGACACAAAATGTTGTGACAGACTAGGGATGGAGGAGGGAGAGGAGAGATGATTGCCGTTTAGATGCTGTTCCTCCATCAAACATCAACAGAATTTCTTAATTGTTCTAACCAGAAACCTGTGGTAAAATAGTAAAAAAAAAAGCACAGAAACAAACACTGGTTTGATGTAAAGTTTGTGGCAGCGGAATTTGATAGATCCTAATTCCCTCTAGTAAGGGCAGTTTGGCTAGTTTTAATTATTGCTCAACTGGTTTCTGCACAAAACTCCAGTGCCTCCAATTTTCCATCTTTAGGCTCCAAGCTGTGGGTGGAGCTTGTACTTGATGAATTGAATTTATTATATTTTTCTTAATAGAAGAAAAATAGGATTAATGCCACATGATGTAATACTTTTCTTGGACAGGTTTGCTGGAATACAAAAAGATAGACTAAACAAGAAAGGAGGGTGATATATCACATCACATGTAGAATCGAGGTGCTGAATACCAAAAAGTCAGCCTTCAGTCTGGTCCACTGTTTATATAATGGGATCAACACATTTGGCAGGGAAGTGACAACAGGACATGTCCTAAGCAAAATCTGCAGGAGATTCCGGCATCCTGTCAATCACAGTGACAATCACCGAAGCTTAGTTTAATTTTTGGCGTTGTTACTGTACTGCTTATGCACTGCACAAAAGAAAAGCTTTTTTTTCAATGCAGCAGTAACATTGCTAATTGCATTTCTACAGAACCCTTTCAGAAAGGATGGGTGTCCCAAAATGCTTTCTTTGCAGCTAATGAGGTATATGGGATATATACTGCACTGAAAAATAAATGGGAAGAAACTCACTCCTAATGGTTTTGTTCAGACTGGCATCAATTCCCTGGGAGTAGGCACTGCCACTGGATGAAGGTAATCTTGAATTGAGTTATATCTGCATAATGCTGTTAAAAATGGCATTACACAAATACATTTCCCCTCCTCAATCATTGTAGCTGAGCTACTTGCATATGAGAGGTAATATGGAGTAAAGAAGTTGATAGGGAAAAGGATAATCAGGTACAGATTTTGACTTCCTTAGTTCAGTTCCTTTTTGGTTATGAATATTAGTTATTCAATCATGAGTTGAACCATTAGCTGTCAAGATCTAAGTTCTAGAATTCACTCCTGAAATCCCTCTGCCTCTTTCCTTCTCCTGTAGGTTTCAGGGGGGACAAAATCTCTTTTACCCATCAGCCTTAATACTTTACTATGCAGCTTAGTGTCAAATGTCGTTTGATAATGCTTCTGGAAAGCACCTTATACAATGTTAGCACATTATAGGCAAAATATAAAATCTAATTCGCTATTTGCATATGCAAAGGTCCTAATGCCTACATCATGAGCCCTGGATGTCTTTTTTGGACTATATCATTAAGACATGCTTCTGATTCCTAATTTCTTGGCTGGTTTGCAAGAAGCTCAAATGTCTGTTTAGTGCATGAAATTTATGTGGGCCATGAAATTTACAGTTAAAATAGTATCATCCATAATATTTATCAAAAGGAACCATATCAATTCAGTTCCAAGTGAACAGATTGCAGCATTTTACACAAGTACAGATCAATAGGACTGTGGAAAATTAAATTTGAGGTGTCAATTAATCAGAGCTGTTACATACAGTGAGAAGTTGTTGTTAGAGATTTGATTTGATTCACTATTGACTAAATCTAATTGGTGAGAGATTGCAAAGCTCTGAGATGGAGAGGGCTCTGGGTGTCCTCGTACATGAACTGTAAAAGTTCACTATGCAGGTAGAGCAAGTAATTAGAAAAGCCAATAGAATTTTATCAATTACTGCAAGGGGAAATGAATTCATAAGTAGTGAGGCAATGCATTAGTTATAAAGGGCCACACCTGGAATATGATGACAGGTTTGATATGGAAAGGATGTTTCCTGTTAAGGAAGAACCTAGAACTAGGGGGTTACACTCGAACATAAGGTGTCAACTTTTTAAGACAAATATGGAAAATATTTTTCTCATAGGTCATATGTTTTTGGAACTTTATTCCTTAAAAAACAGTGGAATTAGAGTCTTGAAGTATTTTTAAGGCAGAGGTAGCTAGATTTTTAAAAATGTTCTGGGGAGTAGGTGGGAAAGTGGAGTAATCAGATCAGTAATGATCTTACTGAATTCTGAAGTGAGCTCAAGGAGCTAAGTGGCCTATTCCTGCTCCTAATTCATATGTTTCTATAGCAAAAGGCTATTTGTTTCGATCTGATTGTGAGGGATGTCATTTGTGCTGCCTTTGTGCTTGGATATTCAGAACCTTATTTAGAATGTAAGCTTGCTACAGATCAATGGATAGGCCACAGTGTGGGGTAGAAACTTTCACTGACAGCAGCCTCTGCAGCAGGGAGGTCATTATTCTTGAGTACTACATGATGAACAGACTGTGGTTAGAACCTTTCACTTCGAGATTTATATTGGCAGCCCACAGGAAGTCTTTAAGTGAGCAGTTAGTCTTGTGGATATAAGATTCTTATACTATCTACAGTTAAGCAATTCTGCATCACTCCAACATTTAGCCTTGCTTGTGACTTAACAGCTCAAAACACAGAAAATGTTGGGTGTGGAACGTATTAAGTGTTTAAAATGGGGACCATGGGCTGGATGTTACATGCCCCCGCCACTTATGTTTTCAGCTTGAGGGCATGTAGAATACGTTGGTGTCTAACCCACCACTTTCCAAGCCAACACTGAGCTCACCCCCATTATAAGAAGAGGGCAAGTGGACACTGAACGTGGTTGGCTATCCACTCATCATATGTAAATAAATAAGCAATATTACCCTGCACATTCCAAAAATTATAGTGGGAAAGTCAAGCAGAAGTGGACAGCTTGCCTTTTCTAAAATGTTTTTACCATGATGGGAAGAAAGGAAATCATTATCCTTGGAGGGTGCCCTTTACCCATCGGAAGGCCATACTACCTTCCTCTCTGCCAATCCTCTTCCCTCTTTGCTAAGGTGGGCACCAATATCGCTGACTTATCTCACTTCATAATCCATCAGACCTCCTTGTGGGCGGGCCTGCCTGCAGTTTCAACAGTGTCCACTACTGAGACTTTTGGAGCCAACCAGATTGAGTCCTGGAGAAGAGTCACAGGACTTCATACATTAACTCTGCTTTCTTCCCACCGATGCTGCCAGACCTGCTGAGTTTCTCCAGCACTTACTGTTTTTGAACAAGATTGGCCAGCAGCTGCAGAGGGTGGGATGGCCTCCTCAGTGTGAGGCAGACATCCAAATTTACAGCACTACAGCCTGCTGCAGGCTGTGGCTATGGAGAGGACTTATTTTTGGTCCATCAGCTCAGAATCATTGATCCCTTCAGTGTGAAAGCAGGCCATTTGGCCCACTGAGTCCACATTGACCGTCCAAAGAGCATCCCACCCAAACCCAAAACCTATCCCTGTAACCCTGCACTGGTTCACTGTGAACAGTTTACCCTGCTGCCATTTTCTGCCCCTTGTCAACATTTAAGAGTCAGTTGGATGCATGGTTGAATAATTGGAGGATGAAGGAGTATGGGTGTTGGGTGTGCACATGGGATTAGGACTACAGTTCACATTAAATGATTATGACCACTGATTGTTTGGGCTGAATGGCCTATTTGTAATTGCTGTATCATGCTGTGTGTTTAAAACGTTGGCACCAGTTTAGTTAGGTGAATTGGCCATGCTAAATTGCCCGTAGTGTTAGGTGAAGGGATAAATGTAGGGGAATGGGTTTGGGTGGGTTGCACTTCAGAGTGTCGGTGTGGACTTTCTGGGCTGAAGGGCCTGTTTCCACACTGTAAGTAATCTAATCTAGTTGGGGAACTTGCCTAGTTTATGACAATGGCATGTATGTGTTTTAAGGCCCATTTTCAGAGGGAAAGCATGCAACTCACAACACTCATATTTGAGGAGTGTATAGCTAATACATATATCACTGGCTGATGCTTTCATGCCTCTATTATTTAAATAAAAATCACTTTTGGTTCAAGGGGCATGCCCTGCAATAATTCCACAGAGGCCAGTATCCTGTCACCAAATCATCCTTTACTTACATGTGGAAAGTCCTTGACACTGACCCAGCTTCCTCCGAGCCCACTGTCAAAGTAAACAGAACCTCCCATATTCATGTTTTTCATCTGTCAGCCAGGGCTCCCTGATTGGAGCTGTTAATCTGGTCTAATCAGGGAACTCACCTTCTATGAGGTCCAACCTGGATGACCTTGTTACAATCATTACATGCCTCAATATGGAGAGGATTTTCCCAGCTTTCCCAATCAACAGAGAGGAACTCTCAGGCAGCATTCATTATTTCATGATTTGGAGGTGCCAGTGTTGGACTGGGGTGTACAAAGTTAAAAATCACACAACACCAGTATATAGACCAAATAAATCTGTTTGACTATAACCTGGTGTTGTGTGATTTTTAACTTCATTACATAATATATGGTATACAGGAAGAAAGGTTATTTTGTGATCCATGGATTGAGCTTTTGTTTACCTTGACTTTGTTATGGAAATGCTGCCTTCAGGATTATAAAGTTGTTTAAGGGAGCAACTGGCGAGAGTGATAGGTTGCAAGTAACATTTGCACCACACAAGTGTCAGGCAATAGCAAAATGAGAGAATTAGCATTCAATTGAAATTTTTATGTCTCAGTCCCCCACTCTCACAGAGGGCATAATCTCAAATAAAGGGACACCAATTTAAGATTGAGATGAGGAGGAAATTTCTTCTCAGTCTTTGGAACTCCTTGCCACAAAGAGTTGTGCGGGCAGAGTCCTTGTGTATGTTTAAGGCTGAGATAGATTCTTGATCAGGAGGAGAATTAATACTGAGGAAAATGCAGGATAATGGATGTGAGGAATGTCAGCTCAAGCTCAATCTCATTGAATGGCAGGACAGGCTCATGAGGCCAAATGGTCTACTCCTGTTCCTCGTTCTGATGGTGTTATGGTCTTTTCTTGGGAATTACTGTTGACCAAAGACTGAATGGGATCAATATATATCTATATATATATATATATATATATATATATATAAACACTGGCTACAAGAGCAGGTCAGAGGCTAGGAATCTTGCAGTAAGTAACTCACCACCTTACTCCCCAATGTCTATCCACCATCTACAAGGCACAAGCCAGGAGTGTGATGGAATACTCTCTACTTGTCCGGATGAGCGCAGCTCAACAGCAATCTAGATGTTTGACACATTTCAGAACCAAGCAGTGTGCTTAATTGGCATTACATCCACATACTTAAATGTTCACTCCTTCCTTCCATCACCAATGCACAGTGGCAGCAGTATGTACACTAACTATATACAAGGTGCACTCCAAAAATTCAGCTTACAAAGCTGCGACCTCTACCCTCTCAAAAATCAAAAACAGCAGAGACATTGGATCACCACGCTTGAGACTTCCACTTTGAGCTGCTCATCATCCTGCCCAGGAATTCTACCACCATTTCCAACACTGCCATTGGATAAATATCAAGGATGTGGGACTACCTGGATTGGTTGGACTATAGTTTTCAAGAAAATTGCTCACCACCACCTTCTCAGGGCACAAATGACAGTCTTGCAGGGTTTGCCCACATTCAATGAAAAAATTTTAAAAACCCAACATTACATTCAATTCAATCACTGAAAAACAACCGAGATAATGTAACACAAATCAGGAGGCCAATGCAAAGTGGCATTGTAAATGTATTACTGAGGAAGTGCTTTCATAGAATCCCTATAGTGTGGAAACAGGCCCTTCGGCCCAACAAGTCCACAATGACCCTCTGAAGAGTAACCCACCCAGGCCCATTCCTCTCTCTTATTATCCTATATTTACCCTTGATTATTGTACCTAACCTACACATCCCTGAACACTATGGGCAATTTAACATGGCCAATTTACCTAACCGGCACATCCTTGGATTGTGGGAGGAAACCAGAGCACCTGGAGGAAACCACACAGACACTGGGAGAATGTGCAAATTCCACACAGACAGTTGCCCGAGGGTGGAGTCAAACCTGGGTCCCTGGTGCTGTGAGGCTGCAGTGCTAACCACTGAGCCACCATGCCACCCCAGTACTATTCCCTCTCCAGTTATTCCTTTTTCTTTTAATATACTTAAAGAATCTTTTTAAATTCACCCTAATCTTCTTATACAAGGCTATCTCATGCCTCCTTTTCACCCTCTTGATGTCCTTCTTCAATAAACTCCTATATCCCCTTTATATCTTCAGGGATCCCCTTGATCCCAGTTGCCTGTACCTGAGCCATAACTCTTCCTTTTTACTTGGGGTAATTTTCCAAAATTTGCTAGATTCTGGGGCAGTTCCAGCCGATTGGAAGGTGTGCTGTAATATTAGGTTCAGGTGGATACATACAAATGGCCTTGAGTTATGTGGTTTAGAGACGTTAATAATTTATTACAGATGGTCAGTCACCAACATGGCTCTTCGTATGAGTGTCATTATTTACCATTCCATCTTACAACACATCCTGTCAGTCACGAGGAAGATTCATTGATAGTCTGTTAGAAACGCTATTAATGAGCGCTAGCTGCAGAGCTCCTGCATCTTCAACACACTGCAACTTCTGACGGTAACATTAGACCTCTGTCTCCATTCTGCACTTCACTGCAAACAGCTGTCTAAATAAGTGGTGTTTGTTGTTGTCATAGGACAGATGCAGATAGCTATCTACTGCGACACGTTGCACTTTGTATGCTGTAAGTGTGGTCCAAAAGGGAATGGAGCAGGATGAACACACTGGGAAAACAAGGCTGTGAACAGAGTGCTCCAGAAACGTTTGCTGACTGCCAGTTTATGTCTCCTCCTCAGCATAAGCAGTATCTGTTGCAGAGTGAACTTTTA
This sequence comes from Chiloscyllium plagiosum, assembly GCF_037043375.1. Lineage (NCBI taxonomy): Eukaryota > Metazoa > Chordata > Chondrichthyes > Orectolobiformes > Hemiscylliidae > Chiloscyllium > Chiloscyllium plagiosum. The sequence goes on along the minus strand of NW_028270175.1, from coordinate 23,143,932 downwards.
TGATATATGTTTGGCTCATTTCCTTGATACTGAAGCTGAATCCATGATCGGGTCATGATACTCTCACATACTTGCTGACACTGCCAGGACTACCACCCATTCAGTGCAGCCCAGACAGACTGATTTATAAGCAAGTACAGAAGATGAGGGGTCGGGATCATGTGAAGATGTAAGCCAGACACTAACAGTTGGATTTTTTTAAGTTAGAAATCCAACATTCCAATAGGTTCTGTGTTTGTTGCAGGGTCTGTTTGACAATGTTGAACTTTTAATGTGGAAAATTGCCTCCTAAAACATCTCTTAGATGTGTGATCCAAAAATTGAGCTATTGGACGAGTATCACTAGAGTCCTGATTGAACTGATGGGTTTTAAAGAAAATTTCACATCATTGGCACAAGGTCATAGAAAATAGGAGCAGGAGTAGGCCATTCAATATGATCTTGGCTGATTATCCGACTCAGTACACTGTTCTCACTTTCTCCCCATATCCTTTGATCCCTTTAGCCATAAGAAAGTATCTAACTCCTTCTTGAAGATGTTTTCTTTTCAACCCTTTGTGTGGTTGTGAATTGCACAGACTCACTGATTTCTAGGTGAACAAATGTCTGATCAACCCATGTCCTTTTAAATGGCCTACTCCTTAAACTTTATCTTTAAACTGTGACCTCTGGTTCTGAACATCCTGCTTATTGGAGACTTCCTTCCTGTGTGTCCCTGTATAGTCATGTTAGACTTTAATGGGCTCCGAAGAGAAACATACCAGAAGGTTGATTAAAGGCACATTCCTTATGATGAGGGAGGCGGGGGGGGGTACATATGGGGTCAGAATTGGAGAAACTGTGTTTTGTAGGGTTTAGACACTTTAGCATTTACTACATTTATGCAGATGGGGAAGAGATAAGGCAACAAAAAGATTACAGTTTAAAATGAGGTGTTGAGGAAATAGGAGCTGTTGTCAGTCAATGAAAGCAGTAATGATGGATGAGTGGGATTTGGTACAAGATAGGTTATGGACCATAAAGGTTCATATGAAGTTATATCTACACAGGTGGGAGAGGTTGGGCAGAGACAGATCCAGGTTGGAAAAGCATTGGAGTAGTCAATCTTACAGGTGATGAAGATAGGGTAGGGAGTTTCAGCAGTAAATGGGCTGAGATGGGAGCAGAAGAGGGCAATGTTATGGGAGTTGAATGGAGTTAATATGGACATGAAAACTCCACTTGGACATCAAATATAATGCTTAATAAAGTTTTTTATAAATCTTTCTAGGGAAACCACACAATCTAAACAATAATTTGAACTCTTACTTTAACTTACTCTTCTCCTGCTTCCAATTTAGTATGTATAGCACAAATTGTGTTGATGGAACAATGGCCAGCAGAGTGGGGCTAGTGTGCAAGGTAGTGTTTTTGGATCTTGGAAACAGGTGGGCTTGGTCTGTGGTTCCAACATCTTGTTTTCAGTTCTGATTTCTCAAAAAGTTCCCTCCCCTATCTTTCTTACTTTCACAACTGTTTGTTCTTACGTGGCCTTTGCTTGATTCTGCACAAGATCCCCCTCTACCAGCTTTCACCTCTTCCATCACATGCTAGTTGGAGCACTCACTTAAGTTAGTGGTCCATGCTGTCTACCAGGCCAATCACAGGTTAATTATCTCCCTGCTTCCTGTCTGACAGTGAGTCCACTCCTGAAACATTGTTTCTTCAATGGTGTTGGCAGATCCTGCCTGTGTTCAAGAACCAGCAGAAATAAAATCATTGAGGTGACAAAAGACTACCATTTTATCAATGGTGAATGTTTTCAACAACCTGTGAAATGCGATGAATTTTTCACCCTATTTGAGCAATAAGAGGAGAACGAATAGATTCATATCTAGATAATTCCTCATTGTGACTGCAGGACAGCCCTGGGTGTGTCCTACAGATTATGAAAGGTGAAAGTTGGGGCAGTAGTAAAAAATTGGATTATTTACAGGCAGTGATAAAAGAAAACTTGTAATGGTTGTCATCCTGCATTAAAATCAAAAACAAAGTGCTGGAGATGCACAGCGGACTTTCAGGGGAGGTGCAGATAGTTTCTTGACTTCACACCTTTGGCAGAGACTCTCACCAGGCACCTCAGGCCAATGCTGTGGAAGAGTTTCCAATTGTTTAAAAGGAGAGCTTGGACAAACCACACACATGGTGTGCAGATTTCCAGTAGTGCTAGCTGGCAACTAGGCAAAGTAAAAAAAAAAAAAGCCCTGGTATCTGCTTTTCCATGTGCGCAACCTCCAAACATTGACCAACAATTGGCAGGTTCCACTTCACTTCGCTTCTCCCAATTTCACACACCTTCTGCTCAGTTTTATCATTTTGGAACTCTGTCTCTCTCATTCTCCCACCTTTCCAATGCTTTATTTGCCTTTCAGTTGTCAGAGTTCCTGATCTGGGTTTAAGATTGTTTCTGTTCAGCCAATTGAACACTGGTTTATTTTCAATAGATGTCTTTGTACAAAAGTAAACAGTAACCAGGAACTACTCACAATCTGTGACTCCTGCCCCCACTTCATTCTTCTCCTGGGCCTGCTCTAACATGTTCATGGAATCCCTACACTGCATTTAGAGGGTGTTGGCCCATTGAGTCTGCACCAACCCTCTGAAGAGCATCCTGCCCTATCTCATAACCCTACATTGACTCTCATGTGCAGGCTAGGTTACTACAGGGCAATTCCACATCTTTGGATTGTGGGAGGAGACTGGAGCACCCAACAGAAACCCACACAGACACAGGAAGAATGTGCAAACTTCACACAGTCGCTCAAGACTGGAATCAAAACAGGGTCCCTGGTGCTGTGAGGCAGCAGTGCTAACCACTATGCTGTTGTGATGTCGATGTTCTTGCTGGTCTCTTAAAAGGGGCTTCTTACAAATTTTTATAGATGCACCATAGAAAACATCCTATTTGGAAGCATCACAGCGTGGCATGGCAACTGCTCTTCCCGAGACTGCAAGAAACTACAGAATCATGACCACAGCCCAGTCCATCACTCAAACCGGCCCTCCATCCATTGACTCCATCTATAATTCTCAGGAAAGCAACCAACATAATCAAAATCGCTTCCCATTTTGGTTATGCTCTCTTCCACCCTCTTCTGTTGGGTAGAAGGTGTAAATGTTTGTATACATGTATGAACAGATTCAAGAACAACTTCGTCCCTGCTGTTGTCAGACTTTTGAATGAACTTTTTTAAGATTAATGTTGATCTGTCTCTCTCTGTCTGTGTCTCTCTTCCCCCACTACCCCCCCCCCCCCCCCCCCAATCTCTGTCTCTTTCTGCACCTTCTCACCAGCTATAACATTGCAGTAGTACTCATATACTCTTATATCAGCCTCTCCTGATAGCTCAAACCCTCCAACCCTGGCCAACATCCTTGTAAATATTTTCTGAACCCTTTCAAGTTTCACAACATACTTCTTATAGTAAGGAGGCCAGACTTACATGCAGTATGATAAAAGTGGCCTAACCGATGTCCTGTACAACTGCAATATGACCTCCCAATTCCTGTACTCAATGCCCTGACCAATAAAGACAAGCATAACAGGACCTCTGATTTGCCCTACCAAAATGTTGCACATTTATCTAAATTAAATGCCATCTACCACTCCTCTTCTGTTACCCTGGTTGCACTTGTCGAGTACAATCTGCTTGGAAAGAATGTAAGACAACACTTCACTGTACCTCTGTACACAAAAAAAGCAATGAATTAAATCAAATATTCATCCTTACTGTGCTGCTACTGATTGTTCCAGTAATGAATGAGGACAGAACTTTGCTTTTGTGAGATTCCTTGAGGTTTTTTTTCCAATTTAAAAAAAAATGTAAATGCTTAGTCAATGGTGTTATCAGGAGAGGTGGCCATAGATGTGGTCCAAGAGATGGTCTTTAAAGAGGAACTTAAGGGGCAGTGAATTTTAGAAAGGGAATGGCACTATACATAGCTCTGGAAGCTGAAGCCATAGCTGCTAAGGATGGGGTGACATCAGTCTAGAATCAGAGGGAGAGTAAATCTGCTCAGCCTTTCCATAAGTCAAAGGAACATCTCTGGGGATTTTCCAGGGTAACTGGGGAGTTCTGCTGAATTCACAGTTCCACAGAACTCCGGGAACTCACTCTGGCAAGTACCTCAGGAAAAACCCTGAAACCTTTGCAAAGTCGGTTGATCTCAAAGGCATTGATTGCTTTTATTTTGAAATGTTAGGTGAAGAGAAGAGAAGAGAACTATTTTCTTCCTGTCAACTAAGGAAGGACATTTGGGAACAATGAGGAGGGTGTTCTGGCCACTGCCAGTTTCACTGGAAATTGAATGAGGAGGACACAGACTGCCCCAAATATATGGATGACAACCCCCCCCATCCCCACACCTCAGATATTTTTGGTGAAGTTGAGCTTTGATGGCCCCACCCTGCTGCTCCTCCATTTTCTTAGCTCTCTGGAGATCCAGAAGTACCAAGTACCAAGGTTAGCACTGGCGCCTAACAATACCAGGGACCCAGGTTCAACTCCACTCTCACGCTACTGTCTATGTGGAGTTTGCACGTTCTTCCTGTATCAGTGTCAGTTTCCACTGGGTGCTCTGGTTTCTCCCCCCCCAAACAAACGTGCAGGTTAGGTGGATTGGCCATGCTAAATTGTTATGTTGTGTCCAGGGATGTGCAGTCTGGGCAATAGGGTATGTCTGGGTGTGGTGTCTTCAGAGGGTTGGTGTGGACTTGATGGGCTGAATGGCCTCTTTTCAAATTCTCGGGTTTCTATGATCCTAAAATGGAAGCGGGCCAATTAAGGCTGCAATTGCAACCTGGACAACTAAACAGAAAGAGTCTTGTGGGGGAGAAATGTTAATTCGACACCGCTGTAAGGGGTCTGTGAGGAAGGGTGTAGCATTCCTTTGCACTGGCAACCTCCACTGTGGCCTATGACATAAGGCCTTTGATATCCCACTCACCTTTCATAAGAATGGCTATCATCTTAAATTTAAATTAAATGCATCTTTGGCCAATTCAGCAATTACATTAATTTTGACAAATACAAGGTACCCTCCCTTTCACAATATTGCAATAATTTCCTACGGTATTTACCTCATATCTGCCATTGTAGAAAAGTTACAATGGCATGGGGTATTCTTTCCTTCTGTTATTCAAGGAGGAGAAGCTAGGGAAAGAAATGGAAAAGAGAGTAAATTAAAAAAAGCATGTGACGTCAATGGAAGAGAGAGAAAAATCATGGACAGTAACATTGCTCACTCTTCACCAGGCAAGGAGAAGTCTGACCAAATAACTTCAGCATGCACTGGACAAGCAATTAAAAATAACAGCAATAAAATATAAGAGCATCTTATTTAATAAATTGGAATAGTAAAGAAAAAGGGCATACTGTTCTCTGAATGGAATTCTCTTGGGAAAGCAGAGAGAGAAGCATTAGTGGAATGTTCATCGGGGCAGCAGTTTGTTGAGAAAATGAGATTTTAATTGGCTGATGTCAGAGTGTTGGAATTCCATATTCCACATTTTTTTCCTTTTTTCACTTACCCCCCATTCTCCCATCCCCCAACTCCACAGATGGGAGTGACTGTGGATTAGTTGGTCATGCTACCAGGCACAAAAAAAATCTACATTGTGACCCCCCCAGTCCCAATGAGGAGGTGCTCCACTGACTGAGGTGGCATCTTTAAGATGAGACACTAAGCTGAGGTGCCATCTGCCCTCTCAGGGAGACATAACATAACCCAGGCCTTATTTGTAGAAGAGCAGGGGAGCCATCCCTGATGTTCTGGCTAATATTTATCCTTTAATCAACAGCAGAACAAAAACAGATTATTTGCTCAGGGTCACATTGTTGTGTTTGGGACCTTGCTGTGTGTAAATTAGCACATGCTGTATAGTACAATAATCTGTTCCTTCCCAAAGCAATTCATTGAATGTACAGTGTTTGGAATATTCTGAGACCTTAAGTGGTGCTATAGAAATGCAAGTCTTTCTTCCTGATTCTGTTCCACATTATTTGGTCCATTTGCTAACTGCCTTTCAGGACCACATCTCCCACTTGGTTGTTAAGCACCAGAGTGTTCACAGTGATTAGCAGAGAAGACTCATGTAGCGAGCGACCGTGTTTTATTGAAGGATCTGAAGTGTAGATGTGGCTGGAAATGGTGTAAATCCTAGATATTTTTGTTTTCTCTGTCGCTCCCTGTTGGTGCTGTTTTAATACCAATGTGAAAATAATGCCATTGGAAAACGTAGGCAGAAATTCCAGGCTCTGCCTCTCAGACCAATGTTACAATAGGCAGCTTGTTAACAGTTAGCGCCACATACTGTCATTCCCAGGTTAGCCCCTTTCTAATAATTAATGTCACAGCCAGACAAAATACAGACCAGATTATTATCAGACCCGCTTTCAAAACATGAACCTTTTCTTTTCAGCAGCTGCCCCTGTCAGGTTTGACTCCAGTCAGAGGAGTGAGTGCTGCCGAACTGACTGGAACCTTTGCTGAACATCTCACATTGCCTTTTGCTCTTGTTGCTGCTTCAGTTACCAATCTGTTCTTTCAAAGCTTCCCTGCCTGAGACAAATCAAAAGTTTGAAACATTTCCCCATCTGCCTGTAGCCTAGTGTTGCCTTTAATAAAACTGAAACTCCTCTCTCTCTTGTTCTCTGTCTGTCTCTGTCTCTCAACAATGGTTGTGTTTTGGGTATCACAGACAGCAAACCTACCATCAGCTTCCACACTGATCATTTGAAAAGGTTCCTTTTCTTTTAATTGCCATCTTTGTGCTGTTATGATCATAGTTAACCTGAGGCATCAGTGGTCTGATGGGGCGGTATGTTAGCATTTAGATTTATTGTCAGTTATTCGCTCATTGCAAATATCTTAAAATACCAGCTGACTCACTCACCTTGTGAAGAAAACAGTTTTTCTCGTCAGGAGGTGAATCAAGTTGGCATGTTTCCCATCGACTCCAAAGTGCCTGTGTGCCAGATTCTAGTTGAATTGGGAATGGAAAACAGTCAGGGAACACAATTTAAATTTAAACTATTAGATTGTGGAAAATATAATGTTATAATTTTCCCATTGTGTTGCCCCTACATGCTTTCCAATAGATGGTGACGGTTTTTGATATTACTGTTGTTATTTTGAGGCACTGGTTCTCTGGTACCAAGCTAGCTCCATGCGACAAAAGAATCTGCAGACATTGGCTGACATGTAGCCAGGAACCATCTTGTGTCTTGTGCATGCTGCATCAGTTCAGTTGCATCTGGAAGAGCTTAAATTAATTGAAGACAAGCGACTGCTTTCTAATTCCTTTTGGTCATTGGACACAGTTAAGAGTTTAAATGGCGACTGTGATGTCAGTGGTTACATTGGTCCAAATCTGCTTGCTGGGTTTATGCTAGGCACCATAATACGAATAATGAATCGTTCAGTAAAACGGAGCATTGTAGCCTGGCTCTAAAACCCTGGTATTCCCCTCAGGGCTATATCCCCTAATAAAAATCAGACTGGAATATTCTATCTTAAATTGTTTACCAGTATAGCATCGATTTCCTTTCGGGTGACAAAGGAAGACTGCAAACACAAGAAATCAGACATTGAAAACATGCAATGTATTATATTTCCGTCGGTTCAGTAGAAAGATGAATTACTGCTTTAAGATGAAAGGTGCCCTAATGAGGGATCACATTTGAAAGTAAAACCTTCTTTTCAAATGCTGCTTAACCATTAATTCCTGCTGCAGTCCCAGTCCTCCTTGTTTAATCATTCTGGAGAGGATCTAAAAGTGGAAAATTCTATCTTTCTCGGTTCTGCTTTCAGTCTGTCTGTCTTTCTAGCAATCATTCTGTGCATCTTTCAATCTTTCTGCCTCTCTACCTATCCCTTCATCTATACCAAATTTATTGGCCTATTAATTAGGATGGCCTATTAATTAGGAATCTAGAAAGACCAGTCAGTCTGGCTGCGATAAACCAAAACACCAAGCCAGTAGTTTATCACATCCCAGTGTTCAGTATCAGGATAACCACAGCCTTCTCCTGAAATATAATTCCTTTACCCCACTCACCAGGACATTGGGAGTATTTTTGTTCCACTTGAATGCTTGACAACAAAAATAAGCAAGCAGCAGTCAGAGTCATGTGTGCTGTCTGAGATATGTACTAGTGCTTTCGTGACCCTGTGTAGGTTTGTAAAAGCAAGCTCTGAGTTTCATTTGATCATTGGAACCCAATTGCTGAGGGGATTTTAGCCCTTTCACTTTGAGATAATTTCACTTTCAATTCAGTTGAGGGAAGTGCCTCATGGACCCAGTCACATGAAGCAGTGCTCTAACTATCCTCTAAATTGTCACATTAGTTCAGCCAGCTGGTTTCAGCATTTTTTTTTATTGAAGTGATCCCTCTTCCCACTGAATCATGGAATACTTTCAGTAATACTCCAGCACCAACATCAGCAAACCCACACCTTCCCTCTTGTACAGCTTTGACAATGGGTTTGATCTTATCACAGCTGGGAATGTCTGATCACTACAATTTATATCTGGAACTATATGAAGTCCAAACTGCCCTTCTCCCAGTCGAGAGGCAAATCCATTATGGAATTGAGCCAATTAACAGGTCCTTGATTCAATCTTTGCTCCCTGCAGAGTTAGCTGATCTGAGAATCTGAACTTCCCTGCACTTGGGAGATGAAACTAAGCCAGGTTCTGGCTCCTCATTGATAGAAATAGGCAAATCCGATCTCCATACACACTAAATTCAGTTTAGCCCTCTTGGTCAGAAAACCCATGGACTTCTCCTGCTCAGTTCAGGATGATCATTTGAAGGAGGCCCATGGGACTGCACCACATTCTGAGTTAACACTTTACAAACTGGGGTCAGTGAGAGGGATAGAAGTTCTGTACTTTTTGGTATCCATGGGAGTGAAGTGACAGTCAAGGTTTGGCATTTTATTCCTTTTTTCCAAGTTTTAAGAGGCTGTTAGAGACCAAGAACCAATTGCTCAGACACGGACTGTAGAAGTGGTAGGAGGAAGGATTCCCCACTGTCTGCTCGTGTTTAGCACAGCAGAAACTTTGGGCCATCGATCATTAGCATCCTTACGTTCACAGCAAGACCAGCTCTTTCAGATTGGAGTGTGCTTTCCTGATGGCTCATTCTTTGCGAGGCAGGTTCTGCCACAAACAATGCACTTGAAGCTACCAGGTGTCATGAAAACAATAAATGCTAGAGATCACAATGGGTTAAGCAGCATCTATGGAGAGAGAGCAAGCTGACGTTTCGAATTTAGATGACTTGAAACATTAACTTGCTGTCTCTCCATGGATGCTGCCTGACCCATTGTGATTTCCAGCATTTGTTGCTTCCAGTACAGCTTCTAGCATCTGTAGGAATTTGCTCCTACTATGTGTCATGGTTGGTTGTTTTAAGTGTTGACTCCTGTTGCTAAGCTGCTGTCATTGCTAATCCTGCCAGCCATGAAGGTGTTACCATTTTCCTCTGTAGTCGGCTAGTGACATCTCGGTGTGACAACCAATATTTAGGACCTTTCTGTCACACTTGCACTGATCTTTGAAGTGTACCTTTGCCCGGCTCTGGCTCCCTCAGCAGACAGAACGTCCTCAGGTTCGTAACCATCTTCTGTGCTGTACGTATGCCCAATGAAGCCAGCTCTAGTTGGTGAGTGCTAACTAACGTGGGGGCTGTGCTTTTGCGAGCATTGCTGCAGACGTGGTTGTATCTTCCCTGGATATCCCGTTGAGTTTCTTTTCTTAAAGACCTAAGTCTTCCATGTTTCACAGCCAAACAGCAAGCTGCTGAGAACACTGACCTTCGACACCATCAGCTTAGTCTTAAGGTTTACCTTGTTATTTTTCCATTCCATAGTTTGGGTTATAGGGTTAGAAAAAATCTTGTAATAACACAGCACCTTAACACATTGAAGCTTGTTGAGACATGCTGACACATGACAAATTACTGTGTTTTTTTTAGATTAACCTTTTGAAGAGTTCTGGCTGGACCAGCTGTTATACAGTATCTGGTATATTTATAACTCATTTGCTTATATGCAGAATTATCAAGTTGATGATTCAGGTTAGTAGGTAATACATTCACATAAGAACACCAATAGGCCTGGTTTTGTCTGTTGTATCTTTAAATGCAAATGGATCACAAGTTAGCATCGTTTGTCTGCTGTATCTTCAAATGAAAACTGTCAAGGATTCTGCAATCCATTTCATTAGCACACAGTAATTTGTTAGCTCACAGAGCAATAAAGAACACAGGCTCCACATCACTTAGGGTTATATAGATCGTGCGTCTTTTAAGCTCTTATGGTAATGTCCCTACCTCTGAGCCAGAAGTTCTGGGATCAAATCTTAACTGCTCTGCAAAAACATCCCTGAACAGATTGGTTCAAAAAGATTTAGATTGAGTGTCTACTTTGCAAGCAGAAAGTAATAATTCATCATCGTTGTGCTGAGGGTTATGATCCTACCTGATAGTAAAACTGAATAACTCAGATCACAGAATGAGAGCCAGCTTGATAGACCATAACTTTCATTTTGTTTTGTTTTTCCTTATTGTGGAAGTCAGTCATTGAACGCATTCACTGAGATTACCAATGTATCTTTGATAAAAGTACATAAACGTTTATTACATGCAAGAATTATACTGTAGAAGAACTACTTTAAATGGTATCATTGCAAATATTGAAAAGAAAGATTCAACTCTTTTATCTCAACAGCAATCTTACAGACACTCAACCTTAGTTAAGAAATCCCTGTCTCTATATTACAGCTTTCATGGGTGTGATTGGTTTCTAGAGACTTCCATTTTACAGACTTCAAAGGCACCTTCAGATTAAACACACTGTACACATGTACCTCCCGGTGGTTTTCCAGCCAGTTTTCTCACTAACTTGGATATTCAGCTTCCACTCTCTGGTACCCACAGAGTGTTTCACTGAGTTTCTAAATGTCTTTTGTGTCTCTCTATGCCACTGAACATCTTGTTGCTGTACCTTTGTTATAATATATTGAACTGTTAAGCTCCCACCTCCACTCCAAGACAGTAAACCCTCATGAAAAACTAAACCTGAAACTTGCTGGCACCAAAAGTAAGTAATCTAATCTAATCAAAACTCTCAAGCTCAAAAAATGCACTGAAAACTAGATTTTCTCTCTTCTGAACACAATGCACATCAAACTAATGGCTACATATCATGTTGCTACTTTAGAGCCCAAGTTCCCAAATAACAGTAACACAGAGCTTCATCAGACTAGGACTAGGGAGAGAGAAATTCTCCTCATAATCACAGTCCTGCTCATTATTCAGAGATCCCTCCCAATATATGGATCTGGATGCTGGTTAAAGATAGGATGGAACTTGTCTGAGGAGGCTGAGGGGTGATCTGTATAGACGTTTATAAAATTGAGGGGCATGGATAGGGTGAACAGTCAAGGTCTTATCTCCAGGGTAGTGAAGTCCAACTTTAGAGGGCATAGGTTTAAGGTGAGAGGGGAAAGATTTAAAAGGGATCTAAAAGACAGTTTTTCTCATGCAGAGGGTGGTGCATGTATGGAATGAGCTGCCAGAGGAAGTGGTGGAGGCTGGTACAGCTATAGCATTTAAAAGACATGTGGATGGATATGTGAATAGGAAGGGTTTAGAGAGGTGTGGGTCAAACACTGGCAAATGGGACTAGATTAATATAGGATATCTGGTCAGCATGGACAAATTGGACTGAACCATCTGTTTCCGTGCTGTATATCTCTCCGACTCTATATGCCAAAATAAACCCAACAGTTTGTATACTAAGCCTGCTCTGTGTCAGGTATCCTGCATACATTTCTGGAACAGCATTTGAAAGACTGCAATGGTATAAGGAGGCAAGTCACCACCTGCTTCTCAAGGGCAATTTGTCACAGGCCATTATTGGTGGCCTATAGCTGCATCCTATAAATGAATTAAAAACAATGCAGTAGGGAGGTGTGGAATGAGAGGGGACCTGCCGGGCTATCGAGGCTGTTTCTTCAGCAGGTCACATACAATGAGTCTGATCACTGGCTCAACCACAATCATTTGAACCCGTGACATAAAGTTCCAAATCTTACATCAAACATTCCCGCAGACCAAACAGTTTAAAAAGCTCACATTTTATTTGTACCTTGCAATGGAAGAACACACATTTTTGTGGACCTGTTTAAAAATAAACCTTCTAAGATGTTTGATGATAAAATCTTAGTTGTTAAGTACCGTACAGAATTGAATAAAGTTGAGCGATCACTGGGCCCCTGAATTAATCTGCAGCACTAAAATCTTCGCAGCATAGTTTCTGTGGATTTAAAACGAAGTCAGTATTTAAATCGGTATTGCTGAGTGAGGACAAAAAAAAACACTTCATCATTTTTAATTTTATCTTGTTAGGTTCAAATTGTAATAAAAAAGGTTTTGTTTTCCACCCTCTTAAGCCCTCAAATTCCTCTGACTGTGAAAGGCCAGTTCATTTGTGGGTGAAAAGATGCTTGTCATTTAAAAATTATACCGTTAAGGTCCTGTGCTTGGGACCATCAGGACCGATTTCCTAATGTTGATGAATCACCCATGAAAGACTGAACTTGACTCGGGATGAATCTCCATTGGCTGCTATTGGTTCAAAACCCAGTAATGAAGAGGAGCAATAACCGTAGGACACTGACTTAAAATCGGTCATTAGGGAAGGTAATCTGTGACAAGCTGTTAGATCTGGATTGCACAACCGTTTGTGGATGCAGATACAAAAATAATAGTCCAAAGGAAATTGAATGCAGACCTGACTGAGAAAAATAACTGAGGGGGGGAAAGTATTGGGTTTGAGAGTACTGGATAGCGCTTCCAAAGAACAAACACTGGCTTGGTAGGCTGAATGGCCTCAATGTATCATCTATGATTCTATGTCCTAGGTTTTCTGAGGTTGGGCTGGGGTTACGTAGTTGAACATTTGATCTGCTTTTGCCTGTCCTGATCATGGCTGCTAAGAGGTTGAGAAGTGCCATCTTTCCCAACACTGACCTTGATCAGAATTCAATGAGTCATGTTCTCCCTTGGTAAGCCAACACCTGGAATATTGTGTGAAGTTTCCATCTCCTTTATCCAAGGAAGGAAGTTCTGGTTATGGAAGGGGTGCAATGAAGACTTACCAGACTGCTTCCTGGGATGGAAAGACTGGTAACCAAGGAGAGGTGGGATTGATTAGGATTATATTTACTAGAGTTTAAAAGAATGAGGAGGATCTTATAGAAACCTATAAGATTCTAGGAGGATTAGACAGGGGAGATGCAAGAAGGGTGTTTTCGATGACCAGGAGTCCAGAATGAAGAGTTGCAGTCTGAGGAGAAGGATAAGCTTTTTAGAACCGAGGACGAATTCGCTGCCACAGGAAACTGTTGAGGCCAAAATATTTAAGACTTCCGAGAAAGACGAAAATATAGTTCTTGGTACTAAAGAGATTAAAGGGATATGGGGAGATGCAAGAATAAGAAACTGAGTTGGATGATCAACCATGATCATACTGAATGGTGGAACTGGCTCAAGGGGCTGAATAGCTTATGTTTCTTATCCTATCCTGGCACAGGACAATTCTGGCTTGCACAGTGTCATCTCATGGATTCGATCTGGCACCATTACACTTCTATTGCCATCATGTCACAGCTGAAGATCTGCGGGCAGAGATGCAGCAGAACAAAAGATACACCGCAAGTCAATTTCACATCATTTACGCCACCGCCCATCCAGCAGCTTCGATGTCTTACGGTGACCGTGAGCTCTTTTCATTTGTTTCTGGACGGATCGGTGCCTCTGTGCAGCCACCCAATATTAGTGAGCTCCCCTAGACTATCCACGCTACAAACAATGAGCCCTAGAAAGGGGGCTTAAGGAGCTTCATTCACTCAATGATAAAGCTATAGCTTGATTATACTCATAAAAAATAAACAAATAGCCATCCAGTGAAACTTTCACACTCTGAAGATATCTGTCTGTTAAATCACTAAAATAGAGGCATGTCATAGCTGTTTGAGGACCAAGTAGGGATAATGCATATTAAGATTTTGCTCCATTACCTGAATTTAACATCGACCACTTTCAAAAGTCAAGTTGTTTTGAAATGGAGCGATAAAACTGAGAAATCTAATGTGAATTCCCCTTCTCTAACTAGTAATTCCAAATAGTTTTCACTTTACATAAACCTCTGGAGTTATTCAACTTCAGAATCAGACATTTTCCTTCATAAGGCTGAAGAGTGGGGAATAAAGAAATGTGCTTTCTATCTGTTAGAATTGAGAACATGATTTTTCCAAAGTTACTTGATAAACCTCATGACCAAAGCATGTAAAGCACAGTGTAGGTTTTAGCTCCTCTTTCTCAAACTCCCCAGTTTTCTCAGTTGGTACATGATGTTTGGGATTAAATGTAAAAGTATAACAAAGTTCAAAGGCTAAAAGGAAGAAGCCGTGTAATTGAAAAGTGTCAAAACCCTTTTATTTTAAACTTTGAAGTAAAAACAAAATGGTTATGGGCCCTATCCATAACCTGATTAAACCCTTGGGACCTATGTTAACAATAGTGTACGTGACAGGACATTGCTTGACATTTGAAATGGATCTTCCATGTCAAAGTATTACTAGATCATTCATCATTTTCTCCGTCAACACATCCTGGTATTACGCAGATCTCTTTTGCCATTGAGAAATTCCTACAGTTTCGTTCCTTTCAGCAGGAAACTAACTAACATGCTCCAGTCATACTGCCCACGGCAACTTCTATTGATTTCTCTTTTTTAAAGTTGAGATGACTATTACCACCACTTCTCTGTTCTTTATTTTAGTCTTTAAAAATTGAATTTTATATGGTCTCTCACTGATAAAATGTTCCACAGCATTTGATATCAAATCAAAATAAGAAATGATGGAAATCAATCAAATGGCAAAAGGCATCTTCAAAGAGAGACTTTGAAGGTGGGAAGATATGTAGACAGGAGGAAGTGGGATTTGGAGAGATCTGTAGTGTAGCAGAGGCTAAAGCCTGACATGTGTATGTAGAGCAAAGGAAGAGGAAAACCCAAAGAGTCACAATATGGTTATAGCACAACAAGATGAAATTTGATTGCCCAGTCTACACTGGCTGTCTGAGCAACGTACCTCCTGCTAATCTCCTGCCTTTGCTCCAAAGCCCTTTGAATGCCTCAATAGAACCTACCTCCACCATATTCTCAAGCAACATTTCCAGCTCCAAGTGTCTCACTGTGTGAGAAGGTTTGTCCTTGTGTCTCCATTCTATCTAATGTACATCTGTGCCTTCATGTTCTCCATCCTTCCAGTTGTGGGAACAGTTTCTCCCTGTAACAGATTGGAAAAGGACAGGATGGAAGTTGCTTCCTCCTGGTTTCTAGGTTGAGAAGAGAATGACCATGGAAGGGCTTCTTGCTGACGATGAGAATTGTCATGAACTGGGGGACTCTGTAGACCAATCTAAGCTACTTCATTCTCTGTTTTTGTTTCTCCCTGGAGCCATGAAGATTTACTTGACCACACATCCAATTATCTCTCCAAATCATTGTCTTCACTTCCACTATACTTGAAGGTGTAGTAAGTTGCAGGTCATTATCATTCACTGCATAATAAGGTGCCTCCTCACATTCCCCTGCATCTCTTGTCTGAAACTTTAAATCCACGTCTCTTAATATTTATATTATTAGCTGGTGGGAATAGCTTTTTGTTGTCTACCTTATCTACACCTATCAAACCTTGTACAGCTCCATCAATCCTTTCCATCTCTTTGGCACCAAGAACTTCTCCAAACTAATCTTGTAGATAGAATCCCTCATTCTTTGGGGTAAATCACCCATTGCAACCTCTTGAACTTTCGCCTCCTTCCTAAATCAGATTGAATGAAATACTCTAGTTGTGGCTCAATCTTTTACAAGGCTGAGTATAACTTTATGCTTTTGTACTTAATGCGTATATTTATGAAGCCCACCCACATGGAGGATGTTGGTACGTAAGTGACCTAGGAGTTAAACCATGCCCCGTCAACAGTTTGCAAGGAAAAGAATGGAGGAGAAAAATTGGAGGGCCATGTCAAAATAAACTCTTCAAAGTTCCAGTTAACACATGGAAGTGTTCCTGTAACACTAATGACTAAGCAACTTGCTTCCCTGAGATTGTCCTGGTTTAAGCTTTGACGTTTTGTCTCCTCGATAAACAATATAAACCAGAATCATCTCCCATAGCCGGCAGCTAATTAGTGGGTACTCTGAAGTGGTGCCAGAAAATGAGGCGGCTTGTAACAAAAAAAATTCAGTATGCTGACCTTTGAACTTTCAAAAAAATGGAGCATTGGAATGCCAGGGAAAAAGAGCCCAATCACTGAATGTGACATTTAAATGAGACAGATTTGTTTGTGTTTGGTGATAACTGTTAGTGTTGAATGTGGGAAATGAGAATTGAAGTTCATCTTGTGTTTCCTAGTTTCAGCTCGAGCAGCAGAGTTTTGATTTAATGCAGGGGCTGGGACAGATTGCATGTTTTTAAAAAAAAATGTTGTTGTGCCATTTCCTCTGGGCACTGTAGTGGAATGCAAATGACATTCCTGATGTGCAATGAGTTAGGGGAAGTAAGGGGTAGCACTAGCTACAATTAGACATACAGATATGTAAACCTGGAAAGAAGGCGATTTTACACAATGCAACACCACAATTATACTTCGCATCATCTCTCTACAATGTACACAGCAGCCTTGAACTTGTATTTCCAAAATGTCATCACATTGACCAGCTACAGATGCTCTAAAGTTTATCCTGAGTTTCTCTCTTTGCTCATTTGTGAAAATATAACAGAAACTTTATGTGTAATATGCTTTGAAACCTGAGTCTCTCAATCGAACCGTGGTACAAATGTCTGCAAGTAGCTGCCAGGATAAACACACATCCTGTAACCTTGAAGTAGGGATAAAAGAAATCAATATGGGAAACAGAAATAAAAGCAAACCGCTCAAAATGCATAGTGACTTTAACAACAGCAAAAAGATAAATAAAATGAATGCTTTGGATAGCACCTTGCCTTCAGAGGGACACACTTGAATGTAGAAAAGGGGACGTGAAAAACAGCACAGGGCAGGGAAAAAGCAGGAAGGATGTTCCCGATGTCAAGGGAGTCCAGAAGCTTGGGTCACAGTTTAAGGATACAGAGTAGGCCATTTACGACTGAGATGAGAAGAGATTTCTTCTCCCAGAGAATGGTGAGCCTTTGGAATTCAATGCCACAGAAAGCCGTTAGCAGTTCAAACCAAAACATTCATGCTGGGACTCTGGTCTCAACATGATTCAGATGGAGTCCATTCCATCAGAACTGCTCCCTCCCTTCCCAGTACTGCTACCAATGTCCCATGAAGCCGCATCTGTTTCTCCCACACCATCTTTGAGCCACTTGTTTACCTCTTTAATCTTGCTGACTCTGTGCCAATTTACTCGAGGTTTAGGGAATAATCTGGAGATTAGCTCCTTTTTTTTTGATCTGCCATTTAGTTTGACTCCTAGCTGCTCATATTTGAAGCTCAGACTCTAGCTCATCAACTCTGAGCTCGAGGTTTTTCAGCAACAAATGCTTGCTATACATGTGATCTCTACAAATGACAATGGGATCCACCAGCTCCCACATTATGCAGCTGCAACACATCGTGTGGCCCAGCATCTCTATTTTATTTATTTGGTTCTTAATTTGTTTTTTAAAATTTGCTACTGGTCTTTTAGCTTTCAATCCTTCAAGATTCCTCTTATCAAACTTCAATTTGAGACTTACCTATAATAGGGGGCAGCACGGTAGCTCAGTGGTTAGTACTGCTGTCTCACAGCACCAAGGTATCAGGTTCGATTCCAGCCTCAGGCGACTGTCTGTGTGGAATTTGCACATTCTCCCCGTGTCTGCGCAGTTTTATTCCGGGTGCTCCGGTTTTCTCTCCCAGTCCAAAGATGTGCGGGTCAGGTGAATTGGCCATGCTAAATTGTCCATGGTGTTAGATGCATTAATCAGAGCAGAAATGAGTCTGGTTGGGTTACTCTTCGAAGGGCTGGTTGGGCCGAAGGGCCTGCTGCCCCACTGTAGGGAATCTAATCCAATCTTAAAAAAAAGTAGTCAAATTAGTGGCTATTAACAACCAATGAATTTACAGTTTCCTGTGATGTCACTTTTTGCCTTGAGCTGGGTTCCTGATTGTGAGCTTCGATTTGTGCTGTGGAGGGAAAGAAAACCTTACAAACTATGAGCCAAAAAAGCATCTCTTCCTCTCTGCACCAAATTCCCACACTGCTCCAAAATCCCCAAACGATGCATTCAGTTGGACTGTGGCTCACTCCAGATGTGATCTCTCCTTTCCGATCATGTGAAGCTTCCTGATTGCAATCATTACTTTACAAGTATCCATCCCTTGCATTTGGTCAAGTAGTGCCTTGGGATCTATTACTTCCACCTAAGCTGACAGATAATGGGTCACCTGAAAGACAATTCTCTGACAACGTGGCACTCCATCCATCAGCGTCAGTTTAGAAGGTGTGCTGCAGTGTTTGTAGGATATGAACCTGAATCTTTTGACTCTGGACTGAGAATGCTTCCAACTGAGCCAAGCTGATGCTGAAGTATTTCTGCTGAAAGTGTTTTTGGACCAGACACCATTTGCATATCTTTATTGTTTCTTCCTTGGAGGTAATTTGCCATTGTTCACTCAGGAATTTCACCACCATCCAGGACAAACCACCTCATCCACCACCTTAAATTCCCCACAGCCAGTGATGCACAGTAGCGGCAGTGTGTACCATAAGCAAAATGCACTGCAACAACTCACCAAGTTTCCTTCAATAGCACCTTCCAAATCCACGACCTCTGCCACCCAGAAGGTCAAGTGTGGCAGATACATGTGAACATCTAACTCTATCACAAGTTCCCCTTCAAGCCATACTCTCTTCTGACTTGCAACTAAATAGGTGTTTCTTCACTGTCACTGACAAACCCTTGGACAGTCAACCCCCCATCCGTTTCACACAACACTGTAAATACTACACCACATGGTCTTTAAGATGTCATCAGCTCACCACAGTCTATTAGGCTATCCTGACTCATCAGGAATGCTGACATTCCAAGAATAAATTATTAAAAGTTAAATTGAGCTGATAGTCACAGTTATGAACATTTCCAGATGTGATGATGTTGCATTAATGCTGTCTAACCATAGAGCTGTGGGTGTTCTGATCTGAGCTGTGGTCTGACTCGTTCTTAATATGAACTGCATCAGCAGGAAAGAAAGACTGACTCCAGCACAGGAGGATAGTCAGATTGGGAGCCACGTTGGAGTGGATCCTGATGACAGACACCAACTTGCACACAATGTGGAGGAAGCAGAACTGAATTTGTTGCATACGGGCTGTCATAGTCCATCTGCCAACAGCCTGCAATTGTGAAGCCCCCTTCCTGCCCTTATCAGTGGCTACATCAGCAACAATCTTGAATTTTTACAGATCAGATTTTGAGTAACTATTTAACCTCAGAATCTACAGATTTTATTCCAGAAATGGACTTTAATATGTGAATTATTTTAAGAAATTAACTGTAAATTAGTTTCAATGCACCAGCATAGGAGTTAGGTACCCGTTGTGAAGTTATCAGATTGTGAATGTTTCTTTTCTTTCTCTTGTGCGTTTGTTTGACTAGCCGGGAAGTTCAATGCATGTGCAGTTCAGCTGGTTCCCTTTCACTAAAGGCCATTGCTTCCCCATTTGCTTTGTTCTGCACTTCATGACAGCCGTGACTTTCTGTTCTCCTCTGACAGGCAGCGTCTTGTTGGCTGATTGGAATAACTCATCATCATGGTCCATGTCACAGGCTGTTAATGGAGTCTTCAGTGGCTGAGTTGCCATTCAGAGAAGTGATGGTAAATGAGCACAGTGGCATGTTCCTGAAATGCAAACAAAAGGAAGAACTCTTTGTCCCCTCATTTTATGGCACGGGGCATCCCTGGAAAGGCCAATATCTATCACTCACAATTACATTTGAACTGAGTAACTTTGCAGGAACATGTCATTGGGCCATTAAGAGTCATCGCTGTGGGTCTGAAGCCGCATGTGGACCATGTTGTTTATGACAGCAGATTTCCCTACCTATGAAACATGAGTAAATCAGATTTTTCTTTACAAGAATTGGTGATCATTGCACCAAGCCTAACTTTCAATTTGAGATTTTATTAATTTATGAATCTAAATTCCACCATCTGAGCTTTCAACAATTTCAGAACCTCTGAAGTGCTTTCAAGTCATTGAAGTATACGGAGTATTTTAATGTGGAGAAACATGGTTCTATGTGGCACCCTCCCACAAAAAGCAATGTAATGATGCTCAAAATTCTGCTTTTAGTGGTATTGTTTGAGCAACGTGTGTTGGCTAGAACACCAGAGAGAATCCCTGTGTTCTTTTTTTAATTGAAATGGAGCCTCGGAATCTTTTACATCCACCTGAGGGAGACGATGGGACATTGGTTTAACGTCTGAAAGCTGGCCCTCTCTTAATCCTTCACTGGAAGTGGCCGTTGGAGTGAGGCTTTAACTCACTCACAACTGTCTGACTCTGAGACAGCAGTACTATTGACTGGCTGCCATTGAACCTCCCTCAAGCATTGCCTGATAGAAAGTGTTCTCTTCAGCACATAGCCATCAAAGAAAGATGACTTGTGGTTGCTCTAAGGTATGAGCCTGTGAGCTGAGCAGGTCAGATGGCCGATTTATTTGTGAAACTTGCAAACCTCACACAGGTCATGAGCACCTTGCACCATCAGAATGTCCCTTTTAGATTGTTCACTGACCTGTTACCACTGAAGCAGCAAGGAACACAACCAGCTGCACATGGAAGGGGGTAAAATTATAGAATCACAAAAACATAAGAAGGCCATTCAGCCCACAATACCAATTCTAGCTCTTTGAAAGAAGCGGTTGTGCATAATCCCACATTGCCATTTTTTGTCTGTCACCCTGTTAAACTTCTCATTTTCAAATACCTCCTACTAACTTTCTGGAATTTATTTCCACTGACCTTTCAATTAATGCCTTCCAGATCCCGACATCTCTGAATGAGAAAAGTTTTCCACATCTTTTGACTCTAATCTTGAATCCATAACCTCCACTTATTGACCCACTTAACAGAGAGAATATTTTTCTCTAATAGTTGCTGGGTAGAACAGAAATTCAGTATTGCTATTAAAAAAATGCTGTCAAAGCCTTCCAACTTGCACTCATCAGGACAGAATTGCAAGAGTTCCAAGCTTGTATTCTTGTGATGATGACCTGCTGATTACAAGATGCTTGACAACATGTCTATCTTCTGTCAAAAAAATTCCATCCCACCATCTCAAAACTTCATTATTGCAAGGAGAACATTCCTCATGATTTAACTTCTTCTCCTTGTGACTGAACTCCCTTATTCCTGATGACATCAAGGTAAACATTTTCTGCAACTTTCCCAAGGTCTTCTACATCTTTCCTGAAATATAGTGCTCCCAATTGTCCACAGCATTCCAACTGAGGGCTGAAGCAGTGGTTTTACACTCCTCTGGATCTACAAGATAAAGAAGATTTTTTAAAAAAATTACGGTGCCAGTGAAATTTCAACCTTACCCTCAAAAACATGTAAAATCAAACAAACATCTCTGCTTACAGAATATCCAGGAGGAAAAACAGCAGGAAAAATGACTGGTGATAGTTTGAATCATAGATTCCATTCCAGCAGTACACTTTAGAATGAATGTAGGACGTGATGAAAAAGCTGAATCTAAACACAGATCTCAGTAGCATTCTCTTGATTCCTGGGTGAAGCTAAAATCGCTTGGGATGTAGGCATTGCTGGCTGGGCATCCCTAGTTGCCCATGAGAAGGTGGTGATGAGTGCCTACTTCAACCCTGTGGTCCACAAGGTATGGGTAGACCCACAATGTTGTCAAGGAAGGCGTTCCAGGATTTTGACTAGTGACAATGAAGCAATGGCAATATATTTCCAAGTCAAAATGGTGAGTGGCTTGGAGGGAAACTTGCATATGGTGGTGTTCCCATGTATCTGCTGCCCCTGTCCTTCTAAATGGAAGTGTTCGTGGGTTTGCAAGGTGCTGTCAAAGGATATTTGAATTTCTGCGATCTGTCTTGTAGGTGGGACACACGGCTGCTACTGAGTGTTGGTAGTGGATGTGGTGCCAATCAATCAGGCTGCTTTGTCCCGGATAGTGTCAAGCTTCTTGAGCATTGTTGAAGCTACATCCATCCAGGCAAGTGTGGAACATTCCATCACACTGTTGACTTGTATCTTGCAGACGGTGGATAGACTTTGAGGAATCAGGATGTGAGCTACTCATTACAGGATTCCTAGCTTCTGACTTGCTCTTGTATTTGTATGGCTGGTCAATGGTAACTCACAAGATATCATTAATGGTGGATTCAGTGATAGCAATACCATTGAATGTCAAGCGTGACTGTTAGATTCTAACTTGTTGGAGATGGTCATTACCTGACACATGCATGTATACAAATGTTGCCTGCCACTGGATAATCATTTGTTGAATATTTATACTTAGTCACAATTTGTGTGCAGCAAGTTTGTACGTTGGGAAAATTTATACATTTCCATGTCTGATGTTCTCAGGAACAAGATAGAGAGACTGGCACTTATACAGTGTTTCTCACAACTGTAGGTCCATGTCCCAAAATCCCCAGTGTGAAGTGTCATCTCATAATTTAGGAAATGTGGCAGCCTATTTGTGCAAGCTCCCACTAACAGCAATGTGATAATGACTAAGTAATCTGTTTCTTAGTAATGCTGATTGGTGAATAAAAATACAGTTCCGCTGCACAATCAGATGCAGTGTGATGACTTCTATCCATCCATATTCATGATCTTGATTCAGAGAAACAGCCCGACTGTATAATGTGAAACTTTCCCCTTCCTTGGTCAGCCTTACGTCTCTCACTAACTGAGGCTGCAGCAGTCAAATCTTATATTTGTGAGTGACTTGATAATATATTGATAAAATAAAATATTGATAAAATTTTAATTTAATACTTTTCAGTATTTTGTGAAGAAGGCGTTTAGCACACTTGCCTTCATTGTTTAGACCGGTGAGTACAGAAATTGGGACGTCATATTGTGGTTGTACAGGAGGTTGGTGAGGCCACTTTTGGAATCTTGTACAATTCTGGTTGCCTTGCTATAGGAAGGAGATTATTAAATTGGAGGTTCAAAAATGATTTACATTATAAAATCATGATGGACGTAGATAAGGTGAGTAGCAAACGCATTTTCCAGAGGGTACGGGAGTTCAAAACGAGAGGGCATATTTTTATGGTGAGAGAAGAAAGATTTAAAAGGGCCCTGAGGGGTAACGTTTTCACTCAGAGGGTGGTTCATGTGTGGAGTCAACTGCTGGCGGATGTGGTAAATACAGGTACAGTTACAATATTTAAAACACATTTGCAGAGGTACATGAATAGCAAAGGTTTAAAGAGATATAGTCAGGCAAGTGGAGCTAGTATAGTTTGGGAAACTAGGTCAGCATGGCTGAGTTGAGCTGAAGGATCTGTTTCCATGCTGTACGACTATCAGGGTGGCATGGTGGCTCAGTGGTTAGCACTGCTGCCTCACAGCGCCAAGGACCTGGTTTCAATTCCACCCTCTGGTGACTGTGCAAACTCCACGCAGACATTCTCCCTGTGTCTGCGTGGGTTTCCTCCGGTTTCCTCCCACAATCCAAAGCAGGTTAAGTGAATTGGCCATGCTAGAAGTTACCGTAGTGTTCAGTTAGGTGCACTAGTTAGGGGTAAAATGTAGAGTTATGGGGGAATGGGTCTGGGTAGGTTACTCTTCGGAGGGTCAGTGTGGACTTGTTGGGCCAAATGATATGTTTCCACACTGTAGGAATTTTATGATTTTTTTAAAAAAAGAGTTGTGTACCGTGATTGTCAGATACTGGATCGAGATAGACAGACAGTGTCACATAAATTCAAACAGCAGTGAGAGGAATACTTATTCCTTGCAATCTGCATTGGATTCTAATTGTTAGGGGTGGCAGCAGGGTTACTTGGAGAGCATAGCACTGAACCAAAGCTAGACTTGATGCTTGTCATGGCATGAGCAGCCAAGCTTTGAATGACCTCTGATTTACAGAGGGTAAAATGTGGGGGAGTATGGTCAATCTGTATGTAACAATAATCAGGTCCAGAGGGACTGCAGTGTTAAATATATGGCGTTCTCAAAAATTTCTATGTTGCACGTAAAGATGACAAAAGTAAAAGGGAGGGTAAAATAATAAAGTGAAAGCTTTTCCTTTGATGGAATAATTTCAGCATTGACGTTGATTCTGGATCCACATTGCATATTTTAGAAGTTCAATAAATCATGATGGTTTTTCATGCAACATCTCAGACCCATTTCCCTTCCTTTGTTCAAAGTAATGTATTCAAAACAGATGAGAATTTGTTGTGTTTATTTTTATCTGAAGAATGGAAAGAACAAAAACTCAGCTTGTTTTGATAACACGAGCAGCTGTTCCCACGATGTGCGAACATAATTATGCCACCAACACACTTGGCACTTGCAAGCTTCTTCCACTGACTGCAGTGGAATGCCCAGCTCCCAGTATGTGGCTATTCCACATTGTTAATCTCATGTATATTGAATATCATTATATTGATCCCAGCTCTAAAAGCCATTCCCCAATATTTTGAAGATTCCTTCAAAAACTGTCTCTCTATTCAGCAGGGTTCAACAAGAATTCTATATTTTCCAATGTTACTCATTGTTACTGTATTTATTTACAAAATAATACATGGATTGGTACAATCTGTCAAAAATGACAGTTGGCTGAAAACTTGCAGTACGCTGGAGTTCTCAAAGACCATCTGCAGTTGGAACCAACTCTTGGATTTTGAAGTCCTTTGTAATGGAAGAAATCAGAAATTTGACAAAGTGAATTTTAAGATTTCAGTTGTGTTCCTTTGGTAACAGAATTTCATCTCTTAAACACAAATTCAGTGTGAAATAATATGAACTGGAATGGAGATTAGCTTTAAAGATACATTGAACACTCATCATGGAGGTTCTTTAATATTACTTGTGTGTATAGGAATTTCCTTTGACTGAAGGTGCAGAAGACAAGTGTAGAAACATAATTTTCATTTGATTGACCTGCATAATTGAGAGCTAATGGTAATTGCTTTAAATGAATATTTTCTTTCACTGGTTCAATAGCACAGCTGCTTCTGCTCCATGAATAGAATGAATGTTAGGAAACCAAACAAAAATTAAAGTACTGTCTGATAAACACACAAACAATTCTGAGTGCAGTCCAACTGAAGGAATAAAGAAATCATGGTATTAAGCTTAACCTCCTGGATGTTCTTAGCTTTCCTCTGCATAAACCTTAAGCCTGGATGGATTATTCTGTGTAGTCAGTTATCGGTTTAAGGATTGAAAGGTTGATTCAGGTTGAGCAGATTGAGAATAAACTGGGATAAGTGAGAATAGGTTGGGGGAGATAGAGGAAAGGTGTGGACATCAAGAAGATTGTAGGTGGCTTTATGTTAGTTGGAGATTGTGCATTGATTAGATTGACTCGCAAGTGGCCAGAGTAATTTCTGATCTAGAGGATAGGTTGAGGCTTAGATAGGAGAATGACAGGGTAGATTGAGTGAAGATTGAAACGAATGAGGATAGATTGTGCGTAAGAGACTGGAGTGAGTCTGGTTATAATAAGATTAGGCTATGTAGATTAAGGGATAGGTTGGGGAGACTGAAGATAGAGTGGATAGGTTGCAGAAAGAAGAGGAAGTTGAACATTGTCAAAACAGATTTAAGTGGGATTAGTGCAGTCACATCTGTTGAGTGGCAAACAGAATGGGCCAAATAGCTGGGAACGTCTATGAGGACAAGTTGAAAAGCTTGAGTTTTCATGGGGAGATAGGTGAAGAAGAGTAAGGATAACCTTGGTAAATTGAAAATATTACTTAAGCTTGTCAGGAATATTGCAATACTTAAAGATACCACTTAGAAACAAAGAGATAGCCAGTATGTTGATCGTACTGTGCAAGAGAACAGATGGAATAAAAAATTACCGAACAGGACAAAGAAGTACAGACTAAATTTAAAGCATACAAAATGCCAGCAGCATTCTAAGTAAATGGTTAAATCAGAGACACCGATGGAAAACAGCAGCCATGACATTGTAGGAGTGCAAGTCATGGTCCAAGTAAGGATTTGGAGAAGAGTATAATTTTACAAAGTTATAGAACAGGAGTGACAGGAAGAGTGGAGAGGTTGTCTTGTATACATCAGCCATGATCATATTGAATGGTGGTGCAGGCTCAAAGGGCAGAATGGCCTACTCCTGCACCTATTGTCTATTGTCTAAAAAAAAAACTGGCAAGTTAACACACTTAAGCAATACAGGAAAATCTGTAACATGAATTTCTCTTGCTCAATGTATGGGATAGGAAATGAGTGACAAAAATTATTTTGGATTAGTTATAGGCCGGAGGTAAAAGTAACAAGGATAACTTGTTTTTTATGATGTGATTAGAAGGGTGAGCAAGGAAGGAAGACAGCGCTTATGGCGGAGAACTTAAACTGGGAATGACTGCTAATGGAAGGTCCTTAGCTGGTCAGTCTTTATCTCAAGGTTCACAGGGTGTAATGGACTCCTCAAGATTGGTTCTTGTGAATGACTCAGTCTCTTTTTAGTGAGTAGAAATAAATTAGCAATAATGTTTCATTGAGGCTAACTGACAAGGCATTAGGACAAGGTAAATAGAGCTGGGGAAACAATTTTTAGGTAAATCTGCTGAATGACATTCCAACATATGCAAGCACATGAGAGAGAGAAACCCGCAGAGGAAATAAAATGCTCAAAAATGGGTCAACAGAGAAATTAAGAGGCAGATCATGTGAAAAAGAAGTGTTACAAAGTTCAAAGATGTTGGCCACCAAGTAATATGTACAAGGCACACTAGAAACAGATGAACAAAACAGAGAATTGGGAATTAGAAGATGCAAATCGTAACGCCATGAAATCCATCCCCAACAGCAAGATAACGATATCCATATCAGAGCCCTAAGTTGTGGTTAAAGATGACCAGCAGCTAATGCACAGTATATAATGACTTTTTAAATTGCTAGTACTTACAAAATACTATTGAGCATCATGCACTTTGTTGCATCGTCAGGATTTTGAAATGAACAATTAAAGTGTTGGAGATTAGTTCGATAAAGGATTGATCAATTACATGTTATGCACTTGGAAAGAACGAGGGTTCTTGTGGTGCAATGGTAGTGTCCCTACCTCTGGACCAGGAGGTTCAAGTTCCACTTTCCCCAGAGAGGTGTCATGATATGTCTCAACAGAGTGATTAACATAATTACTTCGAGAGAGACACCAGAACATTGTGAAGCACTCACAGACAGGTTGAGAAAACTATTAGACATTGGTGGTTCCAGTAAACTTGAAATAGGCTAGTTTGGTTTCCATATTAAGGAAATCCAACTTGAACTGTGAGAAGCTGACTGAGGGAGGTATTGATTGCTGCGAGCTCTAGTTGCAACAAATTAAGATTGGAAGTTTGGTCAGAGAAGTAATTCGACATTCTGATGGGATGGGCCTGAACCAGCAAGCCTGGGCAGATGGGCAAGAAAATGCGTTGTATTTGTGAGGATATTCAAACCAAACAGATATAGGCCAGATGTATTGTGTGGAATATCCTGGACAGCAAACTATTGAAGAGAGTCACATAGGTTTGAAGAGTCAGATATGTCTGTTGTTTAATCTGGAGGAATGCAAACTCCAAGAGCAGCTAGCTACTGCCTGCCCAGGGGAAGAAACATTATTGGTAGACGTAAGTCTGACCTTCATTAACCCACAGATTAAGGTTGGAAGAAATTTAAATCAGCAGGAGCACTTCAAAGATGTGAGGAAACGACAAGGAAGGGTTAGGATTCAGGCTAATCACACTGGACAGCAGGAGGAAGCAAAAAAAACATCGGTTTGGATGATGTGAGTATCAGAAGGAAGGGCAAAGAACAGGTGGACCCATTAAAGGATAAACTGGCTAAAACTATTCCAGATGAGCAGGATAAGGAAGATACATTGGGCAGATTCTTTATGTCAATTTTCACAAATAAGAGCTATAAACAAATTCCAGTCACAGTAAATGAGGCCAAGTGATGCATGACATATGTGGAAGTTACTGGGAAGGAGAATTGTGTTATATGGAAAGTGGTGGATAGGCTTAAGTAGCCACAGGGCTCCAGAGCCAGATAGGATATGTGCTGAAGTCTTCAAGGAATTGGGAAATTAACAATGCCTTGACTGTTGTTTTTCAGTGATTCATCAACATTGGAATGGTGCCTCAGGACTGGAGGATAGCAAACGCAAGTCCACTATTCAACAAAGAAGCAATGCACAAATCTATTAAATAGGGGAGTTCACTGAAATTTCATTCAGGGGAGCATGCATATTTGGGATCTTTATAAGTATATTAAACTTTAAAGAGGGATCTAAATTCATAAACAAAGGTAACCTAATAGATTAAACTCCAATTTTGAAGCAGCATTTATCTTTGAGGGCTGTTAGGGGAGGTTTGAGCTCAAGAAATGAAGGCAAATAAACAACTGAAGACTGAATGTGGTGATAAGTGGGAATATGAATAGTTTCCTTCAGCAATCTGTTCTCTCGTTCAGAATTTAGGAATGGTGCAAACACAGTGTTTGTAGTGTATTATTAAGGTTTACACAAATGTATGTTTGAAAATCAGTAAGTAGAAACAAGATTGACTGTCAAAGAATGAGGATAAGGAAGAGGAAGGCGGAGTTATAGTAAATATGCATGATGTGAGTGGGTTTCCATTAAAGGCTAGAAAGGAAAGGACTTTAGGTGCTAATCATTGATTGTATCAGAAGTCATCTGTTTATGGTAAAGCAGTAATCAAGAAGAAAAATAACTCAGACATTTTATTATTTGCAAAAATAAGGATCTTTTGGAAATGATACATTAGGAACTGCACAAGGATGATACCGAACCTGAAGAGTGAAGTTCAGGTGAATTCATTTCTTTTCCCTGAGGGAAAGATAATTGAGGGACCATATGACAAAGGAGGATAAGAGGCCATGACTGAAAGTCAGGAAGCGAAGTTTCAATACAGACAAAAGGAAATAATTATAATTTGTAACAAAGCACTCCAAATTGTAGGGCACTGGAAGGAAATAGGCAGTGTAATGGGGAGATGTCAACTGCTTACAGTTTCTCCAAATGTTTAAGAGGAATCAGACTTTTTTAATTTGTTCATGAGCTGGAAAGTGGTATTGGAAAGTCAAATATTTATTACTCATTCCTAATTCCTAATTTCCCTTGAGAAGGTGATAGTGAATCACTTTCTCGAACTAATGCAATCCATATGCCAAGGTGCTGTTAGGTAGGGAACTCCAGGATTTTAACTCAGCAATGATGAAGGAAGAGTGCTAGATTTCCAAACAGGGATTAATGGAAACGGAATACATTGGGGAACAAGTTTCTAGACTCAGATAGTCCAGGTAAATGAAGAATAGGAATCTGTCTAAGGCATTTGCACTGGATGAATGGTATTATATTGGCCATGTTAAATGCCGTGCCCCAATGTCTACATCCCGAGAAGAATTTCTGACCTCGTACTCGTGCCTCCTTAAGACTGCACTTCCAGTTCAGTTAAAGCACTTGATCTCGTCCTTGTCTCAGTTCACTTCCAGCTCATCCATGTCTCAAATATTCCAACACACTGTCTGGGCTGACTCCAACTTTCTATCTTCTGTAAAATTGAGGTGATCCAAAACTCTGCAGCATCTGTTTTAACTCAAAGCAAATCCTGTTTCCCTCTGAGCCCTGTGCTCACTAACCGACATTTGCTCTCGATCAACCAACATTTAATTTTGTCATTCTCACCCTTTATTTAAAAAAACTCCCTATTTCTGTGATTTCCTCCAGCCCAACAAAATTGTGGGAGATCTGTGCTCTTCTAAATTAGCTTCTTGTGAATTCCCCATTATATTTGCTCCACCATTGCTGGAGATGGCTTCGGTTGCCTTTGTCCCAAGCTCTGGAATTCCTTCCTACAAATCTTTACATCACTTTCCTCACCGATGACTCTTCTTGAAGCCTGCCTCTTTGATAAAGTTACAGTCATCTGACCTCCGAGCTCCTCTAGGGATTTGGTATTACAATTTGTTTTATAGTGGTCCTGTGACGAACCTTGGGGCTTTTCACAACAAAATTACGAGAAGCGTGGTACCACAGACTGTGGTAAATGACTGCAATGCACTGCCAGAGGAGGTGCTGGAGGCAGATACAGCAGCAATGTTTAAAAGGCATCTTGATAGATACACAAATAAGCGGAAAATAGAGGCAAAGGGTTTTAGTTTAGAAACATGACATGTACTGTGAAGGAGTCTGTTCCTGTTCTTTATCCTTTTTGTTACTTGACATTGAAGGTCCACCATAAGTATAAGTTGTTATTATTATTATTGTTATTATTATTAATGGGCCTTGTATAGAAAAGGTGGGAATCTTTCTTTATACTGCTCTGGAAGCAAAACTTTAAGCTGGCGGACTGATGGCACGTCGATAGTCTGTAATCCCTGCCATTTCTAATTTTATTTCCATTCACTTTTAACATGTGTTATCCTAGGCTGTGTCATTGCCTTTGCTCCTTCAAAATGAGACAAATGTCTTCCCAAATTATTTTTACTATGTGCAGTCACATCAGAAATATGTCTTGCTCAGCAAGACTAAGATTGACTTGGATATTGCCCTAGAAGGAATAGTCGTGCATTTGCAGATGATACCTAAGGAAGTTAAAGTCCATTCTTTTAGCCAAACTAAGTGATGACAGTTCTAGTGATAAGATGGAGAAATGAACTAAAAGTGATGTGTAATTCTATATCTGTAAATTTTATAAGATTTCAACCTTTCAGGAAGGTTGAAAGTTGAGCTACTGTCAATGAAATACTTCAGGGAAAAGTGAGTATTGGACTACAAGATCACAGGATATTAAATTTGACACCTCAAGTTCATGAGGTCATAAAATGTTATTTTCAGTTTTATTTTGACATGTAGATTATAATTTTGTAAGATAATAATGAATTGATCTAGGATTTCAGGATTGTGTACATTTGGATTCCCCAGTATGGGAAGGATATTTACAGATTTGGATAGGGGTACCTATAGATTTTCTAGGAAAATGAATTAACAATTAGATTGATGAATAATGAAGATGACTGAGCATTAGGAGAGAATGGGATAAGGTAGATAAACAAACCAGGAGAAAGTGAGGACTGCAGATGCTGGAGATCAGAGTTGAAAAGGTGTTGCGGGAAAGGTGCAGCAGGTCAGGCAGCATCCAAGGAGCAGGAGAATCGACGTTTCGGGCATGAGCCCTTCTTCAGGAATTGACAAACCAGTCTTGGTAGTTAAGGGATCAAGAATGTTGGGCAATGGATAGAAGATTAATTGTAAGTAATTTAGGATTGAAGCAAGAGAAACATTTTCTCAGACATTTGCGAGTTGGAGGACAGGTAATGTCACTTGTCTAGGAGCATGGATTCAAAACCCACAATGATATTTGGTGGAATTTAAAGTTAATTAATAAAAGAAAATCTGGATTTTAGAGCTTTAGTTGCAGTAGTGCTGTCCATGGCAGCCATTGATTGGCCTCAAAACCCATTTGGTTCACTGATGCCCTCTAGGGAAGGAAGTCTGGTGTCTTTATGTGGCTTGGCCGACATGTGACCCACAACATTGTGACTGCCAGCTGAGTGGCCTAGCAAACAACTCAGTTCAGTAGCAGTTAGGGACAGTAGCAACTAATGTTGGTTTTGTCAAGAACACCACACAGCAGGAAAGAATAAATTTCAGGGTTGTTTCCAGAAAAATGGTTGAAACAGAGCCCCCCTCCACGCGCACACGTGGACACATGGACATGAACACACAGTTTGTGTATACAGGAAGGAGGTAGATGTAGACCTTGTGCCTATATGGCGGGAGGGCAGGATTGGGGTGTTGAGCTCAATCATCAGCCATGATCATATTGAATAGTGGAACAGATTCACGTGGTTGAATGGCTTACTCCTGCTCCAATCCTTTATGTTTCTATGTCTGTACTTCCACGTGTCTTGTCTAGTTTACTTTGCACTTTGTAGAAGGGAGAGAATTGGTTCTTTCTACTATTTCATTCACACCCATTTAACATCTCAGTTTTTCTTCTCCCAACATTAACAATTCCTTTGTCCTTCGCACTGGGCCTCTGCCTCTGTCAAAAATATGAAACAGGAACATTTTCCAATACCCCTCAGTTCTGAGGAAGAGTCATACTTGACTCAGCATTAGCTCTGGCTCACTCCCCATTGTTGCTGCCAGATCTGCCGAGTTTCTCCAGCAATTTTTGCACTTGTTTTAGATTTCCAGCATTTTATTTTAATAAAGATTAAATTGCCTGATGAATTAAGGATAAGACAATCTGGGAGTGGAGCTGGTAAATGTGATTAGGATTAACTCTATTCTTCTAGGATAATCACTGACATCACTGGCCAGACTGAATAGCCTGTTGTAATTTTCTGTGTATTTCTGGGTACAAGCTACTCATTTGAAGGAAAGGAAATTGTGGCTGTGCGATGTTTTCCAATTCAAGGCTCATTAATGGGAAGTAGTCCATGTGTAGGATATTAAATCTATCACTGTAGCATATTAAAACATTCAGCTATCCCTTAGGAAAGAACAAGTGAGTAGAAGTGCGACTGGCTTCCTCCACATTGTACCTTGTGGAATTTTTATTTCTTGCCAGTAGAAACAAATACACCATATCTCAGCTCCCTGGAGAGGTCACATTTAGGTCTGGGTTTGAACATTGTCTATATCTAACAATGGGATATTGTCTGGCTGCAGCCAAACTTTAGAATGTAATTAATTAGAAATTTTGTAGGTCAGAATTGTTAATTTGTGGGAATGCTTACTTGGAGCATACATTACAACAGACGTGTTCAAGGTGGGGGTGGCCAAAGTAAAGTCATGTGATTTTCTTCATGCTCTGTGTGTCTAGGGCATGATCTGCTGTTAGCTGAATTTCTTTTGATAAAACTATTGCTGTAACTATTCAAACTAGCAAGTTAATCTAGCTAAAGCTTTTGAAACGTTTGACCTTTCTGATACCATTCTCAGCTGAAAATGTGTTGCTGGAAAAGCGCAGCAGGTCAGGCAGCATCCAAGGAACAGGAGAATCGACGTTTCGGGCATAAGGAATCCTGAAGAAGGGCTTATGCCCGAAACGTCGATTCTCCTGTTCCTTGGATGCTGCCTGACCTGCTGCTCTTTTCCAGCAACACATTTTCAGCTCTGATCTCCAGCATCTGCAGCCCTCACTTTCTCTCAAAGATTGATACCAATCTCAAACTCACAACCACATCGGGTTTAGCTACAGGTATTAACTTTTCTTAATCATTTTAAGCCTTGATGTTTTGCAGATTGGTTAGTTTATCTGGGTATAAGCAGATGCCTTGTCCTGAACTGAAAACACTTTTCGCTGATATCGAATTTTCTTCTATCTCCAAAATGAATCCCGTGTCCAGAGGAAATAAATACATTTGCAACAGTCTGCACCTCCTGAGCATAATTTTCTTCCCTCACACATACTGGGGACATTGTCCAAAGTTCTAATTGATATTCTGCGCTGTTTATCCAGTTACTGGCTTGCATGAATTGACTGGAGTTTTCTATTTGTTGAGACTAAATTATTATTGAATTAATTAATGGAAGCATTGGTCAGATTGGCCAACCTTGACAGAATTAATCAGACGCTATGCTCCTTTGTGTTAGGTGTTGATTGGATTGTGCAAATCACACACAATGTAATTGCAATAAAATCTGGTGGACAAGTTGTGGCTATGAAATAATGTCATTTTCACAATTGTCCTTCTGATAAAAGCTGTAATAATTCTATGAGGTTAGACTATTTGGAGGTGATAAAGTCTTGCATGAGGTAGAACTATGACAGTATGTAGTGGAAATACAAGAAGGGGATAATTCATTCAAGTGAATGTCATTAATGCACAATCTTGGTGATCAGCAGAAGACGAGTAAAAGTGGAAGCTTTAGAAAGGCAACCGCTTGTGACATCTTGACAAGACAGGGCTTTGGCACCTTGGGACATGGAACATGAGGCAAGTCAAATATAACGGTAAGGGCCTTTCATAGAAAGGAATGATTTGTTTGATACCCTCTGAGAGTCTTATCTTGTAATGACCTACTTTTTCCTCATCAAAATAAAGTTCTGTTACTTTTTATTTCACTTCTGAAAGAAATGAGAATGCTATAATTGATTATATTTATCCTGCAAACATCAGCAAGATTTTCTCACACATCGATCCAATGTACCAGAACATAAAATAAACACACAAGGTTTTTTCCTTCTAATGCATGGGCCTTGATTTCTTCTGAATGCCTGTTTCATATTATCTGCCCTGAGCCATTACTCCTCTTTTGATGGTTGGAAATGTATCACATTTGTTTACTTGAAAATGTTAAACATAGATAAACTATATACAATAAATATTATTTGATTTTAAATACACAGTCAGAAAAGCTAAAAAATCACACAACACCAGGTTATAGTCCAACAGGTTTATTTGGAAGCACTAGCTTTCATAGCGCTGCTCCTTCATCAGGTGCTTGTGGAGAATAAGATTGTAAGACACAGAATTTATAGCAAATAACATAGTCAGAAAAGCAGTCACCTTTTTCAAAGGGAAAGAGTTTGATATAAAGCTCAATGGGATTCCAGCACAGTGGTTGTGGCCAACAGATTGACATGTGCAAGGATAAATGACTGCATTTAAACAACTTAACATGAAACATCAGGAAAACATCAATAATGGTTCATTGTTGAGGATTTCATGGGCATTTCATGGACAGCAGACAAGACAGGATAGCCATGAGGTTCCTTTTAGATTTGATCATGTGGAAATGATGTAGGAAGTGTTGAGTTTCAATCACAGTGTCAATGATGTTTGGGAGTTTGGCTAATTTTAAGTGGATAATAACTCCTTTGTTGACATGAAATGCTGCGGATGCAAGGAATTCAATACAGTCCCAAAATATGTACAGGTCTTCAGTCTAACACAAAACCTTGGTTTTTCTGCAGCTTCTAAAGCCTTTGTTATTGGAACTCACAAATTATTTTCATCTTTATTTCCAATATTTGGTAATATTGGATTCCCAAAGTCTTGTTAAGTAGAAATTGCCAATGGCAGATATTAAATAGAAGGAAGTAGTCAAAGATGGCTGGGTTAAGTGACCAGAAATAATCAGAGTATAGCAAAGGGTACTGGGAGCATGACAACAAGGAGAGAGAGAGAGAAAAAGATGAGGGTAGGGTTGCCAAGTCGAAATAGGTGACTTGAGAGGCACTGTGAGGCAAGAAGGTTAATGGGAGGGATCCTCAGGAATTTAGGTTTAGGTGTTGGGGGAATGAAAGAGCCTGGGGAAAGAACGTAGACCATGTTTTACTGTGGGCTAAGCAAAGACATGTGCTTCCTTTGCTTCCCAAGCAGTGCCATTAAAGTTTGAACTTGCCTGTTCAAACTCAAATGACCAGCATTGAGATGAAATCAGCTGTGCAATGGTGTGGCCTGATTTGAATATTTTACTGAGGTGCTCTGACTCTGATTTACATTATTACTCAATGTGTTGGTACCATGGAATGCAATGCATTGGAATGGCAGAGCCAATAGAAACTGCAGTTAATCCATCTTCCACAGAGTTAATGCGTTCCTGTTTGGGATAGTTTCAGAGAGATGATAATGGTTTCTTAAAAATGAATAAGAACTGAAACTGCTATGGGACATCTTATAAAGATTATAAACTAAAATTCTTATGTAGCAATATAGAAATCTTTGTATTCGCTTGGGAAATCACAAAATGGTTGCCGCCAGTTGCTCTGCATGTTAATGAGTGGATTTAAACTATTTATTTTGAGGAATTTTCAACAATGAATTGATTTTTATATCACATTAACAAAATACAGTAATTCTCCAGTTTATCTCATAACTAAAGTCACTCATCCATGGAACCTATCTCGTAAATATTTTCTGCACTCTCTCGAACATCCTCATCATCTTCATTAAGTGTTGTGCTAGAACTGCAAACACTGCTCCAATTGGGGCTAAACCAATGTTGTATAACTATTTTCCATAACTTCCTTGGTTTTGTACTCAATACGTCTTCAACTTCTCTATGTTACATTTCCTCTATAACATGCCTGCACATTTCACCACCCTGATCATATCCACTAGAAGTTATAGAAGCAAAGTGTCATTGAGATGTACAGCACAGTAAAAAGGCCCTTTGGTCTATCAAATGTGTTCCGGTCAAAAACAAGCACTTAACCATTCTAATCCCATTTCCTAGCATTTGGCCAACTGCCTTGTATACCTTGGCATTGCAAGTGCACATCTAAACATTTCTTAAATGTTAAGGGTTCCTACTTCTACCACCCTTTCAGGCAATGCCTTTCAGATTCCCACTACACTCTTAGAGAGAAAAAAGTTTTCCTCACATCTGGAATAAATTCCATTTGCCATTGATCAGCCCATCTGAGCAACCCATCTACGCCCTTCTGTAAATCTAAGTCTATCCTGCTCACTATTTACCACCTCACCAAATTTTGTATTATCTGCAAATTTACTGATCAATACCCCTATTGGCTTCCAGCCACAAAACACTCTCGACCATCACTCTCTTCACCCTATCATTCAGCCAATTTGGATTCAATTTGCCCATTTTTCCTTGGATCCTATGGGCTCTTACCTTTTGTCAATCTCCCATGAAAGACCTTATCAAAAGCTTGTTGAAGTTGAGGGATGACCTTATTGAGGATTATAAAATTATGAGGGGCATGAATAGGGTAACTATCCATGGTTTTGTTTCATAGAGTGGGGTAGTCCAAACCTAGACGGTATAGGTTTAAAGTGAGTGGGGAAGGACTTTAAAAAAGACCGAAAGGGTAACATTTTACAGAGGGTGATGTGTGTGTGTAAAACGAACTGCCAGAGGAAGTGGTGGAAGGGGGTATAAGTTCAACATTTGACAGGCATCTGGATGGGTATATGAATAGGAAGGTGTTGGCGGGATATGGGCAAATGCTGGCAAATGGGACAAGGTCAGAGTGGGATGTCGAGTCAGTACGGATGAGTTGGACCGAAAGGTTGGTTTCCATGTTGTATACTCTATGATCCTATGAGTAATTATTGGTTAACCAAGAATGACACAAGCCTGCTTCATAAACCAGTAATAGTACACATTTTGTGTTGTACTCATCAATTCTGGCTTTATACAAGTGTAGAATATACAATATAATTATTTGGCCCAAAACAAGTGCTTTTTAAATTTCTGTCAGCTTTGTAAGAGGCTCCTTGGACACATGACTGTGCAGCAAGGAGATTAGATAACAGACAGAAATCATAAATATCTGACAGAAGGAGCTGTATACATTTAGCGTGGGATCACTCACTCATTTTTACATTGATCTCCAGGAATCCTTTTGTATCTCCGATGATTGCTCTTAAAGTTTAGAAAAAGTTATGAAAAGTGTTTTCACAACAAACACCACTCAATGTGTCCCTGTGGATCTTGCTAGGATGAAGTCAAAGATACTGAACAGTCTGGATTGCAAAGTTATACAGAGTAAATTCAAATTGAGGTTTCCAAGGTGTCTCATAGTTACATACTGAGCAATACTTTAAAGAGCAGTTAATTGGTTGTAATGGACTTCAGGACAATCTCCGGTTATGAAAAGTGCAATATTAATTTAAGTTCCTTCTTTACTGCAATGGATGAGCATGTCAAAGATTTACTTCTTCTATAGCCTCTGGCTTGCACAGGTTTCCTGCCTCGACTTCTACTACTATCATTTTATTACATTGTTGTGTCCGCTTTTCCCTTTATAAATTCCTCAGTCACATTTGTAATGTAAACGTCACGTTGTAATTACACTTTTTTTCCAATGGTGGCACTCTACTGCTTCAGTCATCAGAAGGTGTCAGAAATTAAAGCGTGCATTACATTGAAACTCACGTTACTGTTGTACAATGATGACTGGAGACATAATGATTGTATTTGTTCTGAAAATTATGCACTCAAAATGTATTTTTAACGTGAACATGGCCTGTTGAGGTAATATGATTGGAGGTGGCCAATACTGAAACTTCAAAAAGGTTGTTCTATTCAAATGCTCTCCCAAGCCAGGACAGCAACTCTTTAAAATAAAATCTAACACCAAAAAAAGTTCATCAGTTTGAGTAGCTGCTCAGAGTTGAATGTTACCAGAACTGACCAAAATAACAGATTAGTGCTTTCTTTTTTGACGTAATCACGCGTTGGCGACTGTTTATTACTGACAGTAAAAGCAGAAATTGATTGAAAGCACACTGTAGATTTTCCTATGATGCTACCTGATGTGAGCATTCACCATGACAACGAGGCTGTTGCATATTTTGTTCTCTCTCAGGCTCTGGGGCACAAGTTGGGAAGTGCAGCTGCGATCATTTTCGAAGCATCACACAGCAAGTCAGTTCATAGAGCGAGCTCGTTCTGTGTGCAACTTCAAATGTTATTTCAGTTGTAAAAATGAGGTGGCCTCCCAAGTTTTCAGTCAAGAAAATGATCTTATTTCATAGACCTCCCCTCCCTGCCTTAAAATGTCAGTGATATGTACCATCTGGATGTGTGTTCAATTGAAGAGATAGAATGCAATTAATTCTATGGTAATTAATCATGGATTCATTCATCAAGTATCCAGGCTCTGGATAAACGCAGAGAGCCAGAGTGACTGCAGTCACTTGTGTTTTACCAGCCAACACAGCCGGTCATATTTACCTAGGGCCTGTGCCATATAAACTAGGCTGGGTACAGGCGTTTTGAGACCCAGGACATTGCCCAATAAATTCCCTGCTTCCAGAGTCAGCCTTGGCCATGCTATTTGCTCAGCTGGCCATTTTGTCACTGGACAGTAAAGAGCTTTGCAGAGGCCTGTGTTGAAAGGGCCGAGCCAGGTTGCTGCACTATACAGGTTCCAAAAACAGAAATTTCTGAAAAAGCTCAGCAGGTCTGGCAACATCAATGGAGAGAAATCAGTTAATGTTTTGAGTCCAGTGACCCGAACTGTTGTTCATGGTGAAGCTTGCTGCCACCATTTCCTTCAAGTAGAGGAAGCTACAGGGCCTGTCTGATTTAGTGTGGTCTAACTAGAAGAGTCTCTTGTAGTTAAAGATATAGTTTCTTGAACATTAGAAATTACAGCAAGTTTTTTATTAACTGGAAACTATGGGACCAGAAGTGTGCTGGTTGATCAAATATTCCAGTTGATCAAGAGGTTCATACAACCAATGTAAAAACACACACTAAGTAATAGAAATGTAAAGCAGGGGTATACAGATCACTGTTATATTTTATTTACAGCATAAATCACTTAAAATAATAATGCAACTTTGCTTTAACTAAAACTTACTGGAAGAGAATCTTCTCACTCACATTGTCAACTGACTACTTGGACATTGCAGAGATAATGATGATACAGTAAATGTCACAATATTTAGGTATATAATATTTGCTGGTTTATCGAGAGTGCCAGTTCATACGGTGCTGATTAAAACAGTTTGCTGTAGTTATAGATTGCATTGACGTGCCAAACATTTTTACAGAGCCTTGCAAAGGACCAAATGTTAGGTTTTACTCCTTTAAGACCTGAAGCCTCTCTGTCCAAATTGACATCATCTTAATGGCGTGGTGCTTATGGCACTCCAGCAGTATTAACCTTTTCAGACTCATCCACAGCAGCCTTGTGGTGCAATGGTAGCATCCCTACTTCTGAGCCAGAAGCTCAAGTCCTACCTCATCACTTGACGGCCATGGAAACTGTGTCATAAAATGGCCAAACGGGTTGGCAGTCAACCTGCAAATCTTGCCCATGCAGCCAGCAGAGTCTCCTGGTTCAGTCAGAACCATGTGATACACACGCTGTAAATTAGAGGCCACCATGCATTTGGCATGACGAAGTGTCATCCTTGTGCCGAGGGACACTTGCAAAGCTTTTTAGAAAAGTTTCAAAAAGTGACCATCAATTCTGAATTTCCACAGTGTCTCATCCATGTCTTAGTGGGTACCACCTTCCATTCTAAGTCAGAAAGTGCTGGATTTAAGTTCTTATGTAGAGACATGAACAGAAAAATAAAGGTGACACTCTAGTGCAGCACTGAGTGAGTGCTGTGTAAGGGATGCCTCACTGTCAGATATGACATTGTGTGGAGGTGGCGGTATTGGACTGGGATGTGTTGCTGGAAAAGCACAGCAGGTCAGGCAGCATCCAAGGAGCAGGAGAATCGACGTTTCGGGCATGAGCCATTCTTCCTGCTCCTTGGATGCTGCCTGACCTGCTGCGCTTTTCCAGCAACACATTTTCAGCTCTGATCTCCAGCATCTGCAGTCTTCACTTTCTCCTTGGACTGGGATGGACAAGGTCAGAAGTCAGATGACACCAGGTTATAGCCCAACAGATTTATTTGAAATCACAAGCTTTCGGAGCACTGCCCCTTCATCAAGTGATATCCCAAAGCTTGTGATTTCAAATAAACCTGTTGGCGTATAACCTGGTGTTGTAAGACTTCTGAAGATGAGACATTAGACAGAGACTTTGCCATCTCACTCAGATGGACATAAAAGATATCAGCGGCACTTTGTTGAAGAAGAACATGGCGCTGACATTCTCACCAATGTTTATTGTTCAGTTAATAACATCACAGAAACTGATTATTTATCATTGTGACAGTATTTTTTGAGGGAGCTTGTTTTTTGCAAATTGCTTGCTGTATTTCTGACATTAAAGCAGTGACCACATTTCAAAAATCCCTCACTGGTATTGAAACATTGAGGTTTAGAAAGATGCTCTATATGAAATATTCTTCTTTCAAAAAGCTTAACAAAGATCACAAAACAACTGTTGCTTCAAAGTTGTATTCACACCAAAACTTTAAAAACTGCAGCATATCCAGCCACAAACATTCCTGTGCAAAGAAATCATTGCATCTCTGGGGCAAGTTCCCGTAATCAAAAATTATGACGTTTCTCCGAAATCTGCAGCAGTTATAAGAAGAAAAAACAATTGCAACAGTGATTTGGTAAATCTTAACAGTCACTCAATTGCTGCAGGGTTCTGAATCTGTCTCGGTAAGCAAATAGTGACACACTTGAATCCACACACAGTAGACCGTTACAAATTCAAAGCACTCTCGCAGCTTTTGGGCTGGAATATGTTAAGGAAAGCAAGGTTAAGATTGTGTAGATACCATACTGGCAAATGTTCCCTTTCCAAAAATTAGGCATCTGCAAAAATAATTGTAAGATTTACGGCACAAATTCTAATCAATAACATTAATAAAAAGAGCAACTACTTGAAAAGAGCAAACAACTCAGTTAACAACCCTGAATAGAGTTTTAATTACACGAACAGTGCAGTGGGCACAAGCTTGTCATAACTTAAGCTGCAGCCATGCTCAGCATGGAAGTTTCTGACAAAATTCTATTGTGAATGTATTGTTATGCCTTGCAGACTGTGACCTTGATCTAGAATTGTTCATATCACTGCTTAAAGAAGATTTTCTTTTGCCAATCAAACTTGAACAGGGGCTATAGTTTAGTACCCCAATGTTCAGAAGCTTCTTAATCTTTACAGGTAATGAATGCCCATCACTGCGCTCACCCTACTAATCTTCCCCTTCCACATCTCCTCCTATCCGTTTGCATTCCTCACTATTCCTCATTACCCTCCTGCATCCGACCCAATGACTGCTGTTCATCCTGAAGATGGGAACCTCTGTGCTACCACAGGCATGACCTCCTGATCTTGTAAAGCTATTGAGGATTTCTAGAGGAAGCAAGCAGTATTGCTTCATTCACCTGGGACAGCATTTGAGAATAAGTCATTGGCCGTTAAGTGCTTTGGAATATGCTGAAGTTGTGAAAAGCATTACATAATTGCAAATTTCTCTTTGGTGAAACTTTTCCAGTGCCATATTTTATATCCTAAATGTTGGAGAGTGTCATCAGCAACCTCAACAGCTTATTAACTCCTGCTGGTACTATAAAAACAACTCTCCCTGGTAATTGCTGTTACTTACTAGAAATGACTGGTGCACCATGCCAGTAATTCCCCATTGGTCTGAGTTCTGAGGAGAGGCTGGCCTTGTATCACTGAAGTGTAGGAGATTATGGGGTAACCTTTTCGAGGTTTATAAAGTCATCAGAGGTATAAATAAGGTGAATTACAGGTGTCTTTTCCCTAAGGTGGGAGAGTTCAAGACTAGGATTCATATTTTTAAAGGGAGAGAAAAAGGATTTTTAAAAAACACGAGGGAATTTTTTTTACACTGCATGGTTCGTGTGTGGAATGAACTTCCAGAGGAAGTGATAGTTGCAGGTACGGTTACAACATTTAAATGATACTTGGATGAGCATGTGAATAAGAAATGTTTGGAGGGATATGGGCCAAGTGCAGGCAGGTAAGACTAGTTTAGTTTGAATGTCTCTATGACTCTATTGGTGATTAATCTATAGCCAAAGTACCAAGTGCACAAAGGGATTTAAAATTGGAATGTCCAGTTCTTGAAGTCAGACTAGCCCTTGACCACACAGCCGCCTTGTCAAATAGCACCATCCCCTTACCCCACAGAACCCCCCTCCCCCATCTGTCAATTCTGCACCTTGGTGGGATAGCAGCCCCAGTTGTTATAATATGCACCTATTCCTTAGATATAAATAATTCCTTCCTTCAGATGGATGTGTTATAACATGCACTTATACCTTAGATATAAATAATTCCTCCCTTCAGATGAATGACAGAGTTATGTCCTGCTAGGAAGACAGGTGAGTGAAGATAACGCCCTTCTGTGTTTCCACTTGCTCCAGCCTCTCACCCCTCTACAATCTCAGTGCTGACATTGAATTCCCTCACCCTTGCCATGCGTCTGAGACTTTAAGGGGGCAAAATGATGAAAAGAAGCTTCATTTTTCTCAAAACCATGGGTTATCACTCTATGTAGCAGTAAATGGAGCAAAATACAGGTGCAACAATCACTTGCATTTATTTAATAGCTTTAACACAGACAGCAATAGACACAAAGCCAATTAAAGAAATACAAAAGCAAAATACTGTGCAGTTTAGTTTTCCAGCATCCAACTGAAGAGGTAGAGGGGAAAACAAGTTCACGTTTCAGCTCGAGATGACCGTTCCTCCTCAAAGGTTCACTCCAA
Source organism: Chiloscyllium plagiosum (assembly GCF_037043375.1). Lineage (NCBI taxonomy): Eukaryota > Metazoa > Chordata > Chondrichthyes > Orectolobiformes > Hemiscylliidae > Chiloscyllium > Chiloscyllium plagiosum. The sequence goes on along the minus strand of NW_028270175.1, from coordinate 23,100,479 downwards.
AGATGCTGGTGAATATTTGCAGTATTTTTAATTCCTTTGTCTGCACAAAGAGATGTTAGGACAAATAACCAAAATCTTGTTCAATGGGTTAGATATTAAGACTTGTCTTAAGAGAGGGAGGGAGGTTTAAACTGGCAATTGCAGAACCTGGACAATGACAGATAAGACACTGCCACGAATGTCTGAATGAAGGAAATCAGAGGTGCACATGATGGCAACATTGGAGGAGCACAAAGATTGGGTGAGAGTCTGGAGCGAGTTAGAAATTCAGAGCGTCAAGACCACAGAGGGACTTGAACACAAGATTTTTAATATTGAAGACTTCAGAGACTACAGGCTATCATAACGTTGTGTTGAGGAGTGGGCAGGACTTGGAGTGGGTCAGGATATAGGGACAATTGTTTGGACGAAAGGCACAATGAGAGTGTGAGGATTTGGGCATTTGTGGTCAGTCAGCTTCTCCCCTTCCACTTTGTTCAGGCCACAATTGAAGAGCAGTGTTGGATGAGGCTGAGACTCAGAAACTGTGCAGATGGCGAGCTCTTGTAGCTGGCGTGCATCAAGACACATCAAGAAAATGAACTGGGCTGAAAGTAATAACTGAGCAACTGCTCCTCTCCTGGCCCTGGCAGGAAATCAGGATTTAGTTGAAGGCAGCTGCACTTGTATCACCTCAGGGTTAGCCGCTGAATGTCAGTACAGGAAGGTGTACACGCTCCCGTTCAATCAGTGGCCATCAGCAACAGGAACAAAAGCAAGGCAGGGTGTGTACCATCTCATTGCCAGACTGTGGTGCATCACTGCCTGCCATTCACAGCCTGCTGGGAGCTGCCTCAACAGGCAGACCTGCTTACTCACTGTTCCAGTCACAAGTTCAGAATGATCTGTGACTGCACCCCTCCCTCTACTTCTCAACCTCCAAATCCTGCTCAATGGGCTCAGCAGATTCAAGTCTGTCAGCTTCAGGCAGGAAAAGGGCCACACTGTTGGAAAATGAAGATGCGATATTAACAACATTTGCTTGATTTTTCTTTCCAGAGGATGGATCTTGGTGTTGCTTAGAGACAAGAAGCAATAGCTGGTTTAGGGAAGGGAGTGAGGGGAGACCGAGCTGCAATAGAACAATCACACATTGACTCGGGGCTGAATGGCCTTTCCAGCATTATTACAGGGGGCAGGGTTTTATGGGGTGAGGGGATGAAGTCCCTGCTGCCCCACACTCGGAAGGGACATTGGCAGCTAGCCAATGGATCAGCAAGACCACCCCCGCCAACCCCATCTGCCCACTACGGTGGGTGGGCTACATTGGTGGTGAGGTGAGACAAAGTGCCACCCTCAGGGGCTGCCAGCCAGTCTGGGTTTGCATTTTGGATGGCAGGCAGCTGGGAAATGAAGGGGTACTATCATCAATGGGTGCCCCTAATGTGCCCAGGGTCCTTCCTTAAAGATACTAAACTCTACCCCCTCATCACGCTTTGAAAATTTTTGTTTTTGAAAAGCTGCTCACTCCTACCCACCTTCTCATGGTTGCTAACTGTATGGTCGCAGGGGCAGCATATTATCAGGGTCAGTTGGCTTGATCAAGCTCAATTGATTCTTAATTATTTAAAGATGGCTGCCTGTTTGGTGCCTGTCCATCTGCCATGTTGTGAGGTGTCATCTGGGGGTACACCGGTACATCCTCCACTCCCCCCATCCACAATCAATCTCCCCATGAGGGTGTATAAAAGCCAACCAAAGAACACTGATCCAGATTTCGGTTTGCAGTACCATTACTTATTTGGGTTACAGAGTGATCTAAAGCTACATATTAAACATTCACAATCCTCTTCTGCAAGGCTACAGTCTATATTACTTTTTTTCTGAAATAGAAGAACCACCGATGTTTGACATCTGGGATGAAAACAGAAATTGATGGAGAAACTCAGGTCTGGCAGCATCAATGGAGAGAAAGCACTCTGCTCCAAAAACTCATGTGTGGAGTCACTCACAAACCGAGCCAGTGAGTGCATTCATAATAACAAGTGCATGTTTGCGTGCACACACATGCATACACACACACATACATATATACACACATATTCACACACGCACACACAAAACAATTAGCAAGACTAATATGCAGCCACAAGGTCACAAACAGCACAAAACATTGTAAACCTAGATTCACATTATTTTAATTTTAATGTCAAAACAATTACCACATGACAAAACAATTTTTAGATTTTCAGGAGGGATATCAGTAAAATGATACATCCAACCAAGAATTTTCCTGTATTATTTCTTCTAACAATATCTTTGGGACTTCTTAGTTTCAAATTTAACTTTAGAGTGATTTCCTTTATCAGTTCCTGTACATGTTATAAGCCAGGATTAATTGTCCATCTCCAAGTGACCGGAGGGCACAGGGAGTCTGCAATGTGATAAGGGTTTGGAGTCACTTGTCTGGACATAAAAGCCAGGGATGTTAGGGTTCCCTTCCTGAATGTATTACAAAGGTCACACAGCTTTTTGATCATTTTTCTGAGGCCAGTCCACGAGTATTTCAGTATTCAACAAACTTACAATGTTGAGATAAAGCTCATTATCTCAATCAGGCTGTTAGTCCATGCAGTCCCCCAACTGGTTAAAATGACAAAAAAGGACTGTGATTGATATTGGTCATTTTATGACCTTTGGATACGCCAATGTATTTCACAGTGTAATTTTGACATGTAGTCACTGTTGTAACATAGGAAACCTCTGACCAAAAGGAAAATACTTTATTGAGAGGCCGGATGAATAGCACATAGTTCAGCGTCATGACAAATTGACAATGACGATCAATGACAAAATCACAGCTACTGGTGATATGAAAGGTTAATTTAAAGGCACTAAATTGTAATGTGCGGAAGGGAAGCAGAAGGGAAGTGTTTTCAGAAGGAACAGTTCCAGTCGAGTGTCTATCTTTCGCCTGTAACAGAAAATGGGTAGTGGTGGATTAGACAGGGTAAGAGATATGTTTGGAATAGGGGTCTGGATAGAATAAGGATAAGGCAAGAGGATGGATGGGAGAATAGGAATGGAATAGAGTCGAAATAAGGACAAGGTAGTGACTGGGATTGGAGGTCAGACTGAGAGCAGGGTAGAGGTGAGATAGCAGGTGAAACCCAGGTTTCACTTCTCCATGTTGATGATGTAAGTTTACTGAAACCTTGGGAACTTTCAAAACCATAACCTTCACGTCATGAGAGACAGAGAAGTGTGAAGGGGACTTAACTGTACGCAATTCACATTTGAAGAAGTTTCTGGACTTCCCACAGGGGGACAAAAAAAAGGTGCAAACTTACATGTTGATGTTTGACGAGGTTAGGGAATGGGACAGTTTATCAGATGACACCACTATTTGCTTCAGCTAAGGTAAGCTACTTCCTAAGTTCTGTTGTCAGGACATATATCATCCAGATATGAGAGCTTTCCATGTAAATTTTCTCTGATCAGGAAAATGTGAGATTGTAACAGCTGGCACCTTGCAGAGTGACCCAATGGATTACGTTTGACCGAGACACACGGTCCCAGAGATGGGAGGGCCTTCAATGGAACATTACCTTAAAAGCCAAATTGTGACTTTGTATTGCTATCATTTTGAGACAGATAATTGGCTAGAAATTTGGTGGTGCTGTCTTCATTTCCAGGGTAACTGTGTCTCCAATATGGTAGCCAGGAAGTACTTCCACATTCTGAGCTGTGAAGTTCACTGTCTGATGTGTTAAATGACAAATTGAGGGATAGGCATTTGGGGCTTACATTTGGAAAAAGTATTCATGTATGCCAATAATGGGCCTCATGCCTATCTGAGAGGCCCCTGCCTCACCCCCATTTCCAGGGGACAATTGGATTGTCTTGAACACAGCCAACCACAGTCAGGCCTACATGGAGCCTACTGGCAGTCCTTAATGGAACATAGGTGGCTGCCACTAAAAGGCCTGTCTCCATGCTGTAGGACTCTATGACACAGGATGGGTTGGAATCGTTTTGGTCCTGCACTAAAACCATATGACACTGCTTACCACCTCCACCCCCATGATAACCATCAGGACCTTCCTATTCCCAATGTTGTAGTTGTCCCCCTGGGGGAAGTTGTCAACAACTTAATGAAAACATTTACACATGGCTGGATGCCTCACGACAGATTTTTTTAAAAAGCCTGCAAATCTTTTTTTCTGTTCAAGTTTAGGCTCTGGAATGGAGCAGCATCCTTAAGATTATGTCAAGATTTCCACCAGTTAGCATTGTCCATATGGGAATGTGTAAAACTTGGCTTAATGTGACAAGGAGGTAAGGGGGGCTCAGAGTGTGAAACAGCAAGGAGACAGTTGGTCAATGGAAGCGATTCAGCATCCTGTGAGCCAGGTGCTAATTGGGATTAATGTAGAATTCTCATCTCATACCGAGCTCCTGAGTTATCAACGCATCACTGCATTGTACACCATGAGGAGCCCAGTGAAGACGAATGAAGCAAGCTGCTCAATTGTTGTGAAGCACACAATAGCTCGCAGCGGATGAGTTTAATATTTGTAGGTGACCTGACAGATAAATTCAAACACAGAGATGGTCCGTTCCTGATAATTCACTGTCTTTTGCACTAAAGAAGAATTGAATGATTCGATTATTTTGTGAAGAGCACAAGAATTGGGACCTTACTTTCTATTTGTGATGGTGAAATGATTTGAGCAGAGTGGGAAGGTAGCAGCTATTCATTTGGCAGGACTCTTCAAGGTGGATAATTGAGTGTCATTCGAGGGTTAACTCAAATTTGAAATATAGTTGCCTCATTTTCCAAATCTAATTGAGGTTGGATAGACGTCTGGCATGGATGGGGAAGTGGGGTGCTCGGGGAGATTGCTGGGCTTGTCGGCGGGGGGGGGAGTTGGAGAAGGGGGGAGGGATCAGTCTGAGCGCTGTAAGTTACATTGTTAATGATCAAAGTATATCGAAGGCCTCCCTGACTATACACACTCCGTGTTGTAAAAATAGAAGCAAATGGGAAAAGTTAACTTCATTTTGATACCAATTGGCAATTATGGCATCTGGTTCTTATTTGAGAGATTTTCTAGACAACTTATTCCAAATTCAAGCTGGCTGTTTCTTCACCAGACAGGTGGCAGTCCCAGTGTGTGTTTAGATTCAGCAGAGCTGTGTTAACTGGCTCAGTAACAAGACAATCAGTGGGTGTCGGACTTTCTGTCAGCACAAATCTGTAATCAATTCCCTAGTTAAACAGAAATAATTATCCTAAATGACAGCAGTTCTTCGTCACCACAGTGTTGCCTCCTGTTGGTGGAGTTTTCTGTACTTGGCTGTAACTCGCTTCTAACAAGCTTTTTGGTTCCATATGTGAAAGGGCTGGGCAGAATGTAATAGAAGGAAATAAATATTGTTAAAAGCCTTGGGCAAAGCCAGTTCATGGAAATATGAGCAACATAATGTCTTGTGATGTTCTTCACCAAAGTCGATCATTAGCTCCCTTCATCAAACATAATTAAATGCCCCTAAGGTGTCACACTCTTTAAGGTTGTGAGTTCAAGTCCAACTCAATAGTCTTGAGACACATTCTAGACTAATGCCTCCAGTGCAGCACCGAGCGAGTGTTGTGCTGTCAGAGATGCTGTCTGTCAGATGGTATGACAAATCGAGGCCATAATCACCTTTCAGATGACCTCAAACATCCTGTGGCAATCTTCAAAGAAGAGTAAGGGACTTACCTGATTTCTTAGCTAATAATGACTCCAGTAAAGAGGAGAAAAGAGAAAGAACCTATCCAATAATTCTCATGTTGCTGTGTGCCAATTGGCTGCTCTATTTCCTGCATTATACTAATGACTCCAATAAATGGATTTTGTTGCATGAAAAGCACTTTAGGATATACTGAGGTCATGAAAGGTGATAAAAATCGTTGTTAGTTTTAAATTGCACAGAAGCTCTAAGTTCACTCTATTCGCTCTTGGTCTGACAATGCATTTGTTTAAAATGATCATCCTTGTTTCCCAGTTTCCTTCATGACTTTTCCCTTTGCAACCGTGAACAGCCCTCACAAACCACTGAGATTTCTCCCCGACTCCAAATTGACCTCTTGCAATCATTGGTGGGAGGTTCCTGTTCTTACCTGATTGGTACCATAGCAAGTTAGAGCTTGTCTGTTTCTGTCTATATAGATATTAACAAAGTGATAAGTCTGAATTACAACCAAACAACCTTTACAGTAACGAAAGTTAACTTTTACAAGTATGGAGTCTCATTGCTTCAGCTTTTAATTGCAGTCGAAGATTAAAAAAAAAGGTTGTTTCTTTCTGTATTCCTATTTTTCCTTCCCTCTCTCTTTCTCTTTTGCTTCCTGATTTAAAATGGAATTCACTATTCTGACACTTTCAGGTTAAAAAGCTGTGCAGCTCATTAACAATACTTCAGTCTGGTTATGGAAAAACAGAGTAGCTTGCGCTTATTAAAAGGTCATGTAATTTGGATAGAATGGAGAATGTTCAATAACCAGATATAATTGTTTGTTTGCCAGTCATAATAAATGTTAACCTGTTCTAATGCAAATGGTCAGGGCTTGGGTCTATAACTTTTCTCAAAGAAATTGACTGACCGGTTGAAGGAGTGATAATCCACACTTGTCTATGTTATCAGTCAGTGCCAGAAAGGTTTATCAGACTGTTGCCCCACACATAGAAATAAACAAGTCCTAGCCTGCAGAGGTGTTTTCTACAAGAGGAACTTCATACCATTCAGTGCATCTCAGTGGTGAGTCAGGTGATGATCTTTGTTTCTGATACTTTTCATTTAGTACCAGCTGGATGTGAGGATGATTTCCAGGATCAAGCAAAGTGACTGAAGGCTGCCTCTGCAGTCTTCATGAGATTCGAAAGTGTGGTTCTGCTCTAGGTTTCTGTTTAACTTATTGTAAAGAAAAAAAAAAGTCAAATGTTGCCCAAAAGTACAGCTTCCATTCTGTACAGTTCTCATTCACCCAGGCACTCTTTCTCTCACTCACTCATTCTCTCTCTCTCTCTCTCTCTCTCTCTGTGTCTCTCTCTGTGTCTCTCTCTCTCTCTCTGAAGCTAATGAACTCCTGCCTAAACTATGATTTGCCACTTCAGTGCAGACTGAACTTGAGAATCTTCTGCAATGTGCACCTCAGTATCATACATGGTGATGTTTTTATTAAAGGAGTCATTGTGGAGTTTCAATCCAACATTTTAATTAAAGATTATGCAATGAATCTTTTGTTAATTTATACCATTCTCTCTTTCACTCAGAACAACAGAAGTTGCGAGCCAAGAAATGTCCAGCAAATTAGCCAGCACAGGCAGAAACATTAGTATTTCTGTGCAGTAGTTTTACTGTGATCTATTGGCCCCATGCCATTGTTGTCTGTGACCTTCTGTTGGTTTAACAGTCAAGTGCTCATTCCACCAGCTGGTTCTGTGCCATCTGGACTCCTAGATAACCTTTGAGAGACTTCGGGTTAGGCCAAGCTTTTAGTAACAGAAGTGTTGACTGAGATTGAAGATTGTCAGTCAATAAATGACCAATAATTGAAATGAAAACTTCAATTTTGTTCATCTGAAGACTATATCTGTTCTACTAACTATGGGCTATTTTAATCAGCACCCCGGAGAACAACCCCTCTTCCCACTCTTATCAGTCATTTACCAGACAAGGGCTCCCCATCTTCGCGAATGCCAGGTAAACTGTGGTGGTCTCTTAACAGCCTCCTGTAGGGAGGATCTTTCTATAAGTCTAATCAATGCCCATGGAGGGACCCCTCAGTGGCAGTGGCCATCCCTGTACTTCCAAGGTTGCCACTGGATGGTTTACCCTTTCGATTACCAGGGGAATTTCCAGCTGGCTTCTGCACTTCTACTTAGAAAGACTTTTCTGGTCTCTAAACGTACCTCGGTATGGTATCCTTTCTCTCCTCCTGCAATGTCAGCAGCAGCCACATCTACCTGTGTCACTGCTGAGCTGCCTGCTCCCTGAATTATGGCCCTTTATTGTGGCCTCTTAATTGGCCATCAGTTAAAAATTCCCAATCCCACCATCCACCCACACATTGCTCAGGACCCGCTCTCAATCCTGCCAATTACTTTAAGATGGAATGTAAACTTTCGGTAAAGAGTAAATCTGCTTACAAATGAAGAATGGAAGGCAGTTGACTGAGTAAATGTCCTTTCAAGTCCAATTAACAAGGCAACAACATCCTGTGCTGAGCTCTGCAAACTAGAAAGTTCCCAAGGTCAATGGTACATCAAAGAATTCATGACATCACAGTCAACATCTGACCCTTCTTTTTTTTTTGAATGGGAGGAAGTAATTCCGCTGAGAAATTTGTAGAGTGTGTTGGCTGAAGTTTGTGTTACAGCAGCTGAACACCCGGAGTGGAATTTGCTGAGTGTTCAAGGAGGTTAGCCTATCCAACAAATTCCGCACGAGTTGGACACTTTATGATCCATTCATCCAAACACGTTGAAAGGCTGGTGGGGAACGTACCTTGTGCTTTTGCATGAAAAATACAATTTCACGCCTACATTTTTTTTCCAGCCTCTGCTGAAGGTGATAACATGTACTACAGTTATGACATCAAATTTCCCTCATGTACATTGTTGAAACTGTGATCCCTCGCAGAGGAATCTAAAATATGAGGTTCATAGGCCATTCTACCTTGAGAACATCATAGGTGCTGTGCCCTCTCTTTCTCACTCTATCTCACTTTCACAAGAACAACTTGTATTTGTATGGCAGCCTTCACGTAATAAAATTCAGTAGGTACTCTACAGAAGAAATATAAACTACAATTTGACACTGAACCACAGATGGTAGATATTGTAGCAAATAATTATAAGATTGGTTGAAGTGGTTGTCTTTAAGAAGGTTCTTAAAGGAGAAGAGAGAGGTAGAGAAGCTTAGATAGGAACTCGGCTCGGGACCCAGATAGCTGAAGGTACACCTGCCAATAGTGAAGCAATTCAAACCAAAGGTGTACGTGAGGCCAGAATTAGAGGGACACGGGAATCTTAGTGGGTGATGGGGCTGGAGGAGATTACAGAGATGGGAAGGGGCAAGACATGGAGAGTTTGAAAAAAAGGATGGTAATTTTAAAATTGAGCCCTTGTTTAACTGGGATCGAGTTTAGGTCAGTGAGGACAGAACTGATGAATGGCACTTGGTGCTAGTTAGAACACAAGCAGCAGAGTTTTGCATGTTCTCAAACGTATGGAGAATGGTACATGGAGTGCCAGCCAAGGATGCAAAATAGTCAAGTCTGGAGTCAGAATTCACACCCACTGAACCTCTCTCTCATACACATGTACTGAAGTATGGGAGCAGCATATGTTTCACCCCCGCCAATCCTGTGGCTGTTAGACTAGTTGCTTACCCACTGCCACCTGACTAGGATCAATTGGCTCATCAAAGATTGAGGATACATTTAGTCTGTGTAAGTAATTCATCAGTATGGCTCACTCCTGTACAGTGAGTTGCTGAGTCTTGAGGGCTGTGAGAAAGTGCTTTCTAAAATGATTTGTGGTAAAGGTTGTGACAGCTGTAGGTGACCAGCTGGTTATAGACCCTGCTCTGAGCAGCAGAAACATCTTTAATTGATGTGATTGGTTTCACTGATGTTCAGCAGTGAAATGACCGAGGCAACAGAAGGTGTTGAAAGTGGATCATGGTTATTTGTATGTTACGTCTCCAGAATTGTGAAATTTAACATCCTATTGGTTTCTCTGCTGGTGGGATACTGATCTGTGACCTCTAACTACTTTATTTCAATTAAACACAGCACTATAAACAAGTGTATAAGCGCTTTCTTTTAATGGAATATGAGTTTTGTTGAATAGAACTTTTCTTGGAGATAACCTGCTTTAAATGGAGGGAATTGCTCCATGCTGTGGCAATAAACCAAACAGGAGACATTTGTAAAGGTCTGGCTGATCATCTTCTTGTTTCTCACTTCTGGGAGTGTCTCCTTTATTACTTCCCCCAGGTGAACGGAGGAGCCTTTCACAGTCTGTACATTAGAGATTGGTTAGCTCAGTTGGCTAGACAGCTGGTTTGCAGCTCACAATAATGCAGACAGTATGGGTTCAGTTTCTGTACCAGCTGAGGTCGTCATGAAGGTCCCACTTTCTCACCCTTGCCCCTCGCCTGAGGCATGGCAACCCTCAGGTTAAACTATCACCAGGTGTCCCTCCCTAATGAGGGAGTGGGGCGACAGTGACTTTTACATTGCTTTGGGCTTGGTTCTGATCCACAGCCAAAATGTAGTCAATATTAATTACACATAAACACAGACACAACAATTCCTATAGGTTTTCTAGCAGTCCGTTCAGCAGATATAAGACCATGAGACATAGGAGTGGAAGTAAGGCCATTCGGCCCATCATGTCCACTCCACCATTCAATCATGGCTGATGGGCATTTCAACGCCACTTACCCGCACTCTCCCCATATCCCTTAATTCCTTGCGAGATTAAGAATTTAACAATCTATGGCACAAAATATGACAAAAATTTCAGCCATACCATCCTCAAAACTCTAACCTTTCTCCAGCAGCATTTCAATTATTTTTCTTCAGGGGTTTTGCCTGATTGACTGCCAACCAACATTCCACAGGAATGGCCTTCACTGAAATGCTGCATATCTACAGAACTCCTTCAGCTCTACTCACAACAGTCTTGAGAGCATGGCTGCACCAATGTTATTTTCAAGTAACAGAGACAACTGCAGCAAGTCAGATAAAAGCAGAAACTCAGCAAGTCTGGCAGCATCTTCAGAACTGACGAAGTGTCACTAAACCCGAAATGTTAACTCTGCTTTCCCTTTGCAGCTGCTGTCAGACCTGCTGAGTTTTTCTAGTAATTTCTGTTTTGGTTTCTGATTACCAGCATTCGCAACTGGGTAATTGCCTAATCACAGCTAACCACCATCTTCTTCATCTACCTGAGCTGCACCACTGACCAATTAAGCTGTTAGGGCTCTGTGTTCCATATATGGGTTCAACCAGTTGCTGTTTCCCCAGGAACATGAAGATTCCTTTTCCATTTCCATTTCTGTTTAATTTTCATTTCAGAGAAACCTGAAGGTTCAATTTCTTTTTCAGGTAGAATCTGACATCAAAATAATACAGTACTTGAAACAACAGATTCTATCACACCACTTTTAAAAGTCAACACAAAATGGATCTTTTCATAATTTCTTGATGAAATTGACACTCCATTGTTGTGGCACAGTGCATACACCAGGTTGCTGCAAGTTTGCCTTTGACTGACGTGAATAGGACTGAGTAGAGCTTTGGAAATTATGGCTCTTAATGTAGTCCCTTTTACCTGGGACTGTCCATGGATTCACTGCTCCTTGGGTCTCCATTTACCACCTGATCAACTTTCAGGCTGAATCTCCATGGTATTCCATCAATTTGTTCATTTTTCCAGAAGAGGATTGCTGTTACATATATAGAATTACATAAAGCACACAGCTCAGAAACAAGCCAGTCTCCCCCAATCTCTGTGGCTGGTGTTTATGGTCTACATCAATCTCTTCTCAAGCCTCTTCATCTAACCTTCTCAGAATAATCAGTTTCTTTCTTCTTTCTGTATTTATTTAGTTTCCCCTTAAGTGCATTCAACATGAATGGCAGGGTGGCTCAGTGGTTAGCCTTGCTGCCTCACAGCCCCAGGGACCTGGGATCAATTTCAATTTTGGATGACTGTGTGGAATTTGCATATACTCTCTGTGTCTGTGTGGGTTTCTTCTGGGTGCTCCAGTTTCTTCCCAAAGTCCAGAGATTAGGTGGATTGGCCATTCTAAATTGTCCGTAGTATCCAGGGATGTGTAGGTTAGGTGGATTAGCCATGGGTTACAGTGATAGAAAAGGGAGGTGATTCTGGGTGGGATGGTCTTCAGAGGAGCAGTGTTGATTTGATGGGCTGAATGGTCTGCTTCCACACTGTAGGGATTCTGGGTCTACTCTTTGCAGTAGCAAGTTCCACATTCTAATCACTCTGGATAGAGAAGCCTTTACTGGACTCTTTGCTTAATACCAACTATCTTATGATGTGGATACTCCAATGAGTGAAAATATCTTCTCTAAATCCATCCTATCAAACTCCTTCACTTTAAAGATCTCTATTCAGTCAATCCTCATCCTTATATTTTCTAGAGCGAAAAGAGCCAGGATTTTCAATCTTTCCCAGCAGTTCCAACAGTTGTAACCTCCCAAGACTTTATTGCCTTTAGCATATGGGGTTATCCAGGGTGCCAGACAGAAAGTGAAAGCATCTGACTCACTCTCAGTTCTGTAATCAAACTCCCCCTGGGCTTTATTCCCATCTCTTTCCTTGTGGGGAAACTACTTAGGCAACAGCCCACAGTACGATTGAAACCAGACTGTCATTATGTGGGAAAACTAGCGATGCAATATTCGCCACACTATTCCATCTTACAACATCCCTGAAAATGGCTGTTAATAATAAACTGGCAAGCTCAGTTATAGCTTGAATAATATTGTGTAATCTATTCATTTGTTAGCTGATCTGACAAATGCTGCACTTAACATTAAAACACAATAGAGAACAAGAATGAATAGCTAAAAATCTATTGTGCTACAAACTTTAAAGGAATTAATCAAATGGCTCCATACTCTGGGGAAACTGCAGCTGATTGTTGATTATAATTAATGCACAAGTTTCAGATACTGAACTGTAGTGGGAGAATAATATTAACCATAGACTAAAACGCCATCAAGATGACTAATGTGTTTACAGAGAGAATGTTTAAGCATCTTTCAGTATTATCCAGATTTAATTAGGCAGGATACAACGCTGAAAGCAGTGTCCCAATTGAGTTAAAGGCCAGCAGACAATCCGATTGGTCTCTAATGGGCCCAGTGAAGTTCACCATCGATTTTGTCAGCCATGAGGATCAAACTTCCTATCTCATAAGGAGTACAGGATCTGGTGTGATGTGCTTATCCAATATAATCATCTACATGCTCAAGGAGAAGTTTCAATGAAGTTATTGTCCAGAAAGCCAGTTGGCAGTTGAACCAGTCTTTACTCAGTCTTACACTTGTAATGTTTCACTCTGTAGATAATTATATCAGCCACAGTTTCAGTACAGTAAGTGTCTCTCTATAGTAAGTAAAACCTCACTTCATGTTGCCAACCCTTCAGGATCGACTTGGAGTCTGCCTCACAGGATGACAATCAATTTCCAGAATTAAAAAAAAACCCAAGAACCGTGGATGCTGGAAATCAGAAATAAAAGCCCAGAAATTGCTGGAAAAATTCAGTAGCTGTTGCAGCATCTGTGGAGAGAAATCAGAATTAACATTTTGGATCCAGTCCACGATCCAATGGACCCTAAACATTAACTGTGATTTCTCTCTCTCAAATGTTGCTGGCTCGGCTGAGTCTTTTCAGCAATTTCCGTTTTTGTATCAGTTTCCAGAACACTGTGTGCAGCCCAGGAAAAAAATCATAGGGACATAGGGAAAGATTATTTCCTTTGAAAATTTCTCATTACCAGATATAAAAATATTGATACTGGGATGAGTGGGGAAGGTTGTTTGACTGACAGTCAGTTGGGTTGACTCTTGTTTTTGCATTTGGTGCAGGAAGGGCAGTGTACCCAAGGATCAAGGTGTTGCCTCACTCACAGCCAGTGTTTGGGGCAAATCATGCGATGAAATTATCCCTCACTAAAACCGATGACATCACATCTCGTAATCTTAATAGTTAAACAGTATATACAAAAACACGCATCATGTGGATGAATATTTAAGGAAGTAAGGCAATTTTGAGAGACGTTTCTTCAGGAGGAATCAGACTGCTGATGATTCTGTTGTTATTTCAATTTTCAGAAGTTTTTCCAGTGGATCCAATTATTGAGATTCATCATTTACTGTCTTTCTGTTTCTGCTGCTCCTGTCTGTCCAGTTCAGGAATCTGTTGAGAGTACAACACAAAGTTATTACATCCATAAGCAACTGAGCATTCAGCCATGCTTGGAATTTACCACAAAGAGAAAAGGCGGGACCTTCAAAGAAACAGGACAAAGCTGCTCGAAATTTCTTGATGAGGCAATTTTATCTGTGGCCTGCAACACTCCACCACATGTTTGTCTGTTTGTAATTCAGGGCCCGACAGGGAACTAGGCATCAGACGGTGCACTCAGCATTTCTAACAGCTCTGCCTTTTGGGATAATAGTGTGATAGCAAGATCCTACATATATATAGCACACATTACAGAAGGAATGTATTCTTCCACATATGTACAGCACATGGCAGAAGGGAGTTGCTGACTTGAATTGAATCCAAATCTCCTCCAAGTTTCGATTAATGATTAAATTATACTCCTGTCTGGCTAAAAAGGTCTCCTTACTTTTTGTCTGAGAACAGGGCAGGCCCTGATGATGTCATTACAAGGATGAGATGGAGAGACACACTGTCTGCTCCATTGCATAACTGACTTCATTCATAAACAGTAGTAACAAGATGTACAAATTCGAGTGTTTCATACACAGGATTGCTCATTTCATATTGCATCTCTGGTAGTAGCAATTTTAGACAAAAAGCATATTTGGTTGCATGTGAGCACTTTGTTTGGGGAGGGTGAGTTCTGTTGGTTTTTGACTGGTAAACTGCAGAGAGATCAGCAGAATTTCAGGTTGGCTATGTGTATGAGATTCTGCCTCTATTGGCTCCCCTCTCCTCCTTATCCCCCCCATACCCCTACCTGTATTAATCCAGCTGCTTACCTGGCTATGGTTTAGATTCAGCGTGTTAACAAATGTGTTGACTATTAAAATCTGGCAGCTGAGCTCTCTGCTGTTGACCATGCAGTAGCAATCACTGACTGGGTGACTAATCTCCTCCAGTGTCCCCTCCCTCCTCACCCTCTAACCCAGTGGCACTGAGGTAAAATCACTGAAGGAGATTTTGCACCCATGTTAGCGGGTTGGATGTCTGAAAGAGCAGTGCTTATTCCCACATTCTTACTTTTTATCTGTAACCCGAGAAATTTCCTTATTCTCTAATCTTTCAATTCCCTTTCAAAATTATTTAGTGCCTTCTAGATCCCCTCAACTCTGAGTAAAAGCAAAATTGTCCTTATCTCCTCAGGATCCTCTGTCCATTACTTTAAGCCTGTTGCCTCTGGTTACTAAACAGAGGGAATTTTTTTTTTTCTTCACCTGAACTATGAAACCCTGTCACTGTCTTAAAAACCTTGAGAAGATCACCTTCTATTGGTCTGAAGGAGGACACAGTTAGCTTTTCCCAATTCTCCTCGGAGCAGCCCAAGTCAAACACTCTGTGGATTTGCTCAGTCCTGGAACCTTCCTACTCTGTCAGACTCCCTTCCATAATTGACAAGACACTTTCTGTCAGATGTGAAAGTGTTGCAGACCTTTCTGAAACAGGGAGTTGATCTCGACTGAGTGTTGCAGACTGGCAACTTCCAAGGTGCAGGACTACGTGCTGAGGGACTCACTGAAGCATGGGGCAGCTACGGCACAGTGGGGAAAGATCACCATCTAAAGACTTGCTGCCGAAATTAAATGCGAGTCCATCTAGTTATCAGACCCTGCCAGTGCCTCCTACATGTAAATATAACTTTGTACAAATAAGAAATGCCTTTGGTTTGTTTGCTGGATAAAGTCAAACTCCAATGTTTGTTTGTTTCTTCATATGTTACTGTACAGAACCAATCCGCTTTAGAGACTATGTATATAAAGATATTTTTAGGAACAAAGTATATTTTTGAAGTTTATAAAAAAGGAAATGTTGCAGAGTCAGTGACTGAAATAGGAGGTCCCAGCAATACTACTGGTCAACTTTTGTTTTTCTCTCTCTTTCTCTACTCCTTTTGTTGGCGAACTGTTTCCAGAAATGGTCACTGTCTGGTGCAGGCAACACTTGGAGAATGACAGTCTTTCTTGTACGCCCTTAATCTTATTGTCAAAACAGCAACTAGTCTCATATTTGCAGATGAAAATCCCTTCACCTTGTCAATTCTTGCCAAGCCAAGCAAAAGTAGGTAGTTGATGGTCTCATGTTGCCCAGTCCTCTCTTGGTGGACCCTCTGAGGTTGAGTTTGAATCATACGCATGTATGCTTTTGTTGTCAGAATCTGACTGCACTTGATCTGAAGGCGGTACAAGAGGCAGCTCATTGTTTCAGGAACTCAGCATTTGGACTACTTGACAATAGACTGATAGCAGCCAAGAATTATTTTACTTTATGTCAATTTGTCTTTGTATAACTGTCTTTGAAATCATAGCCTGGCAAACTGGAAGATTCATGACATAAATTATGCACATAACCATTTATGTTTCACTGCTATAGGTTGGCTCTGAATACAGCAAAATATCTCCTGCCCCGTTTATTAGGGGGGGCATTTTCGCCTCCCTCTCCAACTCAAAATATTTTTTCAGCATTGCACTTTATTGGAAATATGCTTATTAACAAACCAGCAAAAGAATTGGGACATCTGAGGCCTTCAATAACAGGGTCAGACACCTATTTCCATATTTAGTGAGATTTATAAACTGTGAAAGAGGTAGAGGAACAACAGAAAAGGAAATAGGATAAATTAGAGTTCATTCAGGAAAGACGAATAAAGAGAAGGAATAGAAATCTGAATTAAGATAGAAACTTAGAAGAAAGAACACTGACACTGAGGTGATGGGTATCATCTGTGCAGTAACCATGTAATCATTTTTAAAAATTACATCTTAACTTGCAAAAAAAAAATCTCCCAGACACAATTTACCACCTGTAACAGTATGATATCTGA
Organism: Chiloscyllium plagiosum; assembly: GCF_037043375.1. Lineage (NCBI taxonomy): Eukaryota > Metazoa > Chordata > Chondrichthyes > Orectolobiformes > Hemiscylliidae > Chiloscyllium > Chiloscyllium plagiosum. The sequence goes on along the minus strand of NW_028270175.1, from coordinate 23,083,640 downwards.
TCAGAAGAGGTTGTGCCTTATTTTAGGAATAGAATCCCCTCATCTTGAAGAGGGTCATTTTTCCACTACATACCAGCCCTAATTCTGTTAGTTAAAATTGGTCATTTATGCACTGATGTAGCCATTTCTCAATACTTGAGTAGGGGGTGGTGGGACAGTGAAGTTTGACCACATGTTGCCATTTTCAGGAGGATCACAAGAGCTGCATGTACCGTCCTGCAATTTGCAGCACATCACAGCTCTCTGAATGCCTATTCCTTGACAAAAACTACTGAGTGAGCTAAGACTTGAGTGAATCAAGTCTTACTAACTTATTCAAGGTTCTGCAAGAGAGTAGGAAGCCTTGAGGCTTTCGTATAAGATTTCAGAGTGAAGTTGTACAGAAAAACATATCCTGGTCAAATTGATTTTGTGAAACAAATTGGCTGTAGAAACAAAACGTTTTGGAACAATGAGGCCCCGGAATGAGTGACTACAACAGCATTATTGAGGAACGAGTGACCGGTTGGATGCGAGCAGATTATCAGAATTTAAGAATCATTCTTTTTGGCCACAATTGATGCAGTTGGGTGGGAAAGAGCTGGTGGTAGCAAACCAGCTGTGAGGTTCTGCAGTGGTAGTGAATGATCAGGTTCAATTATATAGGCCAACAGAAGGCAAAAACAGGCATAGAGTAGTAACGACCATTAGTCTAATTTTTCAGGCACCCTCTGAAAACATGTGGATGGATTGATTTATTTCTTAATAAACCATTATACGAGGAAGCATTTTCCAAAGTTTGAAAACATAGGTGGCTGCAGTTGTGAAATTGTGGTGGCGATGTTGAAATGATTTTTGCTTACAAGCCACTGCCATGTTGCATTCATAATGTACAATTTGCAAGATACATTGCACATTTTCTCTCACATTTCACTGAGATTGAATAGACTTATTGCAGCATCTGTAATGGCAATGATAGCTATCAATTAGTGTGTATATAAAGAGTGCATTTATAATAATGTGACTTGAAGCAAGAGCAGAAATAAAATATACTTAAAATGTGGAATAAATAGGTCCTGCATTTGAAGACAAAGTGTCTGTCTGTTCCTGCTGCAAAACCGAGCAATGGCTTGGAGCTTGTCTTTGATCATTTATGGAAGGTTTAAGGTAGGCAGTGGGCCAGATGGGGATTAACAAATCTGGATGTAGGTTTGCTTGCTGAGTTGGAAGGTCCGTTTTCAGACATTTCATCACCATACTAGGTAACATCATTAGTGAGCCTCTAGATAAACACACAAACAGAGAGCAGGCCATGCCACCAGTGCTTCATCTGGAGGCTCACTGATGATGTTACCTAGTATGGTGATGAAATGTCTGAAAACGAACCTTCAGCTCAGTGAGCAAACCTACATCCAGAACCCCAACCTGAGCTACAAATCTTCTCAAAACTTATTAACAAATCTGTTCAACGCAAATTGTAAAACAAAATGATACCTAAGAAATATTTTCCAAGGTATTTTTGGCAAGTTTATTATGTAAGTGGTTGAATAATGTAAAAAATGATGGTTTTGTTTCCTTTGATGACGAGCTCCCCTGGTGGTTTGATGGGTAAATGCACCAATGCAACTGAGCAATACAGAACAGGAAAAAGCCGTATCTGATTCTTTTTGAAATGGGTAGCATGATGATGTTGCTGGCCAGGCCAGTGCTTATGGCTCATCCCTAGTCTTGGAGATGGTGATGGGGAGTTGTCTTCTTGAATTGTTGCAATCCTTAGTGCAGCAATGGATTGAAGTTGAATAGAGCTAAACCACATCGAGAATCAGGTTGGGATGGGGTAACAGAAGATTGGGGTCAGCAGAACATGGTTCTAGTCTAAGGGTGTAGGATGTACAGAGTGACTTGTGAATCAACATAATCTGTGTGCCTTTGTTTTTGCCCTGGGAATAATATGTCACAGGTTGTCAGCCAAGATGAAAACCGCAGCATTGCCATGGAAACTCATCTACATGTGAACTTGACGTTGTTTCCTGTACTGACCCCCGGCCCTGCCCTCACCAAAGGTGTGTGGCTTGTGCTGAAGCTCAGTTCCAGCAGTCCTCTAATACCTCACCCAGTGGCAATGGGGTGGGAGCAGGTGTGAGAGATGAACTGGATAGTTCTTTCAAAGAATTGGTATGACCACATGGGCCATTCATGCTCCAAGATTCATTAATCTTCATGACTGTTCTCACAAGTGATTGGTAACACAGGCAGTAATGAACCCTGTCCTGGCACCAAGCGATGATTGAGAGTGTGGGTGCCACAGGATAGTGATCGGAAACATAGGATCATGAAGAGGCCATTCAGCCCATTCTACTCATTTGGCTGTTGGAGAAGATTTTGGCTGATCTGTGCTTCAGCTCAATCCACCTGCTCTGACTCCACAATCTTTAATCACATTGCCGAGCATAAACCCCATCAATCTGAGTTTTGACATTTTCAATGGTATTAGAAGAGATTCTAATATTCGGCCCTTTGTATATTCTACTACTCCATAAAATCATGGACAATTAATTCTACCTACTCACCTTGGCTCAACGTCCTCGGATACATCAAACAAAAATTCATCAATTTCACATTTATTCATTGACTAGCATCAACTGCTTTTCGTGGGCGAGAGGGTTTCACACTTGTCAGTCACTGTTTGAATAAATTTTCCTAACTTCACATCTGAATGGACTGACTCTGATCTTACTCGTGCTCCCTTATCTAAGGCTTTCTCTGACAGTGGAAAACATTTCTCTCTATCCTCTTGATTTATTTCAAAATACTTAAAACCTCAACCAAATCATCCTTAATCTGAAATATTTCAGACAATGGAAGTCCAGAAAAATAGAGTGTTAGAATTCTACATTTCCTTCATATGAGGAAATGTTTCCTGATTGCACTTCCAAATGGCCTTGCTCTTATTCTAAGATTATTCCTCTTTGTTCTGGATGCTCCTAACATCCAGATGCCTCAATTTCTATCGATTTTGTTCCTTGGTAAGTCAATGGGTCCAATGTTAGGTCTCTTAGCATGAATGTTCCTGCTGCAAAGACAAGATCATTTTAATACACACCTTTAACACCGATAACTGAGCAACTGGATTCTAATCATCATCCAATGATTCTAAAATTCACTGAAAAAAATTTGCATAAACTGCTTGAGACAGAGCAAATGGACAGCAGGGAATTAGAATGGACTCATATCCTAATGAAACAACTGAAGTTGAAGTGTTAAATCTTCTGCATTTAAGAGAAGAACTTAGAGTCGTAGAGATGTACAGCACAGAAACAGACCCTTCGGACCAACCCGTCCATGCCAACCAGATATCCCAATCCAATCTAGTCCTACCTGCCAGTACCCTGCCCATATGCCTGCAAACCCTTCCTATTCATATAGCCATCCAAATGCCTCTTGAATGTTGCAATTGTACCAGTCTCCACCACTTCCGCTGGCAGCTCACTGCTGTGTTTTAAAGTATGACATTGATGGACTGGAACTGGTCAGCTGGGCCTCCCGGGTACAGGATGACTGATCCTTGTAATTTTTTTATTCATTCAGAGGAGAGTGTGTCGCTGGCTGGGCCAGCATTTATTACCCATCCCTAATTGCTCAGAGGCCAGTTAAGAGTTAACCACATTGCTATGGAATCACATGTAGGCCAGACCCAGTAAGAATGGCACAGTCCTTCCCTAAAGGACATTAGTGAACCAGAGAAGGCATTTTTCTAACAATCGATAATGGTTTCATAGTCATCATTAGACTCCTTTTTGTTTTAGATTAGATTCCCCACAGTGCAGAAACAGGCCCTTCAGCCCAACCAGTCCACATTGAATTCTAATTCCACCATCTGCCATGGTGGGATTTTAACCCAGGTTCCTAGAACATTACCTCAGTATCTAGATTAATAGTCCAGTGATTAATACCATTAGGCCATCACCTTCCCTCGTTAAGTATTAGCCTCTCCCCCACCCCCGCTATGACGTATATCCTGCAGATATACAAAATCAAATACAAAAGGAAAGTCTGAGGCCAGTTAGGGGAGGAAAAGCTTTGTAAATTTCCCTTCCTAACCCCTCAGACATATACTGGTTATGATCCACGATTTTCCATTTGTCACTGTGCAATGTGAAGAAAATATATAGTGGTCTGTGATTACAAAGATTTTTATTTCTTTGGGAATGTTTCAGTGACTCATCAGGATAACATATGAGGAACGGCTGAGGATCCTGGGATTGTATTCATTGGAGTTTAGAAGATTAAGGGGAGATTTAATAGAAACTTACAAGATAATACATGGCTTGGAGAGGGTGGACGCTAGGAAATTGTTTCCGTTAGGCGAGGAGACTAGGATCCGTGGACACAACCTTAGAATTAGAGGGGGTAAATTCAGAACAGAAATGCGGAGACATTTCTTCAGCCAGAGAGTGGTGGGCCTGTGGAATTCATTGCCACAGAGTGCAGTGGAGGCTGGGACGCTAAATGTCTTCAAGGCAGAAATTGATAAATTCTTGATGTCACAAGGAATTAAGGGCTACGGGGAGAATGCGGGTAAGTGGAGTTGAAATGTCCATCAGCCATGATTGAATGGCGGAGTGGACTGGATGGGCCGAATGGTCTTACTTCCGCTCCTATGTCTTATGGTCTTATAAGATGCATAAATTCTGACTCTCATGTCTAAGGACTAACCCAATGTGAAGTCTGCACCATTTTACTGCAATTACCTGGGCTGTTTATTCCACTGAAGAAAGGAATTAGACTTTCTGGTCTGTGTGGCTCAGTATGTCATCATCTACCCTTGAACCCATTGGAGTTTTGCCAGTTTACATTTTCAAAACACCTCCCATCAACTCTCCCTCATACCATAAGTACAAGCCACCATAATCACCCTGTATTGATATGAAAATTTTTTGAATGGGATTATGCTCCTTTACCTAAAATATTACTACAGTGCTAACAATTCCATTGCCCTTATGGCATCTTGTGAAACTTTAATCTGAAATGTTCTCCACCATCCACCCTGTTCCAGAACTGGCTGTCAATATTTCCCTGTTAAATACAAGTCTACACGATTTACCATCAGCTGTTTTGTTTTGAAATTGTTGCATTCCTGAGGGTTTGATGATTAAAAAAAAACAAAACCCACAAAGTCATAAAGAGAGATTTTCAAAGCAGGGAAACATTAGATAAACCTGTATTTAATATCCTTAAATGGACATATGGTATTCAGGCCAGCCAAGAAGGAAGTGCATACCAGACAGGGAAGCAGTAAGGATCAAGGGACACAAATGGCTGCTGTCCCATTTTCATCAATAACTGTTACAACATGTAGCTCTTTCTGGATTTGCAGGGTTCTATTATTATGTTAGAGGGATTGTATCTTTTAGTTTCAAATGTATTTTGGTTTGGAGTCAATATCTTTGTTAACTGTCTCCCACACCCTTTCCCTGTTACTTTTCTTCTTATTTGGAGAGGAATGTAAACACAAACTAATGTCCTCTCCCCACTCAACCCTGAGCCCCCAGGAAGCTCAGAGGCCAGTCACAGTCTCTTCTGCCATCACCCAGACTGGAATCAATTCATTCACTGCAGATTGGAATTAAAACTGGGCTGAGACATCTTCATTTTACATCAGATAGGACATTCCATTGGACAGTCTGAAGACCAACCATTAGTAACATTGCAAATCTATCGCTGTAAGCGTCAATGCAAAAGGACCCATCCTGACAGGTCCAGAATGAACCCAGCTGGCTAATTTTCCCTTGACTTGGTTGTAGAGTACAGATAACATCATTATCATGCCTGAAATGGCAAAACCATTTCTCAACCAAGGAGCCAAACGTCTTTGGCAACCTGCTTAGGCAGCATTCTAGTGCTGGAAGTCTGAAGAATTGGTGCATTACCTACAGCTTGTTCTTGTGAAACTTTAGCTTTTTTAAATAAAAAAAACTCCATCCACCGCCTTCAACATTCACCCCCTCCACTACCAGTACACAGTGGCACCAGTGTGAATCAAAAACAAGATATATTCACTGGCTGGTCTCCTTCAACAGAACTTTCTTAATATAATCCAGTTCATAATCTTTGTTTCTGTTAGCAACCTTCTCTCCTTCCTTTTGTGATCTTATTCTGGAGCGTGGTTCTCTCTGTTATCTTGTCCATGCAGCCATTATTCCTCTCTGAAGAGGTGGTTTGAACATTACAACTTTACAGAAACTCTCTTTGTCTGTGCAGTTTAGACTGCCCCACTCCCCAGCTCAGTTTCTTATTCATGATGGTTTGTCATTGACTTGCAATCTCAAGCCAAGGAGGCAGCTCCCATGTCTACCTCAGCCTGAACGGGAATTAAACTGATATCTGTATTGTTCTGAACCATGTATTAACCATCTTGCCAAGTGAGCTGACTGGCCCTTTGAAACAAATATCATCATCATTCTGTGAGTCACCTCATGGGAAGTGGATGGGAAAGGGGGTTGCAATTCTGGTGCAAATGTGTGCTTGCTGGATGGGTGGGACAGCTGATTCCTCACATATGGGGAGCCTGGGCCCTTGGCTGCGAAACATAGGTCTGATACCAACAGGTTCAGAGAAGAACTATCCTACACAGTTCAACAGCTCACCGACCCAACACAGCCAGGTCTTGCATGTGGGGAGCAATCTTTTGCATGATGCACTTGGAAGATCTCCAGACTGGTGTTCTTACTGGGGGGGGGGGGGGTTGCGGGGGTTGCTGGTGGGGAGAAAGGAAGAAGAAAAGCTTGACAACTGCATATCAATTAATACACCAGAAGGATCTGGCTGGATATCCTGGACTCCGGTGATGTTTTTGTTGAAACAATATTTGAATGCTTGGCTAGATATCCTTTTCCAGTGTAAGTTGCTTCGGAGGTTGAGAGAGCCAGTGCAGCGGGAAGCCAATACTTTGCTGCTGTTCTACCTTCATTGTCAGTACATGATGTATCATGAATCCTGAGTCAATTCTTCTCTCCTTGTTCATTGCAGCTCTGTGAAAGGAGTTGTCTCCAAATGCTGACAGTGCAGTGTCACTGAGGAACCGTGTCAATCTGATAGAAGTCAGTCCTATTGTCTATTGGCTCAGCTTTAAATCAGAACAATCTGCAGCTGGGCAGCAGGGAATTAACTGAGAAAAGAAACTCTGAGCCGAGGATCTTGATTTAATTGAACACTTGGTTCATCTGCAAAGGATTTCTTTTTAACTTGGACAATGGAACTAAATAAATCCAGATTTAAAGAAACACATGGCCATTAAGACATTGCTGTTCGTGGGATCCTGCTGTAGAAAAATTTGTTTGCTGCATTGCCAATCTTACAACTTGATTTATACTCACAAAGTTAATTCTTCAGCTGTAAAGTGCTTGGGGCTTCCTTGAGATGGTGCAAGGCAAGTATTTCTTAGATATTTTTTCAACTCGCTGTTGGTGATATTCGCAGGTCTTTCCCATTAATTCCAGTAACTTTGACAGAACATCCATTAAGAAACAAAAGGTTCTGAAAAATTGTAGCTGAGCTATATCTTTGCTGGAGCAGAGCCACCATGTGCCAGGCCCTGTTAGTTATTCTTCATTTTCTCACCCTTCAACTCAAACATCTTTTGCACGGCAATGTGTTAGAAATGTGAGCTGACAGTGAAGGAATCAGGACATCTGAGACCTTAGTGAAACACCACAGGAGCAATAACCTATCTAATGCTGCCAGGAAATCTGCTCCCATGCTCATCTGCCTTGTGCCATCCTCACCCACCTGCAACCATTCTGTGACATCCATCATCCAACCACTCCTAGATCAACTTCTCTGCTGCCCTCCACTTTTCCCTCATGAAGAGATTGCTGGAGCTTTTCCGTTCTGATCAAATCGCTGAATTACTGGCTTATTTTTCTGGATGCCACTTTCTTAACAGCCCTTTTTGCTCTTGCAATTTTGAATGCTCGTCTATTGCTTTATGGCTTGCTTATGGAAATTTTTTGTATCCACACAACTTTATAGATCACTACTTTTTATCCAGCTTTCTGAGGCATGCAGCAAGGTCATAGAGTATAACTCTTGAGATTTTTCCTTCTAGCTTGAGTTCCTTTGTTGTTAACATTTTTTTGTTATTCAGTTGCGGAACACTGGCATCACTGGCTGCGCTAGCATTTATTGTCCATCCCTGGTTGCCCTTGAAAAGGTGAGCTGCCTTCTTCAACTGCTACAATCCACATGCTGTAGGTTGACCCACAGTGCCTTTGGGGGGGTAGATTCTCGGATTTTGACCAAGCAAATTTGAAGATGCTGCAACTCCCTGTGTATCTTAATTTCACAAATTTATTTGATAGCTAATTTTGGCATTAATCATGGCATAAATCATTAATTACAGCATTGGTGATCCCAGCAAGAAAAATGAGTTTATACAAGTTTTCCATAGTTTGTAAAGTTCACCCACTGAGGTTGTAGGAAATGATGGGGAGATCCCTCGGTGATCATTCACCCCCGCCCCCCCCCACACACACATACCCCAACAACCCTGGCAATGCCCTTTTACAACCTCTATTATCGAGGAGAAAGTACAGAAGCCTGAACACATGCACCAGCCGGTTTCAAAACAGTTTCTACCCTACTGTTGTTAGAATACTGAAAGGACTCACAAACTCTTAGCATTTGCCTGTACCTGTGTTTTTGTTTTGCCGCTGTTTACCTATTATTTACTTATCTATTATTTAACTCTGTGATCTGCCTGTATTGTTCGCAAGACAAAGCTTTTCACTGTGCCTCGGTACACATGACAATAAATTCAATTCAATTCCAATGGGTATTGACGATTGTTCGGGTTGAGCTTACTGACGATGTGATTGTGCTCAAGTAGTCGGACAGAATTCTGTCAGACTGTGGAACCAAAGATCAATTGACACCCATATATTGTACTCCATTAAAGAGTCAATGAGCTTCAGGAGAAATGAGAACTGGAGAAAATTGGTCAGAAAGAGTGGTGATATTTTCAGAAAGATTGGTATGAGAGATCAAACCTCAATTTGAGTCAAGGCTTGAATTTTGTGTTTTTTTTTCCCCCCAACGTTTTTGCAGCAGGAAAATGTCAGCTTGGATTCTGCTGCTTCTCAAACCAGAGATATCCCACCAACAACATCTTGTCTGTCAGTTGTAGCCTGATTGGTAGCATATTTACTTCTGAAGCACACTGCTCCAGGTTAAAGTCCCATTTTAAGCTTTGGTGGGCAAATCAAGGTTAAACTCAAATGGAGCACAGAGGAGACACTGTATATTTGGAGGTGTCAAGTTTTATAAGGGATGTTAAACCAAGGCTTCATCTGCCTGCTCAGATGGATTAAAAACAAAATTCCATCGCATTTTTTTTTGAAGGAGAGGGCTGTAGCCAATAGTTATCCCTCAATTGTCAGCAGGAAAAGCAGATTATCTGATTGTTATCAGATTGCTAATTGTGGGAGCTTGCTGAGCTGAAATATTGCATTTTCCGCATCACAACAGTGACTACACTTTAAAACAAAAAGTATTTCATTGGCTGAAAAAGCATGTTTGGAAGCTAGGTCATTATGAAAAGCGTGATATAAATGCAATTTTAAAAAAAATTGATTTGCCTCCTTTAGCATAATAAACCACCCCAATGCATTTCACAGGAGTGTTATAAAACAATATGGCACAGAGCCACATGAGAAGATTTTATACACACTGATAGCCACTGTTGATAGACCATTGATTTGCCAAGAACTCCTACTATTATGATTATTTTTCCAAGACAGTGAACAGAGTTGAATGAAGCTGTCATTGCATCACATCACATTAATTTTGTTTAATCGTCCTTTCACAAAACTACCCAGATCTTGTATTAATGGATTGTAACATGGGCAGATAAATGCAATTAATCTGTGATACACTCTGAACAATTATGAATAACTTGGCTGTGCAATTTCAAGGTGGCATTTCTAAGTGAATGTTTATTCATTTTGTTGTTTCCAATTCCATTCCATTAATATTTATTACCCGACAGTGGCTGGCAAAGAATAAGACAACGGTTGTGTCCATGATTTGTATTCATAGATCATTATTGCTGCCGATGAAAAGACATCAGAAACCCGATTCACCAATGCCACTAAAATAATGATTGTCCGTTGGCATGGTGATGGTGACAGTGGGATAGTTGCCATGGCAACACAGGTCTTTGTGATGGTGGGGGGAAGTTCAGATAATTGATTTAAGAAAAGAATTTGCTACGAATTTAGTTTTGCAAGGCAGAACTGTGTTCAGTTCAATATCGAGTAGAATTTCACAGTGTGCTTAGGATTTCAGAGACAGTGCTTCTTCATGGAGCAATGTCCTAATTCTAGCAATGAAAGTTTTAAGTTACTGTACAAAATTTCATTATAAAGTGTTTAGTGCTGAAGTTAACATTAACTGGTTCCAGTTAAGTAGTAATGCTTTTCATTGAGAATTGCAATGCAAAGGAAATGTAAGAACAAATGAAAGACAACTGTTTTCTCAGTTTGCCTCATGCCACTTGCAAATTAGTACAAGTACTAAATGGATTAGATTAGATTAGATTAGATTACTTACAGTGTGGAAACAGGCCCTTCGGCCCAACAAGTCCACACCCACCCGCCGAAGCGTAACCCACCCATACCCCTACATTTACCCCTACCCCTACATTTACCCCTTTTACCTAACACTACGGGCAATTTAGCATGGCCAATTCACCTGACTTGCACATCTTTGGACTGTGGGAGGAAACCGGAGCCCCCGGAGGAAACCCACGCAGACACGGGGAGAACGTGCAAACTCCACACAGTCAGTCGCCTGAGTCGGGAATTGAACCCGGGTCTCTGGCGCTGCGAGGCAGCAGTGCTAACCACTGTGCCACCGTGCCGCCCACGAATAAGTTGCTATGTGCTACAGCACCTGCTGGAATGATGTATTGTTTCCAAATTTTAATTCAACATTAATCTTTTTAAAATTCTTTCATGAGATATAGACATTGCTGGCAAGGCCAGCATTTGTTGCCCATCCCCAATTCATCTCGAACCCAGTGGCTTGCTAAGCCATTCTAGGATGCAATCAAGAGGCAACCACATCATTGAGAGTCTGGAGCCATATGTGGACCAGGCCAGGTAGGAATGGCAAGGTTTCCTGCCTAAACGACATTAGTGAACCGGATGGGTTTCATTGATAATGGTAGGTGCAACTCACTTGGCCTGATTTGAACAGGATTCCCAGAGAATTAGTCTGGGCCTCAGAATAACGAGGCCTTCACATCCCCATAATATCCTGTCCACTGCTTACCTCTTACGTGCTCCATCTTACTATCTTTATTTACAAAGTGATTTTTACATGTTTGCACATTTTTGAATTAATTAGTTAGTCTATGATTTTTGTTGTAAGTCGTGTTACAATTCAGCCTTTGGGCTTTGTTTGTTGAATAAATATCATTATTATTTTTGTTATAGATTATGAAATGACCTATGGCATTGGCACCATAAAACACTGAAATTTTATTTAATGGTCAGGACACCAGTGGGGGAACACATACCACTCACTGTATGGGCTTATAATGGCAAAGTGTAAATCTTTTTCAAATATTTCCCAACAGAAAAGGAGAAAACAAAATAATATTGTTTGAGAAAAGTCTGGTACAGCTAACTGTGCCTCAAATCCAGCCATCTGAAATTCAGCGATCTGAGGCTAGCTGGAAGAAATTGAGACTATTTTAGATTAGATTAGATTACAGTGAGGAAACAGGCCCGTCGGCCCAACAAGTCCACACCGACCCGCCGAAGCGCAACCCACCCATACCCCTATATTTACCCCTTACCTAACACTACAGGCAATTTAGCATGGCCAATTCACCTGACCTGCACATCTTTGGACTGTGGGAGGAAACCAGAGCACCCGGAGGAAACCCACGCAGACACGGGGAGAACGTGCAAACTCCACACAGTCAGTCGCCTGAGGCGGGAATTGAACCCGGGTCTCAGGCGCTGTGAGACAGCAGTGCTAACCACTGTGCCACCGTGCCGCCGAGAAAAGGAAGCTGAGAGAAGTTTTAATAGAGGTTTACAAAATTGTAGCAGGCTGAAGTTTCATATAGCAAGCAGTTAGGATATGGAATGCAATGCCTCTAAATTGAGACATTCAAGAGGGTGATTATTTGGATAGAAATGGTGCGCAGGGATATGGGGGAGTACAGAAGTTTGGCACTAGGTAATAGAATAGGCATGATGGGCTGAATGGCCTCTTGGTTATACATTCTCACCTCGATGCTGCATTGTTGCAGACCAGACACCACCTTCACATGTCGATCACTTCCCACACTCCAAGTGAACCTTGACCTCACCTGATCCAGTCCAGACCAGCTTGGACTGGAGCGCCTGAGCTTAAAACCAAGGGGATTGGAACCTGTCAAGGAGTCAGTGCTGAGGTTATCTGGTTTGAAGACACTAACTTGTATTCCTGTGTGAAACCAAAAGCACCATTTTATCACTTGAGCTGATGACTGAGGTGAAATCAACTAAGATAATGCAGATTCAGAATTTATCATTAATTCCTGACACAGTGCTGCAAAAAAAATCTTTTGGTGGGGGGACATTAAAGAAGTTTAATTTCCATTTTGTCTATGTCTAGAAATATTAGAGGAGGAGTGCTGTTGAATTAGGCTGGACATTTGGAGATAGGGTTTTAAGTGATGAATCTTTTTAAGAATGCCTCCTAAGTGAGATGACAGCCCAGTACAGGTGACAGGTAACATTCATGCCTTTCTGATGGAGCTTGTGTTTGTGTATGGGATAAGATGGGGACCTGGCATTAAGAACCTTTCCAATTAAGATATTGCTTGAAGATAACGATTATGTAAAATAATTAATCACTAAGCTCTGGTTAACTGTTAACATCTCAGTAGGAATTCAGTTCCTGAAGGAAAAGACGAAGGATTAATTAATTCATTATAATTCAGTCTTTTCAAAGACTTTTTTTGATTGTCTGGGCTGAAGTTATTAATTAACCTTCTGTAAAGGGCGATAGATCCCAGCAGGGTTTATCTTGAGGATTGCACCCAGGACTGCTGCAGCTCACTGTGCTGTTCACTGACCGAACACTGGCCTGTGCCTGGGAGTTTTAGGCAGTCATTCCCAGATTTTAAAGATGGCATTCATTCCAGGTCCAATGACAATGCGGACACCGGACACTTCTCCACAAGAAGGGAAAAAAAGCTGCCAAACTGACCGAGTTGATCAAGTGAGAACATTACTGCTTAAAATTACCATTACCAATTAAAAATGTCAAAATGAGATTGTTAGAATTTTATTCAGTGAGTGTATTAAGAATTACAGGTCGGAGGTGGCTAGATAGAGTTAAGGTACAGATCAATCTTTATCAAACTGAATGCTGGAACTGTATAAATAATAATTCTATGGCAGAATTCGCTTAAGGGGCTACATATCTAATAATATTAGAATGAAGCTCACTGAATAAGTTCAAATCTAGTTTGGAAATTATTCAAGGGTCAGTGAAGAAAGCATAGCAATTTTCTTGTCTTCAGCAAATCGCATAGTGCTTTAGCCAACCAATGAACAAGATGCACTGCAGTAATTTATCAGGATTCCTTCAACAATGCCTTCCAATCCCGAGACCACTACTACTTGAAAGAACATGGGCACTAGATGCATGGGAACATCACCACTGCAGACTCCCCTCCATACTGCACCTGGACCTATGTCATCATTCCATCTCTTGCTTGGCCAAAACTCTTCAATGCTCTTCCTAACAGCTCTGCAGGCTACACGCCAAGGACTGGAGCAGTTCAAAAAGACAATTCACCATCACCTTCAACATAGCAATCAGAGATGGTCAATAAATGCTGGCCTAGCCAGTGCTGCAGATATCTCATGAAAGAATAACAAAAATTAAAATGTGGTGACTGTTTAATATATGAAAAGTGGTAACCAATTGGTGTACAGCACAGCCCCACAAGCAACTTTGAAATAAGTGATCAGCTGACCTTTCCCCAGTGGGAGGTAAATGTAAGACAAGGTATCGATTGACCTACCTCCTCCTCCTCATAATAGTAACGTTGGGTCTTTTATGATTGTTCAAGTACTTGGAGTGGAGATTGAGCTCAACCTTCAGACTCAGAGGAAACACAGCCCCTGAGCCAAGAGTGACATTTCTTCAGGCCTGCCTTGTTCCTAGTTCACTGATAATGGCTGGTTTGCCAATTAATGTAGCAATTGGCTTCAAAACCCCAGGCCAGCAAAATAAAGATCCTTTGCCCTGTTTTCTATCCAAGGATTCCTTTAAAATTGGGTTGTGACATTGAAACAATATTCAGATCAGACAAAGGATAAGGTATTAATCATGTTTATAACACTGAGAAAATGAATCAAAATCTGTCATAAGCTAAATGACTATCATTTTCATGAGAAATAAATAGGGAGAAGCATTGAATGATCATTCGTAGATAGAGAAAATTTGGCCCGTCTTGCTGTTCCAGCTCTTTGAAATGTTGGTCCAAATAATCCCACTCCTCTGTTCTTTCCCACCAGTACATTTTCCTTTACAAATATTTATCAAATTATTTTTGCAAGTTACAAGGAAAGCTTCATGTTTTATGTTTACTCTTATTTATTTCAGAAACTCGCAAACACCTGTCTCTAATTCTGTTCTAGAGCAGACAGTCGGCCACTCTATAAACTGGTCACTACCCTTCTTATTAAAATAGACAAACCATCACAGCCAAAGTAATGTAACTGTCCTGGATGGATATTTTCTCCCTCGCTCTCTGTCTCTCTTAGGATAACAGCAGTAACTTTATAAATAATTAGATTTCTAGTACGCAATAACAGTGAGACTCACTGTGGGTCCCCAGGCAGATAGATTTCCAAAAGACACCCCGAATTGCTGCCCTTGGGAGGTTGTTAATGAAATAAATGCTCATAACTGCATAAGTGATTGCTGAATTTGGCTGCACTGTCTGATATATTTCAAGACACTGCATAATGCAAGTTGAAGTAAATCCTTTAAAAGCAAAATCAATGGAGATTGGGAATACATTGCTCTCATCTTAAAGGATAAATAGTGAGCATTTGGTGACAAAGAATGACAAACATCTTTGATCTTCCAGCTGATTTGAATTAGGGTTTCCCCTTTGTTAAATTAATAGCTTCACAAGGTTTTCCTTTTATTGGAAATACTCCATTAGGTTCTGTGTGATACAACAGCCAAATCAAGGCAAAGAAAGGAAGACATATAGGATTAAGCAATGAGCATGCTCTTGAATGGAGAGCAGTGATGGATGCAGAGACACACTTGGAAGGATTTATAAGGGGCACTTGGGGCTTTGCATTGTGACTGAACAAATCATGTGATCTGTCGCAATCCAATTCTGAAGCAGCACCATTTCCATTTTGAGGAAAATATTTCTTCAGTGTGGGCAACTTGTTTTGAGCTTTGGGATTTTTCAAAAAGATTTAGGAACATTGGGAAAATTGAAACAAGAACAGTACACCCATCTAATCAATCTAGTTCTTTTCACAGATAATCTATTCAATTATATAGACTATGTGGACCAAAAATGGGCCATTTGGCCCAACCAGTTCATACCGATATTTATGCTACGAGTGGCTCCTCCCTATCTTTTCTAATCTAAATCGAACATCTAGAAACCTCTACTTCCTTCTCCCTCTCAGGTGTGTCTGGTCTACCTCTAAATCCATCTATACTGATCACTTCAATCACTCCCTATAGGAGTGATTTCCACATTCTCTCACCATTTTTTGGGTGCAGGATTTTCTTTAGAGTTTCCGATAGGATTTTCTTGGTGACTATGACATCAATCCGCTACAATTCCTCTCTTCCCCACCAGAGGAGTCATTCTCTTTGTATCAGCTTTATCAAAACCTTGTATTATATTAAAGACCTTTGTTAGATTACCCATCAATCTTTGTTTTCTAAGAGAGATTTAGGCTGCCAATCCTTACCTGATATGGATACCCACAAATTTCTCTTCAACGTCTCCATTGTATCTACATCTATTTTTAATAGTACTTTAAAGGCTTTGAGAATTTAATCTCCTCCGGAAAGATTTTGTGTAACCATTGCTAATCCACCAGATATATTAAGCAAAAGCTACAGAATATTTAAGTATTATTGTTCCTGAAAGGATTCTGAACTGTCCTCTCCAGAGTCTCCTCTAGTCCTGCTCTAACCTCAGGACTATTGTGTCCAAGGAACACTGTATTATCAAAATCTGTTCCAATGTTAACATTTTAAGTCCTGCATCTTTCATGCTAAAGTTAAAGCTTATCTGCAGGTTCAACTGTGTGTGTGTCTGTATGTGTACATGTGAGCTGATGGCATTGCAATAGCTTAAGATATAAAGAGGCAATAACATCTGCTGCACATGTTGCCATAGTTCCTTTCAGAGTTTATTTTAAATTCCCACATGTTTCTATTGGGTTTTTGAGGTGGAATGCTGAACAGGGGATTGCAATGTTCAAAACAAAGCAAAACCCTCTAGTAATGAGTACCATCAACATGCAGCCATTATGGGATATATCTGCTAGCATTAGCAGGGCAATCTGCCAGGACACACATTTTGGGCATGAACTGCAGTTTGAGGTGAACTAACTGCAGACATTACACACCAACACCACTGAAATGGAATAGTCTCACTGAATACACCCATTAGAATATTAATCCTTAAAGAGATATTCAAATGAATTGGCTTTCAAGGAATAAATCTGCAAGCCCGCCACATTTTTGCAAGAACCAAGATATTCTTAAGCAATAAAGACACTGAAGATGACATAAGGTGAGAGCTTACAGAAACAGTGCTCATTGCTGAAACAGGTTAGATTACAATATGAAGTTGTTCCAGTGTGGATCAGCAGATGTTAAAGACATTGAAAATTATGCAGTGAACTCAATGAAAAGCATGGTTTTGAAGCTGTGCTGATGGATCATTTGATAACTAGACTGGCTAAAGTGGAATGGAGCCATTCCAAACAGAGAGATTCTGAGTTTGCTGCTTCTAGCCAGAGTTTTAGCCAACTTGTTCAAATTGCTGTTGAGAACACAAGGCATAGGCTATTCACCCTTTCAGGCCTGCTCCACTATTCAAGAAGGTCTATTTGTGGTCTCAACCCCATCTTCATGTCTGCATCCCATAACCATTGACTTGTTTGTCTATCAACAATGTAACTCATCCTTGAATTAAAGCAATATCTCAACTTCTATTGCTTTCTGAGGAAGAAAATTTCACACCCGATTAAGCCTCTAGAAGAAAACATTTTTCCTCATCAAGACCTCTTATTCCTGAGCTCTATCCCCTCAGTTTCAGGCACTGGGCCAACAACGCAACCTTCTGCACTTGCACTCAGCTGCAAGGAGCTATGCCTACCCGAATATAGTGTCCGCTGCTACCACGACTTTCTATTTACTGCCCCCACTTGAAAGGCTTCCTGCACCACAATGTGATGGTCAGTTCATGCGTTTACACTGCAGTCCCTAACTCTCATCCAGTTAAATTGCAAGAACTTCAAAGCTGTTGGACAATTGCAAGAGTGAAGGTTCTTTCACCTTCTACCTTCCCAGTCCTATTACTTGCCTCTACACAGTCACACCCTCCTGTCCCTGGCCATGGACCATTTCAGAACTCCCTAACCTAAAGGGTGCTACTGCCCTCTGGAACAAAGCATTCAGGTAACTTGCCCTGTCTCTGATGCATCTCACTGTCAGTAACTTGGCCCTTAGTTCATCAACTCCGAGCTGATGTTCCTCAATTACTGCAGATGTAATTGCTGTGAGTCACACTGGAGTCCATCAATGTCCCATCATTCTTATTTTTAATTGAGCCAATTAAGTTTAGAAATGACATTGTGATTATCTGTAGTTACATTAAGTGGTTTATCTGGTTATTTGTAAATTTGATGCACTACCGGTATCAGTTCAAACAATTCCCCATTTATTGAGATCAAAGACACTTAATGTGCATCAACTACCCGCTTATCTGTTTAGCTAATTGAGGCTAGAGACTTTACTTTTTGCATTTTGCTGCTGGTCTCTGGTTTTCTCTCTTGACCTCCTCCTTTCACTAAAGAATTAGGACAGTATCTCCTTCTTCGTCCCTGCACTGAATTTCCTCATTCACCAAATTCCTAGGTTCACACTCTATGCCTAGATGCACTTAGTGACAAGTTGCTTTCCTTGTGCTTGTTTATTGTCATTGTTTCCGTCAGCAAGAAAAGGAGAACAAAGCAATCAATGTTTCTCTCTTAATAATGATCCAATGATTCCTACTAGAAAATACGGGAATGGTTGCGGTCACAATTGGGTGTGGGCTGTGATGCTTGACATGGTTGACTGTTTGAGTACACTTGCTTTCTCGTGCCAATAAAACCTTACTCCAAAACAGGTTCAGTGCCTCCAGGTGAAATGGGGAGAAAATATCGGAGATAGAGAAGAAAGCTAATGAATTTCTCATGCGAAATCCTTATAGTGGAAATGGACAAATTGTAATTGACATCATTATCCAAATAAAGAATGCAGTGTATGAGTGTAATTGTAAAATGAGAATGGTTACAACACAGGAGACATTTTTCCAAATTATACCTGCACTGGCTTTCTATAACAGGAATTAAGACATTCCCACTGACCCAACTTTCCCCATGCTCTTACCATTTTGTTTCCCTTTAGATCCATATTCAATTCCCATTGGGAAATAATGCAAGAACCTGTTTCCACCACTCTATGAGGCAGTGCATTCCTGATCCTATCCACTGGCTGCATAAAAAAGGGCTTTCCTAATGGCACTGGTTCATTTGCTAATCAATTTACATCTGTGTTGTCTGATACGCAATTGTTTTGACAAAGGGGAGAACTTCTCTCTATCTATTCTATCTAGACCCCTTGTAATTTTGAACATCTGTCAAATTTTGTCTTCATCTTGTCTTGTCCAGGAGAATAACCTTCTTGTCCCAGGTATCATCTTCATACTTTCCAAGATGTGCCCACATTGACACAAATCCAGCCAGCTATATTTAAATTGTGGTTGATCTATTTTGAGACTTGTCTAATGTAGAGTCAAACCAGTCACACGAGGTAAAACTTGGCAGCCCTATTGAAACGATTTGCCTCTTAATGAAACACACCTTTCAGATCACTCAGCAAAGTTATTTTTCACTAAGTGCTTACAGTATGGCCTCAAATGTGCAAGAATCAGTACAACCCACATAAATATCCACTGGTGACCTAGGCTGTTTTATTTTTCTCCAGCCAAGGTATCCTCAGTTGGGGAAAGTCATTTGATTGACATCTTACAATTGGATTCCCTGTTTCTATAGACACCTTTTTGAGAAGGTACTAAATTTATTTAATGACAAAAGGATGACAGCCTCAGTTGTAGAGAGAATTTGTAGGAACTGCAACCTTTTCAATTAAAATATATAAGATTACTGACAACGTACTAGACCTATTCAAATAGGTTGGTAATGGGCCAAATGGCCTCATAGAGTCATTAAGTTGTACAGTAGAGAAAGACTCTTTGGTCCAACTCATCTATGCCAACCAGATATCCTAAATTGATTAAGTTCCATTTGCCAACATTTGGCCCATATCACTCTAACCCTTCCTATTCCTATACCCATCCAGATGCCTTTTAAATGTTGTAATTGTACCTGCCTCCACAACCTCTTCTGGCAGCTTATTTCTCTCACACACGCACACACACACACACACACACACCACCTTCTATGTGAAAAAAGTTGCTCCTTGGGTACCTTTTGAATTTTTCCCCTCTCACCTTAAACCTATGCTGTCTAGGTTTAGATTTCCCACATGTGGGGAAAAAGGCCTTGGCTGTTTATACTATCTATGTCCCTCATGATTTTCAAATCCTCCAAATTGCATTTGGATTGAGTTGCTGTTTGTCTTATTTATCTCAAAGGAGAAAGTGAGGTCTGCAGATGCTGGAGATCAGAGCTGGAAATGTGTTGCTGGAAAAGCGCAGCAGGTCAGGCAGCATCCAGGGAACAGGAGAATCGACGTTTCGGGCATAAGCCCTTCTTCAGGAATGAGGAAAGTTTGTCCAGCAGGCTAAGATAAAAGGTAGGGAGGAGGGACTTGGGGGAGGGGCGTCGGAAATGTGATAGGTGGAAAGAGGTCAAGGTGAGGGTGATAGGTCAGACTGGGGTGGGGGCGGTCGGGCAGAAGATTGCAGGTTAGGAAGGCGGTGTTGAATTTGATGGATTTGACTGAGACAGGGTGGGGGGAGGGGAAATGAGGAAACTGGTGAAATCCGAGTTTATCCCTTGTGGTTGGAGCGTTCCTAGGCGGAAGATGAGGCGTTCTTCCTCCAACCGTCGTTTTGTTGTGGTCTGACAATGGAGGAGTCCAAAGACCTGCATATCCTTGGTGGAGTGGGAGGGGGAATTGAAATGTTGAGCTACAGGGTGGTTGGGTTGGTTGGTCCGGGTGTCCCAGAGGTGTTACCTTGGTGGAGTGGGAGAGGGAATTGAAATGTTGAGCATTGCATCCTCTGCACCCGATGTGGCCTCCTCTATATTGGGGAGACAGACCGGCTACTTGCGGAGCGTTTCAGAGAACACCTCTGGGACACCCGGACCAATCAACCCAACCACCCTGTAGCTCAACATTTCAATTCCCCCTCCCACTCCACCAAGGATATGCAGGTCTTTGGACTCCTCCATCGTCAGACCACAACAAAACGACGGTTGGAGGAAGAACGCCTCATCTTCCGGCTAGGAACGCTCCAACCACAAGGGATGAACTCGGATTTCACCAGTTTCCTCATTTCCCCTCCCCCCACCCTGTCTCAGTCAAATCCATCAAATTCAGCACCGCCTTCCTAACCTGCAATCATCTTCCCGACCTCTCCGCCCCCACCCCAGTCTGACCTATCACCCTCACCTTGACCTCTTTCCACCTATCACATTTCCGACGCCCCTCCCCCAAGTCCCTCCTCCCTACCTTTTATCTTAGCCTGCTGGACAAACTTTCCTCATTCCTGAAGAAGGGCTTATGCCTGAAACGTCGATTCTCCTGTTCCCTGGATGCTGCCTGACCTGCTGCGCTTTTCCAGCAACACATTTCCAGCTTATTTATCTCAAAATAAAGCAGAGGTAATTTTAAATTTAAACAACTAATTCATGTGACTTGAAACATCTTAGAACTTACAAAAGACAAGTTGAAGCAATTTGTGTGGCCTCTCTAGATTTTTCTCTGAGAATCAGGAGTCAGTCACTTCACTCACTCACTCCACCCACAGGCTAAAGCCATCAAGCACTATACAAGGATCTCTGATCAGACAAGTTGAATCAAATACTGCATAAAATTCCAGGGATATTCTATAAAAAGAGTCCTAAACCAGGCAATAAATTTTCATCAGATTGGTAAAAATGTTAGTGATTCAGTAAGGCTCCAGTGCTATAAAGGGATCGGATAATTAGTGTTTGTATTAATATTTATTTTGCTAGGGTTTAAGATGAGGAAACCACAACATCCTAAAGCTATTTCAAAGTGCACAAACATGAACTCCTTTCAAAAACCCAGCTGCACTCAAATTTAGAAAGAATTCATTGCTCATCCCAGTTTAAATAGAACTGCTCACCCACTGAAAAGTCAAATTGAGAGAGTTAGATGTTGCACACTGGCCACTGTGCAGTCTAGAAAACCTGGTTAGTTAAGAAACTCAGCAAACTGTGTATTTCAAACAGACAAATCCAAATTGGCACCTGTTATGTCTTTGCTACTGACTGCAGTATGTAACTGAAATACCAAACTCCATGCTATTTCAGATTAATTCCCTGCTTCAGCTTTTGAACTTGAGCCTCAAGCAGATGCACTCTGAAATCCTATTGTACAAACATAATACTGAAATCGCTTGGGATCTCGGAGCCAAATTGCATTCTATTTAAACAGAATTAACCTTGTTTAAAATAGTGACTGTTTCTTGCCACAGACAGAACAAACAGGAGGATTGTCTAGATTGAGTCACTTTTCCCTGTCAGTATTAATGCATTGTTAGTCTTCATTTTTGAGGTCTGTCTATTGTTTATATAACAGGATACAGAGTTTGAATCTGGTGTAAATCCAGTAGATTGCAGATGGTGTCATTTCCTGAGTATCTAATACCTGGAAAGGCAAAGTGCTGTGATATTAAAAAGACAAAAAACTAGGTTACTTTATTTATTCAGCAAACAGTATCGGAAAGAAGTTTGCTTTTTAGCTTTTCCCTCTGTTAAAGTTATAGACTGTGTGACAAGACTCACATTGCCACTGGCTCACTGGACGAAATCCAGAGCATCTTGACTGCATTTTCACAAGTTTTTTTAGTTTGATAGTTTTTGTTCCACTTACATCATCACAATTAAACTGATAAGCCTCTGAATAACTCATTCATTCATGCCAATT
Organism: Chiloscyllium plagiosum; assembly: GCF_037043375.1. Lineage (NCBI taxonomy): Eukaryota > Metazoa > Chordata > Chondrichthyes > Orectolobiformes > Hemiscylliidae > Chiloscyllium > Chiloscyllium plagiosum. The sequence goes on along the minus strand of NW_028270175.1, from coordinate 23,061,191 downwards.
TTTCTTTCACTGCATCCCTGGTGCTTTGTCGAATATGCTGTAAAAGGTTAGAATGTGGAGAGTTATTTAATCTTTAGACTGCAGGGACTGTTATAGGATACAAAAAGAGTCAAAGAAGGTTCTACCCACCCCATCAAAACTTACTGAAGTAAATTGTAGATTCATCTCCCAGGAGAGCTCCCAGATATTAGGTTGGAACTACCTTGGATGAAGAGGGAGGTCTCTCAAAGAAAAGATTATTGAATTGATTCCAAGTCTTTTAGGCATCACCCTTGGAATAAGCTCACCTTTGCAGTGAGAGCTGCAAATTGTTACAGTCATAGAGTCATACAGCATTGAAACAGACCCTTTGGTTAGGGGGCGTGATGGCTTAGTAGTATTACTTTTGGACTGTTAATCCAGAGACCCAGATAATGTTCTGGAGACCTGGATTTGAATCTCACCATAGTAGATGATGGAATCAAAGTTCAATTTTTTGAAAAAAATCTGGAATTAAGAGTCCAGTGACGACCATGAATCCACTTTTGATTGTCGGAAAAACCCATCTGGTTCACTAATGCCTTTTAGGGAAGGAAACTGCCATCCTTACCTGGTCTGGCCTACATCTGACTCCAGACCCACAGCAGTATGGTTGACTCTTAGCTGCCCTCTGGGCAATTACGGATGGGCAAAAAAATGATGGCCAAGCCAGCAACACCCTCATCCTGAGAATGAATAAAGAAAAATGTCCAGATAGTTGAAAAAAAAGTGTTATGCTCATTGAAGAGCATCCAAAGCTCTTAGTAGCTTTGATCTGACCTAGCTGACCTAACTAGACCCACACGACCAAGTCAATCATTTAAAGATTGACAACAGATGCTGGCCTTGTCAGTGATGCTTACTGCTCATGGAAGAATAAAGGAAAGAGAAGATGAATCGATACAGCTATGCCAGAAATACAAAACCCATGACTAACCCCTTTCTGGAGCTCCAACTGTACTCTTTGTCAAAACCTGGATAAAGAAAATAGTTCAAGGGACCCTTCCATTATTAACAATAAGTCATGACAGTATAAAGGGTTATTTTTTGGGGGGCTGCAAACAAATCATTTCAAAGTGTCTGAGATTCCCCTAATCCCCTGATAGGATCAGTCAAATTAAGTTTGGGGTCTACAGTTAATGGCAATTGTCCATGCATGATGCTTATTGCAAATGCACACTTTCTTTCAATACCCTCTAAGTGTCAGAAGTAACAGTACATAGAGTCATAGAATGTGGAAACAGACCCTTTGGTCCAAAGAGTCCATGCTGACCATAATCCAAAACTAAACTAATTCCACCTGCCTGCTCCAGGCCCATATCCCTCCAAACATTTCTCATTCATGTACTTATCCAAATATCTTTTAAATGTTGTAAATGCATCTGAATCCGCCACTTCCTCTGGAAGTTCATTCCACACATGAACCACTCTCTGTGTTTAAACAAAATTGTCCCTCATGACTATTTAAAATCTTTCTCCACTCACTCCTAAGTCTCAAAATTCCCTATCCTAAAGGAAAGATGCCTGTCATTTACCTTGTCTATACCCCTAATGATTTTATAAATTTCTATAAGGTCACCCCTCAACTTCCCATGTTCCAGTCAGAAAAGGTCCCAGCCTCTCCTTATAACTCAAACCTCTATACCCAACAACATCCCAGTGAACCTCTTCTGAACCTTTTTGAGCTTAATAATATCCTTACTATAACAGGGAGACAAGAACTGGGCAGAGTAATCAAAAGCTGAAAAATGTGTTGCTGGAAAAGCGCAGTAGGTCAGGCAGCAGCCAAGGAGCAGGAGAATCGACGTTTTGGACGTAAGCCCTTCTTCAGGAATGTCCTGGTTGGGTCCAAATTTTGTTGGTCTGAACGTAGTCCGGAGTCCATGCGGGGTCAGTCGGTTCTGTAGACAGGTGCTGAGGAAGGAGATGTGACTCTAGTAGCGAGTCTGTTTGAGAACGTGGCTGAAGAGCTTCAGGGCAGAGGAGGTGCCCTGGGGGGTGCAGTGAGAGAGGGACTCACTGAAATCCTTGTAGAGGGAGGAAGAGAGCTTCTTCAAGGAAGGCATCCTTGCAAGAGGATTCACAGTAGGTTAAAATCAACTAGGAGAAAGTGAGCACTGCAGATGCTGGAGATCAGAGCTGAAAAATGTGTTGCTGGAAAAGCGCAGTAGGGCAGGCAGCTTCCAAGGAGCAGGAGAATTGACGTTTCGGGCATAAGCCCTTCTTCAGGAATCAAAAGGCCTCACCAATATCTTGTACAACTTCAACATAACAACCCAATTCTTACACTCAAAGATCTGAGTGGAAGCAAATGTGCTAAACACCTTCTTAACCATCCTGTCTATGTGATGCAAATTTCAATGAACGATGTACCCGAACACCCAGGTGTCTTTGTTCTATGTATGTGGCCAAACAGTTTGATTATCAATCCATAGATCCTTCAGAAAGAATATGACAAGAATAGGAGAGTTTCTTCATCAGTCAGAACCATCTGGTAGCTGCAGAGCAAGAGCAACAGCTCCACCTCCAACACCCCAGCCCCACCCTATTTAAAGGACTCCATGCCATGAGCTAGTGCCATCTTCATTCTGAAGGCCTGCCACAAGCAAGCTAAGCAATTGTCAGTGTCAATCTCTAATGCCTCTCCATTCTCTGCCAGTTGTATCATCTATAGTCACAGGTGAGGTGCTGGAAGACTGAAGGTTGGTTAACGTGGTGCCACTACTTAAGAAAGGTGGTAAGGACAGCCAGGGAACTATAGACCAGTGAGCCTGACATCGATGGTGGGCACGTTGCTGGAAGGAATCATAGAACATAGAACAATACAGCGCAGTACAGGCCCTTTGGCCCTCGATGTTGCGCCGATCCAAGCCCACCTAACCTATACTAACCCACTATCCTCCATATACCTATCCAATGCCCGCTTAAATGCCCATAAAGAGGGAGAGTCCACCACTGCTACTGGCAGGGCATTCCATGAACTTACAACTCGCTGAGTGAAGAACCTTCCCCTAACTTCAGTCCTATATCTACCCCCCCTTAATTTAAAGCTATGCCCCCTTGTAATACCCGACTCCATACGCGGGAAAAGGTTCACACTGTCAACCCTATCTAACCCCCTAATCATCTTGTACACCTCAATCAAGTCACCCCTAAACCTTCTTTTCTCTAATGAAAACAGCCCCAAGTGTCTCAGTCTTTCCTCATACGATCTTCCTTCCATACCAGGCAACATCCTGGTAAACCTCCTCTGCACCCGTTCCAGTGCCTCCACATCCTTCCTATAGTATGGCGACCAAAACTGCACACAATATTCCAGATGCGGCCGCACCAGAGTGTACATCCTGAGGGACAGGATGTACATGTATTTGAATCCTGAGGGACAGGATGTACATGTATTTGAAAAGGCAAGGACTGATTCGGGATAGTCAGCATTGCTTTGTTCATGGGAAACCATGCCTCTCATACTTGATTGAGTTTTTTTAACAAGTAACAAAGAGGATTGATGAGAGCAGAGCGGTAGATGTGATCTATATGGACTTCAGTAAGGCGTTCAACAAGGTTCCTCATGGGAGACTGATTAGCAAGGTTAGATCTCATGGAATACAGGGAGAACTAGCTATTTGGATACAGAACTGGCTCAAAGGTAGAAGACAGAGGGTGGTGGTGGAGAGTTGCTTTTCAGACTGGAGGCCTGTGACCAGTGGAGTGCCACATGGATCAGTACTGGATTCACTAGTTTTCGTCACTTATAGAAATGATTTGGGGTCTGAGCATAAGACATACAGTTAGTAAGTTTGCAGATGACACCAAAATTGGAGGTGCAGTCGACAGCGAAGAAGGTTACCTCAGATTACAACGGGATCTTGATCAGATGGCCAATAGGCTGAGGAGTGGCAGATGGAGTTTAATTCAGATAAATGTGAGGTGCTGCATTTTGGGAAAGCAAATCTTAGCAGGACTTATACGCTTAATGGTAAGGTCCTAGGGAATGTTGCTGAACAAAGAGACCTTGGAGTGCAGGTTCATAGCTCCTTGAAAGTGGAGTTGCAGGTAAGTAGGATAATAAAGAAGGCGTTTGGTATACTTTCCTTTATTGGTCAGAGTATTGAGTACAGGAGTTGGGAGGTCATGTTGTACAGGACATTGGTTAGGCCACTGTTGGAATATTGCGTGCAGTTCTGGTCCCCTTCCTATTGGAGGGATATTGTGAAGCTTGAAAGGGTTCAGAAACGATTTACAAGGATGTTGCCAGGACTTGAGGATTTGAGCTATGGGGAGAGGTTGAATAGGCTGGGGCTGTTTTCCCTGGAGCGTCGGAGGCTGAGGGGTGACCTTATAGAAGTTTATAAAATCATGAAGGGCATGCTTAGGATAAGTAGACAAAGTATTTTCCTGGGGTGGGGGAGTCCAGAACTCGGGGCATAGGTTTAGGGTGAGAGGGGAAAGATATAAAAGAGACCTAAAGGGCAACTTTTCACACAGAGGGTGGTACGTGTATGGAATGAGCTGCCAGAAGAAGTGGAGGAGGCTGATACAATTGCAACATTTAAAATGTATCTGGATGGATATATGAATAGGAAGGGTTTGGAGGGATATGGGCCGGGTGCTGGCAGGTGGGACTAGATTGAGTTGGGATATCTGGTCGGCATGGATGAGTGGGACGGAAGGGTCTGTTTCCGTGCTGTACATCTCTATGACTCAGTCAATGAAGCAGATGGGGAGTTTTAGCAAGTTTTCAGAAGATTTGTAGCTCAGGTTGAGGTTCTGGATGAGGAGTTTCTATTTAAAAGCCTAATAGGCATCTCATCTGGTAGCTATTTCCTATTAATCTGTGCAAAGAAGTTATACACATTGCTAGAGCAGGTGGGTTAGAACCTGAAATTCTTGCCTCAGTGGTAGGAACATTACCAATGCACCACAAGAGACCACTATCTCATCTGGTATTGAGGGATCAGTAATTGGTTTCACTTGAGTAACCACAATGAGATTTGCATAAGGGAAACTAAACTAATGTTTGAGAATTCACATTGGGACTCCCCTACATTGGATGGCTCAATGAGGACATGCAATGTTGGAGTGATGGTGGGGGAAAGTATTTGTTCCTTTTGCTGCCCTGAGAAAATTAACTCAAAATTCGTTCATTCCAATGTGAAAGGTGAAGTGTAACAGGCCTGCAAAGTGGAAATGTTCCAGCATTAATGAAAGAGAGACTTGTTTCAATGTAACACCTTTCACGACTGCAGAATTTCCTAAAATGCTTTTCAACCAGTGATATACTTTGAACATATGATCACTATTGTCATGTTTAATCACAGACACTGATCTGGAATACTTGAGATCTGACATGGAAAACCACATTACGTGGGATAATACATATTACACAGAGGAGAACTAAGTTGTATTAATTATTAGAACTCCTTATTCGAGACCAATGATTGAAGGCTTTGAATTTGTACCAGGAGCCTTGCGTATAATCTAAACTAAGGCAACCTTAGCTGTCATGGCTGTCACTATGACAATGAAGATCAGGGATGAAGTACATAAAACCACTGGAGCAGCTCAGCATTCATAAAAACTAAACTAAAATCATTTTTCATGATGTCATTTGCCTGTTTTTAAGACAAGTTTCCAAACTACCTTATTAAAATTGGATTTATTCTGTGTTTTACTTTGTGTGAATCGATTCACTTGAGTGCCCTGAAATTGACATTCAGTGCCTACCTTTAAACCACTGAGGAATTACTGGTAACGAGTATTAATTAGATGTTTATAAATTTCTTGTAACTGCTCATTACTGAAGATACCTGCCATGTTCTCTGGGCGTCTTTGAATATGGAGATAACACATCATTAGACCTCTGTGCAGTAGCTAAAGCAGTGGGTTGATTTGTTAATAAGTGAAATTACACATGGAAACAACTGTCAAAGCTAGATGCTGAAACAGCACAAGAGCTCCTGAATCTGACTATAAGTGTTAGCCTATTTCCTTACAGAAAGACATTTCTTACGTCCTTATTTAGTTTTTATTGGTGGGTGTGTATTGAGAGCTTGGAGGTTTTGTGGGTTGTATTTTTCTTTGAATTGGGAATCATTTTATTCTCAATAGTCCATTGAAAAAGATTTTTGCCATTTTTGATATTTCGGTAGACAAAGCCTCAACTTGATCTGTTGAGGATCATCTACTTGTTGAAATGGATCCATCACTTTAAACCTTAACTCTGAAATTCTCTATTGAAACTTCTCCATCTCGCTCGCTCTCCTCCTTTTACAATGCTGCTTAAAACTTGTTATCTTGTGTAATATCTGTTTGTGATTCAATGTCCAATTCAACAGTCCTGTGAAACAAGTTGGCCATTTAATTAAGTTAAAAATGTTACATAATTTCAAGTTGCAGTGACGTAGATGAACAGAGAGCTGCAGGTGGAGGGAGGATATCATGGATCCATCTCTATAAGACTCATTCCTAGGTTTAAGTCCCAAACTCGGACCTGAAAGCATAAAAACTAAGGCTGACACCCCAGTGCGGGACTGAGCAAGTGCTGTGTTCTCGGGGGTGCTGTCTGACGTTAATCTGAGTCCCCATCTGCCTGTTCAGGTGGACGTAAAAGATCTAATTGCACTTCTTTTTTGGAAAAAATGCGGGGGAAGTTCTCTAGTGTTCTAGCTAAAATCTATTCCTCAATTAACATTCAGAGTCATAGAGATGTACCAGACTGTCAACTGCATCCATTCAGGAACCATTTGGCAAAATACAAATGTTTGATACCAACACAGCCAAACCAGAAGCAGTTATGATAATGCTTTGTGAGCATTGTATTGCAAATAGTTATGTTCCTAATGTTTCAGATAACCATTCACTTAGTTCAATATGCATTTTCTGTAAGATTCAGCAATCTAAAGTGGTCTGAAACCCCATGTTTTAAATTCGCTTCACCAACATATATCAGTGGTTTGGTCAGACTTAGCCCATGTTCTTTAATTATACCAAACCACATCCATGTTTGTGAGGAAAAGTTTGAAGAGATTTCCACAATCTCTAGTTTGTCCCAACTGCCCTCCATTCATTGTTAAAGTTTAAATTGAATTGTTTGAAGTACACAGTTTATGGAACAAATTGTTAGATACTTTCTGAAATCATCTTTTTGAACAATCACGGAACTGGGATGCTCATTGATTAACTAACACTCATGATGGTGCTGGAAAGAATGAACGATCCCCTAGTGACCATTCTACTGGATGTGCTCAGTATACAGAGTATTTGTAGTCTGCGTGAAGCTTAATGATGACCCGTGCCACCAGATAAGCCAAATGCAGCAACTCAAAGCTGAAAACTGATGAAGCTTAATCTCCTTTAACCTTCCAAACTCTGTAACTTATTTTTCTTTAGACCCTTTATAAAATCCATGTTCTTAACTAAGCTTTTAATTATCTAACAATTTCCTAGTTTAGATATTAGTGTTTTTTTTTCCCCCACAGATTGTGCTTCTATGAAGAGCTTTGGGATGTTGTTACTCTAAAAACATTATGCAAAGATTTTTGAGCTACTCAGCAACAGTTACCACTTTAAATTGCAGACCGAAATTTTGGTCCATTTTAATGTGACACGGTTACGCTGAAAGTGATACACTCATTGTAGCCTACATGCTTTCACACTATTTGTAAAAGATGCTGGCTGAACAATATAAAGACAGTTCTGATTATTTTAAAATGGTGGCTGTCACCAATTACTGACAACACCCCCCCCCCCCCCCCACCCCCACCCCACCCCTACTAGTATGAGTCATGCCCTCAGGAGAGGCAATTTGGAAATGCAAGCAAAACAAGAATGGTTTCATGAGTGTAATCTAATCTCAGGATTCATCCAGCAATTGTGAACCATGAGCACCTTGCTCATGTTTCATGATGTCACCTGAACTCTTTCATTAGTTTTATTACCTTTCAGTTGCTCCCAGGCAGAATCACTATGCTTAATTTAATGTTTTCAAAGGATTAATGTGCATCAGCTTTGGCAAAATGCCCATCTAGTGTTAGCCTGGTGACTGTTTTGAATTTTTACTTGGAGCTATTTGGTCATTGTTAACGTGAGTCTCCAAAGCTGATCAGATCCTTTTCAAATTGACCCATGAATAGGACCCTGCAGAATGGACTGCAGAGTAATTAATTCTCGGAACAGCTTGAGTAACAGCAGGTAGCTGCTTCTTTGAAGCCAAAAAAATGTGAAGGAGGTAAATTGCCTGTTGAACAGATCTCATGGGAGAAGCTAGGAGGTGGGTATTTAAAAATTTACACTTTCCTCTTCAACCCAATTGCCATTAGAAAGCATGGTGAACTTCAGCAGTGTTTCATCATTAAAGTTCATTCTGGATATTTATATTTATAATTTACTTCTGAATCATCTGAAAAAGTTAGATTCTATGATCATCTTTTGCAATTTCCAATATTCCTACAGTAGGTCATTTTTTATTTGAGGGAAGATGGGGAGGATAGTGAAATGAGAATAATTCTGATTCTGATACTTTAGGATGTTCTGGTAAGTAAAACTAAACAAAAGTTTTGTCCTCTTATTTAATTTCTTCTCCTGTCATCTGAAACATCAATGAGACTGTTCTGAGCAGTTAACAGAAGACCAATTATCCGTGTTCAAACCAACAGAAACATTCCCAATTAATTCAGTCTCCACCTACCTTCTGGAAAGATTGACTTGCTTTTAAAAAAAAAGAGCTGAAAGCTGAATGATCAGTTCAATCTTGGCACCTTGATGTCTTTGTATGAATATTGGCAGCTCCCACACCTGTGAAAGTTCATCACCAAAGCCAAAGATGTAGAATCTGTGCCTCTTTTGGAAAACCATAATAGTTCAGTTGGACAATGCAAAACCAGACGGGGTTTGAGGCTTGATCCCTGAATGTGCTGAGTTAACTGCAGCAGAATTATGGTATTGGCAATTTAATTGGACTCAACGACCCGAGGCGAGGGATGAACCAGCTTGGATTCCGGTGGGTTGCGGTGCAATTGAAGAGGACATGATCAAATTTTGTTGAATGCTCAGTCTTCGTTCCCTGCCTGGGTCAACCCCTGAAGAATAGAAACAAATCCAAGTATCAAATAATGAACACGGGGGCGTTTCTGAGAGTGGCTGTCACAGCACTACAGTGTGGATTTCATTTTTACAAAAACAAATTTCATTTATATAGTGCCATTGCCATAATAGAGCATTTTGCAGAGGCATAATAAAATAAGCCATGTTATGGTGATATAGGACATTTGACCTCATATTGGTGAAATAGGAAAGTTGTAAGGTGTGTCTGATAAAAGGAGAGGAAGGTAGCAAGGTGGAGAGGTTTAGGGAGCTAATTTCCAAACAAAGAACTTTGGCAACAGGTGGCTGAGAATGGTGGAACTGTAAAGAAGATCCTTGAAAGAGACTTGCAGCTGGTGGTTCATTAGATATGCACAATACCCAAACTCCCATCCCCCACACAATCACAATTCAGGCAAGTTATTCAAACACAATTTGCCTTATCAAATCCATGCTGTCTTTCTTTAATTAATCCACATTTGCCCAATGACTATTAATTTTGTCCTGAATTATCAATTCTAGAAGTTTCCCCACCAATACGGTCACATTTACTGGTACATAGTTCCTGAGTTTACAAAGCAAAAGCTTTGTCCAAGAGGTCATGACCAGCAGAATTCCTCACTTCCAGCACATCACTCGGTTATTAGCACTCTTGCCACTTAGCCATTCGATTCTGAATTCAAGCCCCCACTTCTAGACTTGGGCACAAAAATCAGGACTGATACTCCAGTGCAGTATTGAGGGACTGTTATGTTCATAGAATCCCTTCAGTGTGGAAACAGGCCCTTTGGCCTAACAAGTCTACATCGACCCTCCAAAGAGTATCCCACACAGACCCGTTCCCCTAACTAATGCACCTAACCTACACATCCCTGAACACTATGGCCAATTTAGCATAGCCAATTCACCTTACCTACAGATCTTTGGACTGAGGAGCACCCTGAGAATTACAGGGAGAATGTGCCAACTCCACATAGGCAGTTGCCTGAGGCTGGTATTGAACCCAGGTCCCTGGTGCTGTAAGGCAGCAATGCTAACCACTGAGCCACCGTGCTGCCATGTTGTTGCTGCTTTTGGATACAATGTTAAACCAATACTCCATCTGCTGAGGTGGTGGCAAAAGTTTCAGTGGCCCTATTTCAAGGTAATGTCTGATGTCCTGGCCATTATTTATTCCCCAGTCAGCATCACCCAAAAGCAGATTATCTGGTCATTATGAATTGCTGTTTGTCAGAGCTTGCTCTGTGCAAATTGGCTGTCATGTTTCCTGCACTGTAACAGTGTCTACTCTTCAGAAGTTATGTAATTGATTGCAAAGTACTTTGATACATCCTCTGGTTTTGAGAAGTGCCATATAAATTAATTATTTTTGACATGAGGTTTCACACAGGATTTATTGTACACCAACCTTTTGAGAATTTAAGCCAGAATGGTGTAGATTTTTCAAAAGAAGTCTGCACAACTTGGCTTTAGTGCAGTCAGAAATTGGATCTGGTTTTGGATCTTAGATTACAGGTTGTTCTGCTATAACATGGTTGCATTTCTATGGGATCCTGCACTATAGAAAATCCTGCTATGGAAAATTGCTATAGAAAATCACTATACCCATTCGATAGAAAGTTTGCGTTATCCAAACAGTATCCACAATTCACCAATCATGTTATAGTCAATTTGTGTTAATAGAGCACTCATTATACCATAATGATCTGTATTTGCCTCTCTCTTGATCCAATTCGCAGTGATACATATAGGATAGATGTCAGAGGTAGTTTCTTTATTCAAAGTGTGGAATGCACTGCCTGCAACAATAGTAGACTTGCCAACTTTAAGGGCATTTAAATGGTCATTGGATAGGCATATGGATGGGAGTGGAATAGTGTAGGTTAGATGGCCTTCAGATTGGCTTCACAGGTTGGTGCAACTTTGAGGGCTGAAGGGGCCTTTACTGCGCTGCTATGTTCTATATTCAGTGGAAAAGTGGCATTATGAAATATCATGTACCATTGTGGGCAATTCATACATAAAGTCATAGAGTTGTACAGCACAGAAACAGACCCTTGGGTCCAACATGTCCATGCCAACCAATATCCTAAATTAATCTTGTCCCATTTGCCAACATTTGGCCCATATCCCCCTCAACCCTTTCTATTCATACACCTATCCAGATGCCTTTTAAACATTGTTTTTGCACCAGCCTCCAACACTTCCTGTAGCAGCTCATTCCATACATGCACCACCTTCTGTGTGAAAAGTTGCCCCTTAAGTCCCTTTTAAACCTTTCCCCTCTCACCCTAAACCTATGTCCTTTGGTTCTGGGCTCCTCAATCCCAGGGAAAAGACCTTGGCTATTCACCCTATCCGTGACCCTCATGATTTTATAAATCTCTACAACGTCACACCTCAGCCTTGTACGCTCCAGGGGTAACAGTCCCAGCCTATTCAGCCTCCCTCTGTACCTCAAAACCTCCAATCCTGGCAACATCCTTGTAAATCCTTGTATGATTGAGAGAAGTCATCAACAGCTTTCAAGAATTTGATTGCTATCTGCATTTTTGTATGTTTGGATAGGACTATACACTTTTACATAGGACCAAATGATATTCGGATCAGTAATATTTCATTTGTTTCTGGGTCAGTGGTTATATGTCAGCACCGAAATTGCTTCTCAGAAGGCTCTCTCAGGGTGAACAGCACAAAAGGTAGAGTTGAAGCTAAACAACATTTGATAAAACAAAATGTATTTAACTTGTCTAAAAGTGTCCTCACACCACTGCAAACTGCAGAATGTGAGACCTTCCAACATATGTGCCTAAATAATCATTGATTTGATTTGCAAAGTGTTGCTTATTTGAGGTTAAGAGTACATCTGGTCATCATGTTAGTGAAGGTTTCCTCTGCTTATTTTGCTAAGTGTAAAGAGGCTATATTTTTTGCTAACTTTAGGAATTTCTAACACTTCTGTTTGAAATATGGAACCTAATATAATGTACCTCATTCTTGGAGTAAGCACAACACCATATGTTTCAATAAGCCTGTGGCCTAGTCTCTCTTTCTGATCCCACATTTCATTATAACACTTCCTCCGTGTTGCTAATAGAACACCAGTATGTGGCCAGCTCTGACACAGGCCTGGCAGAGTCTTCATGTCTATGTCATTGCACCATCCAGTCTGTCAGTACATTGCTGAAAACCATAAGCAAATCCACAGGGTCACAAAAGCTTTGTGTAAATTGGCTGTCGCATTTCCTGCGTTGCAACAGTGTCTGCTTGTGTGCAGAGAAATGCACAGGGCTGCGTGTTCATTTTCTTACAGAACCCAAACCAAATTGGGGAAGGTGGGGAGATGTTTTTCAGATGTACCATTTAATGGTCAGTGTTTAATGGCGACTTCTTTATGCTTGTGTGGTTGTCCCTCTGAATGAGGGTGATAGTTAATGGAATGTTTCACATAGTGAGGCTGTGCTTCTGCGGCTACCACATAGTTCTGTCTGACCAGGAAGCACACTTGCTCTTGCCTCCTGCCACTGGTGTTTTAGAAGGAATTACAGACTGATCATTTGTTGTATGGTGAGACGAAACATAAATTTGTGTGGGCTGACACCAATGCTTTCTGGATAGATGTTTTCTATGGCCAGGTTGACCTAGTGTTAATGAGGATAGCAACTACCATAAGCTACTGCAGTGACAAGATTATGGTTTAATGTCTGCTGTTTATATGCTACAAGGATATGGTATACAGTAAGTATTAGACTGTTAGGAGTATCAAATTCTAGGTCTGACTCAACAAGTTCCTTAGTTACTCTGTCTACCAGGCCACATTACAACATAATGGGCGGTGCTTCTGGCACTCTATCAGTATTAACCCTTTCAGATCCATAACTAACCTGTTTGGCCATGTTAGAAGACATGGCCAAACATCAAGAGTTTCGGACCCAGAAATAGGGACACTACTCACTGCGTCATAGACCTCCTGTTGAGGATATTCCAATGCATCCTGTGGGGGAATCCCAGACACAATGAGCTAGGGCTCAAAATGTATCTTTAAGAGATGTGGACACGATCTTGTCCTTTGAGTCACACCCCAATAGGGTGTCAAGTATGTGTCTGAGACAGGCATTATGTGGGGAGCAGTCACCTGACAGTGACTTGTTCTGAATTACTGGTCAGAGGGCAAGTTCACCATCACTGAAAGATGACGGGGAAGCTGGAAGGACATGGGAGGCTGACTTTTCTGGTGCCTCAGTATCGTGGTATCTGCCCTCCAAATGTTTAGCATTATAAACACAAGACAAAGCAGCCAAGTCCATATTGTGGAGAGGAAACCTCGTTATGGCTTGTGGCGGACTTCAGAACCTGCCTGGACCTTCAGCCTGAGGCTGGGAGGACACATTCAGGCAGTTGCACTATCCCCTAATAGCCTTCATATCTACGTCTTGAGTTTTCTGCTTGGAGGTTGGTCTAGCCCACATCACTGGGACCTTCACCATGGTAGGTCAAGGAGGCAGAGCCCATATCCAACCCAGTGCCAATGAGGATCAAACTCCATGTTGCTTGCATTATTCTGATCCACACTGTCCAGCCAACCATGCTGTCAAACTCTATAACAAAATGCAGCTATGAATAAAATAAGGATGTAATATAAAGCAAAGCAGATGATTTATTAATATTTTCTGCTTTAAAGACTTTACCTAATTGAAGTTTGGAGGTTTCTAAAATCTCTCTTTCATGTTCTTTATAACTCGTCTTAATTTCAGTGGATTATATTGTACAGTATGTGGAAATCAAAATAAACGCACATCATTTTTGTAGAATAAAAGTAAAACATTACAGAAACAGGAGATCTGCAATAGAAACAGAAAGTGCTAGAGAAACTTTCTGGCAGCATCTGTGGAGAGAAAAACAGAATTAGCACTTTGAGTCCAAAAATTCTTGTACTTGAAATGTTAACTGTTTCTCTCTCCACAGATGCTGCCAGACCTGCTGAGTTTCTCCAGCACTTACTGTTTATATGTCATTTTGTCAATATTGACTCACCTGAATTCAACACATCAGTGAGAGTTTATATCAGACTGAAATAAATGCCTGAAGGATGATGTTTGTTACAGCAAGTGCAAATAGAAATTCTGCAGTAAAATGGTGTGGTGTTGATTGCTGTGTCTCTGTTGCTGCTTTGGTTGTAAATGCTTTTGTTTTAATTGCAGGGCGACAATTGAGGAGGTGGAGACTGATGTCGTGGAAATTGAAGCAAAACTGGATAAAGTGAGTAACTGTTCATACATGAATCTAGCTGCTGCACTGAAACCTTAAAACTATACAACATTTTAATCAGAGTTTGACACTCGTGTCATAAAACATAAGAAACAGGCATTAGCCTCTCAAGACTGCTTCATACAATAAGATTATGGCTGATTTGCTCTATACCTCAATTCCTCTTTCATGCCAGCTCCTCATAGCCCTCAACTCCTTAACATTCCAAATACCTAACTACCTTCTGTTTCAGTGATCCAGCCCACAAAACTCTGGACTCGAGAATTCCAGACACTTACTATCTTCTGGATGAAGAAGTTCCTTCACATCTTAGTTTTAAATAAACGTCCCCATATCCTGCAACTATGTCCCCTAATTCAAATTTGTCTAAACATTGGAAACATCTTAACATCTAACCTGACAAGTCCCCTCAGCATGTAATATGTTTCAAAAGCTCACCACTCATTCTTCTAAATTATAAACAATAAAGGCCTAATATGTTCTTGATGAATCAAAGCTTTCATCCCAGCCTATTGAATTTCTTTTGAACTGCCTCCAATGCCAGTCCATCCTTTCTTAAACACAGGGATCAAGACTGTACACAGTACTCCAGACGCAGCCTCACTAACACTCTGCACAGTTGTAACAAGACTTGTCTCTTTTTAATCTCAAACCTCTAGCAGTAAAGTTGAAAATTCATTTGCCTTTTTGATTACTTGCTGCATCTGCATGCTAAATGTTTTATGTTTTATACACAAGAACACCAAGATCCTTCTGTATTATACATTTTATTGGAGTGTGACTATTTAGGTAACAGTCTGCCTTTCGTTGTTCTTATTAAAGTTCTAGACCGCACACTTCCCTATGTTAAATTCTATCTGCCAAGGTTCTGGTCGTTCACTCCTTTTGTCCGCATTGCATCAGGTCTTCCCACCTATTTCTGTATCATCAACAAATTTTGGATACTTTTTCCTGTGCCCCCTTCTCCAAGTCATTAACATAGTTAGTAAACAATTGAGGCCCTAGGACTGATCCTTGTGGCATTCCACTGGTTACACCTTTCCAACCTTAAGTCCTATTATTTGTGACTGTCTTCTGTATGTTAACAAACCCTCAATCCATGCCAAAACATTACCCCCAATATTGTGAGCTCCTATCTTGTGCAGTAACTTTTTATGTGGCACTTTGTCAAATACCTTCTTGAAATCCAAATGCGCAACATCTCCCAGTTCCCCTTTACCTCGACTGTTAGATCCTCAAAGAACTCTAGATCATATTTGTCAAAGATGATTTCCCTTTGACAAAACTATGTTGACTCTGTTTGAATGCATTAAGCTTTTCCAAATGTCCTGCTATTTCTTCCTTAATAATGGACTCTAGCATTTCCCAATGACAGATGTTAGGCTAATTAATCTGTAATCTCTTTTTTTTTCTGCCTGCTCCCTTCTTGAACAGGGACATAGTAGCAGTTTTTCAACCTCTGGGACCCTCCCAGAATCCAATGAATTCTAGAGTATTTTGACCTAATCCGCCACTATTTCTGAGCCACTCTCTTTAAAACTCTTGGATGCAGGCCATCAGGTCCGAACAACTTGTCTGCCTTCAGTCCCATTACTTTGTCAAATACTTCGTGATAGAGACTGTTATAAAGTCTTACTTCCCAACAGTGCTTTGTGTATCAAATAGTTTTGGGATTTTTATATATTATTCTCTGCCATGAAGACTGATACAAATATTGGTTTAAATTATCTGCCATTTCCCTGTTCTCAATTAAAAATTCCCCAGTTGTCAATTTAGCTACTCTCTTTCTTTTTATATACCTCTAGAATTGCTTTCTGATTGATTGATTGATTGTTTTTATATTTCTTGCCAATTTACTATCATTATCAATCTTCCTCTTTATTAGCTTTTTAATCATTTAATCCTGGAATCTTAAAAACCTCTGACCTACCACTAGTTTTCACTGCCTTGTATGCATTAGTTTTTAATTGACTCTTCTCCTTGATCACCTTCACTAGCCATGGGTAGTTCATCCTTCTCATTAAGGCCTTTTTGACTGGAATAAGCTCTTTGCCGAGTGTTATGGAAATCTTGTATAAAGGTTTGTCACTGCTCAGCCCCTGACTTTTCCTTTAGTCTATTTTCCAACCCTGCTTTAAGCACTCTTTCATAGCCCTATAATTGTCTTTATTTACATTAAGACTGGTTTGAGATCTGAGTTGACCTGAACCGAAACTCTACTATGTTGTGGTTGTTACCCCTCAGAGGATCCTTAATGAGATCTTTTATTCATTTGACCTCATGACACATTTTTAGATCGAAATTAGCCAGTTCCTGGGTAGATTCTGCAACATACTGCTCTAAAAGACAATCCCTGATGCATTCCACAGTTTTGTGTTCCATGTTACCTTTGATCTTCTGATTTATCCAGTGAAAATGCAGATTAAAATCACCGATGACAATTATAGTGTTCTCCTATACACCTCTATTAATTCCTGATTTATATCTTTCCCTCCACTGAGGCAACTTTTCAGAGGCCTGTAGATGTTTCCCACCCGTGATTCCTTCTCTTGCTATTTGTTATTTCCACTCCGTGATTCCACATCACAACCTATTGCACCTTTATCATTACCGACCACCTCACTGATCTACATATTCGATAACAAAGCTACCCACCTCCTTTTTCTTTTTGCCTCTTCTTCTGGAATGTGGCTATCATTGAATATTAGAGTTCCCAGGTAACTCAGCAACTCCATCTCTGTAATAACTATTGAATTGTATTCATTTATTTATTTATTCAATTATTTATTATTCAGCTGTTAATTTGTCACCTAGTGTTTGTTCAGATAGAGAGCTTTAAGCTTTCACTTTTTACTGGTATTACCTATTGTGATTCTAATTTCTGCTGCATTTTTATGCTTATTTTCTGCATCTTCCAGTCACTCTTTGATTATTTTTTGCCTCTTCACTGTCCTGCACCTCCTGCTTTTTTCTTTCTTTCTAATTTTTTGAACTTCCTGTCAGCTGAATCCTCCACTTCACTCTGCATGTGCCTTCACCACCCACCACCCCCTACCCCACCCCAAAGCTAATTATTTTAAGGCCCTTTCTGGAACTTTGTATCTTGATGATTTGTATAATGACTGTGATTCAAATGAAGGCAGTTCCCAAAGAGCAGCACTGTCTTTTCCCAATACTGCTGACAGTGCCCCAAGAATCTAAACTAATTTCTCACCCATTTTGGATGGGTAGATAAATAGGAGGGGTTTGGAGAGATATGAGCCAAATGCTGGCAAATGGGACTAGATTAGTTTAGGATATCTGGTCGGCATGAACGAGTTGGACCAAAAGGTCTGTTTCCGTGCTGTACATCTCTATGACTCTCTGACTAGACTTTCCCTCCAAGTCTAGGAGTGCTGTCTTGCTGAGGGGCAATGTTAATTCCATGATTGCTCACCCATCCATCTAGTACCAGTCTAGGTAGTGAAGATCATCAGCTTCTTCCATCACTGAGAGGCCCCACAGCTAAATCTGACCCTCTCCTCAAAAGCATCGAGAAAGAACCTTTTTACCGTTTTGCAGTTCAGAGTGAATAGTGTGACAGTCTTATGGGATGTTCATGCCTAGACCTTGTAGCACACATCATGCACAGGCCTCAGGAGCAAACAGCCTGGTGAGCTTTCATTCAGTCCATGGACAGTGTGATCAGCCAAAAGACCTTGTTTCCAATCAAGTGGAGTCATCTAATTCAGCACAGACCTGGACTATGTTGTTTAGTTTGACACCAGACAATGAATTTTATCACCCTCATCACTGTGGACATGTAAATTGATCACTTTCCAAAAATGGTCTTGTGAATCCAATAATTCTAGAAGAATGGGTACATTTTATTCAAGCATCTTGCAAACTGCTGGAGTCACAGCAGGATTCTAAAATTGAATCTGTTGAACTAAATGTGTTGAGCTTTATGCATGAAACACCAAAGTGGCTGGCAGTTTACTCTGCTCCAAACCATAGCAAGGAAGATTTCCAATAGAGCATTATGTGTTAATTTCTGTAGAATTTCAAATCCTAACAAAATACATCTTTGATTCATATCAAAAATATTTCCCTCTGGTTTGATGCTCAGCTCATTTTGCAAATCTAATCATGGCATCAAGAACGATTTAGTCTGTCACTTATAAAATTCAGCCAAGACTAAAAGGATGAAAATGTGATTTGGGTGTGAAAATGTGCTGTGAAGTGGCTGCTTAAACCCTGTCTTTAGTTTCTTTTCATTTAACCTATTTTTCAAATCAACCTGTTTAGAGAGGTTGTTACATGCCTGTGGAGCAGGTGGGACTTGAACAGGCCTCCTGGTCTAGGGATAGAGACATTACAACTGTGCCACAAGAGGGGCTGATCCTGTCTTTAGTCCCAACTCAAAAATGCTTGTCCCTAGTCTAGCAATTATAATCAGATCAGCCAGCTGGATCTCAGAATGTGAGTTTCCTGACTGGGGCTGTTAACCTGGTCCAATCAGGGAGCCCGGGCTGACTTAAAAGATTGAGCGTAAGAAATACTGGCTCTGAATGGGGCAGTACTAAAGTCAAGGCCTGTTCATGTCTCTATAAAGGGTGACTTGGTGATGGGATACCAGTCTCTGTGGAGTTATTTTACCTGGCACTCAGTTACCACCTTCAGCCAGAGAAACTGCTTGATAGCTGTTGTGGGAACTGGGTAACAAACTACGATTGATTTGAAGAAAGCTTCATTGTCTCAATGTAACTGTGCTGGATCTGCCCTGGGAGCATCTGATGCTGAAACTGGCATTCAAAATGGAACTGTTTCAATTAAGTAACTATATCTTTAAAAAACATTTTATGTGTATTATGTGTGTATATGGAAAGTTTCAATTGTCATTTGTTTGAATGCTCGATGGATAGATTAAATGGGTTGAGGTATAATCAAACAATTACAAAGATTTAAAGCACTTTTAAATGCATACCATTGTTTGTGCTGCACCCGAGCCTCATCTAAGCTTATCAACATCATCTCACTTTCATTTCAAAGATACTATTGCCTGAATGACCCACTGTGGCACATTCTAATGCAAAGGTTCAGTGGCTTTTTTTTTAAACCATTGATGGGCTGTGCACCATCTCCTTAACTTGTGACTCGTTCACCTATTAATGAGGGCAGTTGAGATTCAACTGTAATGTTGTGGCTTTGAAGTCACATATAGATCAAATCAGGTAAGGATGGCGGATTTCATTTCTGAAATTGCTTTTGTATATCAGATTGGTTTAATGCCATTTCAGTTTGTTCTTAATGATCATTTCACTTCAGGTTTATCTAATGCACTGAATTTGAGCTTCTCAGCTGTGGTAAGATTTGAACTCCTGTTTCTCAATCACGAATCCTCAGGATTATCAATCTAAGATGAACACTACATGGCCAGTGACCTTCAGTTTGGAGATCCTGATCAAAGGAGAATCCTGATCAAACATAAGAAACCATCCAATTGTGCAGGCAGCATCCATAGTCTAGCCCCCAGTGAGGCCCATGTCCACACTTCCAAAGGCGGGTGCCTATTCAGTCACTGGATATACACAGGTCACTATGTTTCGGAGGGACTCAATGGATCTTAGGAAAGGGAAATTCCCAATGATGGGAGAAACTAGCCTCACCCTCTGAGCAGTGACCTTGTGATTGGCAGGTAAAGCCTCCACCATTTACAAAGCCAAGTGGGAAATCCCAAATCAGGGCAGGACTCTGAGATGACAAGCTATTCTGTATGATTGCTCAGAGTAAGAGGCTAATAAATCTAAGGCCTGGGTCCACATGACATTTCCTACAATAATTTGAACAATGTAGTTCAATCATGACAATTAAAAACCTAGAAATGTTTTGTCCATATACTACTTGTTGGACAACTGATGCTGGTCTCCAAGTGATATTAGTTGTAGATTTGCAGTCTTTGCTTGCTGGACAGGACATTTCTGCATAATAACAGGAAAGCAACCTCCTCTTGCCTCCAGCCCCCCCCCCTCCAACTCCTTTCAGCATTAAATCACAAGTGACCTCTGCCAGACCCTAATAGATGCCCTCTTTGCTTTGTCCACAATCTTAGGAGACACAAGCAGAGAAAATAAAATATCCTTTGAGCGCAAGATGTAAAAATGAAAGTAAACTCAATCACTTCCAAAGAAGATGGTGAGTGTTAGGCTTAGGGATACAGAAAATATTGTCATTGTTTCAATAAAGGATATTATGTTGGAACCAAAGCGAGGTATACTGCTGAACAAAATATAGAAAGCTTCATTCTTTATTTAATGTGTGCTGTAGCTAATTTAGGATGACTTGATGCTGAAACAGAGGGCTAATTTAGTGCAGCCCATTGCAATTGGGAAATGTAGCTGGGCCTGCTTAATCTCAGGAGAGGTCACACTGCAATTGTATGAAAACCTCCCGCAAATATTAAGTTGGAGGTGGGAATGGACCATCTGCTCCAGATGGATTATCAATTAGGCCCACTTTTGAGCCAATTGACAAGGATTTTCCCTGAACCAAGTGGAATTTAGTGGAATCTCTGGGATGACAAGAATTATGGCTTTCCAGGGGTTTCCCTCTTTCACAGTCACTTAGCAGCTGATTAGCAAACTGGCCATGAGCACAGCAGTGGCCATTGAAAGATACTGCACTGCCCTTGCCTTCATCCCTCCTGTCCCCACCTCTCTCTTGCTCTGACTTCACCTTCATCCATTTAAAGTACCTCCTTCTCTCAGTGTAACTCAGTCTCTCCAGGTCATGCCAAGAGCTTTTATGATGTGTGATAGTCCTGCATTTAAGACTCCTGGAGAATCAACAGCAAACATGCTTCAAAGGTCTGAGTCACAGAAATACAAAGCGAAAAGTCACTGAGAAAATGCTGATTTGATATCTTTTTGGAATAACTGGCAGTGTTTTGCTTTGATTCAAATGAACTAAAGATTTAGGAAGAAAAGCAATCCAAGTTTGTCAGAGTGGAGTCAATTCAGGAGGAAGCAACACTCACTTGGTTCAATTCAGTGAGTCGAAACATTGACACTTTTATCAAAACAGCTTGTCCCATAATGACTGATATGACTATAAGGCTATAATTCCTGATTAGTATCCAGGGTGAAGTCTGTACAATTAACTGCCTGACACAAGCACTTCATTCTGCTTGGAGATATAATAATCCCTTTGTATATAATTTACAATCTTCTATGTAGTTTGTTTTTTAAATTAAAACTTCCATCTCATGTTCCATATTCTTTGTCGATAGATTACTTTGTGAAAATTGTTTCATGAAGCAGTGATCCAGTATAGCTCATTTCCCCCCTTCTATTAATGCTGACCATTTGAGATATTGTAGCTAGTTAGTCGCTACAATGCTTTTTTTCTCATACGTGTTCCCTGATTGTGAATCCAGCAGAATATTTGAACAGGATAGTTATTATAGCAGAACCTAGTCCCCCTCTCACCTGATATGTCCACACGGGCAAAACACCTGCTGTGAACTTTCTTTCCTGCTCTTGGTCTTCACTGTCATCTGGTGGGAGAAGAATTGTCCCAGTTTGCACCACAGATTGAGTCAAGACCAATTTGATCCAAAGATGTGCAGGTTAGATGGATCGGCCATGATAAATTGCCTAAAGTGTCTGGGGATGTGCAGGCTAGGTGGATTAGCCATGGGAAAATACGTGGTTACAGGGATAGGGTGGGAGGTGAGTCTGGGTGGGATGTTCTTCAGAGGATTAGTGCGAACTTGATGGGTTAAATGACCTGCTTCTTTGCTGTAGCAATTGTACAATTTCTATGGCCTGTGCAGGGTGTGGCATTTGCCAATCAAAGTCGATCCCTCTCTGTTCAAAACAAGTAATCTTGCATCACATAAGAACAGGGCTGTTTTAGTTTCGTTTCTGGTATAACTGAATAGGCCAATGCATTAAAACACTGGTCTTTTGCCTGTTGGAGCCCATTTGAATCCAACCCACAGAGAGGAGACAATGGGTGCCCTTTTCTGAGAAACAAGACATCAGTGAATGAGTTTGAAGAGCCTCAATTCAACATTTTTAACAGTCCTCACGCACTAATGTTTTCCCACATTTGAAAGTCGCTATAATTTGACATCCCTGCTTAGAAAACGTATTGAATATTTAAATGCTGTTGGCATACAAGAAGGAATGGAAGCTGATGTTCAGGCTGAATACCAAATCAAATTGAAAATGGGCTTGTTTGAGGTTTATTTACCAAGACTCAATTGATAGTTTTCCATGAAAAGAATATAGAGGCAGCTTTTGCAGCTATGAGGTAATGCTTTTGTGCTACAGCAGGGCTATAGGAAGCAATGTGCTTATGTAATATGTCCTTTTGGGGTGAGGGGCATTCTGCAGCGTGGATCGAAGCTGCAAGCCACAGGGCAGGCATTGTAAATTAAAATGCGGGGAAGTAATTAGAAAGCAATAGCTGCCTGAGATTACTAAGGCATCAAGAGTTTGAGATGATGTCAAGCAACTTTAAACGTGAGGACCGGGCAGTTTGTAGCAGCCTTCTGAACCAATCAATGAAAGCTGATTTTGGAAATGGTGAGTCACATGTCAAAGGGCAGAGCGAGATGTAATGCTTCTCAGTTACTGTGATTCTGTAGACTTGGCCTGGACTGAATTGTAAAAGAACTTCAAGCAATTGAAAGAATGAAAAGGAAGAAGGAGCTTGATTTTTCTCAATACCTCAGGCCACCCAAAGTACTTTTGAGTCACTTTGTGAAATGTGGTCACTGCTGTTATAGAGGAAACTATGCACTCAGTTTGTGCACAGCAAGACCCCACAAGCAGTGATGAAATACATGATTGGTTGGTGAATGGTCAGAACACTGAGGCAAACACTCCTGTCTTAATGACCACTTCATGTTGCAGCTTTCCTTTCAGATACTTGCAAAGCTGGGTTCTGGATGTCAGACTGGTGCTGGAGAGTTCGGCCCACATGCTTTTTACTTCAGAGATGTCTCCAAAAAGAGTTAGTTTTCAGCTTTCAAAGCAAACCTTTAAACCCGGGACAAGAATGGCATTTGTTAGTTTGTTTTAAGATGTCCAGATTTTCTGAATTCCATTCTGTAGCTGCAGTTGTACGTATTACTTAACTCGTCTATAAGCTGCACTCGTCCCTCTCCAGACTGTCAACAGAGAGCAGGGATTCAGATATCAGGATCAGACAACTCAACTGGATTTTGCTATCATTAACAGAAATTTCAGAAATCAAGCAATTGGTAGAGGCTTTCTGAGAAAAGTAGGAGCCTCTTTAAACAACAAAAGTCGCAGCCTGATTTTAAAAAATTATCCTTTCATGGGATGTGAGCATCACTGCCAAGGGTAGCAGTTAATCCCTAATTGTCCTGGCAAAGGTTTAACCCTGAACCGCTGCAGTCCACTTGGTGTAGGGAGACCCGGATCGCTGTAAGCAAGCAAGGTCCAGGATCTTGACCCAGTGCCAGTGAAGGAACAGTGATATAGTTCCAAATCAGGATATCGTGTGACTTGAAGGGGAACCTGCGGGTAGTGGCATTCCAATGCATCTACCGCCCTTGTCCTTTGAGATGGTAGGAGTCACTGGTTTGGAAGGTGCTGTTAAACGAACCTTGGTGAGTTGGTGCAGTGCATCTTGTAGGTTGTATACATTGTTGCCTTTGTGCATCAGTGATGGAGGAAGTGAATGTCTAAAGTGATGGATGGGTGTCAATCAAGTGGGCTGCTTCGTCTTGGTCAATGTTAATCTTGAGTGTTGTTTTGGCTGCTCTCATCCAGGAAAGTGAAGAGTTTTCCATTGCATTCCCAACTTGTGCCTTGTAGCTGGTGGATAGTCTCTGAGGAGTCAGGAATAAGCTCCTTGGTGAGAATTCCTAGCCTCTGACCTGCTGTTGTGGCCATCATCCTCACTAGTACAATTTAAATTTAATAGAAAGTGAGGGGGGATGGAGTGGAATTTTCCCTGTGGATTCCTGGTAGTAGCTAAATGGCTGTTAGCGTTTTTTTTACCAAAGAGGAGCATGCAGTTTAGCCCTGCTCCTGCTACCATGATCTCCAGCCTATAGCAACCTCCTCATCATCACTCATAGTTCATGCTGCCTTTCTAGAACTGGGGACCATCCTCAAAGATCCCTAACTACTGCCTCCTGCTGCTAGGATTCCCTCCCACTTCCAACCAGGTCATCTGTTTGGCCTGCCAGATGAGAAGCAGCCCGAAGGTGTGTTATTGAGATGTTGCTGCTAAGATGATGAGATCCTTCACCATTCCACATTCCACATTCCTGGCTTCCTCCGGGCCCAGTGGTGCATGTTTCAAGATCAGTGTGTTTTATCACCGATAGGCTTGTGTGTATCAGGGAGGGTGACGGTCAGAGGAGAGTGGGAGGGGACAATGAGCATGATTGGCAGCTGGACATGCCCAAATATTCACCATCTTTTGCCATTGGGTCACTATTCTTGTGGAACCTGCAGTGATAAATTTGTATGTATGTCCACAGGAGGGTTACAAATGGCTTGGTACCTGGCCAGCCTTAGTTACAGGCACAAGTTATATAAAAGCTCAGTTTGTTAAGAATGTGTGCTATTGGGGATTAGATGGAGGGTTTGCAAAAGGAGGATAACCTAAAAACCTCTACAAGTTGAAAAGAACAAAAGTGACATCTTCCTTTCATTAATTGTACTGTAGCCGACAAAATCAGCAAACTAATATATCATTAATGTTCTGAAGTCAGAAGTTCCACAACAATAGCTTATAGTCTGACAGGTTTATTTGAAATCACAAGCTTTCGGAGCACTGCTCCTTCATCAGGTGAAATCTTGATATATTCCAGGTAGGTCAATGAGCGTTGAGATCTTAGTAACCAGGTCTCGAGGTGCACAATGTGGCAGTTAGGAGAGACTCTGTTCACAATAAACTTTTAGCTGATGAGGACACCCTGAATTATATTGCATGTGGCTTTGGGATTGATAAACAATCGCAGCCAAAGGCACCAGACTAACTATTTTGCTTCTGTCAGGCTGTCAGGAAAAATGTTCCAAAACTTTTTGGTCATGTTTTCTAACTCCAGGCTATTTTTATTTGTTGAGCTGTGTTGATTACTGGCTGGTTATTTATCTTAATTTTATTTGAATACTTTGCAACATAACAAACTGTGGGCTTAAAGGAATGCTATTTATACAGGGACCTTGGGTAGAGCGGGGGAGGTCAGCTTGTCATCTGAATCATGGGGTACATCATGGCCCAGCCTCTCTCTCAGGCACTGATCTTTGTAGATCCTTTTGTCACTTTTAACTCGCAATCTGAATTCACATTCTGGCAACTTTGCTCTATTGTTGGAACAGTGATGTGGAAGGGAGTGAGCAGGGATTGAGATATTGAAAAATAATGCCTATGAAGAAGAAAGAAATACCGTTGAACGTAAACTATGTGCGCACTTGCTTGTTGAAATTGCAAGAGAAGGTTGAAAGGATTACTAAGTACACTCATCTGTATATGTTTAAATTCCATTCTGTGATAAAATTATCTCCCTTTCAAGGCAAAATAAAACTCTCTTTATAACCTAGAGTGGTAGATATTTAAAGACCATCACTAATATTCAAATACAAGCTACTGTTTTCTTTTCCTCTGCATTTCAGACAGTGTGATTGATTGATGCAAATCAAAGAGAATAAACCATTAAACCTACCCAACTCACTCCAGTATTATTTCCTCTCACATGGTTGTTTTTTCTGAGTGTGAAAATTAGTCTGGTTGACTGAGTAATGGAATGATATAATACAAGAGACTATTTGGGCCATCTTACCAAAATGAGATGGGAAAATATGTACGTCATTATTGATAATCTATTATCATGAAACAAATAGTTTTAAAGCATTTAATTCCTGATGATATTGTCTCATTGAATAACCCGTCCTCTTGTGATAATTGATTATTGTCTGTAAACATTGAAGCTCTGGGGTAACCAGTCTGGGAATATTCCCACCACCTCCCCACGATTCCGCAAACAAGAAAATAAAAAGCATATAAAAATACAGTCAGAAATCAATTGGGACTGACCGAAAATAACCTATGTCAGAAATAAATTGAGAGTACGGAAAATAGCCAATGTCTATAAACCATGATCCTTTAACGTTTCACAAGCAGCTTTTAACCAACACAACGGTTGAAACAGTCAGTGATGCCACTGCAGTTGGTGTAATACCTGTAGACCACAGCTGGATGAAAGTGGAGACCAGTCCAATTTGGGAACCTTTGTGTCACCAAACTCAAACATACAGTCACCAGCACCGTCTTGGTGAGAATGTGTGTCATGTTCGTCTGCTGTGTAGAAGCATAATGCAAGTTGTTGGAAAAAACTTGGGACATTTCTGAAAGATATTTTGGTCTCTAAGTGGTATCAGCAATTGAGCTTTCTATTTGACAGCAAATCAGAAATAGTTGACATAGATGGGAATCAAACTGTTAAGGTGAAGGTAGAAAATGTTGATAGATTTCAGGTGGCATGATGGCTCAGTGGTTAGCATAGCTGCCTCACAGCTCCAGGGACCCCGGTTCAATTCCACCCTTGGGTGACAGTCTTTGTGGAGTTTGTACACAGTTCTCCCCGTGTCTACATGGGTTTCATTCAAGTGCTTCTGTTTCCTCCCACAGTCTAAAGATTTACAGGTTAGGTGGATTGGCCAGGCTAAATTCCCCATAGTGCCCCGAGATGCGCAGGTTAGGCGGATTAGCCATGGGAAATGCAGGGTTACAGGAATAGGGTTGGGTCTGGGTGAATGTCCTTTGGAGGGTCAGTGTGGATTCAATGGGCCAAATGGCGTGCTTCCACACTGTAGGGTTTCTATGATTCTATTTCAAGTGGGAACTGGAAGTTTGTTGGTAAATACAATTACTTCGTAAGAGATGGAGTGTACAATGTGGTGCTCTGCAAGGAGCAGGAGGGACTTAGTATATTTGTACAAAGAGTGGTTAGAGTTGCTCACACAAGGAGTAGCTGAAGTAAAAACACAGATGAACGGAAAGCTGGTTAATAAATGAGAGGCAAAGGAACAGAAGGAAATGCTGGTAGGTTGGATTAAGAAGGGTGAGAAGAGGTTTGTGTGGAATTTAAACACCAGCATGGATCAACTGGGTCAAATGGTTTTATTTCTATGTGGTGCACTCAAAAGGAATTCTATGAACTTTATGGCTCTTTTTAATTCTATCACATATTTGTTCATGGACAGCACTTGCAAGCAGAAAACCTCTTTGCAGTAGTCACAGTATTAATTGTGAAAGAATACTTTGAAATATTTCCCCTTCATTAAACGTATTAACTGACCTGGATTGTGCAATTGCAACTGCTGTGTGAGATTATCAATATTGACATTTAACAAGAAAAAAAACATGGAGGTCATTACCAATGGGGGGGAAGGAAAAAACAAAGATGCAAAATGTTTTCTAAAGAAGCAAGTGGATTGTGTTCTATTAGTACTATTTTTCTTTTCAGGAAGCTCCCTGTTCTTTGATGTGCTCCTGTGAAATTTCTTTGTGTAGCTGTGATTTTGCCATTGGATGCACTCTGAAAGTGCTTGCAGAGCACACAAGTAAAAGGGCTGACGCCTGGTGACAGCTATTCAAGAGGGAGAGAGCTCTTGTTTCCCACTGAACTGAAAGGGACACTGAGCAGTGTGAGCTGGAACCTCCAGCCTGAATGGTGATGTCAGCACCATTCCACAGGCATGCTGTGCGATTATTTGAGACCATTGTGAACAGCAGCTTTTAAAGCAGTGTTTGTCATCAGTGCATTCAGGACAGGAGGATGGGAAATTGGAGAGCAGGGTTTCTAAACGAAGTCCATTTTGATGACGTACAGTGGGTAGAGGTCTGTTCATTAATTTGTTTTCACCTGAGTAGGGCCATTGACATTGTGATTGGGAGCAGGTTGACTTGGTGTATTAGTACCAGCACAGGATTTCCAGCACAGAAATAGGCCATTTGGCCCAGTTCTTCATGCTGGTATGTATTACTCCATGTTAACCACACCATATCCCATCGGCATACCTTTCTGCCATCCCTCATGTACCCTAACTTTCCCTTAAATATAACTGTGTAAAGTCATCTCAGCTATATCATTCTAACCACACACTGGATAAACCCACTTCTCATCAGTTCCTCATTGGATTTTTTAAAAAAATGTATTCTTTTGAGGGGTGTGAGCATCCCTGACTAGGCCAGCATTTATCGCCCATCTATAATTGTCTGTGATTGATGAGCTGCCAACCCCACCTTCTCAAATTGCTGCTGTCCATGTGATGTAGATACATCCACAATGCTGTTTGGAAGGAAGCTCCAGATCTTTGACCCTGAGACACTGAAGAAATGGTGATTCATTTCCAGGTCAGGGGAGTTTTGGATATGGTGGTGTGCCAAAGCATTTGCTACCCTGGTCCTTCTGTTTGGTAATGGTTACAGGTTTGGAAGGTGTTGTTGAAGGTTCCTC